>NC_088604.1:41880269-42490269 GCF_036013475.1 Columba livia
AAAGAAGTATACATTAAGAGAAGAAAACGCTTATTGCGTTAGATGTTATGACAGCCTGTTTGCCAACCCCTGTGAAGAGTGCAAGCAACCTATTGGGTGTGATTCCAAGGTAAAGATTTAGCTTTCACTTCTCGTTCTTTGGCAGATTCTATATCCAGCCCTCTGCATTTTTCTGTGCTGGTGAAGAGACCCAAGCATAGCCATTGTGTATCAACACACAGCATAGAGGAACAGTGCTATTTGCTTGGAATAGGAAAGCTTTGAGGCCAAAGATCAGGAGATCTGCACAAACAGCAAGGCTGTGGTGTATGTGTGGACCACAAGTAGACTCCATCCTTCACCTCCAGTCAATCACTGGCTGCAAAGACTGCACAGTGACTAAGGGATGGTAGAGTCCTGGTGTAAATCAGTGGATCAGGTTGAACTAAACTTTGGAATTTCTGAGAGATGTCCATTGAAAAAAATATTTTGAGTACTGGATGATTTACTTTTACTCTAGGTATTAACAGGCAGATGCCAAGCTGAAAAGAAACCATGTTTATACTTGGCTTTCCTTTCACCTCTCCCTTTCTTCCTCTGTGGACTTTGATAGGGTTTCCAGTGCCCCATACTACAATTTAAAGCCTGTACACTTGACTTTGAATTTTAAGTTCAGATGAAACCAATCAAAATGCCTTTGTTTTGCCAAGTTCAGTATGTAGTGCTCACCTTCTCCTCATGCTTGCTTTGCCTAAATTCTTTTGAAATAAAAGGTCAGAAAGTTATTAAAACAAGCTTCTCAGGAGATCTCCCTAGCCAAAGCACTTAATGGTTTTCAAGGCACATTGTCTGACCACAGCTCAGTCCTGAAAAGGAAACATTCAAGGAAAATGCCGATTTAGATGAAGACACTTCTCAAACTCTGATCAGCATTTCCAACAGCAAACTTGTACATGTAGAACCAGTTTGGGTCACCTGGAGAACACATGCTCTGAACTCACTAATTTCACTTTTAAAATTGAAAATCAGGTAAATGGCAGGACTACTGATGTCAAAGATCATTAACAAAAAGTCACGTCTTTGGACTGAGTGAAAGGAAAAACTGGGAGAAAAAAGCAGGAGTGAGAAGAAAGGAGTGCAACAGGCCAGAGACAGCTAGAAAAGAGGCCTACAGAGATCTACAGCTGGTTGTCCTACCTGACAAGGTGGTAGAGCTTGGCTCTCTTCCTCTCCTTGTTACACAGTCTTTGCCTGTGTAAGCAGGCGATTGCCTGCTTTCTACAAGGTTCAGAGCATTAACTAAAGCAAATCAAACCAGTAAGCACACAGCTCCTCTCAAAATGAAGCATGGTATTGATTTAATTTCTAACACTTTAAAGAGTGGGGATTTGACAAAGGAGAAGAAATGAGTTTGGATTTGTGCCCTTCTGTGCTTCTTACTTATAAAGGTGAGCTCGAAGGGTCTGCTTTATTTTTAAGGGGACTGGGGATGCGGGGATTGGAGGTGCATTTTTCCCTTGTTTGTTTAACCTTGGACAACATCTGCTGTTTGCTCTGTTTTTTTGAATTCTTAGTTAAGGTCTCATACATATGCTGTTAGCTTTTTCATCCCCTAAACCTGCTGAGTCTTAAACAAACATTTTTCTGCCAAGATTCTAGGAAGAGTTATATTAGGTGTAAACAAAAGCAATGATTTTTTAATAATCTTCCTAAGAATCATTCTGTTCTCAATGAGATTTTAATTGCCTATTTTCTGCAATAATAATATGATCTTTCTTTAGTGTTGTGTAGTGTCAGCTGGAAGAAAAAGTAGTAATGTTAAAAAATACATGAAGTTCATTTTGAAGTCCATAGAGAAAGCCCTTCTTGTCAGGTGGCCTGCGCACATTAAAAATGTTGATCACTTGTTTCCCCTTGAAGGCCAACTGTAAAATATAAAATGATTCTTCCAATAAAAACATATCTCTGATGTTACATAAAGAAGGACAATTATCTGTTCCAAAGCAGCTCCAAAAGGCCTCTGCAAGAGATCTATAAAATATATCAATACAGTGATACTGAGTACTTATATCACCCCTGAGCACACCTCCCGCCAGATGCACATGTCATCTCTTCAAGTCGCCATTGCGATGCTCTCCAGTTTTCACTTTCTGGGAGGAGCTAAGGCATAAAAACACTGTAAAGAAATATCTTCATTAACATATACTTTCTCCAAGGATCTGGCCTACAAAGGCCGCCACTGGCATGAGAGGTGCTTCAAGTGTGCCAAATGCAGTCGCTCGCTGGTGGAGAAACCTTTTGCTGCCAAAGATGAGCTCTTACTGTGTACTGAATGCTACTCTGATGAGTATTCATCTAAGTGTTTCCACTGCCAGAAGACCATCATGCCTGGTAAGACAAAAGGGACCCTTTGGTCAAAAATAGAACTGTATTTTTAATTGTAACCTCAAATAATCAAGCTACAAGGTCCTTGACTTTCAGAACAGCTTTCAGGTGAATACGACTTCTTTGTGTGCAGTACACTCCCAGCATTGAAGAGTGGGCAGGCAGATACCTCTGGTCTAGCACTGACAGAGTTTATGAATCCTTACAAAGAATATTAGAGTTTGAGATAGAATAAAATGTGTCCCTCTCGAGTCCTTGATTCTGATGCAGTTCTTAGGAAGCATATCCCACTGTGAGTGTGGGTAGACAAACAGAGCTATCCTTAGCAGGAGTGCCAGATTAGACAAGACATCTGCATTTTTGTCTGCCACACTGACCAGACCTTGAGCTCACATTCTTTATACCGTTTCTTTCACTCAGAAATATTTTTAGTTTAAATTGTCAAAACATGACATTCTGTGCTGAAATCACTATCAGCAAGTTTACTGGAAACAGCAGAACTACATTTGTGTTTACAATAAGTTTACTTCCTGCCGTTAGCAACCTTGAAAATCCTGCACTTTCCACTAAACTGCTTCTCAGCTTTTGATCGTGTCTGTTCAGGACATCCTCTAGGCCAGGGGTATCAAACTCATTTTCATATTTTTACAGTCCTAAAATTACATTTGGCTTTTTGAAGGCAACTGCAAGGCTGATGTGGCCCCTGGTGAAAATTAGTTTGACACCCCTGCTCTAGACCTGTCATTGCTACCACACCAGTAAAGCTCATACAGGAGAGAGATTTCCTAAAGGCTACCTCTTCAGACACATCTAAGAGAAGCAACAGCACCATATGTGGCAAATTGAAGTAGCTTGCTTAGGAAAGTGGGTCACTAGCTTTTGGAGTGGTGAATTACCCGCAACACTTGAATCTTTTTACAGATCATGTGTGTAACTCCAAAAACAAGCTGCAAAATATCTGCCATGGCCTCATGGATTACTGGGTTTGGAACCTTTGGCCAAGGACATCAATAAATTTGGCAGTAATATAGGAGTTTTATTTTTCAGTGGATCTTAATGCCAAACAATAAGGTCTGGGCTGTGCAGAATTATTGTCTTAGTATAAATACAAGTTTACCGATTTGTGGTTCAACCTGTAGCTTTCTTGCAACTATGTGCTTTTACAGTTTCTTTTCTTTTCATTGCAGGTAAAATCTGTATTAGAGGTAATAAATGTTGTAGGAATATGGTTGTGTTCAGTTTAAGGATGGTATACTGTTCAAATTTGATGTAGTTTAAAAAATGTCGCCTAATAGGCACGCCTTAGTGAATGTGATGAGAATAGCACCAGAATGTAGTTTGGGTTCTTTTCCTCTGGTGTATATACACCTTGTGGATTTTGCCCTAGAGTCTAGAAGACTAAAACCTTCCAGCAAGTGCCAATGGTGGGAGTAACAGTGCAAACAGAGAACTGAAGTGGCACGATCATGCCAACCAGCTTCTAATAATTAACTTTGTCATCAGCTTGCTAGCTCTGTGTCAAAAAGACCCAGTAGGCAAAGACAGTGAAGTCAGCATTCTGATCACTGGGAGGAAGCTGCAAATCTTTTATGTTGAAGTACAACCAGAAGTTTCTTTCTCTGCTATGTCCACAGTCCAGGAAACAGGTACTGTGGGATTAATATATCGGCAATTCTCTTATTTGTGTGGAAAGGATGATAAAGCACCTGGCACCTTTCTTCACAGTCTGATGCTGCCAGCAGGAGAGAAGGTTATGGTGAAGAGTCACTGGAAAAATAATTCTCATATATATATATGCATATCTTGGACTTACAGATCTACATTAAGGTGTACAGGACACAGAATTAAGAGCTCTGAAACTCCTGTGACAGACTTTTAACAGAGTGACTTTCTTTTGCATTTGCATCTGTCCTTATGCTGGATCAAAAGCATCTAGTCAAACATGATGAAAACAACTGTCAATCTAGGATGGAAACTGTGAGCTATAAGAAGAGGCAGAGTAGCATGCTTTATCACAGAAAAGGTACTTTTTAAAAAATTGCCATCTTAAGACTAATAAGATAAATACTGTATTTATAAATAAAGGGGCCTTAGTTTAAGGAAGACAAAAGACAGGACATGGATAGATGTACTAAACATCCAACAAATTCCTCTTTAATTTATAAAAGTACTTTTTACATGAACATTATCACTGACTTGACTGACATGAGCATATCACAGACAAGTTATCATAAACATTTCATATAAGGACAGACTCTGCAAAATCACAGCTTAGGGAACTTAGTACATCTTTTGCCAGGTGATCATATGGCACTGTGTTCTTGAAATTTCAAGTACATACTTATTATAGAAGCTCTATTACATTGAGAATAAGTGCTTCCTTAAGTAATACAATACAATGCAATCCAATCCAATACTGAGATAAAAGATTAAGGAGTCTTCTCCACATTTAAAACTTACGCAACAAGGCTATATCTGGGGGTTGTTTTTTGCTTTGGGTTTTCACAGGTTCCCGTAAAACGGAATTTAAGGGAAGTTCCTGGCATGAATCCTGTTTTGTTTGCCAGTATTGCCGGCAACCATTGGGAACAAAACCGTTGATCACCAAAGACAATGAGAATTACTGTGTGCCCTGTTTTGAGAAGCAATTTGCTCACCATTGCTATTCTTGCAAAAAGGTAATCAAATATATAATTCAAATATGGCCCTAACGAGGCAGTATTGCTCATGGTAGAAGGGGTTGGATTGTGTAAAACATCTGGTGAACTAGGAGTAAGAGTAGTCTGCCTTTTGGCATCAGCCTTGGATGCCAAAAGCTAACTGTGACAGTGTCTGCTGTCCCCTTCTAGTTAATATTAATCCAACCCTTATTATATTTGAAATAAATTTATTGACCAAAACAAACAGTTTAAGGTTCTTTTGTTATTGATTGTGATTTTTAATGAAGGTTGAAATTTCACTGAAAATTATGTAAACCCCTTCTTTCCTGGTAACAGCTGTTTATGCCTTGATAAACATGCCTCCCTTTCCAAGGTTTTTCAGATATATTCATGTACATAATAAGCCACCTAAGCTGAGCAAAGCATTCACAGTCTTGCCTGGTTTTCTCTTGAAATGTATCAGGCAATAATCAGATTAAGTAATATTAAGTTGTGATAACACTGGTCAAGAGTCCCACTGTTTCAATGTATGATGTTTCCCCTGTGGGTACCAAAAAAACTTTATTTCAGATGTTGGTTTTGTTTGTTTTTTTTTTTTTTTCCCCAAAATACAAATAATTCATCCTTCTCTCAGTTTCTCATGTTTTAAAATTCTCTCTGGTTGATTAAAACACTCAAAGTACCACACTATTCTAGTGTGATACTCCTCTCTAAAGAAATATTTTAAGCTGCTTTTTATGGCAGAATTTAACTTCTTCTTTAATACCTGTATCACTCTGGAAGCAAACATGTTGTGTTGGGTTTTTTTTCACTTTGTCAAATAACGTATAATTTCTGAAGTTATTTAATGTTTAGCTGTGAACTTCCATCTCTAACAAAAGCTTTTAATTTACAAAAAATTTGCTGCCTGTTTTTTTTCTTCAGTAGTTAAACTTTAGAAAGTACTTTTATATATTCCCAAGTCTCTACATCTACATCTTTAATTTGCATTAAATGATTGCATGGCAAATATATGCATTCTGCTCTATATTTATTAGACTAATTAAAGTTAACAACACTTATGTGAAATAATCAGAATTTGCTTCTTAAAAATTCTAGGAATGCAAAGAATCCCTCTATACCATGAATAAAACAATTTCACTACTTAACCTTGCATCAGGTCCCATAAAATTGAGCCCAAAGAGATTAAGTTGCCAAACTGGAGTCTTGAATTTTGTGCCAGAAAATTTGAGATTTTAATGAAAAAGCAAATGGTAGCTAGAACTATCCCAATACTGGAATGCAAAGGGGACCAGGAATTTTTATTTTAATTGCCTGACATTACTCAGTATTATTCTTTATTTCTGTGAAACTGCATTATCCGGGCAAATTCAGTGGTGACACTGTTTTTGCTCAATTGTCTCCAACTTCTTCTCGTCTTCCAACTATGTTCATTCATTCATTCAATGTTGTGCATGTGATTTGACAATAGAAACACCATCTTACAGCTCATCTTTACAGAAATTTTTCCATACAGTCTCTCACAGCTTCTGTGAAACCAGCTCTTTACCACATATGTGGAAGCCATAGAGCAAATGGAAATTTCCCTCTTCAGAAATAACCAGTGGAGAGCTGTGAGTGAGTTGCAGGGAATGAGAAGTTTGATAACATTGAGAAGCACCATTTTTTCTTCTTCTGACAGTGTAGATCACCCTTCTGTCTCACTTCTGGTTCTTCACTGTTTCTTTCTTCTTACTTAAAATACTGTTTCAGTTGTGAGACAGCAAAATGCCAGTTTCAGTTAGAGATTAGCCATAATCTCAGCATCAGTTCACTCATTCACTGTCCATTGCTAATTGCTCTTCTGAGAGCATGCCTGATGCTAGACTTTTATCCACATGTAGAAAACAAACTTCATAAGAAGCTAACTTGTTTTTTAAAAACTACAAGGTTATTCTGTGACAGAAAACTGAGAATAACAAACCAGTGGCACGTTCAGCTCAGCTGCGGTTAGTCACGTTGATATTCCAGATGAAAAATAGTTGATGTGACCATACTCTCTTGGGCACACAGACAAAGAGAAAACAAGTGGAACAGCTTAGGAAGTATTGGATAATTCTTCTCTATTCACACGTTTGTTTCATTGTTACGTCCTTTTTGTCAATGCATTAGGTAATAACTTCTGGGGGAGTGACCTACCGTGACCAGCCTTGGCATAAAGAATGCTTTGTATGTGCTGGGTGTAAAACCCAGCTGTCTGGACAAAAGTTTATTTCCAAAGATGAGAATCCATACTGTGTAGACTGTTTCAGCAACTTGTATGCTAAGAAGTGTGCTGCTTGCAAGAAACCTATTACAGGTGAGTCTCGTGTTCTAAAAGGGACTAGACACTAATGAATCATCAGTCTCCTCTCAAAGTAGACCTTTACTTGAGAAAACGGAATTAAAAACAGCCCCATCATAATGAAAGGGTGAAGGACTTAACTGCAAGAGAGACAATCTCTCCATCAGATGTAACGTATCTTGCTAGGTGATACTAATCACACGTTTCCTAACTGCAGTGCCAAAAGGTGTTCCTCCATTGTTTGATTTAGAGCTTTCTACACTAAAATTCACCCTTGAGAATACAAGAAAAGGCACTCCTTGGTCCTTCCCAGAAGAGTACACACAAGTGCCTCATGTTGGTACTTTCTTCAGCTTTGTTTTTAAATGCAAATGTGATCAAATTGGAAATGAATTAACTGCCTGCTGGTAAGGCACATCTGTCAAATTAGAAATCTTGCCAAATACAACAAAGTTCTATTGGATGCACCCTTGTGCACTTAGATGATTTATAATTAGTCATATATGTCACTAGGCTATGATATATCTATGATATTTGCTGGTGTTCTGCATTGTAATTCTATATTGTGTGGACTCGACAGTTGAAAAGTACTGCCTGATAGTTACAGGTGCATGCTGCATATGTAAGTGGAAAAAATTAGGCATACCAAATCAAATGGGTGTGATTTTATAAAAAGAAAATAAAAATCAGATCCTCATGCTAGGAACTTCATGACCTGGTAATTTTCAAAAGACTCCATTTTGAAGAAACTTAGATGAAATAATTACATTTCTCTCAGTGTCATAAAGAAACTATGAGTAACAACACAATAACACATTGCACATATTCATGAGAGTTTGTTGGGAAAAACCTGAATGGACATTCTGATAAACCCATTCTGTTCAGAGTTCATAACAAGATATGGAAACAAGCAAGCTTTGCTTAAAATATTTCTCACCGTATTTCATTTTAAAGGTTTTTTTTTTTTTTCAATTCAGCCAACAAAGACTATGCATTTTTGTTAATTTGTTTATTTGTTGCATGAATGACAACCTGATCACACATTAGGAAACAATCTGCTGCATTTCTGAACCATCCCAGAAATACTGGATTCACATCTTCTTTCTCATAATTTCTTTCAGCTCTTGGAAGTGCCAAATTCGTCTCATTTGAAGAGCGCCAGTGGCATGGGGAATGCTTTAACTGCACAAAATGCTCCATCTCACTGGTGGGCCGAGGATTCCTCACTTGGCAGGATGGTGTCTTTTGTCATGAATGTGGCTCTGCTTCATAGTTCTGTGGAGATCTGTACAGCTGCATTATTCTTGTTCTGTAACCATGTACTTCATTATTGTACAGTAAGAAAATCATCTAAAAGGTGTAAGAATTATTCAGTCATTCAAGTAACTTCCCAACGGCAGTTTGATTCTATCATAGTTCTCAACTGCTTGTAAAAGAGGAATTTGAACAGCCCCATACTGGCTAAGAAAATAATGCAGAGAAGATTCATATATATTTTAAATCTAACTACAGCATGTTTCTCCTTGTAACACACTGCACTCTGCTGTTAGAAGCTTACAAATTCATATTTAATCTCCCACGAAGCAAAGAGGATTGTGAAAAGTCTATATGGCGTATGAGTAATGATGAGGCATTAGCACTGCTTCACGGATGCAGACCTTGGTGTGGAAAGATGATGCATTTTTTCCATTGGATTATATTGATGAGAACAACTTGTAAATATCAACTTCCTTCATACTTTGGGCAAAAAAGCTGCTGACAAAACAGGCAGAAATTGGGAAGAGAGGTTACTTTTACACAGAGGGCCACTGAGTCAGAGAGGCCCATTCCAGGGCCAGAAAAAGGAAAAAAAGGTCATTTTCCTCACCTTACTGAGATTGCTCCACAGAAACACAGATTTTAGTCATCAGAAAAAAGCTGAGAGGCAGGTCCTTTCCCACAATTGGTTAACTGTACTTAATTTTTCAGGCATAACTGCTTTAGAACATAATAAACCCCTATTTTGAGCTACTGTAACAGATGATTGGCCAAGATTGCATAGTGCTGATTTACAGCTTGCCATAGCTAATAAACCTTAACAATCTCTATTTGTCATCTTCACAAGACCTTCAAATACATGCATAAAATATGTATTTTTTTATTATTAGAGACAAAAGCCCACTCTTACTTGACCCTTTAAGCTTGTACTTTCCTCCTCTCAGAGCCCACACTGTTAGTGGCCTTACCACTTCCACCCTGCTAGGTCTTCGATTCACAGCCTACCCCTTTTCTTGTAAATGCCTGCTTTTCTATAGCAGGCTATAAGCTCTTCAGAACCAATACCTGATTCTTTTTGCCATGTGCAATGTGCATTTGCCAATATTACGTCAATAAGTGGTAATGTTGTCATGGCAAGCTAGGCAGTCCTTGCTTGCAGTACAAGGTATGAGTTTCTAGGTAGCTGGCTTTGGGAAGGTTACATCTGCTTGCTGAGCTTCAGTGCTCAAGTGTCTATTATTAAAGGTCATCCAGAGCTATGTTACAAGCATTTGTCTTCTTACTTCATCCATATTGTATGTTACAATGGCCTGATTCATGTTACAGTGTCTGTACCAGGCTGCCATGAATGGCGCAGTGATATTAAGGATGATAGATTCTGCACTGCTCAGCAATGTTTTAGTCCTCGTTAGACTCTGACCTTAAGTACATAGAGCTATTTGACTGACTTGAGTGGGCTTTATTCATACTGAAGCCAGCCATCACTTTAGGCAGAAAAATGGAAAAAAAAAAAAAAAAGAGGAAAAAAAAAATAAAACAGGAAAAAAAAAAAAAAAACGTGCATAGCTAAGCTAGAGCAGTGGCATAAAATCAATACGGATAATGACTGACCAACAAGTACATAGCGGTCTGTTTTCCAGTCAATAAGATATTGATCTTTTGCTCTGTCTGGTGTTCATTTTGTTTTTTCAGTTTCTTCTTTCATGGCAGCTTTTATTGCAGTCTGGAGTTTGATTAGTTTATACCTTTTCACTTTATCCCAGCTGCCTCCTGTTCTATTTTCACATTTCACATGGCTGATACAGGTTCTTGCTAAGACTTAGATTCTCATAAACAGAAGTATGTTTCATTGCCTCAAATACGTACATATGTATATATATACACACACAGAGGGTGGTTCACAGTTATGTATGATGTACTAAAAATGTTCACTGAGTTATCAGAAATTAGCCCATTAGTAAATGTTTATTGTCTTAACTTTTTTAATGAAAATGATGAATCACCAGATGCAGGCTTGTCTATGGGGTGAACCTTTTGTTTGTGTCGTGTGAAATAACATTTAGCAAATTACAAGAATGTGGTTTGGGCCCTTTATTCAGTCTTGTCTGAACAATCTTCCAGTTTCATTACAAACTGACGCAAGAATTACCAGGCAGAATCCTAAGACATGATAGAGTAACAGGTCAGACACACTGATCAAGATAATCTCAATCTTCAAGCCTTAACATTTAGGAAAAATTAAATTCTTCTCTGACTCACCAACTAAATATATTTTTAGAAATGCCAACTGAATTATTTATTTCTCCTGCAATAAATACACTACAGACAAGTCTGAAACTGAGCATTTTCGCTTGAGTAATAATAAGACTGCTATAAATAGTTCGCATAAAAGTTATGCTAGATATCAGATTGATATTTCCTAGTCTCAGTCACCAGCTGTCAATGTATAAACATAAATACAGTAATAGTATGCACATTTTGAGTCAGCCATGCTCATGTAGACAAAAGGCAACATGAACAGGTGCAGAGAAGGGCTGCAAGGAGGAACAGTGTGTCTCTGTGGAGGACTGTAGATCATAGAGAGGATTACCCAGATGCTATAAGCCAAGATACAACATTTGATTCAAGAACAAAGGGGAGTAAACTCCTCAGGGCTGGAATATGGAAACTACAAGGCTGCTGCTGAGCAGTGATGCTTCAGGAGAGCCTCTTTCTAGAACCAAGAGGTTCTGGAACAGCTATGTGATCAGTTTTAAAGTGACGTTTGATCAGTGTATTAAATGGTGTTTATAACACGATTACCTGGGATAGCAAAGCACTGGGCAAAATGAACCAGATGGTCAGCTTCAGTCTTTGTTGCTAACTTTGGATTTACTGCAGGATGATCACTGTAGTTCAATTTGATTTTCTTGAATAAACTTCAGAGGATGGAAGTTTGAAAGGTTTATTTTTAAGTCATTTTTTTAACGTCATGTGCTTTTCTTTAACATTCTACTGTTTTATTTTAAAATATATCTAGTTTGTGCATAAGCTGCCCAGCTCTAAGTTAATCACATTGCTTTTGCTATGGTCAAGCACTATTATCCTAATGTGCAGTGATGTCTCTAATTTCCTGATCACATCTCCGCTGTAGTCACAGTTATTCCGGGGGCCTGGGAGGGATGCTGCCATTTAAGACTAACTTCAAGGAGTGAAGTAGGTGCCCTATTACCTCCCTCAATGCTTAAAGTGTAAGTTTAAATTATCCAGCCTCTTCCTAGTCACTAGAAAACTCACAGAGGTAACATGCTTAAAATACAAAGACAAGTCATGCAGTATTGTCATCAAGTGACCATTTTCTACCAATATTTCAGATTTTTCACTCTGAGACAGGTTTATATAGTAAGAGCAAGATATCAGCCTTTCCCTGTATTACTACTTCAAAAATCCAGGCATGTTTTCAGTAGATGTAGCAGGCAGCAGCGGTAATTCAGAAACTCAGGATCAATTCCCAGCATTTCATAGGTGGAAGTGCATGCTTCAGACCCATTATTTAGATCTAGGCTGAAACCCAGACATCTTCCACTCTCTCTCTTTGTCCCCTGATTTTCAGGAAAGAAAATCTGTGAGTTTAGGCTGGGAAGAGCTAGGGTGTAGTCTGGCCATATCGGTGAAGTGGGTGTCACAACACAATGTAGTTTTTCTGCAGTAACTCAGCACATGCAAGTTCAACTGGTTCTTGTACTCTACTGGTGGATATCATTCCAGGCTTTCGTCATGGTAGCAGTGTCTCAATGCAACCACAGGAGCATTAGGAAGGGAGCAGTAAGGTTTTGCAAGGTCTTCTAAACCTGCGGTTTCAGACATTTGACAAGCCCCATCATGAGAGAGGAGGTACCTGTTTATACCCCACTGAATTGACCAGCAGTTTCAGCACTTGGTCTAAGTTTTTACTAATCTCATGGATTTACTAATCTCATGGATTTACTAATGCTCATGGAGCATGGATGTAGAGCAGTGTATTGTATTTCAGGAAGACAAGTAAAAACACAGTGACTTTTATACAATGACAAATATCAATAGCTGAAGGAAAGTTATGTTATATTAATGCATAAGTAAAAGCTGGGAGATCATTTTTGTAAACAAAAAAGTTGGATGGGATTCAAGCTTATAGCCAAAATAAACTTGTTTACCAATCAAGCAGGAATGCTGCAATAAATCCTCTACATTCTTGTTAATAATATCTCCAATAAAACGTGTGTGTGTGCGTGCATGTGTGCTTGTTCACCCTCAAGTTGCCAAAACTTGAATGGACTGAGTCACAGGAAACCTGGCAACTTAAACCAAAGTTCAAAACACTTAGAATGATTATAAGCTTCTGTTTGGAAATAGCAGCCTCTGTTCATCATATTCAGAAGTACCTGGTACAAGTACTTGGATATGAAAAGAGGGCAATAAGACCTTTGGAGGACAGATATGGCTGTATTTTTGTAACATGTTACCCAATTCGCAATACAGAGCTGCAGTGGAGAGTCTAGTGATATCAGATTTGGCCTGAATCAGGAAGGTTCTCTTAGCTTGCTAGAGAGAATCTTTGTCCAACAGTGTCCATTTAAACATTTCTGTAGACTTCCATCCTGCATTTTTCACCCAAGTCCTTACTGGAGCTGCTTGAAGACGAGACCAAACAGAGATGAGGCATTTTGACAGTACAGTCACACAGACATCCACAATGGTAAGCAAATACAGCATATAAGAACCTGGATTTGCCCAGAGAAAACCAATGTCAGAAAAAAAAAACAACCATTTTACAGCATTACATCCAAGCTAATAGGCCCTATATCTGCTTCAGATATAATCCAGTATCTTTTTCCATCAGCTTGTGCCTCTGCTCTATGTCTTTTACTGTCCTCTCCAGTAAGACATTCAAGACTCTAGATGCTCACCTGACTCACTGCAGATTTTTTTAACACTAACTGGATTAATAAGTTACAAAAGACTGTACTACCATCACATCTCTGAAAAAAAAAGTGAGCCACGAGTGCCTTTCATGCATAGTCTGTGTGAAGCTTTGAGAACGAATCACATTAAAACTGCAAAGAAACATCCATCTCCTTCCTGTAGCTTGGGCACAGATATGAAGGTGATCACCAGAATACACAAGATCACTTATGGAGCAAGCAAAGGAGAATGGCCTCAGATATTTGAAGAACTGAGTCAAGCAGAAAACTACCTAGCAAAATCAAGAAAAAAATGAGCAAGTTTTTGAGGGTTCAGATGTTTCATTCCAATATCTCAGCTCCCTCTTCAGTCACTTCTGAGCTCTCTCCATACACTTCATGCCCTGATCATTATCAGGTGCATTCCACCTGTGACGGGTAGAGCAGTTTGCTGGGAAAGGAGCTCAGTCTGGCACCACGGCCCAGCCCCAGAATTCTCCTGGGTGATTTATGTAAATTGAGGATTGGCCTATCAGGAAGTAACAGAATCCAAACAGCCTTTTACAGTTGCTCACATTTGAACTCCAGTGTTCACCTTACAGTATTTTTATAGCAAAGACATACCCAGGTTAGGCATACCCACCTTGTTTCTGGATGAAGATTCTCATTTGACCATCTCTGTTTTCACTTTAGACTTTAGATTAGATTTTGCTAGACGAGTTATCAAATAAAGAAACAAACAAACAAAAAAAAAATCTTTTCCACCTGAGCAAAGCTTTCCTTGACTAAAAAAAAAAAAGTAAAAATAATGTAAACAGTTTATCTAGTTCTGCTAAATTTCATTTTTTGTTGTTCTTATTTCCCAAAGGAGAAAAAAAAAAAAAAGGACTACTTATTTCTTGAGAACAAGTTCTTTATTTATTAAAAAATCAAATCAAGCCCTTAGTCAAATATTTTCATTGGAAGGACAGCAATCCGAGTAGAAATTTCTGGCTATGAAAGCAGATGGCCATAAAAGGCTGCTAATACAAGGAATAGAACTTACCTCAAAAAAATAGAAAAATTGATAATAATTCTGTAACAGAAATGGTAGCCCAGCCTGTACTTTGTGAGCCTGTGACAAAGGACCAACCTCAGGACACCAGTCTCCCGTTGAGGGTCAGCCTGTTCTCATATGGCACTGGAGAAGTGACAAGTTGGGTGATCTTAATGTCACATTCCAATGTTTTTAAACGTTTGGATTTCTTTAACCTTTAACTGTTGAACTTCCTGGCTTTCTCAAAATAGCCATCTTATTCCTTGTTAGCTTGATCTTTTTTTTTTTTATTACCACAAAATCCTTATTGTAATCTTAACTTGCTGGAAAGTAAACACGCCCTGACTGTTTTGTTGTTTTGTTATTTTTTTTTTGGTGGCGGGGGGGGAAGGAGGAATGGGGAGCGTATCTCATTTATCTTTTACCAAGATCTTTGATTTAAAGTGTTTTAGTGTTTTTTCACTTACCGATAAAACACTGTCAAAGTCAGATGCTTTGAGCTGAGCTCTGTGCCAAACTTTCTCAAGCAAGTTTCTGCTTTCCTCTTCTCCTTTTTCCTTTTCATCTCCAGAAGATTTCCCTCAAAACCATCTTACCATTTCACAAAACGAAACACAGGAAAAAATACAATGTTTGACCTATACTAAAGAACCCTGAACCTTTCCTTTGAGGATTCTAGATGCTTCACTTGATTTTGGCTCAGGAACCTAATCAACAAGAAAAAGGAAAACTTTCTCTCATGGAGATTTCTCCTGCCATCCCCACAAAAATCCGCTTTTCTCAATTACATCTCTTCTGCATTAAGGAATTGCAGACGCATTTTCCACAGATACTACATGCTTGGTGACAAACATCTGTAGGCATTTTAATTTGGGTACATGTTTCAGTTCCTCAGCTGTAAAATGGAGATAATTCTCCATGTTGGAGGAATCAAGTTAGACAACAGTGAAAACTGATCCATCTAAAGCACTGTCATATCAGATTGCAGGTGACCAACCTGACAAGGCCAGCCTCTCAGTAAAGCTCCCAATTCTGTCTTCAGAATAGCTTTCAGCATGGAGCCACATCATGAGCAGTGCTGAGAGTCCCAAGTGCAGGATGGTGCTCACTGTAAGAGAACATTCCCTCTACATGGATGATGGGGAATGGGTTCCCCAGGCAAATAATCATTATGGGCTGTTTCACCTTAAGGTTGTACTTTGCAGGAGAGTTAAGGGCACTGCCAAAGCAGTGCTTGCTCAGTGGGATCAGAGAGAAGCTCCGAAAAGTTTAACCCAAATTAGCCAAGATTAGTCACTTTTATTTTTGTTTAATATTTTTGGCAACCTGCCAAAGCCCACAAGGCTTTTCAGAAGAGGGCTTTAGTGGTATTACTGCCCTCTGCACATGCCATAGAGGGAGCAGAGGCCTGGCCACAGCACCCAAGCAACTCTTCCCACCAGCCCCCTGTAGACAGCATGGTATGGTGGCCTCCTGGTCCACAGCCACTCCAATGCAAACCTGATACTGACCACAAAACTTCATAAACCCTTACAGTTTCTTGAATGCAAACAAGTTTCCCTCCCTTCTGAGGCAGGGAGGTGCTCTGCAGACTAAGGCTCATTATATGTTTAGAGCACACTGCCTTGGAAATGCAGTGGTACTTATTTTCTGGATTTATGAATACTTGCCTGCTCCTCCTGTTGACGTTCTGCTGTCAGACACAGACAGGAGAGGTGCACTGGACATGGCTGTCTCTCTCGTCCTACCTGATTTCCACAGAACTGTTTTTGGAAGACAGAGATTTCCCATCAGAAAGTAAAACACAGGGCTGTTGACTACAGAGCAAAGAGTCAGTCAGAACATAAGACTGCAATACTGCTCTTTATGGGCATCTAATTGTTTCTCATTACTGAAATTAATGACACTCTGTGTGACAAAAAGCAACAGTCAAGTGTGGAAATTCAGCTGCAACTACAGCCTGACAGTTAAACAGGAGTAACCGAGACCTGCCAGAACTATTAAAGAGGAATGTAGGCTTAACGGGATTCCCACCTTGCTTACCTTTTGCCCAGCGGCTTAGGTAGTCTGCTGCTTTCCTGGTACAGAAACTATTGCCATTTTTCCTACGTAGGAGGGAAGCAAGGTCACATCCCTGGTCCACCCTTCACACTTGTTGGCTTACTGCAGGAGATTTCAGCAAGCTGGGATTTGCACTCTGTACCAAACAGAGAACTCACACCCAGGGAAGGTAGCTGGTAGGCATCTTACTGTCTTACACCTCTTTTTTACTGCCTGAAACAAGAACATACCATCTAGCACATGCTTTCTTTTCAAGCACGATATCCCACAAATGGGTAGTGCAATGGTAAAGGACTGCTATGTAGCCTGCCATCTGCATTGGATGGGATGGAAAACTATACTCCTGAGACTGGTGTTTGCTTCCAGCCACCTTATCTAGGTTTACAAGGTCTGTGTTGCAGGAACCTCACTGGCCTAAGGAATCACAATAGGCTTCCTTCTAGGAGGTGCAGTGGGGCTACATGATTAAAAAAAAAATCAGGATTCACAAAAGCCATTGGTCTGACTGTGGGAATGTCTCGATTATCCAAAAGATAGTATTGCTGGGAAGGTTACAGGTTAAGTCACACCACTCACTTCCAGGCAATTAATGAAGGGCAGGAAAGCAACAAATGTCTCCCACACCCCAGGATTTAAAAGTGTGAAAGCTCTGCAAAGATACTTCAACACTTTACTGAACAAACCAGTCTTGACAGAAGGACATTTGTACATTATCACTCTTCTAGACGCGTCAGCTCAGCAGTGAGCACAGTCACCAGGAATGCGAAAAACTCATCTTCAACTCTCTTCTTTATCCAATTTGGATTAAAGACTTAAGTTTCCTCAATAAAGTGTCCTGTCCTGAGCACTGATTATGTGTGCATTTTGGAATCAAGAAAAGTGCCACATTTCTTGCTGAAGCAATTTTTGTATTACATAGTATAATTAAATATTGGTTCAAACATGTGAGAAGAGCTCTATAACACTGCACAGCTGGGAAATCCGAAGCAACAATTTCCAGCTGCAACAGATGACAACAGTCACTATGAGAATATATCAACTAGTACCAAGTCAGACACTGTTTTTTTTGGGATGCAGCTTTTCCAAAGGCAAGGCTGCTTCTGTAGACATTCACATGATAGGGTAAAGGCATTATTAGCTGGCAAACCTTTCAAACTTATCTGCTTTCTGCCTCTTGTTCTCTGTGGCCAGATGGGAATTTTAAAATTTCATAGAAAAGAAACAGTCAAGAATAACGCTCAATTGGTCCATTCCAAGAGGAACTGCTGGGTTAAGAAGTATTACTTTTACTCTACCATATGATTGGATAAAATAGAAATAGACTGTACTTAACAATATCACTGGTGGGTACTAAGGCGGATATAACCAGTAAAAGCTGGATGAAAGCTTCCAAAATACAAGGGTATGGTGTAAGCTAGGAAATAAGCATGTACTAATGGAAAAATAAACCCAGTAATAACTAACAAAATGAGACAGGAAATAAATAGGTCTGTTGTAGCTAGTTCCAGCTTATCAGAATAATCCTTGTAAGTACCAAACCAAAAGCATATATGTAATTCATCTGATTATCAGATATTAAACATGCACACCATGTTCTAAGAGTGACAAGCATAGTAACAGAAAAGTGGAAAGGGGCAAATGAAATCTAGGAAAATAACAGTAATGCATCAATCAGTATTAAAAGCAAACTTCCTTATACTAAACTGATGTAGCAGTTTAGTCATGGAAAGATGATGTTAAATCTAAAGACTTGCCACATGAATCAGTCAGGTACTAAAAGCAGTAATCTTTGGTCCAAAAAAAACGAGGAAATAAATAACTAAAAAATGAAGTAATTTATCTTATATAACTATTCTGTATTTCATTTCATTGTTTATTGTATTGTCACAACAGTCCCTAGGTGACAAGTTAATGCCATAAAACGCTCTAACAATTTAAAATGCATTTTTTCCTATAAATCACTGATGTATTATCAGCATACTTAGTATTTGCATCACTTAGGCCGCATATAGTGGAGTCTGTGTAGATGCTTATTATAATCCAGGCTAGCTAAGATTATTTTCACTTGATGAAAACATTTTGTGTTACCACACAGATTTCCTTATCTTGTTAACTGGAAAGATAGGTAAGTGTGTGTGTGCATTTATTGCTCACTTGTCCCAAAGCCTTCTTAAGCAAAGAGGAGAGTTTTCTTTGTTTCAGTGAATCTATGAAAACAGAGTCCTTCAATTTGCCGCCATACTCACAGATACAAACTCTGTCCTCAGTGACATTAACAAAGTCAGGAGAACTGGTTTTGCACCCACACAATTTAGAGGAACTGGCTTCTTTGTTCATGTCCAGAAGATCTCAATCAGGGAGCAATAAGCCTGTCTTACCTCATTGTATGCAAGTATGGCTAGTCAGGATGCAGGCAGCTTGTACAGCTTCTCTGCAGTTATACAGCACACAGAGAAGCCCAAAAGTCACTCCTAATCTACCAGGTCACAATCTATCCTCTACTGTGTTCAAAGGACTCTATAGCAAATCATCTACCACTGAGGCTATAGATATGGTCTGTCACACAGTGTGTGCCAGCTGCACGAGGTGGCCCAGAGGTGAGTGCACCCATCTTGACCTGGTCTTACAAAGCTTGCAAAGCAGCCCCCCACTGTCTTGCACATCAAGCTGCTGCTGTACAAGCCTTTCAGAGTGCATTCTGCAGTGAACTCAAAAACCTGTTTTGTCAGGTCACGAAAGAGAGGTGGCTGCTCTGACAGGTTTAATGGAAAAACCACGCAAGTGGCTTTTACGCTTTTCACATCAGCCCTCAGGAAATACCAGAAACTCACCTTTCAGCATGAAGAAGCAGAAATGCAGGTCATTTGCCATTATCCTTTAAAAATTCAAAACTCACTAAAGTAAGCTCTTGAGAGAATGGTTTATTAGAGTTGGTTAAACACCACCTGCAGTGCACTAATCTTCTCTCCTGCCACAGGAATCTGTCCTTCATGTGTCAGTCAGATCAGCTATGGTACCCCTCACAAAGAGCTCTTCATAGACCTCATCATTTACATCCAGACAACTGCATCTGTCATTAAGTTCATCAATAATTTCATCACAATACACATGCCACTTCCTTGGAAACAGAAAGTACTTAATGTGACACACTTTTGACTTTTCTACATTTTGGGGCTTGAAAAGTCAGCTCTCTTTCAAAACAGAGTTGTCTAATGTCTCTACATGTTACTTGGCAGACAGCCTGTCAGAGCAAGTCCATCACCCCAAGCCACCTATAATCTCAAGCCATTACCAGTTACCTGAAGGTTTACCACATGATATGGTGTAAAGAAAAAAAAATAAAAATATTTTTCTCATTTTCCTACCAATTGTCACACAAACCAGTAATTCATAGATTCCAATACTACTTGGTAAGTAACATTCACTGTCTTTAATGCCAAAATCAAATATAAAACCATCCTGAGCCAGGAGTTCCTGTTTTGCATTCGGGTAAGGTGCTGCTAATAGTGACTAGGAGCACATCTCTTTTAGACTGAAGTCTCACTGATAGTCTATCAGCACACCTGAGCTCTGTTTGTGGGTTGTGCTTGGGAAGGAAAAAATGCAGTTCAAAGGTATCCTCAAAAGCTGCAGACTTGTGGTCATGTCATGAGAACTACTCAAGGTAACTTCTACATTAGGTCTGTCAGTGCTGCCTAGCTGGCCTGGGCTTGTTTTTGAAGATCATCAGGAGCAGATGTTCATCAATCAGTTTAACAACTGGGATGGGAAAAAGAATGGTTTATTAGAACCATCATAAGAGAAAATGGAGGCTTTTCTGACAATAATGTATTCAGAAATGGAGCTATATTGATAAATATAATTCTTTAACTGGCATTTTCCTTTTCATATCTGAGATGTTAGGCTTTTATTTCTATACTCCAGAAGCACAAGTCTTTATTTAACAATATTGGGCAATTTATCAGTGCAGCACTTCACAGTGTTTTGGAAACATTAACCACATTTTAAAGGTACAGAATAACAGCTAAATAAAATGATTGATATATTTATAGAGTCATGGACAGCTGGAAAGAGGGGAGATATGGGCATATAGCTGCAATTCTTTACTCTGTGGTGAAACAGAAGTCTCACATTCTTAAAAACCTCTGCAAGCAACATAAACAAAACCAACACCTTTAGAAGCACAGTGGGAATAAGACAAAACACAAAAATACAGTTCTCTTTGCTACGTAGAACATATTTTGAGACACTTACTAAAACTGGTATTGCTTAACTTTGCTAATGACCTAGGTAGCTGGAATGTACTCCCAGCAACCTGTAAACCATACCAAATTGTAGGGAGTAGTTTGTATACCAGGGTTGCCATTCAGAGAGCCTATATGGGCTGGAAAAATGGGCCAACAGGAACCTCATGATATCCAACAATGTGAAATGTAGAACAGGACAGAACAATCTGATGTACCAGTACAGGCTGGAGTCTAGACAGTGACTTTGTAGAAGACCCTGGAGTCTGGGTGGATGACAAGCTTGACATGAGCCAGCAATACACCCTTGCAGGGAAGGATGCCAAGCACATCTTGGCCTGCATTAAGAAGGCGGGTCAAGGGATGTGATGTTTGCCCTCTCTTCAGCACTTTTGATACTATAACCAGAGTCCTGTGTCCAGTTTTTGGCTTCCCAGTATGAGACCTTGCTACCCTGGAGCGAGTTCAGCAGGCAGAGGGCCAGCAAGTCAGGGGCTGGAGCACTTGTCCTGTGAGGAGAGGGTGGTGAGGGAAGTCGGCTTGTTGACCCTGGCAAAGAGACAGACAAGAGATCTCACAGCTGTCCAGAACCACCAAAAGGGAGAGTGTACAGAAGACTGAGCCAGACTGCTCAGAGTGCACAGTGACAGGATCAGAGGTAACAGACACGTTGCAATGAGAAAAACGGAAAGTTCATATAGTAATTTCCTTTGTTCGGTTGTTTACCATGAGGGTGGTCAAACACTGGCACAGGATGGAGCATCCGTCCCTGGAGGTGCTCGGAGCTCAGCTGGGCACAGCCCTGAGCAACCTGATCTACCTGGCCCCACTCTGAGCAGGGTGTTGAACTGGACAGCTTCTGGAGAGCCCTTCCAACCAGCACAGACTCTGTGTCTGTTAGCAATCTTGTGATCCTCACAGCACCTCTTCGAGAGAAATGAATGTGTACATCATACCATGGGGGCTGAGGGAAACTGTGAAACACAATGGTGATGTATTCAGTATTAACACTGTTTCATGGTTGTTCTGAAGGAGTCACGAACATGTAGCTAACTAATTTTAAGAAGTCACAAACATGCAATTAACTAATTCTAAGTGCAAAAATCCTCAGAAGATTCAAAACTTGTTAGTAAATCTTTACTTAAAAATAAACAAGGACTACTCTATATGTTCTTGAAAAGAAAGTACAAGAGCTAGGTTTTTTTTCTGTAAAGCGTATACATCCAAATGCCAACAAGAATTAACCAAATTAATTATAACACCCTTGTAATATTTATTTTCATTTCAAAACAGGGGGGAAAAAAACATTTAGTTTTCTTTTCATCTGTCACAGACTACCACAAATATTTTTTTAATGCACAAGTTCTGTGTGAGGCCATTGTGTTTTAAGACATTATTACCTCTCCATTTAAATGTTCATATTTCTGCTTGTGGTTACCTTAGCTAACTGAAAGCATCTTGGACATGGTAGAGAGATTTGTTCTAAAAGACCATGCTGTGATGCATCAGTGGTTTTGCTGGAAGAAGCACCAATAATGAACATAACCACTTCCCACTCAGACAACAATGTTCTCCAGAACCTTCCTGTTATGTCTTCTGCTGTGCCCCAAACTCCTGTTACTATAGCAAAGCTTTGACAAATCAACGAATGTCACACAACACTCCACTTGCAGACAGGATTAATAATTTCCTCCAGTAGCTCATTCCAGATACACCTCAGAGGCAGTGGCCTCCCATTGTAGACATTCAATTAAGTCAGCTTGGGGCTGATTCATTCATGAGAATCCATTCAGAAAGGCAGGAGTACATGACCCCCAACAAGCTGTGCACAAAGCCCAGATTTTGAGAAATGGCTTCTATGTGGTCAGGCCAGCTGTGCTCAGTTTTCTGCCAGACAGCATGACACTGACCCAGATAAACAATTGTACATATGCTTTTGGTTATATGCAACATGTTAACATGCTAGCAGCTGTCTTATAACTCTCTTTTATAGATTATATTAGACCTTGCAGACTGCTGCATTACTTACCCGTATTTTTTTCAATATTTTGCTCCTATATATGTTTGTGAAGCTTGTCAGTTGCCCTTCAGTTCAGACATGCATTTGAACTCACAGGGTTAAAATTGTTAGTATACCTCTAACTTCTAAATCAGACCACGAAAACTGCTTCTGTGCTGAACTTAATCTACAGTCTCTTGTCTCCAGAATACTTGCCTGCATACAAGTAGATGCATGCACAATATAGAGTTCCAAGAGCTGCTGCTGCAAAGCTAACTCAGCCAACATCATCTGAAACCATACTTGCACTCTTTGATCATAAAAATTTCCTTAACACCATTGATACAGCTGAAGCTATGCCAGTTGGTGCCCGTTAATACGGCCATTTCTTTTTTCAGTGTTTAAACTTTTCTCATTTATTTCCACCGACATATAGGGAATATCCTTGTCTTTTATCTGCACAGTAAAAAGTTTACCTTGAATGGGAGCTCAAGCTTGTATTCCAACATATTTCATATAACCTTTCAGACAGTGATTCAGCAAGGCAATGTAACTTTCTGGATTTGTTTGATCTGTATCTTTGAAGCAAACAGTTATGCAGCCTGTCTCAGAAAGAAAATAAATCACTTGAACTCTTGCCTTGGTCCTAATTTAGAGTTCTGTTTGCATGTTTGGTTTAGCATCTTCTGGGAAAATTCTGTCTCCTCAAGAGCTATTCTACCAACATAGAAACACAATTTGATTGGGTATTTTTTCATAGGCTTTGGCAACTTTATTTTAAATATGCAAAATTCGAGGATATAAATTATGCTTGGCATTATAAACATATATGGCCATAAATAGAAAAATCTCAGCAACTATTCCACTGCCACTATATGTGAATACAGTATTTGGCAACTAAATGGGTTGTCATCTAGCGATTTTTTTTTAAACAAGCTAAAAGAAATGCGGTTTCTACTTCCTTAATCATTTTTCTACAAAACATCTAAATGCCGTGAAACATAATAACTAAGTGCAAGATCACATGTTTATAGCCTTCTCACTTCCGTATGTCAAAATCACATTTTTATAGACTTCTCATTTCTGTATGTATGAGTGTTAATCATGCCTCATTGAACTTAATGGTAGTTTACCTTCTTAAATTACTGCTACAAAAGGGCAAAGGGAGCAGTTCTTTGAGTTTTGATAGTCTCATCAGTAGGCAGAGAATCAACTTAAAGCAAGTCCAGTGAGCTGTAGCATTATAGTGACATCAGAGTACTTTATAGCATGCAAGAATTTTGTCCTTATTGACGTTATGGACACATCAAATGTCTGCCAGCACTGGAAGCACTGATCTGCATACACTAACGTATTTGTTACACTGCAGAATCACATAAAACCTCATTGAAGGGCAGGACAGTTGCACAAATATGTGAGAGAAAACAATTCATTACCAAAGGCTTAAACTTCAGACAAGAGGCTGCTTCTGACAACAAAAATGGGATGGAAGTACAATAGGATTGACTGAAGAAGGGAGCAAGCTCCAAAGTAAATCCATTTGGATCATCGCAGCATGTTTGCATTGGATGTTCTCAGATGTGATCCTCAGGGTAATCTCAGCAATAGCCAGCCTGTCAATATGAGGTATTTGCTTTGCAGCTGTGCCAGCCTCAGAGGCTGATCTTCTACACCAGCCCAGCACGTCAATACTGTATTTGCACTACTGCACCAGAGCTTACTTGTTTTCTCGTTGCTGAACAGCACTTATTGGTCTCTTGAATTAAATGTTAATTTTGGAGTAATTAAAAAGAAAAAGAAAAAAAAAAACAAAAGCAGTTTAGTTATTTCCTTTATTTCCTTTCTGTTGTGGTGGAACAACTGGCTGAAGCAAGCTCAGCACTCAATGTCTTCTTTTAGGTGACGACTAAAGAATATTCATGTGCAAGATAATGGTAAATTGGGATAGGACAGAAAGCTGGAGTGTTTCACAGGTGACAAATTGCCTTTGTGAAAAAGCACAGCTGGTTCTCTCAGCAGGTGATACGTCTGGCTCATTCCAAGTTCTACAGCGTCACAGACCTGATCAAGTACCACATACCAAGAAACAAATGACAGTTTTCTATGCAGGGGATGGCAGCAACAATGTGTACCCATGGAAAAAGCAAGCAGAAGTGGTAGCTGCCATTGTGAGTGTTGAGGGAGGAGAGGGAGGTTTGCAACATAAACAGCTCTTTCAAACAAAGTCACCAAGATCTAAATGTAGTAAAAATATGAAAGTACAAGGATCATGTCTTAGGCACCCCAGAATACAATGTATTTTAGGACTGCATGAACAACAACAACCAAAAATAAACCTCAATAAAATCCTATTTAGTAAATATATTTTTTTTATAATTTGTTTTAAAAAAATAAATTTCCTGAACATAGGAGAAATTCTGTGGTTAGAAGTCTGTTGATGTAAAGAAATGGCAAGGCATTTAGACCCAACACATGAGCTTGAAGTTGACTTACCACCAATAAGCTTGTCTTCCCTCCTTTCTTATTAGATAAGATAAGATAAGATAACCTGGGTGAAAGATCCATGCTTGCTCACCAGTTTACTCTGTTGGTGGAAACAAGCCAGTCATACTTCTCTTACCTTTATAGGTGTGAGGACTGCAACAGCTGACAGAACCAGCTGTTCTCCATTCCTCTCTTCTCATAGGTTTTACCTGGCAGAGTAATCTGATTGTTTTGCTTGGATGCAGTTTATGTGGTATTGAGCAAACAAACCCATGTATCTACTGAAGTGAAAGAAAAATCCCATTGTCTGGTTGGATCACACTGCTTCAATCACCTCTTGGTGCCATCACTATACCCCATGTAAAATTACAGAGAAATAAACATCTTGAGGCACTAACACTACAAAGTACATGAACTTAGCCAAAATAAAGCAACACATTGGAAAAGTGGATGAGAAAAATGAATCCTCAGTGGCCATGAGCATTCACTAAAGGAAAGGCTGGACTACACCATCACCAAAATAACTGTTAAAGTCTCGTGTGATTAATGCTGTGATTACTAGGACAGCAAGTCCAGTGTCTCTCATTAAGCCCATAGCACAGATGTCTGGGAAGAAAAGAAGAAAAGCTTTAAACCAGGCAATGGAACATCCTCTAACTGAACTGTCAGTTTATTGCTAATATAGTGGAAAAGGCCTTTTTTAGAGCCAGTGGGTCCAACTCAAAATTTGACATTTGAAAATCTGTCATTCTCATCAAGAAGAAGAAAGATTACGTGAACAAAAAAAACCTGCTGGCAATGTGGTAGTTATTTATCACAAAATTTGAGGTCTATGTTTTTCCCTTTCAAAGTCTGATATAATTAATGCTTTTCTGGCATGCAGGGAAACAACACAAAACAAAACAGGTAATGGTAACAATAGGAAAATAGCAACAATTGAAAAGTGGTGACTATTGCCTGAAAATTAAAAAAAAAACCCAAGTTTTAATATACTCAAACAGAAAATATATACGACAAGAACCTCCACTTTCAAGTCACTTATTCAGAGAGTTGTACCTTTTAACCTACAATGACATTAAGTACAGAATTTTTATTATAAATTTCCTTGAACATGCAACAAAATGCAATAATAAAATGTATTTAAAATACATCTGAACTAAAATGAAAAACAATTTTTTGTGTCCATTTGTAGATGAGAACATTTGTTCCTGACAGTGTTTT
This sequence comes from Columba livia, assembly GCF_036013475.1. Taxonomy (NCBI): domain Eukaryota; kingdom Metazoa; phylum Chordata; class Aves; order Columbiformes; family Columbidae; genus Columba; species Columba livia. Next base: position 41,906,838 of record NC_088604.1, read on the forward strand.
CCCAGTTACTTAGCTGGATTCTAATTTTGGAATGGAGTAATATCATTTCTTCACATTTGTTTCCACCCTATCCAAACACTAATATGGGCAACAAAATGAGGCTTTTGCTGTCACTACCTTTCTATGCAAAAGCCTAAGTAGAACATAAAATCAAATATTTTATGCACCTTGTTGAGCTCTACTGAACAAATACACATGCTTCCAGATTATATGGGCTTCCTAAAAAGTCCAGACAAATTGAAGAATAATCCAGTTCAGTTACACCAAATGCTTCAGATCATACTAAACACTTTCAAGTAAATATGTTCAACCTAAAGCCTTGACAGTTCTGATTATCCACAAGAGTTCTCTGTCCCTCCTCCTACATCTTCCTTCAGTCTCAGCTTAATTGCTCTCAGCTGTTATTAAGCTTCCTGTAACTTTTCATAACTGACCATCTCTCATTTCTCCTGCAGCTTATTGCAGTGCTCTCCAGGCCATGTACAACCCAGCTTCCAAACAGGTTTTAACAAATTTCAGAGCTAGCTGATTTCAACACACCTGGAGCATTCAGTTCTTTGCCAAACTGGGTTTCTTTTTTTTTAAACAGGTCGTACAACAATCAGAAATCACATTGCAGAACAAATAGTTTATAAAAGCCCCACATTTGCTGATGCATTGGTTTTAAGAGTTCAGTGTTGTGAGTGACTGGATGCTTAGCAGATGTGTCTGACTATGGAGTTCTAACTCCCCACATTTCAGCTTTATTATTGTTCTTGGGAACAAACAGATACTAGAACACATCTAAAATTTACACTAATTTACAGCACATTATTGTTGGCAATCTAAGGTTGCCATCACAGGTATTATACATAGGTCCTCATTCACCATTATCTTGGGGATCTTATGCATATGCCCTAAGAGGATTGCACTGTCTGGCACCTGAAATGAAGGCATGAGTGGGGCACCAAATTTAGGCAGACAATATCCCTCTCTTAATTCCCTCCCTCCTATATTTCTGTTGACATGGCTTTGTTTAGCCCAGTCACCAATCCACTCAGTGGACCTGAACAGTTCTACTTAATGAGCAGATTCAAGCAGGGCCCTAAACTTCTCAGTCTGGGCAAGCCCCATAGGCACATCCATACCCAGCCCCACATCAGGACAACATCCAGACACGTGCATCATCTTTCTTCTCACCTTCCCCTTTCTTCTTGAACTTTCGTCTCCACCATAAGGGAATCTACATACTCAAGTCAGACAGCTCACACTCATCACTCAGCTCGGGTGCAGGCAGGGGAACTTGACCTGTACCATGTTAGGTCTTCTCCTGAAGCACAGGACACACTGGTTTTGCTTAGTCAAGACCTGAATGTCTTTTTAGATCTTTCTTAGCATAGTGCTCTTCTGTAGCAGGTCTTTTGCTTCTTGAATACATACCAACCCCTCTTCTTTTTTCCTCCCCTTCAGATTATGATGTGTAGCTGCAGTTAACAGAGCTGCACAGAGTATGGCCTTTTTTATACTGTTTGTGGGTAGAAATAAATTATGAATATTATAATAACCAGCTTCTGTTACAAATTGGTTGCTACATACAGAGAGACAGTATCAGAGGCAGTGCTGAAAGAGAGTGAAGGGCAGTTTTATGAATGGTTTATGTTGCCTTCTCCCTTTCCAGTTTGGACATTTTGCTCTCATTGTCTCCCTGCTGTTGGCAGTAAAGTAAAGCAGTTCTGTAGTAAGACACATCAACTGATTGTTTTCCTTAAAAAAAGTTTATTTCCAGCCAGATCAGCAAGATGATCTGATTCCCTCTGTCATAACACCAGCACAAGGAAGGTGGATAAACAGGAAATCTTTATTCATGAAATCAGTAAACTATTAACAAAAATATTTCCTGAGCAGCATTCCAAGTGCGTCTTAGTTAGAGTTTTAGAATTTATTGCACGTTTTCTGCAGAGTAAATTAGGCTCCTTCATGGGCAAGCGTTCTACCTCAGGCTACATCGCAATCTGTTTGATTGCCGGGATCGGAGCAGACTCAGGTAATAGGCAGTATGGACTGCAGATGTTCAGGTAATTGGCAATTATTTTTAAAGAAAGAAAAAAGACAACATCTGTTCAACCTGTACAACTTCAGAAAGCAAATGCCAAAAGGAAGAGTTTTCTAATATAGATAGAATAAGTATGAAAATAAGTCCAAGACTGTAAACAGTGCCAGTTTTTAATGCAGACACTGGTTCCAGTGAAACCATGCAATCATGAAAAGTATGAGGAGGGGAGAGATGCAAGTAGGGAATATTTTAAAATTTGTATATTTCAAATTATCTGAAAATCCTGAAAATGTGCCTAAATTTAAATACTAGGTGTTTGCTGTTGTTCATCCTGTGTTACTTGTCTTCTGAGAGCGCTCTCAGTCCATCTAAAGCAGAAGGAACATTAGAGTATCCTGACAGGAGCACTGAGCACTCTGCAGTTTGGATACCTACACAGCATATTTGACTTGATATTTGTGAAACTGTCGGTCATTGATTATTTGCAAAAGCACAGTTCTACTTCTTCCAGTGTGGTATGCTTTCAGACTTAAGTATCTTCTGACAAGGATTTTTAACCTAAAATTTGCAAATTGACAAGGCACCCTAAATTGGCGGTAGTTCACCCAGTTTTGCGGAACACCATTAAGCCCATTCCACCTCAGCAAGACACTTTGGTCTGAATTGATTTACCATTCCCTTCTGCAGGAGTATGCCCTCATCAAAACTAGTGTATATAACACATAAAATAAAACTGTTCAGATAGAACATCTCAGCTTCTTCACTATTTTCAAGCATGCACTGGAACTTGAACTTCATCTTCCAGGACAGTATTTCCCTTCAGTCAGTTAATACTCCTTTCCCACCTCAATTTGTAAGTTCTGCCTAGGATGACAGGAGGCGCTTTGTACTTCACTTGACATTTCTAGCAACTCTCGGGTTAAGAAATGATGATCTGAAGCAGCCAGGACATAGTCCACACCCCAGTGCTTTATCTTATTGAACATTTCTCTCACTCCTGTTTCTCCCTTACATAAGTAGTAAAATAGTCATTTTACGAACCTTTGTATAGCTGGTTTCCCGTGCAGTGTCTTCATCATCCTCATCAAGTGCAGAAAGCTTCTTCTATGTGACCTCTTAGTTTCCTTTCTAATAGTCTTTATTAACTGATCATTTTCCTTGTGGTTTCCTATGTAGTTAGATGTTAAAGTCTATACTGCCCCAACAGAAGGCCCAAACCCACATTCCTGCCTTTTTTCCTTTTACCAAAGTTAACACTGCATTGCTCGTCAGGCAGCTATATCTTGGACCATATCCACCTTAAATCATTGCAAGAAGGAAAAAAAAAAAAAAAAATTTGGCTTCATAAGATCTGATGAACTACCCTTTATGAGCAAATATGCACGAGAAAAAGGCCAGCACAAGAAAAAAACAGATCCAAAATAGAAACATCCAAGTGGACAGGTCCAAGTCAGAGTCAATTTTGCATTCCTGAAATCTTAGGGGTTGTCATGGTTCCTGACAAAGTTTATAATCACCTGCTCACTGCTAATTTATATTCTGAAAACAGTTCCCTGCGCACAGAGGGAACCACACTTGTGTAAGCCCTACCTGAAATCTCTGGTTTCGGTCAAACTGCACCCAGTAATCTAAGTTTATACAAAATTTATAACTTTCCTACTCACAGCGCACATGCCTCTCAAAACCAAAAAGGTCTATTTGCAAATTGTCATTTGTCTCACCTTTTCATATGTGCAGTGTTAATTAATTCAGAGTTATAGTGCAATTATTATAAATATAGCACTCCTAAGAGATATCTTAGGGCTCCAGGCAGATTTATGTATACACACAAAAATATTAAAAGGGAGTGAAAGTTTTTGGGGAAGAGGTGAACTGCAGCTGACTCTGACAGGAGAGGTTTCAGAATCCCTTTATCCTCCCCAATCTATTTGTCCACTTGCCAAGGAACTTTGAAAAATATAAAGTTAGGGAGTGTAGCCAATGGCAAAGAGTCCAAAATTGTACGATCTCACTTGTGAGATTAAAAAAAGTAAAAAACCACAGCATCAATGAAAAGATCTTTTTTGTTATTGTTGTAGCTTTTGTTAGTATTCAGCTTTCAAAGTCTACAGTGGTTTGGTTCAAGGTGGGGGGCGGGGTGGGGATGCTTCTCTACAGCACAGAGAAACTGAAATATGCTTTCTATTTTGTAAAATATCTGATATCCTAATATCAGATAAAGACTTGGTTGTTAAGGAAAAAATCTACATCACTAGCTAGGCAGGGAAATGGAGAATAGTGGCAGTGCTGCACAGCTTTTCTTTCTCATCTCTCCCAGAACAGCAGAGAAATACTGGTGATTCAGTTGACAGTGAAGACACAAAGGAAAAAGACCAAGACCTGCAAAGAGCTGCTCCTGTTTAAGTCCTCTGGAAGTTGCAAAAATGGTCTGAAGGCTTGATTTGGTACCAAAAAGCAAACTTTTGCTATTTACATATTTTTGTGGTCCTCTGAATATCAGTGAAAGTCCCTCAAAGTTGTGGAAGCCTTTGAGATGGGTTAGTCTAGGCTTAAACATGAACATCTGTTATTAGGATGGCAGTTTCTGTAGGGTCACCCACTCACCTTACAAATAGCTGTCTTTGGAGTGCCAAAGAGCAATCCAACATCCAGGCTGGGTGGCCTCATTAAAAGCATCCTGAGAATCTTCTCCATGTTTGTATGCTGATTACCCACGTCTGTGCTAGGTATTATGTCTAATCCTCAAAACTAGTGAGGTCTATCTCCAGATCCGAAGCAGGGTCATGGTTCTCACTCTTCCTGAACTGACAAATCTCCCAGGTACGTAGCGTGAGAGAGCTTGCTGGAATAACTAACAAACGTGTCAAACATTACTATAGCAACTGGAGAAAAACAGAGGCTCAGTATATATATATCTCAGCTATGTTCTCTATTACTTTTATCATCATACTCAATCTTTACGCAACTATATTGCATTCCTTTGGCACCATAAGCCTTTATATTTATTACAAATAAAGTAAAACAATGTTACTCAACACAATTGTATTTACTTCCCTGGAGATTCATCTCGCACATTCTTTGACAGGCTAACTCCCTTTCTATGTCAACAGAGAAAATTAAACCTTTCTGGCCTAAAGTGAACTGAAGAAGAGTAGGAAGCAGCATGACAGAATGTATAAGGAAAACATTCTTTGAAATGTATTAATCACATACCTTCTTATTTTTTTTAAGGAATTTTCGTGGTTTTTTACTGTAACTCTCACAGCATTGTAAGAGGCATGAGAGAGACCTAAACACTGAATTTTTCTGATTTTCCAGCTTTAACAGTCCTCTGGTAGGCGTTTGACAGATATGGAGTGCTACTTGACTGCATGACGATTTTTACATGTTAAATTCCCACTCTTTTATTTCTTCTTTCATTCTTTTATTCACCTAAGCACACTATCCTCACTGAAAATAATTTGGTCTGTCGAAGAGTGTATTACAATACCTGGGACTCCAAAACTGCCTGGGACTAGGCACCAGATGCCAGATTTCCCCGTTATGTGACAGAGAGTTCTGACAAAAATTGCAGAAAAAAAACATATCTGTTTTTTCTAGTATTCTTGTATGGGTTTCAGCACTGGATTCAACTCACTGTTCTGGCAAGTCTCTCTAGCTTCATAATACTCTGGTGAACTACACCATAAAAACAGAAATAAGGTCCAACTTCTTTCTAGCAATATGAACCAGGTGTTTGGCTTTTTGTGTTGGACTTCAGATCTCAGCAGCAGAAGCTTCACATTGGTCCTGCCCAATGACTCCTTATTCTGTAAAAAAAAAAAAGTAACACTTTTTATAGAGAATGTTTTGTGGAAGTGGGTGTACTTCTCTCACATGCCCTTTGATGAAATAATTCCCATATTATATCATACATTTTGTCTAAGTTTTGGGATAGTTCTAACAATTTTCAGACAACTCAGACTAGGTTTACACTTTAAAGGAAATTTGAAAATTTATCTTTAAAATTAATAATCTTTCAATCTCATGTTTGGAGTCATCAGCATCTGCTCCTCTCTGCAGAAATTTTTTTTTCACTTTTGCTTAAGGTGATTATTTTAATAATAATCCTAATAATGTGGCTACTCAACTTAATAGTTCTCATATTTGAGCAAGCAATTTGTTAAGCAGAGTCAGAAACAAAGAAGACTAGTTTTCATAAGTTTTTACTCTTTTATAATTAATAACTGGCAAGGTATGTCTAATTTATTTAATAAAGACAATGCAATAATTCATATTCACTGAATAAAGTGTAAATCCAGAAAAAGACATAATGGGCTCAGCACATTTTTCAAAAATACAATCTTAGCAACTGGAAATGGGTCATAAAAACTAATATACCATAACTATCTCTGAAAAACTTCAGAATTGTTCTCTTTTATAGGCATATGTGTGGTGTATGTCAGGCCAAAGATAATGTAGAGAGCACTAAGAATAACTGTGCTATTACCTAGAAAAACTCTAAGCCTGCCTTCCTAGTCAAGCTGCTCCTGCATGACCTGCACTTTTGAGAGGAGATTTACAGTTTAAATCATGGAAAATATCCATTGTTTATACGTAAATATGGTATAATCAGTGAGAGAGAAAATGTATGAGTAAACATGAAAGTAATTGGTTGAAGCAAAACCAAAATAAAATGCTGCATGGGCAGAGAAACAAAGAGGCCTGGAAACACGAATTTATGCTGTGTCTCTTAGCCCTGTCCTGCTTTTCACCCCAGTTTGTCCACTTGGGCTTATAATACACCCGCTGGGAAAAAAGAAATCAGTGACCATGACTCATCTGGAGCTGGGTCCATGTGGATAGGCCAACCTGTTGTGTGCAAGCCTTATTAGCCAGGAGATTGCTATGAAAGAAGATTACAATGACTGAGCTGTGCCTTCTTCAGAAGAGTCAAACTTCTCATTTATCCTGATATTTATTTCCATTAGACAAGGAAAATATCTTTGAGCACTTTACCCGTTTTCACACCTGGCTAAAATTAGCTGGCATCATAGATAACAGGGGGAAGAGACTTGGCAAAGGTATCAAAGTGAAAATTATACAACAATTTATTATATTTTAGGAATTCTGGTCTAAATGGATTATAAGTTGAAGTATCCATGCTCCTTTTTATTATTAAATTTATTTCACCCATCCCAAATTCAACAAAATGAAATGTTCATTAATTTGCAAAGTGAACGAATCTTTCACAGCTCATAACTCAGCCCTGATCTTGCAGCTCGTGCTGAGTCTGCTGCAAGCCCAATGGGATTCAGTAGGGCTGAAATGTCCTGGATAGGGATGTGGAGCTGCCTACCTAGGTTGTTTTAATGACAATGTTTAGTTAGCCCAATATCCTTGGTAGCTCAGCACCTCATAACTTGCAAGTTATTTTCACCTCTGTAGAGTATGGAGGCCCCTAGTTTACACTTAATGTTCCTCCTAAAGTTACCTTCACCAAAGTAGATGGCTTAAAAATATTTAGCAGTCTTGCAGTAAATTTTCAGTAGAATGCAGGATTCTTCATCAGGTCCTTGATTTCCTTTATTGGAAACAAGAGCAATTTAGGTGCCCAAACACAGGCAGACAGCACGTATTTAGATGCCTTAGGGTAACACATCTTGCCTACAGATGCCACACCAGGAAGACACACATCTCCACACATACTGTGTTGTATCTATCTGCTCCACATTGATGACTTGGTAACCAAGGACATCTCCAGTGGCACTAGGCAGCTATGTTTATGTATCTAAGTCCCAATGTAGATGGGGAATTCACAACAATCAGCACCCTCTGCACAGATAAGACTGAAACATCTAAAAAAAAAAAAAGTACAGAAATAAGCAGGAGCATTAGACAAAATACTGAAGAACTCCAAATTTGTGAAATCTTTAGGAGTGTGGGCATGAAGTAGGTTTGTACCACCCAGCATTCACCAGAAAGATACTGCCCACACTGGGAGATGTAGACACAAAGAATTTTGTAAGACTTTGGAGTCACTGCCAGGCTAAGAAACATCTGATCTTCAGGATCTAGATTCTGAACTTGGTAGCTTAAATACCAGACCTAAATGATATTTTAGGCCTTAACATCATTTGTATGATTGAGCTGAAACGATCTGATCTGTCATAAAGTTTGGAGGAGAGGGAGAAATTGGACCTCTTTCTCCCATCACCTGAAGCACTGGCCCATCCACCCTTAGAGCACATCAGCTTGCAAACTGATAACATAACAATCCCAAATTAGTCCCTATTTGCTTGATTCTTTATCCTGTTGTCACATTTTCTGTCCTAAAAATGATCCTCAGAGAAGTCTAACATGGCATTATGAGAGATGTTTAAAGAGGACAAAGAGGATACAGACTTTCTGGGAAGTGAAAGACAAAGCCACTGGAAGATTGGAAGAGGCCAAACAAGACTCATTTGTGCAATTGCCAAGTATCACTCAAGAAAGGTTTTCGTTTTGATACGAAGACTGACAAGTGTTAAATGCACTGGCATTGCAGGATGACTACTAAACAAACTGAAAAGCAAAATAAATGGCAGTCCTTACTCTCCCTAATTAAAGAGATTAGTTACAGCAATTTACTGTCAGGATTAATACAGCATCATCCAGGCAGATGTGATCTGTTAAATAGCTCTCCTTTTGCCAAAAGAAATTCATTCAGTACAGCTGGATTTTATAAAATCTTCATGCCTTTAAACATCTACTTCTAAATCTTTACAGCTTTATGGCATTTTTTTTTACATTCCCTTGTCTAAATGTTTTATTACCAGAGGGTATTATAGGCTTTGACAGATGTATAAATATGCATTCCTTTATCTGTGCTCTCTACTGAGAACACAGATACACTGTAAAGCTTTGTCTAGATCACCATGGCAGTAATTTCAACCTCACCACTAATAGGAAGAATCAAGAAAGCTACAGTTTTCATGGCACTGGACCTCCATCTAGTGAGAAGAAGAATAGTGCATGTTTCTGGGGCATACAACAACACAGGTTTTGTTTCCATGTTACAAAATGTTTTCCTAAGGGGAATTGTGCTTAGCTGCCAGAAGAGATGCAGACATATTTACATAAAATACAAAGGAAAATGTGATTTCATATTGTGAAAAACTTCACAAAATTCAGAGTCTCCATTTCTCCATTTCACTTAAATGTCAGTGATTGCTCACAAATCTCAATAGAGGAAACAGACCTTGAGAAAATTCTGCTGCAGTCACAGATATTTAACAGCCGATACTGTATTGCAATGTCATGTTCCATTGTTTATCCAACTTAAAGACTGAAAAGGCCAGTCTAAAGGCATCCTTCTGAGGTGGAGAGGTGTTATCGCCCCCATCTCTTAGGGAGGGAAGAAACACACAGACCAAGGGCTGGATATTAAAGCTTTAAAGGTGTAGAGATAGGCACCTTCTGAGCTTTCCAGATATGCCTTAAAGCTTTTTTTTTAAGTCAAGGTGTTAAGTGCCTCACTCCTCTTAAGCATCATGGCAGATGCCTGTCTGCATCAATTGCCACAGAAGTAAAACTCGTCCTGATGTGCCGGACTGATATCCTGCTCTTCTTCCCATCTGGAGGGTGACAGAACTGCAGAGTTAGTCTCTGCTACACTGATGAACCTGTCATGATGACAGTTCAGTATCTCCCTCCCAGGAGCTTGCATGGAGGAAATCCTCAGAGCATGTTTCATGAGGCTGCTGTCAAAATTTCTGCAACCTTCTTACACAAAGGACAAAGCCACCACAGGCATCTGAATGATCAGTTTTCTCTGATGCCTTAACTTTGAAAGTGTTAGTTTGCGATTTTTTTCAGCTGTTTTTTCCAGATCCTGGTATCTGGATCATTGCTGTGAGACACTATACTATAGAAACACCTTTTTCAAGCTAGAAAAAGAAATCTTTGCAACCACCTGCCTCAGTGTTTGCAGGTCATAGACCACCAACAAAAAACTATTCTTTTTTAAGAGATATAAGTTAAATTATAATTAAAATTATAAGTTAAATTTGGCTTGTCTAGTGCTACTGAAGACCATGTTTCAGATGTAACCTCCAACACAGGTGGTCTTTCAGTTGCTGGTACCAACAACTTGGAGCACACAAACAGGAAGGATTATTTTATGCATGCTCTCCACTTAATATTTTTCATGAAGAAATTCTCCCCAGTTGAGAAATGTAGACCTAAAGAAGGAAAGCAGGTCTATCTGTGCAGTAACAGAAAACCTTAACAGCTGATTTGACAGAGCAGAAGATTTCAGCAAGAGACAGAGTCCTCCACTTGTGATACCGCTCCTGCCAGAGGACCCAAATGACAAGCACACCAGCATCAGGCACATTGAATAGTCTTCACCACAAATAGCAAACAGACCTGGAAGATCAAGTATGGATATAATTCAACACTGATATCATTTCCTGCATTTTGCAGAAAGAGGAACTAATCCAAAAATTATGAATATCCTGTCAGTTTGGAGCTGGAGAGCTCTCAGCCTCTCTTTCCTACCTACTAAACTTCAGAAAGTATTCATGACTGTAGTCTAAATCAAATGCAACAGACAGTTCATCACCTGGACTCTGCAGCAAAGGAAATCCCTCCAGAAGGTGTTACTTTAAAAACCAGGATGTACTGAAGTAATTACAACTTTAATTGCTGTTTTTTTCTGGAAGTTTATGGGGTGGCATTTGCTTCTCTGCAGGCAGTTTCAGAGATGTAACCTGAGGATTAACTGAGACAGTTCTGTGAAAAATGCTCATGGTTCTTCTGCCCACAAGCATTTAAAATACTTCTCTATGCAGTTTGTGTATGCAGCTCTTGTATACTGCAGCTATGAGTAAAAATAGTACAATGAATGAAACTGCTGGAGTTGTATAACATTGATCTAAACCTTCTGCATTCTCTTTCACTTTTGGCATGGCATAGTTCACTTTCCTCTGAGTTTAGCAGTCCTGTTTTTTTCCATTTTCAGATTAGCAATGCAGGCCTCATCATGCCATTTCTTTGTAAGAACATGAACCCTAAGGTTTTCTGGTTTATCTTCTTAAGATAAATCAGCTATACAGTCTTGCATTTCTGAAGGAAACTATATAACATGGCTACCCAGGATAGCAGAGTGCTGGACTTAACAACTTAAGAGATGTTTTCCTGCCCTGTGTTACTGATATCTTTTTCAGTCAGCCTGGAACAAATTCAGCCTAAAAGCCATTACGCTCACACCACACTACCCTTATGTTCCTTCTAGAAGCTCAGATTGCTGAGTGTGACATTTGGCCTCTACAGTAATGGCAGGATGGCAGCTATGCTGTCCTTCCTCCCCTAGATTATCCTCTCTTCAGCCCCTCTCCTGTCCAAGGGGAGAAAAGAGCTCCATAGAGTGGATTTTTCAAGGTAAAAATGGATGAAAGAAAATCAGACTTTGGGGTCAGTGTCACTGTTCTTGAAGGGAGTGGGACTTCATTAAGCACTGGCAATCTTCTCATCTTGGGGTGAAGGAGGCGTTTCCCATGGTGTCTAGCAGGCAAGTGGATTGCAAAAACTGGTTCCTGTGTGAGATTGCAAGAAAACTCCAAGGCTTTTGAGAGCAACATCGTCATGTTTAGGGCTGGGAATTGAAGACAGGCACAAGTCCAACAGACTGCCAACAGAAAACTGAAATGTCATTCAGGAGCATTAAAGCTTGGCCACGCCTTTGTTCCTTCATTTTCTTGTGCCCTTCTTGTGTTGGAGGAGGTGGAAGAGCTTCACATGTCTTGGGGGTGACATACGCCCTGGCAAGGAACCCACCAAGTGGGTTCTCCTTGTAAGGACCACACAACAACAGCCGATCCTTGTGGCAACAGGCTGAACTCTTCACAGGAGGGACACGGAGCAAGAAGAACTCTATGGGGGGTCGACCAGGCTCACCATGTCCCCCAAGTATAGCTTGATTTCCTCTACTATGCTCTCACTGGAACACCACCTGCATTTAGGGTATGATCATTTTATAATCGTGTAAGTACTTTTCCAGAGCAATGGTATTAGTTCTGCTTCACCCCCACATTCCTGATGTTCGAAATAAAGTCCAGCTGCACTTCATTAGATTCTGGTTAGCATCAGTTTCCATTTTGAAGACCAATATCATAAGAAAAAAGCTGTAAAATCTTAATTCGGAGGAAAAGCAAGCTGGCATTCTTCTTTCTGACTGTGAGGTTTCCTCAGTTATCCTGGGATTTAAGGAGCTTTTTCAACCCTGCTGCAGTTCAGGACCAAACTACAAACATGCAGCATAAATAGACCAGCTCCAGTCAGCTTTATACAGTTCTTTCAGGTGTTATAATCTGAAGTGTTTATGAAACATGCAAGAGAAATTCATAGGATCTATTTATGTAAAATAAAAGTGTATAAGATATGTACGTATATGTCATTAAAAGTACCTATTTAACTAAATAATGACAAGAAGATGAAGCCCTATTAAATGAGTACTGATCTTAGCTGCATGTGAACTGGACACAGGAATGCATAAACAAATGTCAGATGCGTCATTAACATCGTGGCAATTTTTTCTCTTTCTGTCTTAACTCCCTGGATATTATGAAGCCCACATAAGCATTAAGAAACTTCCTACATTATTGTCAGTCAGAGACTTGACAGCCTCCCTCAAAATAAACCCATTAAGTGATATGTTCCTCTTGGCGGAAAAAACTCCCTGTGTTAGTGGGACTTTCACACCACCAGAGTTGTGCTATCAGTTGTTGTTTATACCTTCCCCACTTTCCTATCGTAATTTAAAACATTACTTTTGAAGGCTGCACAGAGGTACTAGATTGAAAGAAGTTTATTAATTGGCATAACGCACATGAAATCCAAGGCTGGAAACAGTGGAAATGAGATGGAAATGCTGCAAGAACACAAGAACTGGGTACATGAAGCCATTGATTTCCTGAGGTTCTTTGCACCTTGCTGTCATTCCCTTTAATGTGACTTGGAATGTTTGCAACCATCACTAGCAGCACATAAAAATATTCATGTAGATTTAATAGAAGAAAGATATACTAAATCTTGAGTGCCTTACATTAAAAAAAAAAATATATTAAAAATAAAAATCAAACTTTATCTTGAAACACAAAAGCCTATGACTGCAAAGAATCACTTCTCATAGAAATGGTATCTGAAACACAACCATAAGGTCACAAGGTTCTCCAGCCACATATATGATGATATTTTGTCTTCCTCTAGGTATGTTTTCCCTTTCAAAGTTATCCCATTGCTTTCTCACTGTTTGTAAATTCACACACACACATACACACACACTTATAGCAGGTGTATATATATATATCATTTTTATTCTCTGGTGTTCACCCATTTCTAGTACAGCTGTCACACTTCATTACTTCTTAAAGTCAAAATAAAATAAATTATTATTCCTTTGCTCTAGTCTTCATATTTATTTATTTGTTCGCATTTATTCAATGTGAATGTATTATTCCATGTCACTATTATTTACTATTTTATTTAAATGTTTTAATTGTTATACATCTGTGTATTTACTTAAGGCAGAAAAACACAGCGGGGTGGTCCAAATATGCTATTACCTTGTTCCCAGCATATGCAGTAATTTCTTATCATTTGTTTTTAAATTCCTCACTAGATTTCCTTTGTCCCATTCAGGAAAGCCACTTATACATAGAGCAGACTCAGGTGTGGATTCCTCAGAACTATATTTAGGATACGCTCGCACTAAGATTTATACCATTCTCTGGAGGCGTCTATCTTTCTACGCTGATTAAACTGGCAGGCCGTGTGACTAAGCTTCTAATTTAGGCATCTCGAGGCTGGTTTTAGGCACAGGCTGTTCTCTAGAATCCTGGCCACATCACCTGCATATCTGGCATCTTTAAGAAAAACGGCTCCTTTCTTACCAAAAATCTTCACCAACACCGCACGGTCAGGAAGTGACAGGTTATTTTGTTCTTGGCCAGGAGACAGCAAAATTCAGCACTGTCTGCCCTTCATGAGAAGACCTTGGCCACTTTGAGTAGACATCTCAAATAGGCTGCCCGGGATTTTCTGAGTCCCAGATCAGCATCTCCACCCACAGCTTGAGTTCAGCCTAGAAGACTCTGCATATATGAAGAATGAACCTGTACAAAGCCCGCCACGTAACACAAGGCTCCCCTTCAGGCGCTATGAGTCAAGAGGATGTTATTGCCAGCACTGTCAGGAGCTATTCTGTGTTCTTCTTCACTGCTTTTATCTAGATCTTAATAGAAGTCCCATCCATCAATTTTCTCAGCTTATTTCTCGTTACTGTGAAATTTGTCATAGATTTGCATCCTGCATCTCTTAGATGATTGTAAAATATTGTGGAATTTTATTATAGGGATGGAGAATTTTTAATCTTTTTCTGTTTTAAACACGAAAAGAAAAACATTTCTGACCCCTTGTTTCTTGACTATTGATTCCTTTCACAATATACCAGCTTATATTCCAAAACCCACCATTTATCACTTTTGGAGGAAAGTATGTATTTTTCACATTGGTTTCTTCTCATAGCTGTCTAAGAAAAAAATAACAGAAAAATATGACTTCATAGTTAGTTAAAACACCGGTTTCAGTATCCCAACCATAAGGAATACATGGAAGTAGAAGAATCTTTGGTCTGTAAGTGGTATCCCTGCTGTAATTTGTGCTATTCAAGTATTTATACTATACATGCTGCTGCAAATGCTAAACATCTTGTCAGGGCAACTCCTCTGATTTTCTTTTTACAGCTGATTTGGAAGATTCTCTGGATTCTAAGAGGAAGGATCTACTGGCCTGGAAATCTTCTACTGCATGTAGTTGCAAAAATAATTTCCTTCTCTTTTTTTCCTTTTTTTTTTCTTTTTTTTTTTTTCACTTATTTCTCTGAGTTTCTATTCCCCTCTTTGCTCATCTTCAAAAGATCTATGGGAACAACAATCCAGCATTATAGCAATTACCAGTTGCCCTGGATCATGCCTTAATGGCATAATGATCTGTTGAAAGTGATACAGCTTTTCCCACGTGTTGGACAACCTGCATACTGACTTCAAGCTCAGGTGTTGTGAGGCCAGTCAGAGGCAGGTCAGATAGGTTCTGTGGAACTCACATGTACCTCAAAAAGCCTTCAGAAAATAGTGAGGCTTGAGATTTTTTTCATTGGTTTGAATGAGGAGGTCCCCCAAGACATCAGTGACCTCTAGTATGATTTCTGGGGACTTGGACATTTTGTAAGTGAAAATGAGGCCAGCATTTACTTCTGTTCTGATTTTGATTTCTAAAAGTATGAATCCAGGAGACAAGATCTCCTTTGGACGAGAAGGCAACATTTTCCTTCTGTGTGGTTCTCTGCAATATGTCTTTTCTTGGCACGTGTGATGAGGTTGTGCTGTAACTATTACAATGTAAGAAATGAGCAGGGAAAGTTCAAATTAACATCAGTCAGATCAGCCTGATGTGTTTCAACCTGGTGTTAGAGGTTCACAGAAATGAGGGCCTCAGGACAAATAAATATGTGGATTTCTCTGACATGAAGAACAGTTGCAAATTTTTTTTTTAAAAGCCTCACATGATGAATCTGAATGAATCACACACAAAACTACATGGACAGCATATTCACAACCATGAAATGCGTTCTTAATACAGCCCCTTGCTGACTCTTATAAATACTATTATTATTTCTGCAACTTAAAGCTACAAAAAGCTAGCACAAGCTGAAAACTCTCGTATCATTCTACTCCCCCGCTGAAGCTTAAAGTTCTCTAAATTTGGATAATCTTTAGATTTATACTATGTTAGATTACAGCATATTTTGAAAACTAAAGCCTTAGGAGAAAATCAATGGCTGTGAAGGCTAAAAAAGCCTTGAAATAACAAACCCAGCTCCTGTTGGAACACGGAGATTCAGCACTGCAACTGTACAAAAGCAAATCAAATAGTCAGTTTGGATTGCCAGCAGATCAGGACTCCTCAGCAGCTGCCTTTTCAGTTTCTCAATGGAGACCAACAGATGGAAAAAAGCTGAAGAGAGCAGGCTTGCTTTCTCTGCCCACTGAATAATTTCCTTCTTATGCCTTTTTGTCTATCCATAGTTATAGTTCTATTTACCCAAAATGATTAGAGCTTTCTGTGAAACAGAAGCTCAGAGGAACAACAGAAGGTCGTGTATATTCTTGCTGATACAGCCACCTGTTGTCTTGCCACATACCCCATTTATTTACTACTGACTCACTCAACCTTTCTCCCTAAGCCCCGTGATGCCAAATGGGACCCAGATTTCTCCTTTGCAGTTTTACTGTAGCAAGTGAAAATGCTAAAAGCTGTCTGCCCAATTTTGTAGCCTTTCTGTAGTGAAATCTGCCCTACCTTAACCAAAAATCTTCATGGTTTTGCCTCCTACCACACTCTCAATCATACAAGAGACATGATGCTGACATGGGAAATAATTTGGAGTCAAGCGCACAGCCAGAAAGGCTGAGAAGGGGAGCAAGGCAGGTTATAATTGCTGAAGATGCTTGACAATGGCAAATCATCTAAGCCCCTGGATTATTTTCTGAAACAATTTGGCTCTGCTAGAGATTAATTTTCTCCACAGGACTTTTGGCAATGTTGTTAAAGCCTGCTGAGACACTCTGCACTGCCAAAATCCACACTAGCAAGAATCTCCAATATATTGACATTTCTAGGTCAAGCTGGTTCTGAGATAGGATTTTTATAGAAAATATCACAAGGTATTTCAAAAAAAAGAAACACCTAGAGGGTTTTAGAGTCTCTTTTCTGTAAAATGGGCATTGTCCAATTACATTGAACATTTTCCAGAAAAATGTACCTCTGGCTACAGCTCTGCTCTACCTGCCAATTTCAGATGGAAAATACTTTAAAAAACAAGGAAAAAAAAGCAATCATTTGTTGATTGCGTGGGGATGAAGCAGTCAGAATTAGACTTATAACAGAAAGTGATTCACATTTTATCCTTGGACTTACTGTACGGTATCTGTAATTTCACTCGCTCTGATTTTGAAGGAAAGTGAGGAGCAGAAAAAAAGTACCATAGATTGCACTGGAGATAAGCTGAAGGGGGCCATGAGCACATGGCTCTGACTTTGAGAAGAGCCCAGGGCAAACACAGATAACTATTTCAGTGACCTTTGCCACAGTCACTATCTCCTGCTTCTCAGAGGGGCTTGATGAACTGAGGCATGTCTTTAAAAGATTTTCCCAATTGTTTTCAAACTCTAATTGACTAATCTTCAGACAGGTAATCTCCTTACTGGACTTCTTCCATGAAGAAGCCATGTTTACTTTAATTTCCAGTCACAGAGGTGTTTGTTTAGTGTTTTTAAATGTTTGTGGGAGGATACAGCCTTTAAGTTGCAAATCTTCTTTTGTTACTGCTATATTTTGGTTTCTACTGAAACCAGTTAGCTGCCTGACTTGAAAGAGCAATGGAGCACGCACCACTTGTTTGTGGTAAACCTCATTAATAGTACTTGCACAGAGAAGGATTATAATGGCTTTAGTCAGCATCAGCATTTTAGTTCAGAAAATCTGTTATATGATCTGTCAGATTATATCCACTATTTGAAGGGATTTTATA
The DNA here is from genome assembly GCF_036013475.1 of Columba livia. Taxonomy (NCBI): domain Eukaryota; kingdom Metazoa; phylum Chordata; class Aves; order Columbiformes; family Columbidae; genus Columba; species Columba livia. The sequence continues at coordinate 41,924,480 of NC_088604.1, forward strand.
GGAAAAAAACACTCAAATTTTACTTACAAATATTGCAAAGCACTGAGATAAGCTAAAGAGAAACCCAGGAAAAAGGATTCCACTGAAAAGAGGTCCAGGAGAGCTCAGATGCGGTGTGTTTTATGGGCTGGTAGTAGCCACAGTGTCACAGTATCACAGTGTCACAGTATCACAGTATCACAGTATCACAGTATGTTTGGGATTGGAAGGGACCTCAAAAGATCATCTAGTCCAATCCCCCTGCTGGAGCAGGAACACCTAGATGAGGTTGCACAGGAACATGTCCAGGCGTGTTTTGAATGTCTCCAGAGAAGGAGACTCCACAACCTCCCTGGGCAGCCTGTTCCAGTGCTCTGTCACCCTTACTGAGAAGAAGTTTCTTCTCTAATTTAAGTGGAACCTCTTGTGTTCCAGCTTGATCCCATTACCCCTTGTCCTATCATTGTTTGCCATGGAGAAGAGCCTGGCTCCATCCTCGTGGCACTCACCTTTTATATATTTATAAACATTAATAAGGTCACCCCTCAGTCTCCTCTTCTCCAAGCTAAAGAGACCCAGCTCCCTCAGCCTTTCTTCATAAGGGAGGTGCTCCACTCCCTTAATCATTTTCGTTGCCCTACGCTGGACCCTCTCCAGCAGTTCCCTGTCCTTCTGGAACTGAGGGGCCCAGAACTGGACACAATATTCCAGATGTGGTCTCACCAGGGCGGAGTAGAGGGGAAGGAGAACCTCTCTCGATCTACTAACCACCCCCCTTCTAATACACCCCAGGATGCCATTGGCCTTCCTGGCCACAAGGGCACAGTGCTGGCTCATGGTCATCCTGTTGTCCACCAGGACCCCCAGGTCCCTTTCCCCTACACTGCTCTCTAATATGTAATTTCCCAACCTATACTGGAACCTGGGGTTGTTCCTGCCCAGATGCAGGACTCTACACTTTCCCTTGTTAAATTTCATCAGGTTATTCCCCGCCCAACTCTCCAGCCTGTCCAGGTCCCGCTGGATGGCAGCACAGCCTTCTGGCGTGTCAGCCACTCCTCCCAGCTTAGTGTCATCAGCAAACTTGCTGATAGTACACTCTATTCCCTTGTCTAAATCGTTAATGAATATAATGAATAATATTGGCCCCAGTACTGACCCCTGAGGCACTCCACTAGATACTGGCCTCCAACTAGACTCCGCACCATTGACTACCACTCTCTGGCTTCTCTCCTTAAGCCAGTTTGCAACCCACCTCACTACTCTATTGTCTAGACCACACCTCCTCAACTTAGCTGTGAGGATGCTGTGGGAGACTGTGTCAAAGGCTTTACTGAAGTCAAGGTAGACCACATCCACCGCTCTGCCATCATCCATCCACCTTTTTACATTCTCATAAAAGGCTATGAGGTTGGTCAAGCATGACTTACCCTTGGTAAAGCCATGCTGACTGCCCCTAATAACCCTCTTATCCTTGATATGCCTTGAGATGGCACCAAGAACAAGCTGTTCCATTACTTTCCCAGGGACAGAGGTGAGGCTGACCGGTCTATAATTACCCGGGTCCTCCTTCTTGCCGTTTTTGAAGACTGGAATGACATTTGCTTTCCTCCAATCCTCGGGCACCTCTCCCGTTTCCCAAGACTTGGCAAAGATGATGGAGAGCTGTCCAGCAATGACTTCAGCCAGCTCCCTCAGCACCTGCAGATGCATCCCATCTGGACCCATGGATTTATGGATGTCCAGACTATTTAATTGCTCCCTAACCCAGTCCTCATCAACTAAAGCAAACTCCTCCATTGACCTGGCTTCATCCGGGGTCTCAGGGGTACAGGGCTCCCCAGGACAGCCTCCGGCAGAGTAGACAGAGACAAAGAAGGCATTCAGTAATTCTGCCTTCTCTGTATCTTCTGCCACCAGGGCACCCACCCTGTTCATTAGTGGGCCTACATTGCCTCTGGTATTAGTTTTATCTGCTATGTATTTGAAAAAGTTTTTTTTGCTGTCCTTGACCCCTCTTGCCAGCTGTAATTCTAAGGAGGCCTTGGCCACCTGCCCAAACAGCCCATGCACGGCTCTAGCTTAGCCAGGGTATGTTCTGGCTGGCATTTAGACCCAACACTTCAAACAAAGGGGAGGCTTCAGCACCCAAATGGCTTGAGCTGGCTCAAGAAAGCCTCATGGTTTCACATGTGCTTGATCCCAACTCCCTGCTATTTGAGGAGAGCCACAGAATAACACTCATAAATCTCCCATACTATACCATTTGCCAACAAGGAACCCATCAAGAACACTTTTTCTGCCCAGAAAGTGTCTGGAAAGCAGTACAGGGTCACAGATGGGATAAATCCAGGTGGGACACACCAGAACAGAGCGGCAAAGATTTCAGTTGTAAAAACATCAATACCTCCTATCTGAAGGGCTCAATACCTCTTATCTCAAGGGCTAGGATTACATTTCCCATTCTGAGGTTAACACCATATCTACCTTCCCACTGAAAACTTTATGAGGTTTCTGACAGGAAATCCACTTCTCTCAGCTACAAGATCCCTTTAAATCTCCTGCTAGGGAGCCAGGTTTTGGTCACTGCAGCCCCTCTGGACATCAGCAAAGCTCCTTTCCCCCAGCCAGACCTGAAATTCATAAAAGATGCCCAGCAAGGAGATATTTAGCTGCTTGTTTCCACCAGCCCTCTGTCATAGACTTCTTCTGTGCCCCAGAATGTAGGTCCTAAAAAGACATTTCTATGGGCATGATATGTGGAAGGCGAAGAGTAAAAAGATGAAGAGGCCTTTGAGTACTGCTGTCCATGATACCAGACAGTATCACGTCTGGGAGCACAGACGAGAGTAGCCTTGCCCTTGAGGGATATAGACATAAAGGACCCTCATGGCATACAAGGTGTCCTGTGCCCACGAGCTGGCTCTGTGGTGGCTCTGGGGACCAGAGCAGCTCTGATGTCTAGAGCAGCTCTGACTGCCCTGTCCTGTTCATCCCACGGCTTCACAAAGGTCATGGCAGATTGTGTACTGTTCATGGCAGAGGCAGCCAGACCATTAGGAAAAATCCACCAAAAGGCAGGAAAGCATCCAATTGCATGTTTCACACTCAGGACCTGATACCCAGGCAGAGAGCCTGTTGTTACAATAGAAAACTAGGGAAAAAGGACAGGGAACTGTGTGACACTTGCCACATCACAAGCTGATAGCTGGGTATTATCAGTGTCTCTTTGCTGGTAGGAAGAGGTTCTTAGTCTGGCACGGAATATGTGAAGATGGGTGTCCTGGTTTTGTTAAAAACAAGTTTCTCTTTCAGTGAATTTTGCCTGTCAGCTAAAGCCTTCATATTAACTGCATTTTCCTGGAGAACCAGACACATGTTTTGGTACACCTAGCAATGGAATGCAAACTTATTGATAAGCATGGATGGACATCTCGCGAGAGGGGCAACGAGAAACCGGTGACCAAGAAGCTGACCAACTGTGTATAACATTCCATTCACGTGAATACTTCATATAAAAGTGGGAGATCATGAGGATCTCGTCCCTTTTGCTCCCTTTTCCCTTTGCCCTTTTGCCTTTGCTTTTTCCCTTCTGCTTATGGCCGACATTAGGAGAGGATCTTGCTAGTCGTCCCTGCGAACTGAGGCCTAGTGAGAGACTGAATCCAGCTCCGGTTGGCTGCAGAGTCCAATCCAGGACTTCGGGTGCCGGCTCTGCAGTTGCTGAGACTTTCAAGATTGGTTTTGTATATTTTGTATTATTTTCTCTACTCTTACTAGTAGCATTAGTAAAACATTGTTAATTTTTCCAACTCTCTTCTCTCTGTCCTTCTTTGCCTCCCAATCACCTGTCCTGAGTGGGAAGGGGGGAGAGGGAGGGGCAGAAAGGGGGAAGTGGGGGGGGAGAGGGGGTTAACAATACATCAGCCAGGGTTTTATTGCTACCCCGCAATCTTAACCCTTGACAATGGGACTCTCCTGTTTGGCCAAGGGATGTTAGTGCTCGTAAGACACATCACTCCTGATGTTTCTCCAGCTCCACTGTCACAGCAGTTCTTTCTGCTTGCATAATGAGGGACCCACACACCCAAGAAGACTGGTCTATAATGGTATATGTGGCCCCTGCTCATCTAGGGAAACTTTATTTAACAAGGACTCTTTTGCTTAGCCTGAGAGGATAGGCGCTGAGCTGAAGACAATGAGGGCAGGCTCCTGGAAGTTTGAATGGATGCCCCAAGGTTGGCCACAGCCTTTTTGCCTTGTTGCTTTGGTACCAGCCCCCTTAACAGTGTGTCAAAGACAAGAGGATTTTGCAGCCCTTGCCAGCAAGTGTAGGCAGAGTTGATACAAGAAGTGTCAGGGAGGTGATGCAGACAAGCTGGGGGAGAAACGTGGGCAGAGAAACCAGCGTTGGTGAGACATGAAAAGGCAGTTAAACAGCAAGATGGAATTTACTTCTGCCAAGTTTTGCACTCAGCTGAAGCAAACTGGAGATGAATGACTGTGTCTAAAGCAAGTTGAGACCAGAACGAAAGCCAGGCAACCCGTAGTGCCCCCTTCAAAGAAAGAAGGCTTTTTAAGGTTTATATCTAATCCCACTGCTAGAATAGCAAAGCACTCAAGCTTCCCAGAAGCAAGGGAAGGGAAATTGAAAAATTCGAACTGTAGTGTAATGAAATGCTTTTTCCACCTACTTAGATTTAAGATTGTGATTCAGTACTGCATTTATGCAGTTTCGGGGATGGAAGGGCAAGGCAGTGCATCTAAATCAGATTTCTGAGCCAGTGGCAGCAGATGGACCTCGAGAGAAAAAACACATGGTCAAATAGCTAAAATAAGCAGATATTTTTCGCCACCTCTATTTCAGTGATGGTGTCACCCTCTGTCAGTGCCAATTCTAGCAAGACTAGTAACCTCTTTAAAAAATGTGACACATGGAAGATAAAAATATCAAAAGCATAGGTTAGCTAATTTTGTAGTGTCACAGTCTTTGCACAATTTGCATCATCTGTCTGACACTTTGACACACACTGTATACAGAGACTGTATTGGCAATCCAGGAAACCAACCATTAAAGGCTATCTCATTAATATTATCATAAAAGACTACATTAGTAGAAATCCATCAAAAATCAATGGCATCCCCACTTAATAATGAACTCAATTTTAAGGAAAAATTATAACAGTTTATAAATAAGCAAATGAGGCATTGGAAAATCTTTTATACATAGCAACCTATTATACATAGCAATCTTAACAGAGAAAAGTTTCATAATCTTTGAAAGCTGCTCAGCCTTCCTGTAAATTTTGTGCAATATTTTCCTATCAAATCAGCATCTGCTTTTCTCATTCCTTCATTAGAAAGTTCTGCACTCTCACTTGCCATAAAAATTAAAAAAAAAAAATAAAAATAAAAACAAAAACCACAAACACCAACTTTCAGGACATCATGACTGCTCCTTATTTGATTGAGATGCTAGTGACAACCCAGTGTTCACCCAAAGTATGCAGTTTAATCTGAGGGAGATAAATCACTTCAGCATAATGCCAAACATTGCCTGTGGTTTCAAGCAGAAGAATAATTAGCCCTTTCCAAGTCTAGCCTAGCTGGTGATATTAATAAAAAGTGAATTTAGAGTTGCATGTAAAGCAGAAAAGTTCAGTCCTCAAGAGGCAAACCAGAATAGCTTATAAACTAGGAAAAGATACGTACTGATTTAACATTTTTTATTTCTGAGACTTCCAGTTAGAGAAATTGTTGTAGTTAAAGACGTCATTACCATTTTATTCAATGCCTAAGATAAAACGTGGCAAAAAGCATCCATCTGTTCATCTTTAGCACCCACCCAGACGGAATGTATAGCGTCAATTTCTGTTCAGAAGTACATCAAGGTAAACCAGTAATAACTGCTTTGACAGTAATGTATTCAGTCCATGTTTCATATAGAACAAATTTTGTTTCATATTTGGCAGTTCTCAGAATGAGAAGAAAATCTCCCTAGAGCCCTACCTCATACTTCTGAAAAAAAACAATGCTCCTTATCTACAACGGTGTTTAAGTCATTGTTTGGCAGATGTGTCAACAGTTTGACTGCTGTGCAAACTGATTTAAGGTGTCATCATTTAGAAAAGCATCATACAATGTCTACATACATGGTCTACTGAATATGTATGAAAAAATATAGGTATTTAATATCTGGTTCTCTAATTAGAAAATAAATCTTCTGGATGTTATAGGAATGCTGGGGTCTTTTCTGCAAACATCTGGTTTCACCCTACATGAAGCTACACAGAGTTAAGGTTACATCAGTCTTGTGAACCTGCCTATTACCAGTGTTCTCATGGCTAGCTGACAATATTTTATCTGAAGTGTAAACCTTGGCAAAAGCTCTAAAAGCCCTACTTCTTCACTTCAAATCAATCCAGCTTGTGTCTCAACTGGCTTCATCAGCACACAAAACCTCACATTAGGCTTGCATTACATGTCAGATTTTATCAAGAAGAAATGCTTAAGAAAGCTTGTTTTCACCCGTCTTCTAAGAATATGCAGAGCTTTCTTGCTACGTTCCTCCATAATGGTAGCTACTGCTTTGCTTCACAGAGTTGCCAATAGGTATTGATGTTAGGTTAAATTTTCCTGGACATTTTGAAAGAATGGAGGTCGTTTCCTGCACAAAGCCTAAAGACAGAATCTTGCCTGCCCACCTCCACTCTTTTTACAAAATCCTATAAAGCTCCTTCATTCCTATATCAAAGATGGCCCAGCACATTCCCAGTAAGGTAACATGCAGCTTTGTTCTCAATATGAATAGATGATGTTAACTAAAGGCAATGAATGATATTACAACACAGTGAAAGATTTAAAAAAAAAATACATAGTCTAAACTCTTCTACCCTCATTTATACTTTTCCAGAAGAATTCAAAAGGCAAGATGTTAAATGATGATGTGCTGCCTACTGCACCTCTTATGTTCAATGGAGACCACAAGAGCAGCAGTGCTGAGACCTTACAGTACAGCTAAACAATCTGTGATCATTTGCAAGGACCAGGCAAGGCCCGTGATGTTCTGTATGTTCTGTACCAGAAACATATTAAAGGGTGGTAACAGCACGAGCACACATCAAGTTCTGAGAAAAACCCTGGGGTTTTTCTGATACGGGCAGCTGGATCTTACTATCAGTTTCTGAGAACATTAGTGGTTGCTGAAGGCCCTCCTAACCTTGGACTTTGACATCTCTAATCAGTAGTAGAGTTTGTAGTAAAGTAGTTCATCTCAAGTTAACCACTACGTTTTCTACTTAGCTTAATAGCAGCAATATATGAAATTAATATAAAAAAATTGATTGATGTTAAGTTTTGAAAAATCACCTGTTGTTTGATAACTTCAGAAATCTACTTTGAAACCATGAAACAAATCCACTCCAATTAAAGGAAATTATCAAATTGTCTTAAGCCTGACTATTACAAGCATACAGAAGCACAGTCACCCTTTATGGATGAAACTGTAACGAATGGCAATGTATGCCATGACACAGTGCAATAACTGAGGTTAAAACGGCAGTGCAATTGGCTAATGAGGTGCTTTGGGTTCCTCATACCTGGAAGCAAAATACTTCTCCTCTATCCGTAGGTTTCCAGTGCCGGTTACTTAGGTTAGCTAGGATGAAGAAATAGCTGTCAAAAAGTTCGCAAACAAGTCATTGGTGCTACCTTATGAAAAACAGAAAGACAGCCTCAGGAAGAGGTGTAATACATGGAAAGGAAGCTGAGAGCACTCTCTCTCTTTTGCCTACTGTTTTGCTATTTCTGGGGTGAGCTGCCCACCCAGAGACAAGCCAAGATCGCCACAGCAGCCAGCCTGGCTCCCAGGGCCAGCCATGGGCCATGAATATTTCACTGGCTCTGTCTGTCACTTCACCAGTGCCCTTATCTTCTTCTCTCCCCCTGGAGGTGCAGCAGACCCTGGACATGGTGCTCTTGAGGATTTTACTCAGATGCAACAGCTTGCTTAGGAATTTAGCAAAACTTTCCTCACTGCATTCCTGCAGTGGGGGTACGAATTTAGCTCTGTGACTTTGGTGGCTTCAGTGGGAGTTACGCAGCTATATCTAGCACAAATTAGCTCATTTACACAATATGGCTGATGTTCATTAATAGGATTGTGTTCACAGAAACACGGTAATCCTTTCCATTGTGATTCTTCCATATAACAGGATAAGGTAACATTTGTCTGTATTTCTGTCCACTTTCACCTTTACCTTTGCTGAAAGAGTAAAGCTACTTTGAAAGAATAGAAACTGCCTCTTCGTGCACAAGCAGTTTTTAGAAAAAAATTGCTTTTTGCAGCTCCAACAATTTTCAAACAAATTTACCAGTTGGTGCATGAGCTAAAAAAAAGCTTAGCCCTTTAGCATCTCTGGCAAGGAAGAAGTTCCTGAGTCCTTACTCCTGCCTGGTTAGCGACTCCCATTTCGACCTGTAATCAACAGATGAAGAACCATTTCAGTGCCCTGAACAGACCTTGCAGAAAACCCTTCTTGAAGAGACTGCAAACGTGAATGCCAGTTAGTGCCAGTGTGGATGGCAGCTTGTTAAAGCTTGGGAAGAGCTCTTAGAAATTCATCTCACCTAGCCCACAGGCTTGCTGAGAATAACACCATATGCTACGACATTTGACAGGATTTCTTTAGCCTATTTAACACAGCACTAGGTTAAAGTAACCTGGGCTGTGTACCGCAGTCCCGTAGTACATTACAGTAACTATTACAGTAATCATGAACCACAGTACATTACAAGCTGTGTTGTAACTATATTTAGGTCTCAGACTGTGAGGACAATTCTCTGTAGGTGGAATTGAAAGGCTGATTTACTGAAGGTATTAAAAATATTCTCAGAGAGGATGGATGAAAGAGAGAAATGCTGCTGGAGGCAGCTTGGAGCGAAGAAAAAAACATTTAGATAAGCTTTTCTATGTGCTGTATTTTGTTTTATTAATCTAAAAAAAATAGCCAAAATAATATTATATACCCATAACAGGGAGTGATATAAAGCAGTACAATAGTAACTAAATAACATTAACAATACAAGTAATAAATTCAGAATTTGATGGTAGCAGCACATAATAATAATCAGACTGGAATATCTACCTTAACAAAAGCTTTGACTTATTTTTTCAACATTTGAAAGTCAAAATCTTATAGTAATGATACAAACATATGGTAAGTTAGCTACAGGCAAAATTATTGAATCAAGTTACTGAAAGCAACTAAAATGTGATGAGTCCCAATAAGAGGGTGAGGGTGAGTGTGTGCAGTGCCATTCATAGGAATCACACTGGAGAGTCTGAGAACAGTCACCTAAAAACTTGAAGGTCATCTGCAAGCTTTAAGTAATGTCATACAGAGAGGAACAAGGTGCTTATTTGTTCTGTTGTTCACGCACTTAACGAGAAGCAAGAAGGAAGCAAGAAGAGACAACTCTGGCCAGTCAAAACTCAAACTAAAGCAATCTACTGTCACTTTATATCTCTGAGTAGAGAAGATCATCGCGTATATTCAAAACACAGCAGGAATGCCATATGAGATATCTCATTTCCCTGCTCACATAGGATTCAATTCAGCAAAACTGTAGAATAAGTGCCATGGAATAATCACAGTATAACTCTGTGCTTCCCTCTTTTTAAAACAAACATGACCATGGCAATAAAGACATCATAGCTGGAAGGGGAAGGAAAAAATGAGCTTCATCTTACCACACTTTAGAAATGCAAAAGTTAGCCCCCCCAGCCTAAGCTTGTCCTCTTTGAGAGATGCTGGAAGCAGGTGGGCATTTCTGGAGAATGACTCATTCTCCTAAAATACACTTCTTGGATAGAAAGGGTGATTCACCACCTGAGGGTACCTAGAGAGCACATGGGAGTATCTTAAATTAGATGCCTAATTTATCAATGCAGAAAGTAAGGTAAAATGAATCTCTAATACAGGAACTATCTGATATTTCTTAGAATCCAGAAAAAAATACAAAAGAAGATGCATTAATTTCCCTCACTCTGCTAGACTTACATTGCTTTTCAAAAGCTGACAAACAGTTACAGCTTTTTCTTGACAGAATTCAAAGTAAATGCCATTAAAAGACATGTACCAAGCAGGTAAGAGCAGTAACAAAGTCCTGTTTTGCAGTTCCTTTTGTTTTCCACATTACTGTTACAGAAAGGAGACACAAAGTGATCTTGAAGTGCAGTTATGTTCAAGAAACCATAATGGGTCCCATTATTACCTTTCAAATACAAACCTGTTAAAGCAATGTGCATTTCACTACAAGACATAAAAAACCCACACAAAATCACATTGATCCATGACACTGACACAAAGAATATTAAGAAACATCCCGTCTGTTTCCTTTACAACCCACCAGCCTAGATTGGAGACAACAGCAACGAAAACAAACCAGACCAAACAAACAAAACCCACAAGCTCAATTCACTTCACTGCCTTGTTAAATGGGTGTTTCAGCGCAACAGAACTGGATATAACTCCAGCAGATTGCACAACAATGGATGATGGAACCAGATGAACTCTAAGGTCCCTTCCAACACAAACCATTCTATGATTCTGTTTCCCATTTCCTAATCCCTACTGGAGCTGGAGTGCCTTTATCTTTCCAAAATATCTCAGGGTATAATACATAGAAATTGGAAGTAATAGGCTGTTATTATCAAAATGAAGCCTCCTCTGTATTACTTTCACATTAGTATATTTCGTAGCAATATATGTCTCTAACTTTAATTTCTTCAGCTGAAAGAGGTTTCAGTCCACATAGGCGTGCAAGTCTTTCAGTGGGATGGGAGTGAATGAGCAGCCAGCAAGGGGCTGTCACAGTGCTTGTGCTGTACTAGTCCTGGTGGTAAGGAAAGGTCTGCTACATAAAAAATTTGCACGTTTACTGTTTTCAATATTCCTTTTAAACAAAATATTCCCAATTTCTGGCAAACATATTTAAAGTAATTCCTCAGGCACAGGGGAATATTAGTGAATGGCATGAAACTCTGGGCAACAGCATGTTCTGACAGGCGTATTTAGAAAATAGTTTCTTTTTTCAGAGGTTCAAGCACATTATTGCCTAAGCCGTAACTGCACTTCCTCTGCATTTGCAGTGATTGATTGCATTACTAGTACTGAATGAAAGGGTCAGAAAAGCAATATAAAACCAGATTTTGCTATACACACACACACACTGGTTTTGAGTTAAGTAAACCAAAGTTTTCTATTGCACTATGAACTCAGCAGGGTATCTTAGTGTTTGAAGCACGACTCATATGGAAGCCTATGATTAAATATCCCTGACTGGAAATGAGATAAATTAAAATACCACTGGCTCAGGTGAGTTCATTGGAAAAAATGTCAAAATTTGATTTCTCAAGACTTGCTTGCTAAGTAATTTTAATGAATTCTGGAAAAGAAAAATAACATACAGGTCATCAACACATTAGAAATACAAGAACTTGGTGCTCTACAAGAGCCATTATACTTCCTTGTCTGAAAAATTCACCCAGGTTTATGTTGCAAGCATGCTTGTTCTACTCCCTCTGTCTAGATCAGCCCTCAATCAGAAGACTGGCTCTAGGGGCCCAAAGACCATCGTCTCTGTCATGATATTATATGATAATGATTGATACGACATAATGATTAAGACTGCTTCACCTTCCACCCCAAAATAACTCAAGATTTGCAAACCAGGTCATTTGAAAATGGAGTGGTAAAGGACAAAGCTGTCATTTGTGGTGCTGGAAAGTGTGTATCTTGTCCCAGACAAGATGGTGGTCCTTTACCACTCCACCAGGGAGGAAGGCAAGCACAAAGGGTTGCAGCCATCTCATTGTCACTACTTGAAATGCAGTAAGAAATGTGCAGCAGCAGAGCCTTCCCTTTTCTGCTGTGGTTGTATCTATCTTTGAAGACCAATTCCAAACTACACCATTCACTATATGGAGCTTTGTGTGGATAGGTCTGTAAGCATACGTGGATGATAGTTATGATGACTATGATAATAATGACATGTAAGTACACATACACCAATGATAAATTCCTCCCAAAAGTACACACATGCAAAAAAATATTTAATTCTGGACAAAGGAGAGTTTAATACTTTTAATATTGGTGTCTGCAAAAGCCCACAAAAAACACTAATGGATACCTGCTCTTCAACTGTGTACACAGAATTTGCTTCTACCCCAGACTTCAAAATGAGATCACTTGGAACAATGGACACAAATAGCGCAATTTTAATATTAATTTTAAATAGTATTAAAATTTAATCTCTTTTTCCTTCAGAGATCTATTCTGTACTGATCTGCTAGAGCCAAATACTGCAGGATTACATTACAAAGTCTCTTGTGAGCAACCATACTGAAACAAATGGATTTATTTCATATTTACAATTGCTATAATGAGTGCAAATATTGGCCCCTTGTAATGAAGCTGATCCAGCCCTGAAAGTAAAGAAAAAGGAAAGGGAGTCCAATAATTTTTAAACACCTGAAACTTTTCCAAATGTTTTTCATGTAACACCAGTAGCACACAAAAATTGACTGAGATTCTATAGAATGACCAGGAATGAATAATTTAAAGGCATAAGCAAGCAGAATCTCTTTTCTAATCATGTTTGCAAGCCATCCTTCCTAAATAAATATAGCTTTGTCTTAAAATATATGACCTTGGAGAAAAGGTAGTTTTTCAAATGTTCTATGATTCCTTAGGATGAAAAAAAATATGTACATATTTAATAAATAACAAAAATAAATAATTTGTGCATATGGTTTCTTCAAATGTCAATGGATAAGCTGCTAATAGATCACTAAGTAGACAAAAAATTGTTATGCTTCCCTCCATTTCAAGGGCTGACAGCTGAGAACTTGGCCTGGTTGCTGAGAATTAGTAGGAGTTCCTAGATCCCTGCTTACATCTGGAATGAAGCAAGCAATGGGTCTGGAGCATCTTTCTTACAAGGAAAGTTTGAGAGAGTTGTGTCTGTTCAGCCTGGAGAAGAGAAGGCTGAGAGGGGATCTCATTTAGGCTTATAAATATCTCAAAGATGGATGTCAAGAAGATGGGGCCAGACTCTTTTCAGTGGTGCCCAACAATAGGATGAGGGCAACAGACAGAAACTGAAGCATGGGAGGTTCCATCTAAACATGAGGAGAAACTCATTTACTTTGAGGGTGCCAGAGCACTGGAACAGGCTGCCCAGAGAGGTTGTGGAGTCTCCTTCTCTGGAGACATTCAAAACTCACCTGGATGCATCCCTGTGGGGTCTGCCTTGGCCCTTTTAGCGGCGCAGATATCTTGAAGCCTGCAGCTCTGAAGCTCCCTCACCATGTCCAGGGATGAGGTGTTTAGGTGGCCCTGATGAAAGGTGGTGGTGAGGCTACAGACATTGGGTTTCCAACTCCCCCAATACTCGCGTAAAAGGCCTCAGGTTTCTGAACCTCAGCTTACCTGGGATTTGACTTTTTGGTTAAGGCTTTGCAGCAGGAACCCTAAAAGCATTTAGGGAGATGGTAGTTTAAGAGTTTAAGCCTCCTGATGCTCCTTCTCACAATGAGACAATTTCACACCCTGGTTTGACTCTCTGGAGGGCGCCTGGGATCCCAGATACTCTGTAAACATCTGGAACAGAGATATACAGCAGCATTTTGTTGAAGAAACACCAAAACAGAAGATTTCTGCTTTTCTAAGAGAATTGTTTCTTTGTTTCTGGAGATAATTTTGAAATCTCTGTCTTGCCTTTTGATACAAAATTAAAGCACTCTCAAACTGCCGGCATTTCCCACAGAAAGGAAATCTAAGCTTTGACAAGCTTTACCTCTCAACAATTTCAATCCATCTCAACCCAAACACATGAGTTTCACATATGGGATCTGAACTTCGCAACTCACATTTCTCTCTAGATTTTTCTGGCATCTTCACTTTGTCACACCCCATTGTGGACCTCTGTCTGCTCAGACCTACTACAGAAACACAACCTGAAATTTTCCATGACAAATTATTCTTGAGAACAATATAAATTACTCCACCAGCAGTAGAACTGAGGAATCCTGGTTTCCCAGTTCACAGACGTATACACCTTCTCCCACAATAATGACATATCTCTCCTGTTCAACTTATTTTTGCTCCTTATAGCTTGGGATGTAACAAAATGTATTGAAGCCGGTACAAATAATAACTGCTCCATGTGAATCTAACACAAAATTTTAACGTAGCGCTAGCATTAACATTTTAAAACCCACTAATTTTCTGCAGGTTTATGGCTCAAATAACTGAAACAAAGCATTGATCTAGATACGTAATTGACCTATAGAAACATTGTAAAATCTTAATTGCTGCAAGACTGAAAGCAATACTTTCTGTAATCAATTAATTACACTTCTGCAACTTATTTATTCCAAACCCCTGCTTAAAATGATTCAGAGCTTGCCAGATAAAATGAGGATATAATTAAAGAAGAGAAACTGTTTCTAATGGCATGTTCATTTTTAAAAGGCATCCAGTAACTCGATACATGTAACATAAGGGCATTCAACAGAGACAGTGATGATCTTTAAACTGAGATGTGAAGCTCCTACACAGCTCTGGATGTGAGAGATATGAGGGATTCAGATTCCCATGCATTTTTTCCCCACTATTTTTACTTCATTTACCCAGGCTGAGAAGTCACAGGGAAACTGATTCTAAAAATATTGGTCTTTGGCCTTTCTAAAAGCTAGATCCCTTTAAACTGGGTAAGGTTTAACATTCAGAATGAGTCACCTGGAAGAAAATCCATCATATAAAATTAATGTTCAAGACACAGTGTGAGCTGACAAATGTCTGAGACACTTTAGGACTGAACAGAGTATAGACCTGAAGTGGAACATAATCCTTATCTGCAGTTCTAGGTCAGCCCAAGTCTATGTTCCAATTATTTACCTTTTTGAGTATTGGGCAAGTGCTCCATGATGGCACCGTGATTCAAATATGATAGGGCATCTCCCAGAACAGCCTCCCAAACATGAGTATTCCTGTGCAGTACTGGACAGTGCCAAGATACTCACTACATAGCGCTAAGATACTCATTAGTCCAGAAGCAGTTATATACCAGGTGTGATGGCTACATACAGAGGCTCTCTCTAGAAGAGGATAGACCTGAATTCATGGTCTTGTTTAATTAACGCATGTGTTTTATTGAAGTTCTGGGTTCTTGCAAAAAAAGGGTGGGCGTGAGATTACTGTAGTAACTCTGCAGGCAAAATAGTTGCATTAAATGCCTGGACACTGACAGGGTTTTGGTGTGACTGAGGCATCTCAGGAAGTGTCGACACCTGCTGACCCTCAGTACCTCCAGGGACAGGGAAGCATCTCACTAAAGATTCTGCATACTTATTCTGTTTGTTTGTTTTTAAACAATATCTTCTGTACCTCATTTCTCACTTTATAAACATTTGGATAATAATACAACTTTGCAGTGTCAGAAGACATGTATATTTGGAAACAAATTAAAACAAAACCTACACCACCAACAACAAAACCACTGTGTTAAAAATAAACTGTGACTGGAATGATCAGAGAAAATAAAAAAGATTTGGGGAACTGGGGAGATGTCCATGCCAACAATTATTTTGGACATTCTATCCTTACCTTTGGGACCCTAACATTCATGACCAGATGTATCTATTATTTAACTCAAATATTTAGAACATTCTACTTATTTCCAGATTGTACATATCATACGCATGAAGATCAGTGAGTTAAGCTGTATGATACTGATATTTTTATTACTGTAAAGTTTATAAACTCTACTGAACAAATATTGCAATTCATTTCATGTAAACTTTATGGTAGAAAACTGCATCACTTGAACAGTTACCCAAACTGTACACAAAAACAAAAAGAATAAGACCAAAGGAACTTACTTGGACATTCAAAAGATTATTGAAAAGAAATGTGATTTCTTTTCTTTTATCATCTTCTATCATTTATACCTTGTATTTAGCAAAGCCCATGGATAAAGCCAGAGTAAAATCACAGAATCACAGAACCACAGAATGTCAGGGATTGGAAGGGACCTCAAAAGATCATCTAGTCCAATCCCCCTGCCGGAGCAGGAACACCTGGATGAGGCAAATGACAGAGTGAAATCTCTACCCTCAAAAAGCTAAATATCCAGGTGTATTTTTTACTTAAGAAAGCTGCAAATACATATTTCTAGTGTCACAAAGCTGCACCGGAGAAAAGATGAGATCATCTTTTGTGATTTAAGAAAGCACTCCTATATTACATTTCATCCTGTCCTCACAACCAGAATAAGTGCTCCTCTTTTAATACAGCTAACAAATATTAGAGTTGATTGCTTTTCTCAGAAGAATTAAATATGCTGAATTATACTTGAGACTACTTTTTTTTTTTGCCTTGGTCCTGCTGTGTTGTATCTCTACATTTGAGGAGAGACTGAATCTTCCTTTACATTCACAGTAGACAGTGATATGGTTTATGATTATTTTTAGCTCTCAGGGGAGTTTTTCCATGGGTCATAAAACAGCTTTCAAGGAAGGAGACTCCAAAACAGGCTCTGTACATGGTACTATTCACGGCCTCTCTGTCTGGGGACAATATTTCATCATTTCTTCACCGTGTTTTGCTTTGCTTTGCTTTTGTACATACTGTAGTTTCAGCCCCTCAAGAGACGATCCACAGAATCTGTTGCTTAGTAATAGTAACCTTCATGGAAATTAGCTTGAACTTCAAAAGAACAAAACATCTTTCATTAGTCACAGGTTTTCAAATAATGAATTCCTCTGAGAAAGTTGATTAGAAAAGGCAGTCTTCCAGAATCAAGTACCACTGATGTTGACCTAAGATAAATTATAAGGGTTAGTAATGCTCTCAAAAGGACCATTTCTTTGTAGTTCTTAGATTATATTCGAGATTCTTTCTACCAATACCCAGGCTCACCTTGACAATGGCACTAATAAAGTGAAGTTTTATATAAGTGGAATCAGCCTTTCATACAGAATTAAGCTGGAAAGAATTACTGTGGTCATACAGTCTGGCCTCCTGTGTAATATAAGTCACATGAATTATTGTGCTAACACAAGCACCACTTGCAAAAAAAAATATTGCAAATACAAAATGCTTTTTTAATTTTTCTTTTTCCATCGAGACCTGCTGTAGTTAAAAAGACTTCTGTTGCCTGGTAAGGAAGAGGGGGTAAGGACCAGAGAGGCATTGGAAGACCTGCAGACTCCCATTCAGAGGGGTCAGAGATAGGGACCCGCACCCTTTGCACTGTGAGCAGAGAAGTCGCCACCTCTGCAGCTGCCTCAGCTCATCCACACAACAAGAAAGCAGCCGCACAGAGCCGCTCAGCAGAAACACCTGGCAGAACTGACACCTTCCTGCTGGAGTTCTGGCTTCCGTCCCCCACTGCACCCACCTGAAATCCTACATCTCCATTTCACTAGAAGAAGGCAAGTATCTAATTAAAAAAAAAAAAAGATCTCCTTAAAAACATGGCCACTTGGAAAAGGACTAATTTCTCAGCCTGATGGTTAGCGGGTGCTGCTGAAGAGGCAAAGAGAGGTCTGCTTGCCTCTCCCACCACTTACCTCAGAGCCACAGCACAGCAGAAGAAGCAGCAAAAGCCTTGTGGGGCCAGAAGAAGAGTGCGTGGGAATGAGTGAGATGCTGGTGCCTGGAGATGAGGACTCTTGAAGCCTCAGCTCTCACCACTGTTTATGGGATTGCTGATGCATTTCACATCAGGTAATCACTGAACCAAAAGCAAAACCAGCTAGGCAGTTAGGAGCATCTTTGAGGTTTCCGACTTGCTCAAATTAGTAAACTGCAAAGTCAGGTCCCCTTAAGTGAGTCCTCAGGCTTCTTTCTTACTTTCTGTTTAGTCTTAGAAACCTCACATTGCTCCCTCTATCTAGCCTAACAAAACAGATAGGAGAGCATCTTGTCTCTATGCAATGCTGCCTTCTGGATTTATGAATTTGAAATAACAGCAATAGAATAATTAACAGAACTTTTACAAATCCTGCTAGAAGGCTGTGTGATTTTAGATGGGATTTTAAAGACTTGTGTACGCCTGAACATGAGAAACCAAAGACCAAGCAATTCAAGGTACAAAGGTAATGGCAGTGATCACCAGAAATCACAAAAAACGATTACAGGTAAATTCAGATACTTTAGAAAGTCAAAAGGTAGAGCCTAAGAGCCCTGTTCATCCACATTTGACTTGAACATTTGTAGGTGCCTAAGTTTTGTGCACTAAAATTCCTTAAAAGCTTTGGGGTGAGGTTAACCTGACCAACTGTGAACTGTATCTCCCAACACTCCAGGTTTCCTTCCTAATCAGTGGAGAGACACCAGCTTCTCTGGGCTGTTTCACTTCTTTTGGAAGGTAAACTTCCAAAGCAGCTCCTATAGACCATACCTGAAACAATCCATTCATCTCCACTGACTGTGAAGGAGCCTCAAGTGATCAGTGGAGCTGTTTATGCTAGAGATAGCTAAAAGATCACTGATATACCCCATCATATACACCTGGTTCTGCATATTTGCAGAAGTGCTGCAGCACTGATGGCGGTGAACAGTGCAATGCCCATCTCAAACTAGAATCTACAAAATAAGCTTTACATTATTCTACATCTGTGCTGGTTTGACTGAAAACAGGTTTTCTTCATGCAGTTAGAAACCATTCTTTTTGACAACTAGCATGCTCTCTGTTTGAATTTAGTTTGAGAACAAGAAGATAACACTCTGTGACAGAGTTAATGTTTTTAATTGCTCTGTTCTGAGAGCCAAAGACATTCTGAGTGCTCTGTCCACAGGTGTAAGGCAGCCGAGAAGGGGGGCATGGATGGGGCAGAGCTTGACTGACATCCAGACTGATCAGTTAGAGCACTCCATCCCATTAGCATCATGCTAATTATTTAAGGAGAGTCAGGATCTTACAGCTAGGTTCAGGATTTCTCAGAGCAGGGAGGGAGACCTGTTTGGGACTTTCTTTGGTTTGGCCTTTCGCCATTCAGACATTTGTAGAGGCCTCTGGGGATTTCTGCCTTTTTCCCTCTTCTCTCTCCAGGATCAGCTGTTCAGGACCAGGTGCTCAGGTTAAACCACAACAACATCACATGAGAAAGTCCATCCATAGGCATTTTCAGAGCTCATCCAACAGCTCAGGCTGCAAAAAAAAATATTAACCAAGAAAAAAGTCTTGGTAGACCACTCCCTTAATCTAATAATTCCATGGTTAATATATTTAGGAAGGAGAAATTATTTCAGATCCTCTCAGGATCACAGAGAATTTTAAACCACAGCTTCTGTCTCTCCTGAATGCTCTAATCAGTGGATTATTACGTCATCTGAGGTAAGAACAGAAAGGGCACTTTCACTGCCTCCTGTAAAAGACATTCCACTTTTAACAGAATAATTAGATATTCACTGGAAAAGAGAGAGACACCCAGGCTAGAGTAGTTATTGCATACAGCAGGAGTGGTGGAGCAACTGGTTTCCACTGCTGCTCTCCTGAAAACCTAACTGTGAAACTTTACTCCACCTTGTATCAAAGGGTGGCTGGAGCACAGCCTCCCACATTCTTGTGAGTACGCTCACTCTTTCTCCCTGGCCCAAAGAGGCCTGAGTGACTCAGTGTGAGAGTCCACAGGAGGTGGATGGACAGCAACTCCCACCTCCTCTAGAACATATCACAGTACAAAGGCTGATAAATGAGGGCTTCAAACCTCCTCCAGGGAGGAAGGAAATCCAAGTCCAGGGAATCAAATTCAAAACTATTCCTCTTATAGTTATTAACGCAATTATTAACAAAGAAACAGGAAATTATGTACAAGATGCCACTTCATCTCCCTTTTATTGAAAGGGATGACTTTTTCAGAAAAAGACAGCACCAATACCCCAAAGAACAACAAGACTTAAACTATAGCACTGAGATTTTCCTGGAACCTTGGCTTCCTCTTCCTATTCCAGCCGTTTAGGAACTGCTCCCAGCCACCAAAATCTCCCCTCTGTATTTGACACAGGCCCAGTAAATCAAAAGGAGACACTGTTAAATTTATCACAGCAGTGACTACATCCCCTTTGGAGATCAGATTAACTCACTCTTTGAGGAATTATTGTCACTTATTCAACTAGATCTTTTCTTTCAACAAACAGGGCATTGTTAGTGGAATTCCTACTCATGTTGGTGAGCAGGATTAATTTTATTTCAGGTCAGCCACAGAGGTGTGAATTGTAGTAATCTATTTAAGGCAGAGCACCAATTAAACAAGAAGTATGTCTCATTATTGCGATGTTCTGCTCCCACACACCAGCAAAACTGGTTAGCTAGACAGGATAATAAAACAAAACAGGAAAAGGTTCTACTTTGATATTTATGAACACTGTGTCACTTAACTGCAGTACTGTTAGTGATTTGATATCATGCTGCATTTGCTGTCGTACAATAAAGTAGAACACAAACCAATATTCTGTGCATAAAGTACATGTCACTTCTGTTTTAAAAACAAAGCTCTGTAAGAGGCAATTTAGAACTATCACCTGTTACAAATCAGATTTTCCCCCATCACACAGAACAGTCACAGACTTAAGGCTCTTTTCCCCCCCTTATCCAAGTACAGTTGTAATTGTCTTCATGAATGTTGTTTCTGTTTGAAAGCAAGTTGTAGGAACTTCTGTTCTGGTGGATGCTCAGTGGCAGGTGCTGTGCCCAGGGCACCACAGAGACACAAGTCAGCCAAGGGACCCTCACTCAGCCATGAATTGCCAATGGACTGTTGTAGCTCTGTTGCTGAAAGACAGGGGTGGAATAAAACCTGTAGTACTGGGGATAACACCCAAATTCTGCAACAGCACTAGAGGCAAATATACATACTCGCAACACAGCTCTTGTCTGACAGCTCCAATCTTATAACCAAAGGTGGTAAAATTCACCCTCAGCCCATCACAAATGGTTTAAACTCTACTCAAGATGGGAGGGAGTGGCACCAGGGCAGAGGCTTGCTGTCTCCACAGCTTCTCCTTCCATCTCCTCCCATCATCAGCACCAGCATCTCCTGCCACCACCATACCTGCTGCAACACAAAGTGCAGAAGGTGTTACCTTAGGGAGGTGGTGGGGAACCAGGAGAGAAGGGAGGAAGAAGTGGTTGTTGGGCAGGTATGGGAATGGAGTCTCAAAATCAGATGTGTGGGCAGCTGACCAAGGCCATTCCTAAGCAACTGGAAATACTCATTCCCTCTCATTCTGACTTAACTCTCTATAATTTAGAGGAATTACTCCAGCAGAACTCCTGCTAAATAATTAGCAAACTGAAAAATTTCAGCCAAGATGCTGAACATTTTTCATTTTACTCATATAGGGAATAATCAATCACATCCAAACATGCAGCACTTGAATCACAAAGGTCAATGTCCTGTGTTGAAATGAATCATGCCCTGCAGCACCACTGCCTGTTTTATTTATTGCACAGTAAAATGATCTTAATTACTCAGTCCTAGATGAAATGTAGTACACCTAGTTGAGGCAGTATTTTTAGTAAAGTTATTTTCTTTTTAGGCTTTCTCTCTCTTTTGCTGGATATTATTTCATTTGGTTTAGATATACTGATGCATCTCTACCCCAATATCTCAGAAAACAGCATCTTGGAAATTCTTTACAGAAGAAATATTTTGGCTTAAACAAAACAACCTAAATCAAGTAAACAATCTTTGTTATTTAATATACAGATAAAATAATGTGTTTGAAACTACGAAGTTGGGCATTAAATCCAAGAAACCTGTCAATGCACAAAGATAGAGCAATTCTATAGACTTTTGCTACATTTTTGGAGAATGTTCATGTTTATTTTTTCTTCTTTTTTTTCCTTTTTTTTTTTTTTTTTTTTTTTGTTGTTGTTGTTTCTCAGGTATTTTCACAGGTGTAATATGTACAGAAAAGACAATGCCATTCTACTTAACAGTTTGTTTTAAAACAGTAATTCAAGGTTTCTCCACATCAGAAAACGATGAGTCTTCAAAAAAAGATCAAACCAGTTCATAATGGCAAAGTAGTGGCTCCTGGAAAACTGGACTTAAGAAGTTCATTACCATTTCAACTGCAACAAACTTGTGCTCTGAATTTTTATTTTTCACACAAAAATAAATCAGAATCTCTTTCAAGGAGGGAATTATTGAATGATCTGAGAATTAAAAATCCCAAATGGTTTCAGAGAGACTACTGAAATCTTAGTTGTTTATGCATGTGCCCAAAGAAAAGAAAATATGAAAACATTAAGCATACAATTGAAAAAAAACAGTAACAAAGCAATAAGAGGCAAACCAATTTTCTTCTCTATATACATAAATATTTTTACATGAATAACAAGAAATGTCAAAAATACACAACCTTGAGTACAAAAGCAATAGATTTGTACAAATGAGACTTGTATAAGCAGCATGCTTTGACAGAATGAATTAAATGGCAATGTAACTCAAAATACATTCATTTCAACCCTCCACACCAAAGATTTCTGAAAAATGTGACATGAGGGAATACAGTTTAGTAAAAAGTATCATTTCTGGAGAGAAATAAAATTATAATTCCCCAGTAGAATCAAGAAGGATTAATTTCAGTTTCTAAAATCCTTTGTATTGGTCAAGGTCAAGCCCACTAAAATGCCTCAGTAGCCCAAATCCTGCCAACACGTGTTTTAACGTTACAAACGTTCACAAGGTTATGCAAATCTCGGTAGGGTCACAGATAGCAAGGCAGTTTAGCTGTCTTCAACCTCGTCCTAGGTCTTCAGCTGTAATTATCAAGGCACTGCTCTAAAGATGGTTTATTAGACACAATAGCCCAAATGGTTCTGTAAACATGTAATTACCCTGGGGATACTCCTATGCCACCTTTTTCATTTTTTTGAACACTCTTTGTTCTTTGTAGGCTCTGATCACCTCTAAAACCTAGTAACCAAATAGTCACCATGTAAGTCACCTCTGAGTTTGGGCCACACAATTTGGGCTTCTTTTCTCCAAGTACCAGCAGATGCAGCTCTGAGCAGAAATCCTGCTACAGTCACCATAAATAAACACTACATTATGAAGACAAATTAACTTTTTTTGATGTCTACAATTTCTACTTCACAGCCAGTACTTACTGGAGATTATGAAATCCCCACAAAATGTCTTCCCCTCCCCCTTCAAGAAAGTAATTTCACTAACCTTCCTGTATTAGTCATCATCCTTCCTTCTTGAATTACTATGTTTTACAACATTCATTCAAACCTTTTACATTACAGCTCTGGAAGACAGCAAAAATACCTGTTCCTGACATCTTAGTGTGTGCTCTCACTCTATTACATTAGCTCTAAGCACAATTTTGCTGCTTTCAGAGATAAACAGGCATGACAGCTCTGAAACAGAAAATCCATGCTAACCAGGTCATAAACTTCCACTATCAATGTAAATGTAATTGAGAAATAAAAGTTATACTGCAAAGACACACTAAACTACTCTATTTTACAGCAGAACTCCTTTACTGCCTGTCATTTTGATCAGAAAAATCCATACCATCATCAGTGAAGTTGATAAGGAATGGAAAGCACAGACATCCATACCATTGTCACCGCCTGGGTGCCTTTACAACCTCAGCTGGCAGCTTTTTTAAAAAACAATTAAATTACTAAATTCAAAATTGTTCCTTTTATACTCACCAAATGTAAACATTGCCAACACTTTTACTCTTAGTTATTGATGAGAAGAACAGAGATAACTGTTAAATTAGTTCTTCACTGAAGACCTAAATAAAATCTGGGGTGTAAATATTTAGTTGCTCTCAGGAAGCAAGTAGTCCCTGGACATCCACACAATACAGGGGATTTCCTTCATGCACACGGGTACGAAGGAAATCTCCTGCACTATGTGGATAAATAGAAATAGATAAAACTGCTATTATTTGCTCCTCAGGCACAAGAACAATGAAGAGGTCCCCATGCTTTGGCATGCTGAAAGAGAGATGGAAGCAAGAGAAGCCCAAACCCCAGCCCTAGCTATTAAGTTTGTTGTATGTTAATCCTCCTCAGATCACTCGGTCACAGACAGCTCCAAAAAGTTCACTGCAAGGACGCACAAATTCTGCAGGCATTCTTCCCCAGTCTCAGAGCAACTGGGGATCTCACTTCAAAGCCCAGACCTAAGTCCTAATTTGAGACTTATCTCACGTTATATATCTATATAGCTGATTACAAAAAAAAAATAAAAATAATCTGAGTCTGTATCACTATCATCACGGAAATCCTTTGCTTTTCTGCTTTCCAGGCAGGTACAGAGACAGCCTAACATTAATCAGAAAAGTAGTTTGGCATTCACGGAGAGAAGTTGATGCCTAATAGATGAGAACAGCAGAGTAAACCCTTGAGGCAGCAGGCACTGCAGAGGAAAAGGGGCAACAAAAAAAAAAAAAAACAATGTAAAGCAGTCTTGGAGGAAAAATGGGAATTTAACTTACATCCCCAGCAAATTCTGCTGACCAACTGTTTACTCATTATTATCAGTTTATTATTTCAGTCTAATATTTAAACTGGAAAACAAGCAAGTTGAGGATTGTTCTTCTCCAGACATTACTATGTAGACTCAGTCCTAGCCTCAACTATGATTCATATACTGCTTGTTTGCTGGTTTACCCTACTAATTCCATCCCAACAAATGTCTGACAGTGCAATTTCAGCAGCAAAGAGTACACCCAGCCTTATATGAACTCAAAGCAGAAACAGCATTTTACCAACACAGTGTAAACTGTAGGACCAAAGTAATGATTTCAGATAAGTTTTCAGGCGTACCATCAGGCTTGGACAGCTTGTAACAGCCTGAAGTAAAAACTACACCTGCCCTTTCCCCTGTCACAATTTTCACATGAAATCTGTTTCTCTAAATCTTGTGTTAGCCTAAGCCTCAGGACATTGTTTTCTTTCTCTTTCATTCCTCCATTTTCTCCCTCCAAGTCCCCTGATAACTGAGCAGTTAATGTTACTTTTGATCAGTTGTTAGAGAAACAGCAAATCTATGACTGTACACGTAGCTATACCAACAGAAACTGCCCTCCCAGAGCTTACATGGGTCTTTCATTGAAATTCACCAATAACTAATAATAATAACCCTCCAATACAGAACAACATATACCAATGAATAAATTCTATAGTGAAGTTTGTAAAGTGCACAAAAATATTAATGGAATATTAAAAAAAGAAAAATGTTTTCTAGTATCACCATGAAAACTTCTGAAATATTGTTAAAATTAAGTAGAAGTAATCTAATGAGACTTTTTGGCTCTAATATATTGGCAGACAGCAGCAACATTTTTCAGAAAAATTACACCAACTAAATATACTGTATCTTAGCAGCATAAAAAGTCCCTACAATTAGATGCAATTGCAGGCCTAGTAAGCATAAACCTGACCGAATGTTACAAACGTAGCTTTCATTTAAAAGAACGGATTTCCATAGAATCCTAGAGGTAAAATTTGTTATTTTCTTTACATTGTATTCTGGTAGTAAACCCAACTATAACCAATCACTTTCCCTCCCTCTATCTTTCCTCCCAAAATTGCACAGAGTACTGGACAATTTAATCAAGTTATAAGATATGGCCACACTGCAGAAGCCATATTAAACAAAACAAAATTCAACCTAAAGCCTAAACAAAATATACATATATCCCAGAAAATAACAATCATTGTCAAACAATCGCAGCTTCACACTACCGACCGATGTTCCCCACACACATAGATGGCACTGGGTCGAATGCGCCGCCTTGTATGGCCAGGTAGCTGTGGTAAAAACTTGAAGTATTTGGGCATTAAGTCCAAGCACGCATCATGAAACTTCTTAATCCTCCAGTAGTAAATCAGTGGGTTCAGTGCAGACTTGAGGTAGCAGAGCCAAAGGAGCCAAGTGCTTATCTCAAAAAAGTTGTGCTTATAGTAGAAGTGGCTGTTGAATGTGGCAATAAGGCTGTAAGTGGTGAAGGGTGCCCAACAGACTATGAAGACAAGGAACAAAATCAAGATGGTTGTGAAGGCACGAGTTTTAAAGCTCATATCAATATTCATCTGAAAAGGTCTCTGTAAGCTCATGAGACCAAGTTTGCTGGCCTGGCTGAGGCATATGCTATCAGGGTGGCTATGGATACGAACTGCATTGTGGCGGACGGTGTTGAGTATGCCCATAAAAGAATACAGCATTACCAGAAACGGAATAAAAAATGAAATCAGCAAGATAACTATCACGTAGGCTCGGTAACCTGGGCTTGTAGAGTAGCCAAAAACACACTGAGGTGCTCTCGAGGGTATCTGCAGATTGGGATTCCCTACTGATAATGGAAAAGCGACAACAAAGGACGTCGCCCAGGAAATTACAATGAGAATCTTTGCACGGTAGGGATTCAGTTTATCTTGCCTCTGAACTATAATAAGAAATCGGTCAATACTAATAATAAGAAGAATGGCTACCCCCTCTATGACAAAAAGCCAGAAGAACATGGCAGAGACTCTGCAGAATATATCCCCAAAAATCCATTGAGTGGTAATGATTGTTATCAGAGCAAAAGGCATGTTCAGCACTGCCAGCAGCATGTCTGCAAAAGCCAGGCTTGCTAAGAGGATGTTAATTGCAGATCTCATCGCTGCCTTCTGGTAGACCATGAGGCAGACAACAAAGTTTCCAAGGAAAGAAACCAGTAAGATAAATAGCATAGCAGCAGAAAGAATGATCTGGAGTGGCAAACTCAAGCTCCTGAAAACTTCTTGCGATGGCAGGATAGCTGTAGTGTTTACCAGAAAAGGAGTTCTCTCAGTGGTCAGCACGGCACCTGAACTATATCTCAATGGCTGTGTTGTGCCACTACGAAGCAAGAACTGGGGAGTGGTAAAATTCGTATAGGCATTTTCATAAACAATAAAAGTAGCATTTGAGGTCCCAGAGGGGGCCAGCGTCAACATTGCTGAGAAAACCATTGACTCAGGAGAAATGAAAGCAGAAACAAAGGTCTTCAAGGCATTTCATCTTGTTCAGGCAGTATCTTATTCCTGGTCATCTAACAAATCAAAATTCAATGTCTGAAAGCATCAGAGTTCTTAAATTCATGTCAGCACTTCCATCTGAAAAATGAAAAAGAACTACATTTAGAGAAACAAAGTAAGACTCTTTGAAACTAATGGGAACAATTGCTCCATTTTTCTTAATGACAAAAGGATCCACAACATTTATTTACTCTTTAGGACAACACAATTTACTTAAGCACCAGTCACAAGAGTCTTGTTACATTTGGACTTTTTCTTATAGATCCTGCTCCTGTAGTCTTGCTGATACTGTACTCTCACTCACCAAGCTTTTTTCCACTCTAACAAGGACTGGAAAACTTCTGTGTTTAAAAACAAACTTTACTGATTAAGAGTGAATAAGTCAAATCGTTATCTTTATTTAAATCTCATGATTTTTAAACTTCATGGTGTTGTTTTGATTATGCCTACATCTGGAACCTTAAATAACATTTCCACATAGCTTAAATAGTATCAGTATCACCTATCTGACTGTTTGCTAAGCACTGAAAAGCCTACCTATCTGAGCTACCCTATATAATACTGAATCCTTGGATCCATGTCAGTCAACAGCAGCAGAAGCCTCAGGAAAAACATGTAAAAAATCCTAAGCCATTATTAATTGTTAAATAACTTGCCCACAGGATTAAAGTATATCTCAATTTGTTTCATTTAGTGGCTGACATGTCAAGGTGCAGGAAACTAGCTCTCCTTCAGTCACTACAACCTTTCCCACCCGCAGTAAGTTTTCCTGCTTTCACTGGTCTAGACAAGTCTCTGTTAATTCACCTTGGCATCATCCCACATAATTTAACTGCGTACACCCTCTTTGTGCTTGTAAATCAAATCCTTAGACATTCTGCTGAACTCCTTCCTTCATTGTTATGCTGACAGAACACAACATTTGCTTTTATAGTTTACGTGTACTGTCTTGTTGTAATGTTATTACATGTATTGTATCATTATGTGTACTGTTCTTCCAGACAAATAAAACACAAAGGAGTAGAGAATTGTCTCTCCTTTTCTGTGTTAGCTCTTCATAAAACTCCTCCCCTCTATCGTGCACTATTACGTGTCCCCAGAGTACTCTGGCATCTGATCAACCCAGAAACCAGAAGGATGCTATGCCCTTTTAAAAAAAAACACATCACCATAGCCAGAAACATACAGTGGGATTCACCTCATTCATTCTGGATAACTGTAACAGTCACTTGATGCTGTTTTCCTGTTTTTAGTCAGAGGAGGGATATAGGCATTTTCACGGGGCAATCTATCTCCTCTATCTCTGCACATGGTGACAAACTTGTGCTACTAACTCAAGAAGCTTATGTTTGGTAACACAAATCCTGCCTGCAGTATTTATGCAGGTTCTGTTCAGTACCAACATTGTGCAAAAGTGAAGGGAGGAAGGAAAGCTTTTACAAATTTACATAAGGACCACATGCTTCATGAATCATCAAAAGTTTACTCTTCCCTGGGTAATACTTCACCAACAAATAAATGAACTGTAAGACAACAAAGTCTAACCTATGTCCCCAGTTTGGACTTCCAGCAATCCAAATGCAAGCCTGCTCAGGCTGCTGCCAAGGATTCATCAAGGAACATCAGCACCATGACCTGCTCTTCTCATTCCATAGCAATGCTATTCCCTTCCTATCTGCAGGCTCCATATCGCTTGATGATTTCCATGGCCAGACCACCTTCAGCATTTGTTCTACATGATTAACCTTCTCTGTCTTCTTTAATTTTCAATGGTATAATGAAGGGATATTATTATAAACATCCTGATTCCATTGAGTCACACAAATTCCACTTTCTAGGGGTCTTCCTGTTGAATGGGAGGCAATGTGATAATTTTCTATATTATCCTATTATATTTTAATAACAGTAGCAATAGCATGCAAAGCTATATACATTGGCATTTTGTAAAAATGCCAAAACATGGTAACTTTATCCTAGATTCTCCTTTTCTCTCCATTTTCTCCCTTTTTATTTTATTATACAGTAGCTCTTCTAAAGAAAGCCTCATTGTTATTTACAGGCTAAATCATACATAGCAGATGAAACTCTCTCTTCTTTGGTCTTTACAAACCTTTCCTTTATTTGTCTTCTTTAACATATTTGTTAGAATAAAATCTGTAACCAGTGGCAGAAACGTTAACACACCTTTCCAGAATAAATAAGCAAGGATTTTAGCAATGAATATGAAAATCTCACCCAAAGTTTCACTGAGGTGTATGACTCCACAAGCCAAGAACAGTGGAGAGGGAAGGAAGCTGTAGCGTTCTTCAGGGACTACAAAAGAGCATAAATTCAACAAATAATTCTGGATTTAAAATCATGGAGTACAGATTAGATCCCCAGGGCAGTATCTTCTAGACATCTTTTTAGAGGTCTGTAAGCAATAAGCCACCAAAAGTAACTTCTGCATTTCTGATTGTTTTTGACGAGGTCTCTCCACCAAGGCTCTAAAAGAAACTTACCTGCCATTAGATAAATGTAAAGGCCTCTCACAGACAATGATCAGTTCAAAATAGGAAAAAAAAAGAAAAAGCAGCAGCAGTTAGCTTTGCAGTGAAAAAAGGTCACCAGAATGATTCCATAAAGAAAATCTATACTGGGGTTCAAGCTCTTCAGCCTATAGGGGAGAAGTGAGAAATGTGAAACCATGGCATTTGCTGCTGATGAACACAAACTGTTCTTCACAGTAATTTAATAAAAACTAAGGTCAACTATAAAGAGGTATAGAGGGATAAAATTCAGTGTTGCTAGAGTTAAAGCTATGCATGCATAGAAACAGATGCTAAACCAATGATTACCGTATCCAGAAGAAAAACAGATCTTCAAGTTTTGACAATAAGGTCTATGAAAACATCAGCCAGTTGTTCAGAATTGTTAGCAAACAAACCAAGAAGAAAAGCAGGAGCTACCTACATAGACCATATATTTATATACACTACCTGCTATAATACACATCCATGGCAGCTCTTTCTTTCAGTACTATGTTCAGTTCTGCTCCACCTGATCTCCATTCAAAAGTGACTGAAAAAAAGTTATGGTAGAAGTCTACAGAATTATTGGTGCCATAGGGAGATTCAATGATTGCTGGCACACAAGAATAGGAAAAGCCAAGGGAACTATGAAATCCCAGAAAAGCTGAGTTTGGAAGGGATCTCTAGAGGTCATCTTGTCCAACTCCCCTACTCAAACAGTGCCACCTAAAGCCAGTTCCCCAGTACCATGTCCAGACAGTTTTTTACTATCTCCAAGGAAGCAGACTCCACAACCTCTTAGGGCAACCTGTGCCAGTGCTTGGTCACCCTCACAGTGAAAAAGAGTGCTTCCTGTTCAGAGGGAACATCTCATGTTCCAGTTTGTGCCCATTGCCTCTGGTCCTGTCACTGGGCACTACTGAAAAGAGCCTGACTCTGTCTTCTTGCACTCACTCTACAAGTATTTACATTCATTGATAAGATCCCTTGGAGCCTTCTCTGCTTTGGGCTAAACATTCACAGCTCTCTCAGCCTTTACTCGTACAAGAGATGCTCCAGTCTCTTCATCATCTTCGTAGCCCTTCACTAGATTCTCTCCAGTATGTCCATGTCTCTCTTGAACTGAATTGTCCAGATATGGAAATTATTATTTCACAGTTAATTGTGAAGATACTTGCTACAAGATGCTGTGGATGCCATATTGCTTCTGTGGATTTAGATGAGAATTTAGGACATATTTCACATGACCTTTATACAGATGTCCATGCAAGGAAGAGGTGAATCACACTCATGAAGCACCAATCTCCCTCTGCTGACTGCAAAGGGTATATGGCTATCTGATTTGAATACAGATATTTTAAGCACATACATGCAGTTAACTTGACTAACTTTAAATATATACAACAGAATTTAGCCACTACAGTTCAGTTGACAGCACTTTAAACATATTTATGCCGCTCAACTTTACACTCTCAAGCATGAAATTCAGAGCCTTAGATTATAATACTTTTCATAAAAGTTCTGAGGAAAAAAAAAAAACTGCAAATATTCCTAGGTGAAGAACCAAAGTTTAGAAAATACTGCTTTATCACAACCTTTCTTTCTAAACAGAAGGAACCACACAAGGTGAGTAGCAACAAGAGTGTTCTGCACCCTTAATTTAGTAAAAAATATTGTGCTACTCTGCATTTCTCAAGCTAGTAGCATACAGTATATCACAAAGGACTCACAGGTGTCTATAGACTGTTCCTAACAAACACAGAAAAAGTAGCTAAGAAAAATAATATCATGTGTGCGCTCTCATCATCTCAGCTCTCTAGGCAAATAGCTACCTCCTATTTTGTGCTTTTTTCCCCTCAGTGTGAAGCTTGTGCACTTTTCTGTACATTTTTAAGAGAAGAGGAGGTGAATGACCCCATTCAAGCTGCTGTCTGGACCTCACCAAGTGCTTAAAGTGGGAAGCGAGCATTAGCCATTTGTCTGTTGATAAATCATCATCCATATCTTCTTTTCAAGAAGGATGAAAGAGTGAGTGGTGATCAGCTGTTTCAAAGACAATAAGAAGACTGCAGGCTTTGGATCCCAGGTAGAAAGAATCTCTCAAGCGTTGCTTCTGTGCTCATTGCATCCTGATGGTTTCCAGGCAGCATCCTTCTTCGTTTTCTGTTTATCACTCTGAAGTACGAAATCCCTCCATGCACTGCATACTGAATCTGCGTGCTCAAATGTGTTTTGGAGTTATACTTATCTAACCTGCAGGCAACTTAGTTATGGTCTTTCTTGGCTATCGTCCTTTGTAAAAGCAATTGGCAATTCAGCCAATAAATTCAAGAGGATCCCTTCTGTAGCAAACACATATAAATTTTTCCTTCCTGCCCACCCCCTACTTAAAGAGCTTCTACCACGAGCATCCACATGTTTATTAAACATGCATCTCCATCCTTCTTCCCACCCTTCCAACTTCCCAAAAAATAAGTAAGGACAGAAATATAAGCTGTAAGAAAGGGACCAATACGATAACTTCACAGCAACTTCATTTCAGTCCTCACTCGCTCTTTGAGCAAGACAGACTCTTTAATTTCAAAGCCAGAGTCATTGCTGAATGGTAATCACATAGCTTGTAAATGACAGCCATGCTTTGAAAGTTTAAATAGGTAAGCTTATTGATGATCAAAGTATTCAAGCAAGAGGCAGATACCTTTTTGTCATAGCATTCTCACTTTTGGAACACGTACTCTCACTGATGCTTTTCAGATGCAAAAAAGCTTCACACGATCACTTTTTTTCCATTCCAATGCTGAAAATTACTGGGTATGCACATTTTGTCTCAAGCAAGGTTCTTGCTCATATGCAACTTTCTTTTCATGTAACATAATAAACACAACTATTTCAATGAATTACACACTTAAAGTTAAATACCACACAAATTTCATTCATCAAATGTAATTATTGCTAGAACTTTGGCATCTGTTTTTAATAGCTTTTGAAGCTAAAAGGTTTCCGTTCAAAATTTGGATAGCATGCTTAACCAGAAATAAAAGATTATTTCTTATATGCAAAGCCAACATCAGTCAAAACCAGTAACTCCAACATAGACAAACCAAGGAACATAACAGTGCCATAATAATAGTTATTTTTAATGCAGATCAGAACTCACTATGAACAGCTGCCAAAATGTTCAAATGATTTCTTAGATGTATCTGCAAAAGTAAGCACATTTTCAGCACTGCCCAGCACCAAGATTTGGTCTGACAAACAGAAATCATTCTTATTCAGAAACCTGAAGCTAGCATGCCTGATACAATAATCCTGTTTCTTGGGGATGTTTTAAGTGGTCCCAAACAGGAAGCTTCTGTATGCTTTACAGTTACTATCAATGATTTTATTTTGAAGGTAAACTTTGGGTAAAAATTTTTTGCAAGATATAAAAAACTTTTGAAAAGCAAAATATACTTAAGAGGAAAAGGATAAAGTCAGTAACAAACATGAAGGCCATGGATTTATTTTGTTTTCAAAACAATTTACGTGTTCACAGAAAATACTCTCTGACACCCCATCATTGTACAAAGCAGCCCAGGACATATTCCCCTCCCAATATGAATCGAGCATTGTTTTCTGTGCCATTAAGCAGAATCAGGACTGTATTGCAATGGAATCCTTTCTGCTAAAGCCAGTGCAAAGAATGAGTCAGAGAACAAATCAGCAGGGACAACATTCTTACTTACCTAACTGTTCCTCCTAAAAGGAACCAGCAGCCTTCAGTTTTAATACCTATTTACATATCCTAAATTGAAACTAATCAACTACACTGCATGAGTAGATGACCCATAAAACTATTCACAAGAAGCATTAGTTTAATTTAGGAAATTTTCCCCTTTTCCACTCTATAAACATTACTGTGGCAATTTTCATAGGAAAGTACTGTGGGAAACAGCCACCTCTGCTTTGGATCATTAAGTACAACTAATCGCCCTCTTGAGGATATTTCTTGCTGTCCTCTAATTCAGAGAGCCATTAACTGTCAACAAATGTCAGCCATGGGAATCATTATTACTATTTTGAACCACAAATATGCAAAATGTAAAGAATAATTCTATTTTCTTAGCTCTTGGGAAAAATAGTGTTCTCAATTTGTAGATCATGTGAAAGGACTTGCGCACTCTTAGGTTTATTTCTAGTACTGTCACAATATTCCCCCGACTTCTAACTTTCCCACTCGGTCAATGGTCATATTAACTATATTCACGTTGAAGAGTTGACTGAATACTGTAGCACCTAGAAGAACAGTAAACACTAAAAATATTATTGAGAACATGCTCTTTTAATTCATAGTCTCTGTTTAGTTTCTAAATATTAAGTGGGCCTTTGGCTTATACATGCAACCACTACATAGCAGTTTGACAAATTGAAAAAAACAAACACAACACAACAACAAAACACCACAAAAACATACCAATGCAGACAGGCTCCCGTGAAGTGCAGGAATCAGAAGTCATCTTGTGCTGCTCTGTTCAGCAAAGTACTCCCATTCCAAATTTTCTGTCCAAAAAAACAAAACAAAACACCACATTGCAGACATATTTACACTCAAGGCAGAACAAGATCAGAATCACAAAAGTTTTTAGTTTTTTCTGTAAGAAAACTTTATTTTTATTGGGAGAGTTAGAATACGCTATGTCTCCCGACAAAAGGCAGATCACGTGCCCCTTTCTTGCAGAAGGCATAATCCTTAGGCAGGACTAAAGCATCTAAGTTTCATCAAGCCAAAGAGATCCTCAGTTATATGTGGAGCATAAGAATCTCACCATTTACTAACATTTGCCAGGACTGGAATAACATGTTATTTTAGATCTCATTCAGATGCATTTATTTTATTTGTAGACAAACACACAGCAATTAACTGCCCTAAGTCCTATAAGATCTATTAAAATACATGCCTAGCCTTAAATATCAGGATCCTAATCTTGAGACCCTCCCAAGGCTTCTCAGAAAAAAATATTTAAATCCACAGGGTGCTACTGAACATCATAAAGAAGCTGAACAGATTTTCCCCAAATGGCAAAGAAATCAGCATAATAGTATGAGAAAAACAAAGGGCAAGAAAACAAGTCTAGAAGGGAAGAATAAACCATCAAAGTTTCAATGCAGGATCTCAGCACTTCCTTTCCATGTTCTCATACCTATCAATCATCAGCACAATGCTATTATGCCTCAAGCAGCTAAAATAATTTCTGTAAACTGGACCTAACATAGCTAAAAAGCTGCACATTCCATCATGACATACCTGCTGTTAACTGAGAACAGCAGTTTTAATGTAGCTTTTCTATGTACTTGCAGAAGGAAGCAGGAAATTTGAGTGAGTCTTGGAAGCTGAGTTTTTGTCACACTAAGATCCTCATGGCTTGATTTATTTATAAATATTGTTTATATATAAAAATCAAAAGAAAAAAAAAGACATGGGACACATGCCAGTTCTTAAAAGACTACGTAACTTCTAATTTCTGCCAGAAGAATCTTTTGGAACATCTGTAAGTCACCTCCACGCTAGAGCAAAACATGTCACGCTCCTTCAGGAACAAGTTTCTAAATAAATGCTGTACATGAGGGTTGGCAGACCAACCAGCCAACAAGTTTACAATGACCTTGTACAAGGGAAACAACAAGAACAAACAGTACTGTAAGACCACTCATAATCTCCTGGTTCTTCCCACCACTCAAGTGCTGAGTTTCTGTATCTGCAATCAACTTAACTCAGACTTCAAATACCCAAAATGTAAGACCTGACTTGCCAGTCAATTCCTCGTGCCTGTTGAGAAATCTGCTTTCTGCAGAGCAAAC
Organism: Columba livia; assembly: GCF_036013475.1. Lineage (NCBI taxonomy): Eukaryota > Metazoa > Chordata > Aves > Columbiformes > Columbidae > Columba > Columba livia. Next base: position 41,959,915 of record NC_088604.1, read on the forward strand.
CCATTACCTAGCCAAAATGGAAGTCAGCGTCTGAAAGATTTTTCTGATAATTTATTAATACAAATTGTTTTTCATTAGCACAAAAATTATTACACTTATTCGACAGAACAAGGTGGGATGGAAAAAAATACAAGTCTCAGATTTAGCCATGTATAAAAGAGATAAAATGTAGCCATTAGATTATTATAGACCTTCACCCTTGGTTTGTTCCCTCTTTAGTGACATTATTATAAACTGTTCGTCTTCCCTCTTAGGCTATCTGAAGAGTCTATGAAGCCAATAGGTTTGCAAGCAGGCAGAAGACTCTGCCTGGAACTCGGACAGATTAAATACAGTGACCTGTCAGATCTTCCCACCAGACAAGCACATTCTCAGACCTACGAAGCATTTTTTCCCTCTTCTTACGTGTTAAAAGTATTTCTAACTCTTGCTAGAAATATATTTAAAATCAATTTAGAAGGGCATCCAAAACACCATCAAAAATAAGAAAGTTCTTCTACTCCAAGCATCCAAAAAGAGAAAAATAAAAGCACTTTCTCCAAGTAAATCTGGAAAATGTTACTAAATTTTAGTACCTTGCAAAGCTTGCTCTTAACTGGGTAAGATTGCTTTGGGTAGTTTTCTGTTGACAAGCAGGGGTTAACACTGTTTTCAAACCACATTTCCTTTTTCTCCCATTATAAATGACTGGTCAAGCTTTTTTTGCATGAACAGAGGAGAAAAGTTCCATAATCCTTCAGGATCTTGCAATGAAATTTGAATGCAAGGTTTCCTGTACCTGCAAGGAGCTCTATTTGAGAAATTACAACCTTGATGATATCAGCATTTAGAGCTGGCAGAGCTACAGAAAGGGTATTCCTGACATCTTCCTCATTCACTCACTCATTCCTGGAGGCAGCTTCCCAGCCCTGAAGCAGAACTGGACTAAAACAGACCCTGGCAAGCAAATGCAAAAGCTTCACATTTCTGGCCTGAAGCTGTGAGATGCTGGGGTACATAGATAAAGGCATAAGATCTAGATGTGGCTTCTGTATACTAAGAGGTGTCTACATTCAAGACAGTCCAGTGTCATAAGCGAAAACACTACAAAACTTGTAATTACTGATAATCTTAGAGGAATTTGCATTTCATTAGGTTTATTTCGATTCCCCAAAGCAGGAACTGTCACTTCCGAAGAAATGAAACATCAGAACTAAAATCACAGAGATCTTAAATACCTTTAAACTTAAAAATTGTTCACGCAAACATTCAGATTACATTGAAGACTTAACAACAGGCTATAGATCTCGAAAATATAATGAAATGTTTTCAGTATACCATCGGTTTTCAAAGGAGTCATAACTTTTGTTAAGTAATTTACTGACAGGTCTCTATATCTAGTTGCATCTAGTCCATGGCCACTTTTAGCAAGTTTTCTTAACATTTTATTTGGATATTAGGTCAACCTATGAGCAAAAATAAACCGAAATAATGAAAGCTTCCTTTCTTCATCAAAAAGTCAATCAGAAGATAACAAGCAAGCAAAGAAACTTGCTTCAACTCAGAAAGCTTTAACAGAGTTATCCTAGAGCTATTTTGGCTTTTCAACTAGAAATATATATCTCTAGTATATACATATATATATATGTATATATGAGAGAGAGAGATGTGTATATATCTATCTATCTATCTATCTCCTGTATATTCTCTCAATGAAGAATGAGTTCTGTGAAGGTGTCTCACCTTCATACACCAAAAGGTAAAGATTTAAAGGCTTCTTGTATTACATCACTTCCTTTGTAGTGCCCCAGCACAACCAACATGTACCACTTTCTGCTAAAAACAGGAGAAGATCAATTTTCTTATTCACTGGTAGTTTTGAGAGCAGCTGTGAGCACACTATCTTGTACCAAAATGAAAGGGTTTACAAAACTGATCTTATAAAAATGGTAATCACATCATCAACAGTATCGTATATTGATAGAATTTATCAGGCTGTCTCTCACAAAAACATTCCTGTTTTTTGATTCAAAATTGATTTTAGTGAAAATTCCTCTTTTTATAAAAAGATGCAGGGATGCTAATGGAAAAATTATTAGAATGACTGAATTTGTAGTCTTTTCACACAGTGTGCTGTCCACAATAGGTTCCTGGGATTTGGTTTAGTTCCCAGAGCAAAGCAATTGGCCCGGATTCTGCATTTCTCACAGGGACTCAGCTCATGCTACAGTCAAATTCTGCTGCTGCCCAGGAGTCTTGCTGTGGTACTACAGATGTTACGGGTCTTACTTCTTGGCACTTGGTTCACAGAGAAGAGGTGCTTGTAGCAAGTTAAATGAGGTGACTGTATTTCAGCAACAGGAATGCTGCTGCTTGCAGCATCCTACTCTAAGAGGATTTAAAGGCTGCAAAGGTAAGATTCAGCTGAGAACTAAACATAGAATTAGTTTATAAGCATATTTATATATCTGTATTATAGACTTTTCTTCTTATACAAATACATAGATATATATACATGTGTATATTTTCAATAATTATTAGTATTCCTATTCAGCCAAAACCAAACATAAAATGCTTAATGCAACAAACTAATAGTTGTTTGTGTTCCTTTGATTTTTCCCCAGATTTACCCTAAATTTTGCTGTTAGTCTAAATTGGTCCATTAAAACAGCTACATGTTAGAACAGTAACTTATTTTCCATAACACAAAAAAAGAGACTAAATAAACCTAGTACTTCTTAATAGTTATCCGTGTCATTTAATTGTTTTAATAGCTTCAGAATTATTTTTGCCTCATGCCAGCCAACTGGCATAACACTTTCAAGATAGTAATTGTTTCTGAGAAACAGTCCTAGTTAGAAATATGTTCATACTAGAGATTAAAAGAGACAGTTAAATTGAGATTTCCTGTTTGGACAACTCTCAGGGCTAGATAACATTTTACAGACATCGAGATCCTATGCAATAAGGCACTAAGAATTTCTTTACAGATGTGACAGGTGGAGTTTGGAACACATACCAGGAACAGATTAAAAAAAAAATAATAAATTTACAAGTCAAAAATATTTAAATGAGTCCATCTGGAGATCTTTATAGCACACTGCTTTGTTTTACTCTAATGTAAGAAACCACTTTTTTTTTTTTTTCTTTTAAATAACAATGCAAAAAAAATGTGCTTATCAACAAAAGGATTCAAATCCTTTGTAGCAACAATCTTTTTAAGTATCTTATAATGCCCTGTTGCAAATAACTTGACAGTTAATGGAAGTGATTTTGCAATACTCAGTGGCTCTGTGCTACTTGGGAACTGCTAAACAAACAGTAGGTCAAATCAAATGTCTCACAGGGATAGTTACAGCAGTTCATATTTAAGAAAGGCTTGCTTCCATGGAAAAGCTCTTTCAGTAATAAAAGTGAGGGATTTTCACACTATTTTTTAAAAACAATTCTTAGTTAAAAACAAACAAAACAACCAACCAACGCCCCCCCCACACACGCACCCCCTACAAAGAGAAGGAGTTGTACATTAACTCATGTCATCTTTTACTTTGGTAGCTCAAGATCATATTTCCCTACTTAGCTGAAAGCTCTTTAGGTATGCTCAATTAACGCTTTTTGCAAATAATATTAAAGTGTTTATTCAGTTAGAGAAGTTCCTTTGGTCTCAATTTCAATACGAAACTGATCCTGAGAAAATACTGTATGGAATTTATCATCTTCCATGCAGGATAACTCCAAATAGAATAATAAATATAACACAACTTCTAATTTGATCATGACTACTTAACAACTACTGAAAAATCTAGACCAAGAGACTTCTGTTGTTTTTTTAAAACAGTGAAACACACAAAGTTAGCAACAACTGAAACTTACGGGCAAGATTTATAGGAAAACAAGTATAGTGATATCCATAATAAGAGATCAAAAAGGAAACTCTTGCCTCTCTGCCTTCTATAAATCTCTCTATAAAATATTGTTAAAATTGAAATTAACATTATTCAGTATAAAACATCAAAAAACACACGCAAAATCAGAATTGATGCTCCTCCTGTATTTCCAAGACAGGATGGGGCGGGGGGGGTGGGGGGTGGGGGGGGAAATATATATATAAAAATATATATATATACATACATATAAAATGTATATATAATTATTATATATTTTATATATATATTTTTAAACTACTGGGGAAGGTTTGCAAGTCATATTAAAGGATTCTGTATCAAGATACTACAGAAGATATGATGACTGTCAATGAAAATATCATTTTTCTGTCTTTCTCTGGGACTGATTTAAAGTTAAATATTTTTATCTAATCTTCTGATTATTTTCTCTTTATTTCTATCAAAACCACCTTCCTACTCCAGATGTAATAGTCAAGCTTCTGTTAGCAGCTTCTTTGCACTCACAGAGATGGCTGAAAATAACTTCTATAAATTTTTTGGCTATCAAATCATTATAGTATTTTCCATTGAAAATTTTGTTAAATTAAACATATTTCATAAAATCTCTCCAATAAAGTGAAATCTGTTTCTTTATACATCATTATTTTGTTTATACACAAGAAGATTCACTTTAACTAGACTTGTTCCAGCACACCTGGCTACAGTGCAGGACATTCACTTTAGTTCCCTCAAAATATTAATCATTCAGGTTCAACCAACAGTCCAAGAGCCACAATTAATCCTTCACAACACTTTTATCTGGCTTGCTGTCTTCTTCCGACTATGCCATTTCCTATGGGCACTTTGCAGCAACAGGTAATCTGATCCACAGTGTGCTCTTTGTCGCCAGATTTCTTTCAGGTCCTACAGCTCCTTCTATCACACAACAGGCAGTTTGTCAGAAGATGATAGAGAGACTTTCAGGAAAGATGCAAGACATCCTTCAAGGAGCAAATATCCACCACAACAATATAACTGGCTCAATCCTAAAGTGCCTCAGCAAACGGGCAGTTAGAGAGGAAAAGTCATGATTTACATACTGTGACAGGTATGGTCTGCTCATGGCTACTGTTTCCAGCAATAAGACAGTAGCAGATCCTGATCCACATGTAGACTGACAGTATTCACATCAATGCACTAAATCCAGCCACATGGCAAACATGGAGGGAAAGGTTATAGTGCACCTACTGCCATCTCCACAATGACCTCTGTTGCCTACCTGGCTGAAAAGACCAGAACTAGTTTTTTCCAAATGTACTGTAAACAACAGTTTAAATGCCACATGTTGAAGAGATTTAACACTGCTGGAGCACTGATGCATTTTCCAGAATGTGTTTTATTGAAAAGTTTCATTTGCATTCAGAAAACATAGAATGGCAATTCTACCAATCACCTGGTATATACTTTAAATCCTTTCTCAGCCTTCCACTTCATATTTAGCTCACACACTGTCTTTGCTTGGCAATTCTTAACATTTTCAGTCTTACAAAGACCTTTCCAGATCTATTTTTGTTACAGAAGTAGCTATGGTTTCTTAAGCTTTACAGACTCAAACAGTACCTGTTCACTTCCCAGCCCATTTTTATTTCTTTTGTTCTTAAGCAAACGTAACCTGTGAAACTCATGCATACTCAGTCCATGTCAGTCTTGTTTGGAATAGACATGCCTCACAAACAATATGCCTGAATTTTTGAATTCTGATGAACCACTTGTTCATATGCTTGAATTTACACCCTTTTATGCATGGGATACAACTTCAAACCAGCAGAGCAGACTCTTGTGTTAGGTTTCTGTGTTGGCCTTCACTATCTCCTCTCACCAGGTTTCTTTGGAAGTGGGTGCAATTCCATATATAATGTATCTGGATATAGCCTACTCATTCCTTTTATCTTAAGTCACAACTCATACAGTGCTGAAAATACGGATATTATTGCCTTCTCTAGTATTTCAGTTCCCCAGTCCATCAAGCTTCAAAGGGACCTTAACTGCAGGAAAACAAGGAACTTAAAAGTAAAGTAAGCAATATGAAACAAGCACGTTACTTTCATGATAAATGACAGGGAGGGGATTCACATGCCATGTATTTGCTTTTAAAAGCCTGAGGTTTGCAGGTATTTCAGGCTATTCAGAACTCTTCCTGTCTTCTCCTTGTCCAGTCAGTCCATCTTACCAACAGCAGCTGTTGCTGACATCTGGGCTCAGCTTACTTAAGTCTTTATCCCTATAGCCCCACGCTTAGCTAGAATGGCTCAGCTACACTTGCCTTTCTCTGTAGGAAGGAAAAAAAAGTCCTGATGTATCAGTCGATAATCCTGGTTTGGAAACTTGATACATTTTCAGCAAAAACACTGGAAAAAAGAGCAAATATCTCAGGCAGAGAACTATCGAAAATGCAATTCAATTCACTTGCTCTGAGTAACTTCATATATGTAAATCAAATAGGTATAATGTAGATGTTCAACAGCTTATACACGAAGCTCAAAATATGAAAGGTCACCAGGTCCACAGTAGCTCTCTTTTTTCCCCCATGTACTTTGAAGAATTCCGAGCTTACTTCCTAATCGCATTTTTTCAGTTAGGATGATACTGCTGCCAGATCTTTGTTACACTGTTATCTATCTGTTGAGCAGTAGTATTAATGATTATTTTAGGATCTGTTATACTGTACAGCTTTTGTCCATTTTTCTAATTTTAACAGCAATTTTTTTCAGTGACCTACACACCAGGTGATCTGAGTGGGAATTTAAGGTACATTTCATAAACACTAACAAAGCAATGAAAATTAACAAACCATAAAATACAGGAAATTAACTTCTCATTGCATCATCAATTTATCTACCCACCTAAATGAGTTTAAAATACCAGCTTCTAGCAGTCTGGTGTTCTAGGGACACTCAGCTGCCACTTCATTTATAGTCTGTTTCCTTAGCAACACTATAATCCATCTGGCTGCAGAAAGCTAAATTCCCAAACCATATCCTCCTGTATACCGGAAATATGCTCAAAAACATTTATATTTTAAACAGCATACAGTCATCGTGATTAGTGAACATATAAATGAATCTGGAAAAGCAATAATGTTCTTGACAGACATGCAAACTCGCCCTGCTCTAGCATGAACAAGTGATTCACATACAGAGAATGGCACAGTCTTTTCAACTCCTAAGTGCTGCATAGCATCTCGTTCTTGACACTGGAGTCTTAAGTTGCTAAAGTTGCTGAAGACCCAAGTCCTGGCTCTAAGAGGAAGAGATCTTGTATATCATCTTCCACCAAGAGTTTCAGAAATGAGAATCTTTCTCTCATCTTTGTTCCACCATGCCCAGTTGACAGAGTCTTCAGAACTTTTCTCTTAAGACTTTCCAAAGAGAAGTTATTTGATGCAATGCTATTAATGGAAGCAAAAAAAAACCTGACAAAAGTTAATCACATTATGAAGTAGAGCCACGTATCTTAAAAATACTTACTCTTCAGGTTTTTGCATCTAAAACCAGAAATACCATCTGTACAAACCAGTTCATTTGGATCTAGCAGTTTAAACAGCAGAAGTGCTAGTACATGAGATTTCGTGGTTTGATTTGCTATTTCCAGAAAATATGAATGCAGATGGAACTTGCCTTCTTGTCAAAATGAAGGGAATGGGGAGGAAAAGGCTCTCAACTTCAGTCAGCAAATGCACTCAGCCCCAAGTCTATCCTCATAATAAATGCAACAGAAATTTCTTACAGCAGATGCAGATGTCCCGATACCAGTAAGGCACAGTACAACCTCTCCCTGTTATAAATACTCTAAACATGCCTTTATGAGTCAGTATCAAATGTTGCCAAATTTCTTTCAAATGCCACCTCCTTATCATAAATGACACACTTGGAGCCTGAGCAGACATGCTGAAAGAATACAGTAATGTGAAGGATAGAATTAACTTCTCAGCTCTATCAACTCATGAACCCTTCAAATCAGAAATAAGGCAAGAGGTGGGAGGCCACACTGCTACTAAGTTGATTTTGATCCAAAAATAATCAGGTAGTTCCTCTCCAGGCCACACAAATTTTTCCACAGTATTCAATACAAGCATACAAAAGTCTGGGGTACCAGTGTGCACATATGCATTTTTGAGAGAATGGAAGTGCAAACATAACACATATATTCCTCCAATGTGTCATGACATGTCTTCGGCTAGATGTGGGAAGTTTGTGGTTTGGAACTTTTTTTACTTTGTTTCTTAAAATTATTTTGGTAGTAATAGGAAGCACAGGAAATTTGGTAGAAATACAGTTAAAAATAATTTTCTGCACTTTTGAGTTTATATATGCAAAAGCATATATGCATACAGTTAGTGATACAGGAACCAAGATATCACAAATACATTATGTGCAGGTATTTCTAAACACATCTACAAATATCATGTAAGACTTCAGAAAAATGTTCAGAGAAAATTCAGAAGTGAAAACTGACAGAAGAGTCTAAATCAAAATGATCAAGTAACAAAAGGCTTGTTGGAGTAATACCTACTGAAAACAAGACTTTAATCAACACATAATATCATGCGTTTTCAAATTACTTTTCAAGTCTTTGACAAAAAAAAGTCATCTCTGTTTTTCATAAGATATTGTACTCTCTTTTCTATCATACACAATGAACCTTGTGCAATCCTTTCAAAGGGATAATTTTGTGAATTACACTATTGATGCAGAAAACTTGTAGCAATAACCATTTCTAAGTAGTATTAGGTTTTGAAGTTCTAGCTAAGACAGCTTTAGAAATACAGGATTATTATTTTGCAATTTGCATCAAAAACACATGCTTTTTCTCCCCCTTTGTTGCAAAGGTTTCCCCTTGTGCTCAAAGCAACTCAAACTGAACACTTGTTTGTGAACCTTTTCCTACAACTTTTTTTCGTTTTTCATTCTTTTTAAAACAATAGCTTGCAGAAATTAGTGAGGTAATGAAGATAATTTAAGGCTCCAGAAGAACTGATATATAGGAATGAACACCACCACAGAAGAAACACACATTCAAGTTAATTATTAAGCATTCAGAAAGGGTCATTAAATAAGGCATGTGACCATATATTAAATACTGACAAGAAAGTAAAGACTGCAAAGGTGCTCACTAAGGATCAACCTTGCCTAAAGGCAGCTGTCCTAAAAGCTGGATAGCAAGGCTAGAAGACCTATTGAGACTCTTAGGATATAAAGCAGAGAAACGCTGAGCAAGTAATTCAACAGCAGGTGGAATAACCACTTTCTGGACAAGCTTGTTTTTCTCCATTGACTGTAAAAGTGCCTGGAAGGCTAGTTGAGACTACTTCAGTGTCACTGTAGTCCTCCACAGATTATTTCTAACACATCCCTGAATAGCAGCCTATTGTCAGTGGGTTTAAATTTACTATGCGTGGGTCCATACACCTAATGAGGCCAAAAAAAAATCACATAACTAAATATCTAGCTTTCAAAAGCTCAGACTGAAAACTTAGATTTACCTCCTAAACCACCAGCATGCATTCACTGCACATAATGAGGCAGGCACCTGCTGGAAAATACAATGCTTAATCATGTGGGAGAAAGAAGGGAGACATTTCAAACATCTTATCTGTTTCAAAAAGCAAGGCTAGCAAAAGATTTTTATTTTGCCCACACACGCACACAACAAAAAAAGTAATTCAACTAATTAGATCAGCATGCCATAGAATAAGGTCTGCAAGGCTGGCTGGAAGAAGATTGGCTTTTACATGCCTGGCAAAAGTTACATATATATTCCTGACAGACAATGTATTATTAGACATCTTAAAAAAAAAAAAAAAAACCTATGGTTTTGTTTTGTTTATTTTTAATGAGCACAAGAACCAGATTCTTCTTGGAGGTTCACAGGAAAGGATGAGGGAAATGCACACAATCTACAGTATGGGTAACTTCAATTAGGCCTTAGGAAAAAAATAATCACAGTGAGTGTGGTCAAACACTGGAACAGGTTACTCATAGAGGCTGCAGAATCTCCATCCTTGAGGATATTCAGAACTCAGGCAGGCACAAACCTCAGCAACCTCATCTAACTTTCAATCTGGCTCAGCACTGAGTGTTTGCCCACCTGACCTCCTGAGGTCTCTTTCAGTCTCAACTATTCTGTAGTTCTATTCTCCAGCCTCAGCCTACTTAGGCTACAACAGCTATTACTCCTTCACCACAGCCTGTTAAATCTGAGCACTGGATCTGAAAGTGTGCTTCCCCTTTGCTTTCTCGATCTGATCTGCTTGGCCAGCTGACCTGACCCATGCAACTAGAGGGCTGCAAACTAGATTAGGATAAAATATTCTAACTGGCCAACTAAAGTGACTAGCAACTACAAATTATATATTAATCAAACAAGAGAAGGATTTGGCAGGAAAACACAGGAAGCAGCTGGGCAACAAGATGGCCCAGAAGAAACAGGTCAGTAAGAGTAAAACATTGCAGGAAAATAACAGTAAAGTCACCAGACAGCATTGCCTCACAGACAACAAAATGAAAATTAAGCCCCAAAGTTTCACCATCCTCAAATCAGCTATATTATCTTACATAAAAATTATGAGGTAACATTGGTCATTTCATAATCCATGTACAAATCATTGTCAATCCAGGTATGGATCATGACCTACTGCTACAGCTCAGACAGTCACAGTCTGAACTGGCATTTAGAGGTTCTAACTCTGCTAAGGATATAGGAAGTGATCAATGACATTCTTGGGGGGGGGGGGGGGGGGGGGAGTGCACTAGGAAAATTACACACCCAAAAACTATGTTAAAAATGAACGCTATTAATATCTGAAAGTCACACTCTGAAGACCTGAGAAGTACCAGTCACAGGACTCTAATTAAACGGCACCACATAGACCTTAATTACATGACTAAATACTACGTAACCACACAGAATCCAGCTTCCTTCAGGAAGCCCAGCACTCACCAGACGAACAACTGTTCAAAACCTTGCTTTCTCCACAATTATTGTGTGTCACCATGTCATATTTGATCAACATGATTCAAACTTTGCTTTAGTAACTCCAGAAGGAGAAAATCAAGGATGAGCTGCGAAAATCATAACCATCCACTAATTCTCGTTGCCCAATTTGAGAAGCAAAGTGCTCTGAAAAAAAACGGACCCTAGACAGCATAAAGCACAGCTCCCAAAGGCCGCATCATCACCACTTGAAAGCTTTAAATTTCCAAACACTTCTGTGCTTATGCGGTCTTAACAATATTCTTTTAAACACAGCTTGTGTATAATATACATCTAGATTGAGGTAAATTAAGTTACAGTTACGCAAGAGATTTCTTTAAGCACTATTCAAACCAGCAGGACTCCTCAGACACTTCAACATGTGTCTAAGTGTAAATATCTTACCAAATCAGTGCTTTTGCACAAAGGCAGAAAAAAAGGATAGCTCATCTTTCTCCTAAAGTACACCTTGAAATGTCTCCATGTTGAGATTTGTATTTTACAAGGTTTCATTCACATGAAGTTGACTGGAACTTCACTGAAAAAGGTGTCTGTTCGGGAAAGTACTTTAAAGCATTTACTAAGTCACATCACACATATATCTAAGCATTATCCTCAACTGGGAAGAAGGCAACTACACAATTTTCCTACTGAAGTTCAAACCACGCTACTAGCTAGATTAGCAAAATAATGGCTGTCAGCAAATGCAGAGGAAAAAAAAACAACGTTTGATTAAAGTATTTTATAAGTCAATGAGAGGCAGTGTGAACTAACAATTTTCAACCTCAGATTCTACTCCTGTATCCTGCAACTAGGATTCTTTAAATAGTTACACTTCCTCTTGCCTCACTTTATTAATTTGTAATAATTAAGTCTGACATGCTTCGAAATTGTTTTGAAATTTATTCATGAGACTATTATGTGAGATTAACTGCACAAATTGATACCCAAAAAGCACACACAGTGTAAAACACAATGCACATGCACCATTTCATTACTGAAATGTGCCAGGGGAGGTTTAGGTTGGGCATTAGGAAAAGGTTCTTCACCCAGAGGGTGGTGCAGCACTGGAACAGGCTCCCAAGGGAGGTGTCACAGCCCCAAGTCTGACAGTGTTCAAGAAGAGACTGGACAACGTCCTCAGACACATGGTGTGAACTGTAGGGTGGTCCTATGAAGGGATGGGATTTGGACTCGATGATCTTTATGTGTTCCTTCCAACTCAGGACATTCTATGTCTCTATGAACTAAACAGTGAGATACTGCAAAAATGTGAAGCAAAACACACACAGAATGTTATGAAGTACACAGGGTTCGTTGATAATTTCAGTGACAAAAAAGACTGCAAGCATGGCAAGAGTCCACAATGACTTATTTTAAACATTTAGCCTAATAATTTTAACTGGTTAGTAATCTCTCCAGGCATCTAGAAATAAACCACACATGCAACCCTGCTCTGCCCAGCTTGTTACTTACAGAAAAATAATTAGGAAAGCAACAAAACATCATGAGAACACAGGCCATGAACATGTTCACATCTAGCCATCAGGACTGCAGAACAAGTTGTGTAAGCCTATCCCTGCCTACCCCTTCCTTATGGGCAAGTGAAAAAGACACCAAGCCTTCACCTACTCCCTTTCACCCACCTGCACAAGTGGACAAAAAAGCAGCCCTGACAGTTCTAAGCAGCTGACTACGAAAACCAGCATTTTATAGTGCCAGAGATCCTCAATGCAGGCAAATTACATCACGATGATTGAGCACAGAGTTAAGAGAGGCTACTTACAGTGTTACTGATAGACTACATAGACACTAGTAAATCAAGCAATGCCAGGAACCATTCCCAGGAAACAGAACCCAGTCACGCAGACTGCTGAACTGCTACTGACTAATGCAGCACGCTTCTAACCCAGGTCAACTGCGGCTCTCCCATGCAACTCTTGGGCAACATTTCAGATTTAACACAGGCCTGTCCCACCCAGGAGCTTGTATTCACTTATTCTGTTCAGGAAGGCAGGAGGGTTTCCACAGCATTGACAAGGGCTAATCCGTGTCAGTTGGCTTCAGAACCAGAGAGAACAGTCTTGGGTGTATATAATTAGCTGGTATAGAAGCGGTCATAGCCTCTCCAGGATTTGTCTGCTATTCCTTAGAGGAAGATTTTTAAAGTGGCACATGCAATAAAGTATACAAACATAGCCTGATCAGCACCACTTGACAGAAGTCATCTACACATTGTAGTACACAAGAATAAAATTAGAAATCAGCACAGCTCATCTTGGCTTCTTCCCATTTCCTCTGAGCAGACAAACCTTGCATATCATGGCCTAACATACACAGTCTCATTTCTCAGTTCAAAAAAAAAAAAAAAAAAAGTTCTATACATTAGTGCATTAACATGCACTCTCACAGTAAGGCCACTCTCCAATAAATGAGTCATACAAAATAATGTAAGGAGACAAGTTTCTGAGGGCTGATCATTTGGCAGTAAGTATTTCAAACAAAAGTTATTCAGAAATTATTATTCTTCTAATTATTAATCATTACCAAATCTGCTTCTGTAGACTAAAGATGTAATTACTAGTGAATCTATTACGTTATCCTGGAAATGCAGCTACAGCGATGTTGGCAAATACATTTTCACAATAGATAACTGCAGAAAAAAAAACAGCAAAAATTCATTTGAGAACTGAAAACACATGGCTATTCTGTATTGCCAATACTCTTTAAAATCTCTTTACAATTTCAGCTATCCAGAAATGGTCTATTTAAAACTGTCTCTTTCATAATCCAATGCCTTTGCTTCCTCACTCTAATGTCAGGACATATACCATGTCCCACAGAAAATGCACTGTGCAAAACCTATTTGCCACTGTTTAAGCAATCACATTTTCAGTAAGGACAAACAATCTTATTTAACAATCCTCTTGGGCATGAGTCTAATATGCCAGCTATACCTAGCTCTGACCATTTAAAATGTGTACATCACGTGTATCTTCATGGAAATCCACTGTTTTCTAGGAAAACTGTACTGATGTGCAACGACAACTTTATAATACGCTTTGTTACATAGATTAGCCTGCATTGGATCACCTCACTTTTAAAGACCAAGTATGAAGAAAACCATGTGGAACACCCAAATAGAAATTACATACTCATTTAAGAAATACCAATGGTTTTTCATTTTCTTAAGTGAGACGCTTCTTTTTTTTCCTAGGAGCAACTCCCGAGTATCAGGAGCAACACACACACCGTACCGACACCCGCAGGTTCTCCCTGATCAAGAGTTTTGCACAACCAGTAGTCTGAAGAGCAGGAGGCAGCCGGCAGCCAGCCTCCCCCGTGTCCCTAACCAAGTGTCCCGCCTCGGGGAGGAAGAAGCGCCTCTGCCCCTCGGTGACCTGCGAAGCGACATCAAGTGGGAGCTTCAAAGCGCGGGGCCAACGCACGGCGATGAAACCCCTGCCGGAAGCGCGGTCCCCACACACCGCCCCAGCTCCCGGCGCCCGCCAGAGGAAACCCCCGACCGGCGCCCCGCCGCCCGACAGGCAGCCATACCTGTCCGCACGGCCACGGGACGCAGCCGAGAGCGAGCACCCGGGGTTGGCAGCGCTCCTGCCCCCGGGCCCCGCTCTACCTCACGGGGAGCGACCGCCGCCTCCTCTCGGCTGTCGCGGAGCCCGCGCGCCCGCTGTCCGTTTAACGGCTCCAGCGGCGGCCGGCCGCTCTGGGCCCGCGCAGTCTCCTCGGGGCGCCGATCCCCGAACCGGCCCAGCCCACGGGCACGGACTCCCGGGGTCCCGCCAGGGCTGGAACTCCCTCACAGCCGTGGTACTCCAGCTGCGGGAACCGGCATAACGGTGCTGGGCTCCTGGCGGTCCCCACCGCAACTCTACGCCCTCCTTCCGCCCAGACCGCTGCCCCCCTTGGGCAGGGGCAGCTGCCGCCCAGCCCCGCGGATCCAGCACCGGCAGCCGCGCAGCGCCTCGCCTCTCCTCACCTCACGGCGTGGCCGGTGCCCTGCGGAGCCCAGCGCAGCACAGGCCCGGCCTGAGCCCATCCCTCCGAGAAGTTTCCTGCCATCGCAGCGGCCGGGGAAAACAAAAGCTTCGAAGCCGGGAGCGAGAGGAGGAGGACGGGCAGCGCAAGCGGAGAAGTGAGGGGCATTGCTCGCCCGCCGCACCGCTGCCCTCGGCTGCCGTCTCCTCTCCGAAGAGCAGCCCGCTCAGCGCCGCCTCCCCATTCGCTTCAGCGGCAGCTCTGCTGCACAGGCAGCGCCTCGGAACCGCCTGACCGAGGAACGGGCGGGCGAGCCAGCGCCCCCTTCTCTTCTCCCCGCCGGCAGCCGCTCCCCGCGGCCGCCCGTCCCGTTCGCCGCAGCGCCGCCGAACTCCGCCCCCGCCCGCCCGCGCCGCTGCTCCGCCTCCCGGGGGCGCGCGCACGCTCCGGCCCAGCGGTGGCCGGTGTCGGCGGGCGCTGCGCGGCGGAGCTGCCTCCGCAGCGCAGCCGCGGGTGGGTGCGCTCCGAGCGCCGTACCTGCGGGCGGCAGGGCGGCTCAGGCTGGGCTTAGCTGCTCTTGTGGGGGTCCTGCTCATTTCTCGCCGCCAAGCGTCGAGCGGGCTGTTCTTGCAAAGTTGGAGGCACCTCTTTTAAAAATCCGCGTAAAAGTGATGCTGAAAGCAGGATTAACAAACGCAGAGGAGCTCCAAGCCTCCTGCAAAGCAGGGATGGAA
The DNA here is from genome assembly GCF_036013475.1 of Columba livia. NCBI lineage: Eukaryota > Metazoa > Chordata > Aves > Columbiformes > Columbidae > Columba > Columba livia. Next base: position 41,975,543 of record NC_088604.1, read on the forward strand.
ACATGGTATGCACTTGGTGGCATCACAGTCCTTGCGTACAGCAAAGGAAAATTAACGTAAAATAGTCCCTGACTCGATTATATGGAGTTGTAACAGGTGATTTTTAAGAGCTAAGACAAACCCTTATGTCTCCATCGTTGCTCACATAGCTAACTCGATAAGGAAGAAGATTTGCCAGATAGGGTGTAGTTGCAACGCTAAGGTCACACAATATGTGGTACTAGCAGATTTATCACCTCCCAAACTGGCATAGGGAAACTACTGATGCTGAGAAGAGCAAGACTAATTTCAGGCCAAAATCTATGTGGTTCAGGATAGCTTATTGTGGTTTTAGCTAGTTATTTTATTATGTATTACTTGGCAAGACTCATTATATTGTATTAAATTAGTTTACAAGGATGTAAATCAATATGAAAACTCTATATTGTATTACAGAACTTGATGTCTGAACCAGGAAGAGTTTTTCACAATCCCTTTTCCTTCCTATTCAAAATGCATTTACCTGATTGGCAGCTAACAGTTCTCTGCATTAAACCACAGCTTCTCACTGTGAACTCAGAATGAGAGAAGAGAATAAGGAAGTTTCTCATTCTCCCAAATGGATCTCCTAAGCATGGAGTTGATGGGATGCCGCAGAGTGTGAGCAGCCACATCCACTGATATTGCTTTGACTTTTGAGAAGTATAACTCTCGATTGTGTTCTGCTGCACTGCAGCCACAAGGCTATGGTTGAGAAATGCAAAGCAAATCCAGAGAGGGAGCACTTTTTTTCTGGCTGCTTTAAAAATTCTTGCCTAAGTAAAATTATTTCTTTATTCTTACATCTTTTTCAACAAGTGCATCTGAGCTCTTTTTTTGTTGTAATTTCCCATTGTGGGAAAATTGCGGTTAAGTTCTACTGCTCATATTGAGCAGTAGAAAGAAAAAAAAAAAACAATGTGGGCTCTATTTGTTTTCTAGGGTACACTCTGAACACCTCCCATCTGAAATAAGCATAACTAACCAGTGAGAAACTGCCCCACTGGGGCTTCTGATTTGTTTTGCTGTGGTTGGCTAAAGTCTTTAAATGCTTTTTGTAGCATAGGAGAGACATGATGTATTGATTCAATTTGAAAATCCTCAGATATTATCACTGCACTCCATCTTGTGGAAGAGGCAAAAACACATTTTAAAATGATCCTGTAGTGGTTCTTTTTGAGTAATTAAACCCAACAACATCTGGTTCTCACTGCCAAAGCAAGGAACTACATGTAGCAGTGGATACAAGAAGTTGTTTGATTCTTAATCTGCCTAATTGTACCCAATGGATTTGTGTTAATGTGCTTTGGTTTTAGGTATGAGCTTCACATCTACTACCACTTTGTTTCGACAAGGAGCATTAGGAAAGCATTTGAAGAGCCTAATTTAAAAAAGAGGAGGTAAAGCAGAAATAAACCTGCTTTCTAGGTGAGCTTGCCAAGGAGCATCCCAGCTTTGGGAGAGTTGTCATGAGGCTAAAGAAGCAGCCAGGTGGAACAGGGATGGTGATTTATGGGGCTATGTGGCTGGGGTAAAGTCTCTGCTAAGCTCCATAGGGAACTGACTCATTTAGGTGGGTTTTGGTTTGGGGTTTTTTGTTTGTTGTTGTTGTTGTGCTGTTGTTACTCCTGTAATAAGTACACTAATCTAGCTGTATCTGGGACACTGTATTGAGGATCACTATCTGTCTTACCAAAGAAACCCTCAATGATGAGGTCCTCTCTGCCCTTCTGAAACTGCCTCTCATGGCTTGTGACATTTTTCCCCTTGATGTTCAGTGCTGCTTTGGGAAATTAGGATAAGTATTGAGGTGACAACTATGAACCAGTGAAAAAGCATGTTCATATATATTTGTGCCTGATCAGGCATAGAGAAAATTGAGAAACTTACCTGGATTCACAGCTATAGAAAGGTTAACCTTATAATAGTTGCCCTAGGACAAGCTTGAAGAGAAAGCCATTTAACTTTAATGAATAACTTAAAATACAAGGGGCTACTAATTCCAACTGTTCCTTGGGTGGAAGAAAAAAATGTTTGCTTGAGAAAAGACTGCAGAAAAGATTAGTCATTCAGACCCAAAAAAAGCAGGGAACAACAGGTCTTGCGCAGGTAGAAGTTAGGAGAAAATTCTGTTGTACAAATGAGGATCCTCTGAATTACCTCACCCCAGAAGCAGGTTCCACAAGGAAGCTAAATTTAATTAGCAGATGTGAACTGTGATTTTATTTTTTTCCTGAACTCCCACCTCTCCTACAGTAGCAGTAATGTTTGTGCCTCTCCCTGTGATGTGGCATGGAACAGCAATGCTGAATTAAGCCCTGGGTTTTTTTTTTTTCATTTGCCAGGGAGGGACTTGGAGCACATAGTGCTCAACTTGCCAGTTGCCAATGTGCTTTACTGCTCCAAACTGTGCTAAGTACAGTAAGGTCAAATTGATCTGTTTCAAGCCATGCCTCAGTGCACATAAGGCCTTGAAGGTGGAATGTCTCTTTCTGTCTACTGTTATAGCAGTGGAGGCAGGTCTTGTTAATTCCTAAGATAATATTAGGTCAGGGAATCTTTGTTGAGGTATTTATTAGCCTTTTCCAGACTCCTTGGTCATTTTCCTAGAGCAATGACTCATCACTTCATCACTGCACTGATTACATTAAATTGTTATGATTATTATTACAATATAAGTAACATAATGCTTATGCTAATTCACTTTGTGTGCAACAGTCAGAATTATTTAAACAGTTGTCAACTGAAAATATCCTACATGAATGTTTCAGCATTATTTAGACTTTTCCTGATTATACTATTCATAATTATGATATTTAACAGTGATTATTTCAATAGAGCATGTGAAGACTAAGAGCAAATGGTCAGACCTTTTTGTGAAACCATTAGTATTATTGAAGGGAAATCAGGATGTAACATGACTGCTCTTCAGTTTTTGCTAAAATTCAGCTCCACAGATTTTTTTTTTTCTTACAGAACATGTCGAAGAGTAATGCTGGGGTAGGAGTGACAGAGAAGACTTGCCCAAAAGAAAAGGTGTGTTTTTTAGAAACATTGAACATGAATGATAAAATGTTGCAGTTATATTTTATTTTTCTAACCATAGCAAGAAGTCATGAAGGTAAACAGAAGAAAAAGGAAATGTTCAGAGATTTTCTATTTTCACTTATTTTATTAAGCAGTTAGTTATAGGCAGCCTCAAAAAAGCCTTGAGTTTCAGGCTATCTGAACTCTCTGCTCTGAAGAAAAGGAAGACTTCAAAATGTGGTTTCTGGTATATCCAACATAAAAACCATATCGTCCCTTTTGCCTACTTTTTATTTGTAATAGAATGTATTTGAAGACATGAAAAAACACAGTATAGTGTAACAAAGAAGGGGCAGTTCTGAAGTCTGACCTTGTGAGGGTTATTCATGTGCTTGAAGTTATACAAGTATTTTATTCTGCTTATATGTGGAATGCAAGCAAGCTCACCACAGTAACTGGATTGAGTGAAGAAAGGCTGGGTGAGTAAGGATTATACTGAAAAAACAGACTGCTATTTTGAAATCGAGATTTATTACATTTACCTGAGAATTGATGCAGAAAGCTTGTGAACTGCAACTGAGTTTGAAATGTAGCATGAAAATGCTTTCACACCTTTCTCTAGAAAAATGAGGTCCTCTAGAGCTGCTTTTGCAGTGGAGCAAATATCAACTAGTCATTTCCTCCCAGCTTCAGTACTTTGTTTTCTATCTTGTTTTTATTCTGAGAGGGAGATGGAGAAAGAGAAAGCATTTGAGCAAAATTTATGTCATTGCCAAGCAAATATGAGATAACTTATTATGTAATTTCAGGTACTGCCACAGATTCATTGTCTCGTCTTTTCTTTTGGCCATCTGACTGCTCTTGAAGTGATTTCTCTTCTGTTTGTCATAAGAAAAATCAAAAAATGGTCAACAAACCTCATAAATTCACCTTCCTCTCAAAGGCTGTTTCAGTTGCTACTGTTTGCCTTTGAAGCAAGATAAACCAAAGCTCTATTGCATCTGTGCACCATCCACATCATCATGAAAAAAATGTTTTGGGAAAATTTTACTGTGGTGTTGCACATAATTTTCGTTTATCTCTTTAAAAAAAAGATACAACCCTATTTTAATTACACCTGAGATTAGCTATTTTTTCAAATTCTTTTAAAGTTCCCTTTGTCCTAAATATGCTTTACCATTTTTAGGACAAAACTTGTAATATAACAGGGACTTTACCTGCAAAGCCTTTTACAACTTGCACTCCTCAGAGAGAAAAAAGGTATTTAAGAACATAAAACACACAGCGTAGGTCAACATGGGAAATGCCCCACTGGGTTGGACTGTGGGTCCTAAGAAACCCTATCTCTGTATTTTCAATCCTGTAACCTTTTGCTTTCATTTGTTGTTCATTGTAGTTCACTTTTTCTCCTTGTTTTCATTACCTTTAGCACTCTCCCTCCCAAGGGGTCTTTAAGGTTTTGCTAATATGTACCAAAACAGCAGCAATAGGAGAAACTATTTATAGAGTGCACGTAAGCTTGGCCACCTTCTTTGGGCCTTTTTCCGTGTACTCCCCTGGCTTCCACAGCTGTAAGGAGGGTAAATCCTTGCCTAGTGCTTTTACTATCAATTTTTTGTACCTATTGTCCATGAACTTGTGCAATTCTTGTTTGAACCTGCTGTTGGGATCTGCTTCCACAACCTCTTTTGGCAGCAAGTCCAGTAGTTCAGTAGCTACTAAGTAATGTGTTCCTTTTATCTGTTTCAACCTAATTTCACCAAATGAGCTAAACTCTGTGATTTGATGAAAAAAGGTACCATGTTCATCTTTTCAGCTACTTTCATGATTTCATAAAATCATGTCACACCACAATACTCTCACAGTTGAAAAGTCTCAAAGTTTTTAGTCTGATCTCAGAAGCCAACCACCCCATTTAATCCCTTTATTAATTTCTGTTGCCTTCTCTGTATTTTCCTTAACTCTACCATATCCTTTTGCAGATACAAGACCAGAATTGTATAGAGCATGGATGCAATAGAGTTGATGCACTAGAGTTGAGGCAATATGGTGCTCTCTCACTACCACTTCAGATTATGTCAAACACCTTTTTCACCTTTTGTTTGAATACTTCTACAAATTCATCCAGTGATTTCAGAGAAATTCAGTCTCAATGGCTCTAACATTTCTTTTCTGAGTTGTATCTGGTCATTAGATCTGGCAGTGCTATGTGACAATCCGTGTGCCTCAGCAAAAGCCAACTCATTTAGACAATTAGATAGTGTTGTTATTTTTCAGAAGTCATGTTGACCTATACAAGTTCAGAATTTAATTCTGTCCCGGGAGTGATGACTTTTCCATTTTTTTGTATAATGTATGAATATGTCTATTGGTCCCAGTGTTATAGGTCTAACCAAGGAACAGTTCTATTTTGAGTGAAGTGGAATTCTTATTTAAATAAGCTCAAATATATCTTTCATGTGAGGCAGACAAGGTGAAAGCGCTGTACATGTAGATCCTAAATAAAAAGACAGCAGAGAGAACAAATTAGAGTTACCTTTGGAGCAGTACTTGAGACCTGCGATAGAAAAGTCAGCTTCTTCCTTTGTGGCTGGTGATCTCCATGCTGAGTAGATAAGGAGGAGGGGAATGGGTGCTCCTTAAACATTGTTGTGATCTTCATAGGTTTTTATTATTTTAATTTCTAATTTTAGATGCACAAATGCCAGACGTGAACAATTAGGAGGTCGTAATCAGAGACGTCATGCTATTGAGCAATTTGTGTGCATATATGTGGATACACCCCTTGTATGATGCACCCTTTGACTTGAAGGCCTCTCAAACAAACAAACAAACAGATACAGGCTGAAGAAATAATTTTTTTCTTATCCATCTTACTTAGGGAAGTAACAGCTTTCTAGTGATTAGACATCCTGCTTATTACATTTTGCTTGGCACATCAGTTCTTGTCTCTTCAGTATCCACATTATAATAATAATGTAGAGCACCTGTAAAGGCAATTGCACAAACAGCAGGCTCTTCTTTTATAAGGCTCTGCTGCTTTTATTTTGCATTTCAAAAATGTGGACATTATAAAGCCATTTTCTAGCAAATAAGATAAGGTGTTACCTGTTCATTTTTAGGGAGGAAGGTTGTAAAATAGCCAAAGTATAAGTAAAATATCCATTTAAAAACTAATAACTTGACACTATTATATTCTTATGAATGCTCATTACCAGGGAGAAAAGGATTGTTGAAAGTTCTATGTCACTTTAAAGCAACTCTGTGTTATTAAAAGTAAACAAGTTTGAAGTATCAACCCTTTGTTAATGATCAGCATATTCCTTTCACTTTTTGTCTTCAAGTAGACCAGCTGACACCAGCTCTGATTTTTTTTCTTTATGCAGGGAGGAGGTGGTTACAGCAAAGATGTATTTTAACCCACAAACTTGGAAAAATAAAACCATCCTTTTTTTCAATTTCAGATCGTGTTTACTGAAGCATATTTCTTCTGATTGCTTTATATAAAGTCCTTTCTAATGTTATGATTGATGCATATAAATACACAGGCAGTGAGATGGCAATCACCAAGGAGGGAAAAGAGCTATGAATAAATTTAAGCTTGAAATTTAGGACATTTCTAATCATCAGAAGAATCAGGTTCTGGAACAGCTTTTCAGCAGAAGTCACGGTGGGATGAACTCTTTTCAGTACAAAGATGTCATCTGTGATTTCCAGCTCTGCCAATTTAATCAGAAGGCTGTAACACAGCCTGCAGTCTTTCTTTCTTGTGCAGAACAACAAAAAAACCCACTGAATTCTGCAGTCTGAGCATCCTGCTGTCTATGTGGGGACATAGCTACAGCTCTCTTGGGGCTTAAAAGGAGAAAATCCACATTCTGCTCTGCTACACCTTGCCTGTGCGGGGAGTGAGCTCTTACTGAGCTGTGGAATTGTGTTAAAGAACTTTTGTGAAAGCATCTGTGGAAATTTTAGACACGACTGCTTTTCTGCCAGAGGGCATTGTCACCAGAGCTGAGGCAGCAGAAAAGCTCATACAAGCATCTATTATTTGCTTCAGCAAAAGGTCAGCCAAGATTAGCTCAAAATACATTAAGCAATAGGTTATTAAGCAACACCAGCTGACTTTGTGCAGGAGTAGAGGTGCCCACAGAGGCTGTTCCACAACTGAGCTCCAGAGGCAAGTGAACTCTGAAAGAAAGGACAGGAACAGCTTCTGCCATGTCTGTGGTGACTATCTGACACACCTCAGCAGCTGTATCTATGCAACCAGTTATTTCTGCTGCAATCTGAATTATAGTCTCCATGCAGCAAGGACCTTTGAAGTATTAAGCTTGCAACATTGCTGGACAGGGTGAAAACACTTCGCTTCCAGATTTATGCCTTCTTGGATGCTTTCCTTTGTCACACTGAGAAATGCATGATAGATGGCAGGAAAAGTCATTGGACAATATGGACTTTTGGGTCTAACTCAAAAACTGCTGTGCTTCCTTTCACACTGTCCTGAGGCCTGCTTCTTCTTGGCCTGTTCAGATGCCTCTGTACCACACTGCTGGTCCTTTCAAGTTCTGAAGTGTTGGTGAAAGGGTGTTTGACACCTTGACCAATGAATGTCTTGTTTCAGCGAGTCAACCACAAAGCTACCAAGCAGTTTTAGCGCAGCACTCATGCTGGCATGTTTTAGCCCAGGGCATTCTTCTTAATGGTGATCAGGAGATGCTTACATGTTACATCCTGACTACTGTGTTAAACAGAGACGCATGGACTTTAACTTCTTTGTTGTTGAGGTATTTTTCTTTCTTAATCCACTCATACTTTTGTCCTCCATAACATCTCACAGCAATGAGTTCTACAATTTAATTATACATTTTTAAAAGGACTGGCTTGCAAGCCTGATAATGTGCAGCAGCTGCATGTTCCTCAAAGCCTGTTTGACATTTTAGTGCCCTCATTGCAAAGTTCCAGCCTACAGGGACACACACAGAAGCTAGAAATGGAAAAGATCCATTATATCATAGTGTTAGCTCCAGCTTTAATAGAAAATGTTTGAGTCACAGCTTGACATGATAACATCAGTGTACTTAAGAGATATAGCAGGTCTCAGAACAGTCTGCAGGGTGCAAAAACAAGACGACTTCTGCAGTCTCCAGGGTGTTTTTCTTCAACAGAACGAGCAGGGCAAGATTCCCCCTAGAGCTACTGTGAGTATTTCTTTCAGAGTAGTTGATATTTTGAGTAGGCCTGTCATTTTCCTGACAATTGTAGTTCTAGAGGTATTTCCTATCCTTCTTCAACAGTTGCTAGACTAATATTGTGTGCATTTGTTTGTATAAGCATCACAGAAATTACATTGTTATATTACTAAATCACAGTTTGTAAGTATCTTCATAGGGAATACAGTTGGTTTTCAGAAACATAAACATTGGTTAAAGAAGAAGCAATAAATGGTTGAAAGCATACCACAGTCAGTCTAGAAGCAGAACTTAGTTTTGAACCATAAAGATAGCAAATCACTGTGGTGATTTTCTAAGAATTATGCAGAATTATCTCTCACTTGAAACTGTTTGATCAGTAGTGGGTGTGTTTTATCCCTAAAGCTTTTTTCTATTTCTAAGAAACAGGGCATTAAGGAAGCATTACTTCACTATATTTTAGATCACATTAGATCATCACAGGAGTTATGTCTAAGATTGTATAAAGTATGAAAATAAGGATAAAGGAACTCAGAATAACCATCAACCATTGAAAGTCATAATTTGCTCTGGAATAATTAACAGGAAGTAAAGATCAGTTAGGTTAAACAAAAACCCCTTTGGTAATCTACTGAGGGCTTTTCCTACCAAACAACAACACTGCAGATTTATATAATACTTTTATTTAGTCATAAATCCAAAGTGGTATGCAGATGGTCTACATGATTATTTCATGCAAAAAAGCAATCTCTTCTTGAGTAGAAATATTGTAATTATTCTCTGTCAACAACAATACACTTTATGCTGGATCAGCAGTGTTGCTTCTGGATATCTGGGGTATAATTCCATCTATAGGCAGAATACATGAGCTACTGTCTGTTTTTATTTTAAGAAAATGATAAACAAATGCTGAAAAAAAAAAAAAGTCTAAGTATATGCTGGAGAATGTTCCTCCAAACCAATCCTCAATATCTGATTAAGATAACATGGATTTTACATTAACTTGCCTATTTTTTTTCTCAGAGAAAAAAAAATATATTATCTTTCTCTCAAGAAGTTTTAATTCCTTCAGTCCTCCTTCTGGATGAAAAGCTTTATTTCCTTCATTTTTAATGGAAGTTTCTGAGCTGTATGATTTTAGAGAAAAGATTAAAAGTCTGCAGGAAAGGTTCAATAATTGTAAATGAAATAAACACCATGAATCCAGTACTTTTTAAAATTCCCTGATGCTTGAGGATAGTAATATGATTCTTGGCAACTGGGACTTGAGACTTTTCTGTGCTTTGAACTGATAATATTGTAATTCCTACCTCTTTACAGTCATTTGGAGTAGATGAGAAATAACTTAGATTGTGTTACGGCCTCAGCTCTGCATTCCAAGAAAACTCCAGTGAACTCATACAGATTAGGTAACTCCAAAGTAAAGATGATTGGTTTTTTTTCAAAAGTATGTCCTTTGCTACAAAGCATTCTCAATTAATGGGAACATTCAGTGGTATGGGGAACAACAAAACCAAGCTTTTATAAAAGGTAAAATTTTGTAAAACTTGGCAATTCGTCACATCACCTGCCCAAGTTAGATAGACTTAGACTTGAAATGTCACATACATTTTAATTAGCACACTATACATTATTGCGACATTCTGAACCAGGTACAGAATTATAATATCTGAGAATACACATTGCAAGAAGAACAAATTTCCAATTTATACTTCACTGAACACAAAATGGGCAAAATTTGGTGCAGGGCAGTTATGTAAAAGAGCTCAGTTCTATCAATCCAGATCTCAAAGCTCAATCTGGGTTTTTGGTATAACTTCTAATCAGTATAAGTAGCTCTGATTTATACACATTTCTAACTGAAGCAGGCCTTCCAGACTGCACATGCATGTAATCCACCTACCAGGCACATGGGGACTGTGGAATAAATAGATATGAGCAGCTCTACAATTGTTCATTGGCTTTGGGGAACAAATGGATACCTCGTGAACTGTCAGCATCACCTCAATATGTTTTGGAAATCTCTTCAAATACTGCCCTTCTCCACTCCCACTGAGAATGTAAATTCTCATAGTTCAAAATGGTATAACTCTTTTATTCAGTATTCCTATTTTATATTATTTTGGATACTGCACATTAATTTTCATTGCAATTCTGTTCCAGATGTTTGTGCACTACAAAAGGTTTTTGTTTCTAAGTACATGTTCTGCTACAGTAATTATCCCTCCTGCACTGTAATTCAAGCCTGAAAGTTGATTTATTCTCCGTGTGTTCTTTGTAGAATTAAATGTGTCGCCATTGTAACTGACTTACTTCTGACAAAGCTGATCTAAACAGTTTCAGAAATGTCTCATTGCCTTCGCAGTTATGATCCCAATTAACTTGTCAACATTTTCCAACTGTTATTTACTACAGATTTGCCACGGCTCTAATCAGCTATAGAGGTGGGAGAAAAAAGGAAATTAGGGTGGGGAGTGTTTTTCCTTGCAGTTTTCTAGAGACAAGTGTAACTGGAGCTTCACTTCACAAGTATTTTAGGATACGTAGAAAGTCAGAAATTTTGGTGGGTCAGAAAATCATGAAGAGGCTCGTTCAGTGATTGTGATCTGACTCTGAAGCCTACTGAAATTAGCTCTTGTACTAAAAATGAGATTACCCTGTCTGTCATAGCATATTTCATATGTCATTTCACATGCAATTTGCTGCCTACAGACCAGCTTTTGTTCATCATATGCCAAGAATACTGCAACTGCATGAAAAAGGTGAAAATTCAGAAAAAATGAGAACATTGGCAATTGTTCTGATAGCATTAATCCATTTCAGATTTTGTTTCTTTGCATGTATTCTGTATTGCCTAAACTGTAAATTCTCCTAGGAAAGTAACACACTGACTGTTGTGTGATTTAAACACAGCCAGAGACCGCAAGGAGCCTTGCTGGAGAGCAGGTCACTGTGCGTTGCGCTCACTGGAGCTGTTGAAAGGTGCAGAGATCAGCAGCTGTTCATCTAGCCTGACAGAATGAACACTGTGTTCAGAATGCCTTTGCTCTTCTCATATGAGGATACAAGCAACAACTCCTTTTGAGAGGGGACTGTCCTCAGCCTGTGAATCATTTTTCCCCGCCCTGACCATGGCAGGGGCAAAGCGTGTCCTCCTGGCAGCGGGACAGGATGCCAGTGGCCAGTGGTGGCTCCTGGAGGGTCCCAGCAGCCTCTTCCAGGCCCCCAGGCCATCACCACCTGCTTGAAATGTGATGGTACCACCTGACACTGAGTTGGAGTTGCCCAATACATTCATCATCGGAGTCCGTCATAACCTGCAGTGTTCAAAAGGTTCATCGCTCTTTGACAAAAGGCATCTCTGTGAGGGTGTTTATTTTCAAACCTCTCTGGGGTGAGAGGAGATGCTTTTAGGTCTGGGAAAGTATGTCTCATGTTCAAGAACCAAATCATGATGATCTATCCATAGATAATTCAAGTTGCAGTTCTATTTTTAAGATACCTAAGAAATATATATTATGAATATAAAACTAAAGTTGCTTCTTTTCTGAGAGGGCACTGTGGCTGAATGGAAACCATGGTAACTAGGATGGCATATGCTGGTACCTTGTTCCTGAGTGATAAAAATGCACATGGAGTAGGCTTTGTGCTTAGCAACAACACCTAATCAACCAAGTTTCCAAATAGCCCTTCCTCCAGTCCTCCATTGCAGCTGCTATCCTTGTCCCATGCAGTATGTATGTCTTTATACTTTCATGTTCACTAATGCATCCTTTAGGCATGCAATAAGCAGCACAAAATACATTTCACATGAAAGAAAACAATTGATTCTTGTTGGCCATTACTTTAGAAGAACACACAACTCAGATCTCCTTCCCTGCAGAGCTGTTGTGAAGTATGACTCATCCTTGGCGAACATGTTGGATGTTCACTTTAATGAGAATATGTTCATCTAAAGATTGTTGTAAACACTTGCTGTTAATAACAAATTACTCCCTAGTATACAATGAGAAGTAAAAGCAATCTTAGTACATTTAATACATTAAGCTGTACATTTTAAGTCATGTTAGGGCAACACGCTGACAAAAATTAATTAGGGAAATTCTCTAATTAGCATACATTGGCTGCCATACAAATCATGTTGGCATGAAAAATGAGAATAATGCAAATTGTACTCTACAGTGATGATTAAATATTTTCTAAACACTAAACAATATTATACAAATCTTTGATACCTACCCTATGCAGAAAATCTGGATGAGGATCCCGTTTATTTGCAATTACAAGAGTGAAAAGAGATTCCTGCTTTCTAGTTGTTGACGGTGCATGTTAAACAGGCTGACTTCATAGAATCATAGAATAGTTTGGGTTGAAAGGCACCTTCAAAGGTCATCTAGTCCAACTCCCCTGCAATCAGTAGGAATATCTCCAAATCAGGTTGCTCAGAGCCCCGTCCAGCCTGGCCTTGAATGTCTCCAGGGATGGGGCATCTACCACTTCTCTGGGAAAGCTGTGCCAGTGTTTTGCCACCCTCATCGTAAAACGTTTTTCCTTATATCTAGTCTAAATCTGACCTCCTTTAGTTTAAAACCATTACTCCTTGTCCTATCACAACAGGCCCTGCTAAAAAGTCTGTCCCCATCTTTCTTATAGGCCCCTTTTAAGTACTGAAATGCCACAATAAGGTCTCCCTGGAGCCTTCTCTTCTCCAGGGTGAACTACCCCAACTTTCTCAGCCTGTCCTCATAGGAGAGGTGCTCCATCCCTCTGATAGTCCTCGTGGTCCTCCTCTGGACTCAGTCCAACAGGTTCATGTTCATCTTATTTTGGGCACCCCAGAGCTGTAAGCAGTACTCCAGGCAGTATCTCACCAGAGCGGAGCAGAGGGGAAGAATCACCTCCCTGGACCTGTTGGTCACATTTCTTTTTCATCTCTCATGGAGATGCTTTCCTCAGTACAGGCAGGTGAAATGCCTTTATACTTACCTGGGATGTTACTGACCCACACAACAGAGCCAGCATCTGACACAGCACAAGCTGAAGTTCCAGATATTTTACAATTTTTCTCTTGGGAGATTGTAAAAAAGAACAGGAATATTATTTCTTTCCAAATGTAGCTTAACACACTTGAGGAAGCTTAGTCTGCTCCCAAAATCTAAGCTATTAAACTAACACTAGAACAAAAATACTGGGTGCATCTCTGTGTCTTTCTCTGTTATGCAGAAATAAAACACATTTGTTCGGAAGCAACATGTTTCTTCTCTTTTTAAAGTTCACTGTCATTTACTGACTCAGGATGTAGTGTCAGAGATTTTGTAATGTACCATATATCTCTATGCATTGAAGTCTCTACAGTGTTAGCCTAATTGACTTTATTAAGATCATCTATACTTCTAAGAGTGTTCTCACATGGTCAGATCAATAGCATATCATTAGAGCATTATCACAGCTTTTACTACTTGAAAATCTTCACAGGGTGCCACTTCACACTTTCATAGAAAAAAAAAAAAGAAGTGAATAACAGAATCTTAACTGAACTAAGCAATGTATAGATGCCTCAACACTAACGGTGAGACCTAATGTGCATAGTTTTGACCACATGCATCATTCCTGTTGGTGGAAACCTGACCATTTATGTAAATAAATAATCACATAACTAAGCTGCAGGATCAGGACCTGAAGGTCTACCTTGTTCCATTCTCTTGATAACAGTGTCCCCTTGCACTGGCATGGACTCAGGTTCTCTGGTTCATCCACAGTCCTCTTGTGACAGGCCAGAAATTTTCAGCTTTCTTTTATCACTGAACTGAACATAAAAGGAACACCTACCAGAAAGGCAAATGTGTATATGCCACAGAACCATCAGAGAGTCTTCCTGGAGTGATTTAGATGATATAATGACAACTCGGTGTATGCTGCTAAGGCAATGATCAAAAAAATAGAGGTGTCAGTTACTGCACATAAGATTTCTTCATATATCTGACCTGAGGCAGACCTAAGGCATTAAGAAACTGTGTGCATTTTTTTGTGTGGTATCTTTGTGAAAATGTGGGATACTTGAAAGTAAAATGTCTACTCACTTATGACTATGTATCAATACTATTAAAAAAAAAAAATCAGAGCATCATACTTTATAGAGGTGATCTATAACAGACCTGTTTCCAACTGTGTCATAAAGTTTGAGGCCATAGAAAATGAGTAACAACTATGGATCTTTTAAGCATGCAATAAATGGAAACAATTTCTGTCATAAAGTGCTCTGACTGTAATGTGGATCCTGTAACCTTATTAGCAGAAAATGTTCCTACAGAGGAATTGCTAAAGGAAGAGGTGCAGTTGTGAGCTTACATATAATTTCTCTACAATACTGTTCATTAAATAAAATAAGGCAATATTATTTTCATTGGTAAACCACTGAGAAAAAACAGGGATAAGTTTTGTTTGGATTTTCATTCTTGTTTCCATGTTCACCCATCCTGAGCCCTGGCTGCTGCTTTCCACAGACGAATGCATTGCCTGATACTAAGTATACGCAGAGAAAACAAGCAAACTGGCAGGAAGAATGATGGTGTTGCTATTGCAGGAATAATCCTTAAATTGTATATTTGTATTTTGTTGAATGATTTATTTGTCTTTTAAGCTATATGTTAGTACCTTTTCTCTGTACTCGTGTCTTATAGATGAAATAACAGAGTTGGCTCCCAGTGGGAACAGGAATCAGAAGGACAACATTCCAAGCAAAGGAGTAAAGCATAGATGGATGGAAACAAGTTTCTCTCCTCGTTATTTTTAGTGTTCTGGTGATGCTGAGAAGCATTTGCCCAAGCATAGGCAGTACGGAGTCACTCTTCCCAGAGGCATGCAGCAGAACAACAGGTAACAGTCACAAGTTGCAACAGGAAGCTTTGTCCAGTCATAAAGTAATGGCTTCTTCTGATCGAGTGAGTTGCCCAAGTTGTGGCATCTCCAGCCGTAGAAGTATTCAAAGCTTGACTGCACAAGATAAATTATTCCCTTACAATTCAAATTATTCTGTGATTCTATGAGTTCAAAACAGTTTATAACATGGTGTCCAATGTGGTCTGCCTCTTTCCCACGTGAAATGCTAAGTTCTTCTCCTTCCACTAAGATCATTCCTCATCCCTATAACCATTAGATCCCAAATGCCTAGAGGGCTAACTGCACTTGACTTCCATGGAGGTCACCCATCCCCTATTAAAACTGTCATCCAGCTCATGCAGGTCAGTAAGACTCCAGTACTCATTATTCCAGTGCAATTGCCTTTGTATAACCTTAATGGAATAAGGACAAGCTCTGAAAGTATTACGGACATTGTAGATGCTGCTAACGGTCTGCGACTTTATAAGTAAAATTAAAGAGTGAAATAGAAATATTGTAGCATGGCAAGAAATACATATTGAAAAAAACATGCCTAGAAAAAGTCAAGATTAATTTCTTTTATTATACCTATAAATTTTTTATTCCTAGTCTGCCGCTAGCAGACCTCAGAAAAAAATAAGAAAATATTAGTCCTAATGGCAAACCAGAGAAAAACATAGCAGTAAATTAAGTCATGCTTTGTGTGATGACTTCTCTAAAAGCAATGGGGTGAACTGTCCTTGTAGAACACAGCCAGAACAAATATTATTCTTGTTTTCATCGTTTACATTTAGGTGCACAATGGTAAGTCACCTCCCCAAACAATGCAATCAGGTCCCCTGAGCCCCGCTCTGGATAAATCTCATGATATTTTGATAAATCTCTGGGGGCACTTAAAAGTTGCGCTAGTTAACAACATAAAAAAAAAGGCCACATGCAGCATATTATATGGACTTGGCAGGGCTTTCAGAAAGTTTTATTTGGGAAGAGGGGTTATTTGCAAGCATTCAGCAACAAAACTGCCTATATCTCCTCTACAGCCTGGAACTCCATTTTTGTCCAGTGTATCTAGTGAAGGGATGCAACAGAGAAGCTGTTTTCTCGTCTTTAAGCCACGGGTTTTTTTTTCAGTTGAATCTTTAGATACCACTCTGCAACCATAGAAACAGTTTGACCAACTGGAATGCACACGGGATTTTTTTTCTCTCTCAAGTAATCACTTTTCCTTATCATGGAAATAACTTGAAACCAGCACTTTGTGAAGTTATTTCAGATTCAAGTTGTCTTCCACTTGAAACAAACCTTTGATCGAGACTGCATAAATGCAACGTATGTGTCTACTGCCCAGTGTAGAAAGGATGAAGCATTTGAAAATCCCTTGTGACACATTCTTCAACCTGACATTTAAATCTATGTATCTCTATTTCTTGTTTTCCTCCCTCATTTGGGAAGCCAAGATGATCTGTGTAGGGTAAGGTGAAGGAGATGCTATCATTTCATCAAGGACAAATGATTATTTTAATAAAGGCCTTTCATATTGTTAAAAAAAAAAGTCCTTTCAAGAAGGAAAGGAGTAATAGCACATCAAAAGCCCTATGTAATTTATATTAAAATAATGTTTTGCGTTTTGACTTTAGATTCACATTTCATCTTTCATTTTCAGAAGTATCTAGCAGCTAAGACAGAAGGAACAGTTTGTATTTATCAAAGTATTGTTCTAGGTGGCAGCAAACCCAAGGTTGATTTGAGTAGCATGGTTCACACTCAGTTCAAGCTTTAGTTCTTGGCTGAGAACTAATTACACTTCTTGTGGAAAATTGAAAGTCAGATGCTAGAGCGTGGTATTGTAGCAAGGGGTGAATTCTGTAAGAAGTTCCACAGCAGCAGAATTACAGAAAGCACAAAATTTGAAGGATAGAAATCCAACAAGGGTTTCCTATAGTCCTCTGTCAGTAAAACTATGGGGGGTTTTCCTTAGGGTGTCTCAGAAATATTGCAGTTCCACCACTTTCTGAAGTCTGGAGAATTATGTGTGTCATGAAGCCTACACATCGCAAACAGGTACTTACATTGTTTGTTGAAAGAACAGACTTGCTTTTAGTAGTATCTTCTCAGCTTTCAATCACAGCTATGTGTCCATGATAAAATTCAAATAATTTTTATTCAAAATGTACAAAACAGTACATTTCTTTCAAAAGGCTTAAGAAACCATGATTAAATGTCAACCTATTAAGAAAGTCACAAGAAAAACTGCTCAATTTCTCAAATTGCTACATGAAAACTTTGCAATATATATACTAAAAAAAGAGTTTACTATTGAAGTATTGTATGTGCAGAAGTGAGCTGATAGAATTTATCTTTGTTAAGTGACGACAACTGTGAATTCATTCCCACACAGGAAATCTTTAACTGTTGACAGCTAACTGAGAAAGGCTGAACACAGTATGAAATTTATTCCCACTTTCTTTCTCTGTGGAGGAGCAAAGCCAATAGAGTGGCATTATTTCTTCCTAAAGACATCTTCAGTAGCCTGCTTTGCTTTGATTCATTGCTATTCAATGCACTTACATTCCAGTTACTGCTGTTTCACTGTAGCTTTAGGCAGACAGTAAATCAGCCTCACTCATTGTACAGTTAATTGCCTATCTATGAAACAGGACCAGAAACTTGACAGATGATACTCATCAACAAAGTAGTGAGGAGAGTGGGAGGGCTGGATTTAGGTAAGGATGGGAATGGTAGTAACTAGGATAGGACAAGCTTTTTGAGATTGCCCAAAGCTAAACAAAAAATACAAATAAATAAATAAATAACAGTTCTGCTTGAACTGTTCGTAGAAATAAATATCATTTCATACCACCATGCCAAGATATTTTATTACAATATAAAAAATGGGGTTTAGAATATGCTTGTCCCATCCCAATTGAAATAACTTGAAGATAATGTATTTCAAAAATCCACGGAGGCATTTTGGTACCTTTGTATGTTCAGCTTTTTGCCCCTAAATAGTGCACAAAAAAAACATGCCAAATTTTAATAACTTGTTTCCCCCAGCGGACATGGCTGGTATTAGAAGTAAGCTGAATATACTCTGACTCCAGTGAAAGGACAGCCACTGATGCTGACGATGGTAAGGACTGTTTCTCCTTCTCAGTTTTAAATATACCCATTTTTATTTGTTTTCTGCCATGTTAGTGAGTTACACCAAGAGGGACTTGAGCTCTGCTGTGCTTGGTGTTCACAAAGGAAATTCAGGGTACTGAGGAATTATGCAACTAAAGTAAGATCCATAGTGTCCAGCTTTTGCAGGGCACGGACACAGCTAAGCTAGACTCCTACCTAGCACTGAATTTCTGCTTCACCTTAAGGGGATGCAAATCCACATCCCCATTTTAAGAGGAGAGTCCTAACCATCAAGCCTGTGGCATCCAGGCGTACAGCACCCAGCCCCTACTTTATACCCAACACGTGGCCTGGGTAGAGTCAGAACTACTTGAGTCACAAACTGTGCCATGTAGATTTTCCTGGGACAAAAAGCCCTGTGCAATTAAAAACAGGGCATACTTTAGTTCAGAGAAAATAATCCAAAGACTCCACCTGTACCTTTTTTTCCCTCTACCAACACAGGCGATTATAACCAGCTCTGCACTCCCAGCTGCACGCAAGTTACCGGCGCTGTTGTCCTTCTGCAGAGCCCTGACCTCTCTCACGTAAGAGCTCCCAGCTGTGACTTTCTTGCAGGTTTCCAGTTACAGCAAACCCTGGCCGGAGTGGTTCTGGCTTTCACCAGCACCATTTGCCACTCATCAACAGTGGGATCCCACATTGCCTGGGTGAAACCAGCTCATGAGTGTGGCTGTCATTTCAAAGGCAGGGATTTCTCCACCCACACCATCACCTCTGTCAGCTTTCTAAAAGGTAGGGGCCTGAGAGCCTCAGTCCTACAAGACACCTATGCAACGAATCCTTACAGGAGACAATTATGGGGTCTATCCTGTCTTCAGTTGCTTCTCTCTGGGTAACACAGCAGCGCTGCTCCTATCAGGAGGCCAGACATCTCAAAGACAGAGCTTCAGCAATGGAAGCAACCCACACCCAAAGGTGATCTTGCACAACAGTCATAGAAGAACCACCTTGGTGGATTTAGTTTTTAAATTCTCTTTCTGGCAGTAGACACATCAAAGTCCTCTCCACCCCACAGAGATGCAGGAGTTCCCACAGTGTGCTCCCTCCAGGACACTACAGGAGATGTGCTGCTGGTACCTAATGCTGCTGTCACCTCATGTAAATCTCAGCCTCTGTTCTAGACCATGAAAACTAATGTTACGCTTCTAAGATAAATTAATAAACCACATTGTTTTTATTTTTGGGGGTTGGTTTTGGTTGTTTTGGTTGTTTTTTTGTTTTTAGCAGAAAACACTTAGCTCTGATACCAACACATCAGTATCTAGACCGTGAAAGGTTACAGAATTCATTAGACTTATAGATTGCTGGAAACAGATTTAGCAGCAACAGGCATAGAGTGTTTTGATTGCTAAGAGCACACCAATCCGTGTACAGCTTCCACAGTCTCAAGTGCCAAAATCCGTTTGCACCTGAAGGTCACCTGTGCTGGTCGGACCTCTCTTGCTGTCAATTTGACACTGGTGCCACCTGATTAAGAACTGGAAAAGCCCTGTTTAGAACAGAGCAGTGAAACCTGAAGCTTCAGGGAATCTCAAACATGAAAGCACAATGCTCGTGTGAAACAAGGCGAGACAGATGCCTTTTTAAACTTCTGTGTTTGCAACCTGTTTTATGACTACTTGAGGTTTGACCCCATTTTACAATACAGAAACAAGATATTCCATTTAGTAAATTTAGTACACACCTCCCGCATATAAGCATAATTTTCTTTTCTCCTTGAGTAAAAAGAGGTAGCTTAAAAGACAATTTCCCTGTGGTGGGAGGCTACAGAAAGATCGCTTTTTGTACCAAAGTTCCCTCTGCCCAACCTGCACAGAAAGCAGAGTTAAACCTCCTCCCTTCCTCACAGCTCCAATCTTGGCTGTCTTGGCATCAGACTGCAAGAATCTAGCTATGATTAATACATGGTGAGGCAGCCCAAGATTACTTAGTTTCACATATCCCAAAAGAGCAGCTTTTGAAGATGTATGAAAAACTACATTCCTTTTGAAAATCTCTCCTATTCTTAAGTTCTGCAGAACAAAACATGTTCAGTCCTCTCATCTTTACCTCAGCAGATGTGCTACTCCTAAAAGGCAAGAGACAGCTCTGCTGCAATAAAACATGTTGTTGATCCTGTAGAATACAACCAACATTTGCACATGAGCCAGTAAAGACCAAAGAGTGGGGCTGCATAACGTTTTCATAACAGAGAAAGCTGGGAATAGACTTATTGATACAAGGCAAGAGGAATGGGACTATGTAGCAGAAAATAGGGGTAACTGAGCAACTAGACTCCCCACAAAGAGATGTTTTTTCTTGAAAAAAATCAAGCCCAGAAGTGAGAATACCTGCCAGGACTACCCTGAGGCAATTCAATTTTATGTCTCACCAGAAATGCAACCCTCATTTCCAAATGAGGCTCAGTCTGTCCTATGAACTCATTCTGTCTTGGTGTCCAAGGTGGCCCTGGCTTTATTCAGTGACATACCTTTCCAAATGCTTTGGAAAACTGGCATCATAATACCAAATATTAAGATCTTTGTTAACCACATATCATTTATATTGGAAATGAAACAACTCCCTTGCAGGCTCACAAAGCTTGTACTTGGTAGACGTTTTACAATAATTTGGCAAGAACAGAGCCATTTGAGTGAGACAGCTTATCCCCTACCAAATATAATGATTCTATATGGTGGCTAAAAACATCTGAGCTAAATTTGACATGCTGCATGCATGGCAATGAAGCCTGAAAAATCCTCCACATAAGAGTCCCAGAAAACTGAATTGCAGGTTCCCACAAATTTCCCATAATTACCCCTTCAGAACAGTTGCTTGAAGAGTACCTTTTCCTAAAGCTGACAGCCAAACAGCTACGGGGAATGGATACACACAGAAAGGGACGTAGATGAAAGCAAGTTAAAAGCATAATGAAAATACCACTATTCTTCTGATTAGAAATTACATCAAAACTAGCAACTGGTGAGCAGGCAAGATAACTGATGGCTAAAGAGTCCCTTGAAATAGGAAGAAAAAGAAAGGAAATACAGAGTTCTAGAAAAGATGCAGCAGCGAGAATAGTCTTCTCCCAGACCTCAACCCTAAAGATAGTGTCATCTTCAAACACGTACTCACATGAACACAGCTGAAGTACACATCTCCCAGGGACCTCGCGGTTGGCTGTGGCCGGTAGCCTACACAGGACAAGATGGTAGCGCCGAGTGCTTGATCAGGGATGGGCTTTCCCACCAGAGCAAAGACCCATGCTCCTGGCTTTTCTGTGAACTTTGAGCAAGCAAAACTCTCCATGTCTGAAGTAATTCGGATAAAGATACAGATTTTACACAATCCCATACCATCAGTAACACCTTCATAATACTGGTTTGACATCGCCCAGCACATGGGGCAGGTGACCAGCAGAAGAAACTGTGTGCTGACAGCAAACTGCATTGCATCTTGTTCTCCTGAAGTGAATGCACTGTGTCAGAGATGCACTGCTCTGGAGGACCCCTCGGGGCCACCAGGAGTTCACCTGCTCCCAGGAAGATGGATCCTGGCCCACCTCTGTGCTGTGGGACCTGCTGCTTCCCCACCATGGACAATACACTCTTAAGGATGAGATCCTGGCTCCAGAGAAACCAGGGGTAGCTTTGCAATCACTTCATTCACAGCAAGGATATTGTCCTGAAACTATGTCTGAGCATTGAACACGTTGATGAGCACCAAATGTCCCAAAGCAGATACCTGATGAAGACTGTAAGCAAACCAGTAGTATATACCATAATGCCTCTAGGGACTTGCTATGTGACACAGGGTACTGTTATAGTGTAGACACATCACAAGACAGTTCACAAAGGCAGACAAGATAAGCTAAAATACATACCAAATTAGTCAAGGGACATGGTTAAGCTGGTGTTTGGTGCCGATGGTAAAGTGAATGTTTAATCAACTCCAATACCTAATTAGAGATTCATTTTTAAAGTAGGAAATGACAGCATCTCCAATAATAATAACAACAGTATCTGTACCAAATGCATTCCACAGCTGTTTTCTGAATATTATCTTAAATATTACATTAGGATGAACAGTACTCAATAATGTATTTCTTTTACAACATTCTATAAACCAGAGTATTTCGTGGAAAATGAAAAAATATTAGTGTTGTACATAGCACAGACACATTAGTTTCAGAGTGCAACTCTGTTGCCATCACAAGAAAAATGACAAGCCTATCCCAAATCCACACATCCAAAGACTAACAATTTTGAATGGTTATACAATGCACTTAGTTATCATCTTCCACTAAGGTACAGTATTATGTCCTTCAGAAATTAATCAAGCAAAACCTTGATTACAATGTAGCAAACTGTACTGTTAAATACCTTGTTCCATATGAGAGAAGTGGAAATAATCATGCTGTGAAATAGCAAAGCTAATGGTCTTCCCAGTAAAACATCTACCAGAATCTGAAATCTAATACTTGGCAGAAAAGTTCTTAAAAGTTACATTGTAGGCCTAGTACTGACATCCATTCTTTTAATAAATTCAACTTCTTTGGTGATGGGTACTAGGAGTGTTGGCACCACACAAAAGTAACTTTTTTTCTCTCTTTTTTTTTAATAAAGGCAACCATAATGCATTTTTAAATATCAATTCTGATTAATCCCCCTCCCAACCCCAGCTTATCTGGAAAACGAGAACTGATTTTCACTCCAGTATTAATCAACAGTGCAAAACTTCTTCCTTACTTACACAGACCTGAAGTCATAGTATCAGAAGGCTTACGATCCAGTTACCTCCTCACAGTTTGCAATATCCTTTACTAACAGTCAGAAAAGATGCTGTTCATCTTCCATATTGTAGCATGCAGATAATTTATTATCAATGAACATGACCCAATCTAAGCCCACGTTTGGATAAGGCAGACAAGGCCTCCGTGGAGAGAAAAACCTTTTGTAACAGGACAGGCAGACACTGGCAAGTAGACCTACTAGTGGGTCCAGTTAGCAGAACCAGTTACATTTGATAGCTACCTATTATTTACAATATGAACCCTTATTTCTCCTAAACTAGGTGCCAGAGTCTGATGCAATACTGATGGCAGATCATCATCACTCTTTACAAACTCAGTGACAGACAGACAGTACATGGGGAGGTACAGATATTTAAGTTAAATCAGAGCAAACTGAAAGAGAAACCACGCATCAGCCATTACTGTTCCAGCAATCTGAAAGAGGCCTCCTTGCTATTCATTTTCTTTTTATTTCAAGTCTGAGACAGCTGAATTTCCCAAATGATCTTGTGGTTAACCTTCTTTACAAAGTATAAATACTATGCCATTCTTATACAAAATAAATCTATACAAAACAAATCCAACTACAGAGCTGACACACACAGAGCACTGATTTAGCTGAAGGCCAGGAAGTCTCTGCTAAGACAGGCAATCTGTTAAGGCAAAGTTCCAACTAGAACTTGCATGTTTCAACTGAACCCGTAACATCTGAATGGAATAATCACAATCATGTGACATGCTGAACTTGGTAGTTATAGTCTGGTTTACAAACTGTATCCTATAGTTGCTACATTTAACTGAAGCCACCAAATATAGAATGGAATTCCTTGAATACATCTTGCTGGGATAAGAAAGCCGCCTTGTTGAGTGACATGTTACCAGCTCTATTCAGACACTGAACATACTCAAAAGCAAAATTAAGACACAACTGAGATCACACAAGGTTTTTGGTAATTATTTTTATGTTGGTTTTATAGCTTTTTTGGTGTCTTTAGGAAATTCCTGTACAGCAAAAGGAATGAAGAATTCCAGAAGTGATTTGACCTCCTGCAGTTCCAGACTGTATTCTGCTGCTATTTTCTCTGCAGTCCATATTTGAGGATGAAGTTTATGATTATTAAGAAGTGTCAGAGCCTCCACAATGGAAATTTTGCCTTTGGGAACTTTCTTAACATCTAGATCTCCCAAGTGGCCTAGCTTTGTAAGTCTTTTTTCTTCCTGTTTACATGGAAGATGTTCACCACCTCCATCTTTTACCTAATTGTGGGAAGGAAAACAAAAAGAGCTTAACAGCAGTTCTGTTTATTATGCATACTGTAGCAGACAAGCTGTTTTCCTAAATACACCATTTCCTGTTAGTTTTACCCATTTTCACAGCATTAAAAAAAAAAAAAAGCTTAGCCAGCCGTGCTTAATATTACAAAATTGTCAGTTGTTCCACAGCAATTCTACATATCATGTCAACTCCCCACCCAAATTCTGAAAAGCTACCATCTATTGAACTCTAAGTGCTGTACAGAATTGGCAACCCTTCATACAAGGCACACTACAGATAGATAACCTAATATTTTGTACTGATTCACAGCACGGGATAAAAAAAAAAAAAACAACACACTATAAATTGGTAGTCTTCTGATACCACCTTTTCATGTAGTCTGTCTCCTTCTCCTTTCATGTTCAGATTTTAGTTTTGCAACTAAAATCTTTGCAACTTCTTTTGCTCTGCCTAGAGAACAAGCTTTGCTGGACAAAAAGAAACTATTTTGCAGCATCATATAGAGTTTAATTCCCATGACTACTGCAGTGCTCAGAGACATCAAGTCTCTTCTACCAAGTACCTTCATATTTGCAAATGATTTTCAAACCATCTCTGCTTTCCCTATATTGACTTTTATTAAGATTTAACCAGCAAATGACACTGCAAAAGCAAAATGATGAAAGTCTTTCTTAAGTTTAAGAAAAAGTACTTTTTACGGTTATCAGAGTCTATGGCTACTGATTAGCCCACAGACACTCTGTATTAACTCTTAAGCTGAGAAAACTGATGTTGATGCTACAGCATCTACAACTGGGTGTCTGCTTCTAAACTACAGAGAATGTCTGCTGATACTACCAGTTCTCCATTGCTTCCTTTTGCTTTGTGCTAAAACTGTGCTCAGATAATTACTATTTTTTCAAGACTTAACAAAACTATCTGTCTCTGGGTATCTGCCACTTCAGAAATTAGAGTTGGTGCTTTTCCACTTACAATGCACAAAGTATTCAGAATAACATGAGGAAAGAAGCTTTTGGATGAAGTTTTGCCCACAACCCTCAATGCTAACACATTAATTACACTCTTCATAACAACTGCAAGTAAACACATCACAAGAGCAAGTCTTATGTGGCAGCAACCTCAGAGTAGGCACAGAATCAAGCGTTAAGATGTGTTCCACAATCAGTCTCGACAGGATTACAAATGGAGGTGTCTAAGGATATTTAAATTAGACCCTCAACTTTTCAAGATTTGAGTCCTAACCTCTCTTATGAAAATTAAGGATAGAGATTACTTGGAAACTTCACAGAGAGACTGCAAAAATATCTTTGCATTTTACAGTATTTTTAATCTTGACTAGGAAATAGTACAAAGGGGCAAATCAGAGAGACTTAGGAATTTTACTGCTACATGATTATAAAACTTTTTTTACTTAATAAAACAGCTAATTTTAATAAAATTGTACAATAATGCAACAAATAAAAAGCACAAACCATAACGTAGCAGGTGGAAAAGAAGAGAGTGAACCCTAGTCTGCATATTACTGGAAGGGGTATGCCTTGCTTTCCAATTCCAAGACCACAACCATTGGCAAGGAGAAAACCAAACAATCCAGAAGGTTACACAGAAAAACCTCTTCAGCTGCATAAGGAAAAACCTCTGCATTGTATGACATTAACATCCGTACTTAAAGACTCTAAATGTCTTTGCCCTCTACCACATTCATGCTCCCATAGTTGCGCAAATTTCTTTACTCTTAACAACTCTACAAGAGATCTCTGGCAAACTCCTGCATCTTTGCAGAAGGCTGGCTACCTGTCCGGCCTTTGAGGAAAGAGAAGTGGGAATTTAAGTGAAAAAATAAAGTAACATCAACGTGATGTTAAAAAGGAAGACTGTGTAAGTGTTTAAAAGACTGTATAATCACAATCTGTCACATGTTTAAGACACAGGGTCAAACACAGTCAACGCTACTGATATATAAAAAAGTAATGAAAACATCACTTTTATCTATAAAAAGGCACTAACAGAGCATTTTTCTTCCTGCAGAATTTGTGCTGAGTTTGAAAACCTCAAAGCTGATGCTGGCACACCTCCTACAGAGAGACATACTCACCCGCACAGGTGGATCTCTGGACTCGACATAAACATCTTTTAACAAGGTGAGGAGCCTATCGTCCTTCCTGGATATTTCTTTTTGTATCTCTGGGTGGTCTAAAGGCATATGGGAGAAGAAGTGACGGGAAAAAAAAAAAAGTGAGAAAATAAATATGTGGGTCAAAATGCTTCCTTTTTGTTACTCCTGCCAGGTTAACAGCTGCTGCAGAGGAAGGGCACAGCCCCCCAGCTCACAGAATCACATAGAATCACAGAATGTTTGGGATTGGAAGGGATCTAAAAAGATCATCTAGTTCAATCCCCCTGCTGGAGCAGGAACACCTAGATGAGGCTATACAGGAATGCGTCCAGGTGGGTTTTGAATGTCTCCAGAGAAGACGACTCTACAACCTCCCTAAGCAGCCTGTTCCAGTGTTCTGTCACCCTCACTGTGAAGAAGTTTCTTCTCATATTTAAGTGGAACCTCGTCTGTTCCAGTTTGAACCCATTACCCCTTGTCCTATCATTGGTTGTCACCAAGAAGAGCCTTGCTCCATCCTTGTGACACTCACACTTTATATATTTATAAACATTAATGAGGTCACCCCTCAGTCTCCTCCAAGCTAAAGAGCCCCAGCTCCCTCAGCCTTACCTCACACAGGAGGTGCTCCACTCCCTTAATCATCTTTGTTGCCCTGCACTGGACTCTCTCCAGCAGTTCCCTGTCCTTCTTGAACTGAGGGGCCCAGAACTGGACACAATATTCCAGATGTGGTCTCACCAGGACGGAGTAGAGGGGAAGGAGAACCTCTCTCGACCTACTAACCAACCCCTTCTAATACACCCCAGGATGCCATTGGCCTTCCTGGCCACAAGGGCACAGTGCTGGCTCATGGTCACCCTGCTGTCCACCAGGACCCCCAGGTCCCTTTCCCCTATGCTGCTCTCTAACAGGTCATTCCCCAACTTATACTGGAACCTGGGGTTGTTCCTACGCAGATGCAAGTCTCTACACTTTCCCTTGTTATCAGCACGATGCTGCTGGGGCAGGTTCCATCTCTCACCCGCTCCAGCGCTGACAGGCCGCTTCGCAGGCGGCGCCGCTCTGCCGGTGACGCCAACGGCGCAAAGCCCCGCTAGCGGCATGCTGGCTGACGGCTCCGCAGCGGCCCGCGGAGCAGCCCGGCTCCTGCCGCCGCCGGGCGCGGGCCGACTGACACCCAGTCCCACAGGCCCAGGTCCCCTCGGCCGCTGGCCCGGCCGTCCCGCTCGCCCTCAGCCGGCACGGCCCCGGCTGCCCCGGCAACCGGCCTTGGCAACCGCCGCCGCCGCCGACTACGGCTCCCAGCATGCCCCGCGCGCCCAGCCGCCCCGCTCTCAATGTCACCGGCCCCGCGCTGCCCCGGGGACGCCGCGGCCCCGCGCACCTCAGCATTGCGCCCCGCACCCGTCCGTCCCCACCCAGCCCCAGCTCTCCCTCTCCCGTGGCTCTGTCCGCGCCGCGGCTCCGCGCTGGGCCCACGGACACCGCCCCCCCACACACACACCAGTAGCCCCCTCGGCGTCGCCCCGCCGCATGGCGAGGCCGACACCCACCGGCAAGGGCGTCCAGCCGAGAGGTGGGATGTCGCGGCGCGGGCGTCGGCTTCTCCTTGCTGATCTCACGGCGAGCCCGGCTCTCCACGTTGAAAGTCCGGAACACGCGGGCCAACCGCCCGCCCATCGCCGCCGCCGCCACCGCCCGCGCCGCGCCTGCGCGGACCGGCGGCGCATGCGCACGGGCCTGGGGGCGGGGAACGGGGGCTGGACGCTGCGCGGTACCCGGTGGTGGCGACTGCAGCGGGGAAAGGACAAACACAACGAGAAAACCTCACATAACCCAAACGAAAACCACAGACCAGCCTAGTCCCTGTTTTATTTCACAGCCCCCCGCCGGTGTTTTCTCCTCGCCCTCGGAGGCCGGCCCGCTCCGGGGCCCGTCGCCCGCGGGCCGCTGCGGGGAGGGGCGGCAGTTTGCTCTTGCCGTGCGGGTCACCGGAGCCCGTGGGGAGCGACCCCCAGCGCCCATGGGAGCCGCGGCCCCGCGAGTCCCGCCGGGGAATGGCCTCAAGGCGGCGGCCTGGGCCAGGGTTTCCCTTTCAGCCGGGGCTGCCGGCTGAGCCCCTCGATGCGTCATGTAACTGTCGCCGATCCATTCATCAGCGGGGTGACACTCGGTGGCGTTTCGGGACACAAGGGAGCGCAGTCCGGGCAGCGACGATCGGGGCCCGGCCAGTGGCTGCTGCCGCCACTGCAGCGCTGCGGTTCGGCTGTAACCGCCAGGGGGCCCGGTAGCACGGATGAGGGGACTCTCGATGTGTATGTACAACGTTACTCGTGCCCTTTTCTTTTCCACATTGTAGCATCCACAGGTACCGTATCGCCATGTGACATCACATGCCCTGCGGAATGCTCCTCTACAGGACGTTATAGAGTCATAGAGTAGTGGGTTGGAAGGGATCTTCAAAGGTCATGTTAGTTCACCCCCCTTCAATGAGCAGGGACGTCTTCAACTAGATCAGGTTGCTCAGAGCCCCGTCCAGCCTGGCCTGAATGTCTCCACGGATGAGGCATCTACCACTTCTCTGGGAAACTTGTGCCAGTGTTTTGCCACCCTCATAATAAAACGTTCTTCCCTATATCTAGTCTAAATCTCCCCTTCTTTAAGTTTGAAACCGTTACTCCTTGTCCTATCACAACAGGCCCTGCTGAAAAGTCTGTCCCCATCTTTATTATAAGCCCTCTTTAGGTACTGGAAGACTGCTATAAGGTCCCCCTAGAGCCTTCTCCAGGCTCTCACAGTTCTGTTCCAGCAATCATCAACTAGTAAGACAACGTAAAGTATCTTACCCTGTTACTTTAATCTTCCTAAGTTTTTACTTGGATAATGGTAACATGGAAGTATTTAGGGATGGGGGATTTAGCCTCTTAATAACATGTATAGCATTTCCCTAGAGGCACCTTACTGGTTTATTCAGTGACAGAAAATTAATTTATAAGCAGATATCATCTAGAACACATATTTCTCCCCAGTGCTGTTCAGAATTTGTGGGCTATGCAATGTTATCAGGGTGCAATCACTCTCTCAGCCCTACTGAATGACCTTCCTTCTGACCTGCAAAAACTGCTAAACTGCAAGAGAGTTGTGAGAAAGTACTTAGTTCTGAGCCATTTAGAATAAGGAAGATAAAATTGTAGACAGAGGTAAAATTGTTGGGATGGCATCAGCAGTTTAAACACTTAGAAGAAAAACATAAGCATGAAAATATATAAAATCCTCTGAGAGAAAGGAAAGCCAAAGAGCAATGCTAACAACTTATTAGTCCGTTGCAAGAATCAATAGAGGCTGATGTTCCTCCACGTGATTGTGGGGTCAACCAAGACTCATAGGATATCTTACCAAAGGAGGTTATTAGTGGCTTCTTAATCCCAGCTGCTTTGTGAATTAGCCATTAAGTAATTGCTTTATGTTTTTAAGTTGTGTATGTGCTGTTTGCAGACTCTTCTAATGCACAGCCATAGTTGCTTGAAGGAAGTGACTTGGAGGGGGAGTGTTAATGAAGGACAGAGACAAGACCTGACTTCTAGCTGTGTTCTTTTTTAGGAAAAAAACATGTATTTTCTACCCTTGCATCCATCTAGTCATGCTTATAGCTGTGGGCATGCAAAACTTGGGTTTTCAGAACTTGATCTTCTGCTAGTAGCATTATTTAGTAATACCAACGATGATGTGATAGTTATTAATCCCACACACCACGCTTGAATCCTACACAATGAATGACAATGTTTTCCTCAGAGGGAAGACAAAAGACGAACTGGTGGATGAGGAAAGCCAAATAACTTTACAAAGGCAATGGAGACAGGGTAGTGTAAGCATGATCCACATGGGCTGTCTGCTCTCGTGGGCAATCCTGAAGGTGCAGTTTCTCCACTTCTTCATTTTAAAGACTCTCACTGTCTGTAGCAGAAGGATGCATATATGTCTTCAGTTTATGTTCTGTGGTAGTAAGCTTACTAGCCTTTTATTTTAGGCACTGCATGTGTAGAGATATGGAGAAGATAAGTGATAGCAGTGATAACAGGAACATGGCCGCTGTTAAAGCTGCCGGAGTCAGACCGGTGGCAAGTTTAAAAATATCAGTAGCCAATTGCTTGCTGAATTAACCAACATTCTTGAGATTTCATATTTTTGTGAGTGGTGTCTGGTGCAGCTACAATGGCAAAGTTCACATGGATGCTCTTGGTGGCGGCGGACCTTTGATGTGTACTTTAGCGTTTGTCTGAGACATATTCTTATTAACCTGCCTGTGGATTGTGGATGCAAGACATTGTGCCCAATTTGGAAACAAAGATTCTCCCTTTCAAAAGGTAAGAACCGCCATCTTCTGGGATCAAACTCAGCACAGGTCTTCTGTCTTCGTAAAGCCTGAATGTGACTAATACTGCTGTAATATTTACTGACAGCAAAATAAATTCACCAGAAGGCAGCCAGTTAAAAATAAAGAGTGATGTCATGCTCTGCCTGTCACTTCCTATCACTGAGGATGGCACAAAGCTGTTCTTTTTATGTAGAAGGAAGCATCAAGTGTAAAAGATTTTTATTCTGAAGAATCTTTCTTAGATTGTAAAAAGCAGAAGAACTGAGGTTAACGCCCCCCTCCCTCCCCCCCCTTTTTTTTTTAATAGTTTGGTATTTTACCAATGTGTCCGTGTTGATATTAAATATCAGTAATCAAGAGCTTGGATTTCTTTTTTCCATATGAAGTATCTGCAAGTGTGATTGTTTAAAAATGAAAGTGTAGTTCCTCAAGCATAAAAACTGTGTGTGTTCAGCTCATGCGGTATTACAAATAAGATGCATTTTTCTTGAACCAAGAGCCTGAATTTTTGCAGGGACATTAAAAGTAGCTCTTTGACAGAGCAGCCCGTGAGACGAACACTGACTGTCCAGCTGAGTTCATGTGTACCTGCAGCCTGTTCTCAACAGCAGACACCATCAAACAGATCAGAGAAAAATACTGTAACTCGCACAATATACGTGTGCCATAGGCTGCCCCACCAGATCTCCTTTGAATCCTTTCACACCTCTAAGAGAGAGATTTCTACAACTACTGTGTACCTGGAAAATAAAAAGTACATTTGTGACAATTCTTTGAATTGTTTGTTTCAGTTTTTCATCCCAGTTTTGATTGTATGTTGTATGTTCTTAATTTTAACTCTCGACTATTTTTGTAGCTGAATGAAAAATCAAAAATTAATTTTGGTAGTTAACTAGCATCAAAAGTCTGACTGATCTATTGAAAAATCCCCTTAGAGAAGGGAGAATAAAATTGCCTAGGGTTAACTTGTTTTGCTGTGAGGTACTACTAAGGTTTCTCTCCTGTCTTTGCTATTCAGAAAAGCAGGAATCAGAATATTATTCTAGACGGGCAGGTAATCTCAGTGAAATAAGAGAGTTTTTTTTAGAAATGGATGTCCAACTTCAGAGGTTTTGAGAGAAGGCAGGTGAGGTTTGCTACTTGATTTATAGTCTGGGAATGACTGAGTGGTCGACAGCAGAGGAAAATTAGGAGTGCCCTTATACCGCACTGGCTGCATAGGTTTATGGATGATACTGTCCACATTTTCCATCACTGACACTGTTTTCTTCTTCTCATATTTTTGTTGCTGTTTGTTCATAATTTATGGCACTTTAAAGGGATATTCTAGCAAATTCTTATATCATTAGGATTCAGGGAACTGAGTCCTCTGTCCTGATGACTGGTTTCCCAGTAAATACAATGAGAGCATTGATCCATTTGTTCCTTATCTCACTAGCATTAGGCAGAACCAGAGAACACAGCATTACCAAGAATTGATTATGAGCCAAGGAAAAATGACTGTCCTGCAACATTGTAAAGACAAACTGAAGAAAGATGGACATTTAGATAGTTCTTGGCTTTCAGTGATTTCTGCTCGTTCTGTTACTTAATTTGTTTTGTTTCTGTGTTATTGGCTTCAACTGCTCTGCCTTTTACTGGTTCTTGAAGTATCTACAAATACATGGAAAGCTTTTGCTTAATTCCAGGCTGTGATCAAAGTGTTACTGAACACTTGCATCTTTTCAAGGCTAGGTGGCTGCAGTGATTTATTTAAAGGAGTTTTTGTCAAGTCCTTATGTGGATGAAGTTTATGGAGAATGCAGCAAGCTCATATTTACAGGCTCACACACCAGCCCAGACAGGTCACTAACTCCTTGTGAGACAACGTTAATTTCAGAGAGATTGCATTTAAATCCTCCTGATCGACTCTGGCTTGGTATACCTGACATCATCTTCCATAATTTTCCTATCTGATTGTTATAAGCTCAATTAGCAGGTTATTTTGACTTTGAAATGCATAATAGGAGCCAGCGTATTTGAGAATGATGAAGCCTGGTATTGAAATTAATTAATTATAGCAATTACACGTGCATTTTTACTTCATTTTAACTCATAGGGTTCAGTTCCTCATGCTTTTTACTCAGTGGCAATACTGGTGAGAACTGACACCCTCAATTCTTTCCCATAACCCTGCCTTCAGTTCATCCCTCTTGCCAGAGCAAACGTGTAGGAACTCAATGTTGTAGGAACAACATTGGATAGCTGGTCTGATTTAATAAAGAAAAGAAGTTGCATAACTTTTCTAAGCCATATCAATTACTAATTGTTTGACCGGTCTCACAAAAAACTACCAGGAATGCAGGATATCATATGCAAAAGGCGTATGATAAGAGGAGCATGGATAACTTGAACTGGTATTGCTGTGAGGTTGGTTGATTTGTAGGTTTGTTTGTTTGTGAGAGGTTGCACTTTGCACCCAGATGATTTCACTCCAGCAGTCACAGAAACGACTGTACCTACTCCAACAAGGGGGAGGTGAACCAGCAGTCAGAAGAAACCGACTGGAGAGGTGGCTCATCTTGGGTGACTTTGCTGATGCACCAGAATTGCCCAAGACAAACACCATCCTTTTGAGTATGAAAAAAAAAGTGAGTGTATGTTTACGCACTTGAAAGGTGTGAATTATGTTAGCTATATTAGAGGGTCAGTATTATGATGATAAATTCCAAGTCCTCTCCATTCCAAGAAGCAAATGTATCTACACTCGAGGTAGAAGAGGCTACTATTATGGGAAGCTGCCAGACTGCGGAGCAAAGAAAATGTGACCATGGGGTTACAACCTACAACCTTTAAGTAAAACCCTTGAAGTAAAGCAATGAGTTCAACTAGAAATTGTTACTGAAGTTAGAGAGCCCTTTTGTGTGTCTCCTCTTTCCACAGCATCAAAAATCTGGGGGCAGTATGAGGGACACAGATGAATTTGAATGATCACATTTACTAATTGTATATAGAGATACAGTGTCTAAGTGTGTGTCGGCTTGCTCTGGGGGGGCTACTGAAACAGAGCATTAAACAGGTCTCAAGTTATTTAAAGAAGTACTACCCCTATGTACTGAAAGTTCATTTTTAGGTTGAATAATAAGGGCATGATTCAAAGCTCCAGCACTAAACCACAGACTTGCTGAGACTCCTTGAAGGCAGAGTTAATTCTTTATGTGTCTTTGGGATCAAGAGAATGCTCCTACACTTTCCTATATGCATAATATAATGCAAAAATAGTGTTCTTGACCATCAGTTCAGGAACTTTAGAGATGGAAGTATATTTTGGCTAGAAAATTAATGCTGAAAATGGTCAAGATTTCCTTACTTGATAAACAGTTTGTCAGGTTGACTCATGTTTTTCTAATATAGATTAAGGAATTTAATTCTCCACAAAGGCTATAATGATGAGTGATTACAAATTATTTCACATGCACAAAAATGCTAGAACCTGTTTCCAGGAAGTCACTGACAAAAACCCCTTTGAGCTGTTTTTTCGTGGGACCAGGCCTCAGCATCTGACTGCTCAGATGAGATTCTCTGCTGTACCTGTAAGTAGCGTGGCTCAGTCTGTGGATGATGCAGACTTTAAATAACTCCATGCACTGAGTTACTCCAAAGGAAATGTCTATTGATGGCCTGTCTGAATTACAGCAGCCAAGCTCCTCTCGTGGAAGCACCGCCAGACTCTCTTCAACAGTTTGTCACAGGGCCCAGTTTCACCCTGGCGTAAAACCTCTTGCAAACTTGTTGGAAAGATGCCTGCAGCTCATCTAGTGGCAGCTCCCTCTTGGCCACACAGGGAAATTCACCTCTTACCCCACCAAGAACTGAGATTTTACATTTCTGCAAGCTGCCCCTGCATTCTTTTACCCCTCCTTCAGACATCAAAGGAAGCATGAGAAGTTATTTGTTGTTTTTAATACCTTAATCTGTTTAGAAAATGTGGGTGATCTTGTAATGGTTAATCGCTACAATGATGCACTATTTTCTTCTTTTTCTTGCCCCACTGTGGATGTATGGTACTTCCTCTTTGAGCATGGGGGAGAGAAGCAGAGCTACAGCCTGTTCATGTAGGAGACAGAAGAGCCTCAATCTCAGAATCCATTCTCTCTCCAGCAGTGATCTCCACTAGCAGACTGCAGCACACTCTGCATGGATATTCTCATAAAATGAAGTCTTTACAGTTTATATTGTTGCAGATACAAGTAAGAAAACAGGATATTTTTTCTTTTACAAGGAATGAATGAGGTTGACCATTTCCTTTTTTTTTTTTTTTTCTTTTTCTGTTCATTCATATGTATTTCAGGCTCTTCCATAATTTCCTAATACTACCTAGAAAATGAGGTGGAAAGTAACACTGAAATTTTTAAAACAGTAGTTACACATTTTGCTATTTTTTTTTCAGATGTTTTCTGACTTTTTGAGGCATAAATGAATAAGGTGCTTTTTTGTAATGCAGTGCATAGATTAAAAATAAAGAGTAAAAGATGAGAGTATAATAAGCAAATGTATGTTATTACAAAAAATAGAGGAAAAACTGTGAATCATGTTCTTTGTTTCCTAATAATAGTTAAACTCTGAAAAGTTTAAACTGTAATGCTTTTTACAATTTAGCATTTTATTGATTAATTGTGTTTGCCGGAGAGTATCATACTTACATTTTCTTTATTGCTCCTTTAGACTGGGAGTTGAATGGCAACAATATTTATTTTAATGCTAGAGTTTTTGCCAGTATTTCTGATTTTGCAGGCTGTTTCCACTGAGAGAAACAGATGATGGCTTCAGCAACTTTTCCCAAGGAATCTTGCTCATTTGAGTCCTGTTCCTTTCAAGCAATGTACATAACACCATTTTTTTTTTTCAGGACAGAGCAGGAAACAGGAGATTGTTTCCACTGCTCAGAGTTTCAGGCCCCTAACAGACAACTTCAGACACATGCACAGTATCATATGCTTTTGTTGCTTTTATGGACAAGAGGGCCTGTTGTCATCTACAGCCCCTGCTGTCACAAGCCAAATGTTTTATTTAATAACTTCCATAAACTGTCTCCCTCCCTGCTGCTTTTTGTCTGTTCCTCTCAGATGTACTGAGCTACCCCTCAGACAACTCCAACCCCTCCTGGCTTCAGACCAGATTGCTCAGGTTCCACTCCAACCTTGTCATTCTGGTGAATGATTTGAGCAATGGCTTCTGTGGTTTCACGTAGAAAAAAAAAATAAACAAAACAGGTGCTTGTCTGTAGCTGGAATGGAAATAGGTTATCACTCCTACTCACCTTAAATAGGATTGAGACTTCTTCAAAAATAAGAGACACATCTTTTGGAAGTTAGATGCAGTCTGCTTTTTAGTGTCTCTTGCGCAGTTAGGACTTGCTATCTGCAAGACACAAGGTGCCTGGTTCCCAGAGTGGAATCCATCATCCAGAAATCACTTTAAAGTATCTTTTTGCGTGCTTAATGGGAGCAATTTAAGGCTGCGATCTAATAGTGCATTGTCTCTAAAGGAGAATCCTCCTTCTGCTGGTAGCCACCCCTCAACCCCTTTACAAGAAGGGCTCCTCTGGCTGCCTGGTAAGCCAGCTCAACTCACTGCCTGGGCAGATAACCATTCACTTTTTTTTTTTTTTTTAATCAAAGTTTTACATCTGAAAACATAAACCAGTTTATAAATGGGTTATCTATACTAGCAAATAAAAAAGGTCAAGGAGCATTCTTTGACTCAGGTCAGTTAGCAAACAAAGTCCACATCAACATGTAGAAATCTTTAATATCCCTTTCTGTCCATAGTGTTACATACTGTCCTACAGCTGATAGTTACTGCAGTCATGTTTAGATGATGCTAGTATCCTGTGTAAGCACTCCTCTGTTTCAGTACAAGATTGGCTAGGTTAGCCTAAAAAATCCTGAAGATACAACAGTATCACAGTATCACAGTATGTTTGGGATTGGAAGGGACCTCCAAACATCTTCTAGTCCAGTCCCCCTGCTGGAGCAGGAATGCCTAGATGAGGTTGCACAGGAACATGTCCAGGCGGGTTTTGAATGTCTTCAGAGAAGGAGACTCCACAACCCCCCTGGGCAGCCTGTTCCAGTGCTCTGTCACCCTTACTGAGAAGAAGTTTCTTCTCAAATTTAAGTGGAACATCCTGTGTTCCAGCTTGATCCCATTACCCCTTGTCCTATCATTGTTTGCCACCGAGAAGAGCCTGGCTCCATCCTCATGGCACTCACCCTTTATATATTTATAAACATTAATAAGGTCACCCCTCAGTCTCCTCTTCTCCAAGCTAAAGAGACCCAGCTGCCTCAGCCTTTCTTCATAAGGGAGATGCTCCACTCCCTTAATCATCATTGTTGCCCTGCGCTGGACCCTCTCCAGCAGTTCCCTGTCCTTCTTGAACTGAGGGGCCCAGAACTGGACACAATATTCCAGATGTGGTCTCACCAGGGCGGAGTAGAGGGGGAGGAGAACCTCTCTCGACCTACTAACCACCCCCCTTGTAATACACCCCAGGATGCCATTGGCCTTCCTGGCCACAAGGGCACAGTGCTGGCTCATGGTCATCCTGTTGTCCACCAGGACCCCCAGGTCCCTTTCCCCTACACTGCTCTCTAATATGTAATTTCCCAACCTATACTGGAACCTGGGGTTGTTCCTGCCCAGGTGCAGGACTCTACACTTTCCCTTGTTAAATTTCATTAGGTTATTCCCCGCCCAACTCTCCAGCCTGTCCAGGTCTCGCTGGATGGCAGCACAGCCTTCTGGCGTGTCAGCCACTCCTCCCAGCTTAGTGTCATCAGCAAACTTGCTGATAGTACACTCTATTCCCTCGTCTAAATCATTAATGAATATATTGAATAATATTGGCCCCAGCACTGACCCCTGAGGCACTCCACTAGATACTGGCCTCCAACTAGACTCCGCACCATTGACTACCACTCTCTGGCTTCTCTCCTTAAGCCAGTTTGCAACCCACCTCACTACTCTATTGTCTAGACCACACCTC
Source organism: Columba livia (assembly GCF_036013475.1). Lineage (NCBI taxonomy): Eukaryota > Metazoa > Chordata > Aves > Columbiformes > Columbidae > Columba > Columba livia. The sequence goes on from NC_088604.1 coordinate 42,013,416, forward strand.
CTCAACTTAGCTGTGAGGATGCTGTGGGAGACTGTGTCAAAGGCTTTACTGAAGTCAAGGTAGACCACATCCACCGCTCTGCCATCATCCATCCACCTTGTTACATTCTCATATATAGCTATATGCTGTGATACTATCCTTGCCATTTATCAGAACTCAGCAAAATGAAGTATTTTTTTTTCCTTCTGGTATAATCGTGATTTCAGTACCATTTTTTGTAACATCTGTGCTAAAATTCTTCTTCTTCTTCTTCTTCTTCTTCTTCTTCTTCTTCTTCTTCTTCTTCTTCTTCTTCTTATTATTATTATTATTATTATTATTATTATTATTATTATTATTTATTATGTTGTTGTTGTTGTTGTTGTTGCAATCCCAGCCAAGACATCTGTGTCAGCAAAAGATTTTATATTTAAATCAGAACTCAGACTTGACTGCATCCTAGTCAGGTCATATTTTCAATTATTTTTTAATAACATAAAGTCATGAACCTTAAAAAGCAGAATCACAAGAATACAAGCTATGTTTTCTACTTTTGATCACTCAAAAGCCACATTGTCTTTCTAGTTTCTAGACATTTAGGTGGTTCTGTTAGTATAGTCCTTGCAATTTCTATGTGTCCAATTTTACAGAATCCTAGAAGTATGAGTGTACTTATATACACATTTTACATTGTGACAAACACAGACACAGTTGTGAAAGGCCAAGAACCATCTAAAACAAAGGATTTCAGAGCCTAAATTCCCCTAAAAAGATACATCCAGAATGGTGATCCTGAAATCCACCGCTCAACTGCTGCTTAATATTTCATTCTATCATTTTTCAGATAAGCTTCATTTAAGAGGGTGATTAAGCACTGCAACACATCTGTCATCCTCAAGTACAATCATAATCCAGAAAGTGGCTAAGGGGTTTCAAGACTTTGGTATCTATGGTAGGGACATTTTGTCTCCTATTTTGTCAATGAAGAGAGGACTTCTAACTGATGTGGTAAGGATCTTCCTCTTACTGACTATATGAAGTGTCTATATTAAACAGACTGAACAATTTCTTATATCCTAGCTTTGGGGACTACGACTGCCTTCCTTTAGTGTGCACCATGCATCAGAAACACCAGATTCCTCTTTCTTGTATCTAGATGGCTATTATTCAACATGTCATTGCCATTTATCTTTTATGTGCCAGCCTACTGGGATTTCCATATCCTCTAATCCCTCTAAAATAAGCCCTGTTTAGGTCTTTCAGATATGATCTTAGAGGACATAGCTAGAGCCTGAATCCTAAAAAAGTTAGTTATTCCCTCTCCTAAAGAGAAGGTACTGAACTGGGGATCTTGAGTAAAGGAAGTGTGCCAGCTCCAAAAAAGGGAGTTATTTCCTTTTGCAGTCAGTGTTTTTCATTGGAAACTCTAGGCTGATTTTATGCAACCTAGACGAGTAGTGGAAGGACTGTGTCTCCAAAAGCCTGTCCATTCTTCTTAAGTATGTTAGACTACCTGATACAAGATATGTCACTATTTGTTGACTTAAAGAGTATTAATTAGGAGTGCTCTAATTTTGAGGTTTAAGTGCCATGTGTACAGGTGTCTTTGTCCAAAATGATCTAAAGAGACTTTATCTGAATTCCAGATAAATGTCAACTGTAAATCTGTGAATCCATCAAATATTCCATTCAAGGTGTGGTTTATTGTTGTTGTGGGGTTTTTTTGTTTGGTTGGTTGCTTTTTTGTTATGGCATCACTTTGATTTTTTGTAGTGATGAAAGAGGTATATTGTGTTCTGGACTAGTGTACTTGTTAAAAATCCTTGAATTACAGAATTTCATCTCCAAATACATACATACATACATACATACATACATACATACATACATATCTAATCCTAAAGATACTGGGTAGAGTAACATTTAGCATATCTAAATCTTATCTCAAGATAAGGCAAGTCTTGTACCAAATGGAATAAGCAGCCCATCTAGTATTTAGTGTATGGAGCACTGTTTCTTGTCTTTCATCATGATCCAAATGGCAGGAGGTGTTACAGACCACCATGCATGCAGCCTAACCAGTCCAACAAATTGTTGTGGAAGCAAGCATGGACCCTTCAGACAACTGTGCCTGAATTTCTCATTTGTGGGGCAACTACGCAGAGATATGCCAGAGTGGCTTTTGCAGTATTCAGATACTTCCATGGCTAGGTAATATCGAGAATGGAAATAGGCAAAACCTATGTACTGGCAAACTTGGACAAAATATATATATTACAACCAGCATGCTCCTTATTCGTACTGGCACCTTCATGACACGCAGAATAAGATAATTTGCATACATGTGGAATTTGCATTTACCTTCTATCACCAGTTTCCTGATTAAAGATTACATCCTGTTAGAAGAACAGTTTTCTGTTAGGAAACTAGCTACTTCATATTTCTACTGTTCTTTAACTAAAGAGTTAAGCATTGGAAAGTCAACTTGTGAAGGTCCAGTCATGCTGTGTTAGGCGAATCTTTGGTCTGACCTAGTACAGCCACTCTTCTGCCACCAGTATGATTATGAAAGCTCTTCCCCCACTGATTTAACAGCACCAGTCATGTACATGAAAATAGTAGGCTTTCGGATATTAAGGTTTCCAAACTGCACAAGTGCCACTGTGACGGGACTCAGGCTCATGTTTCAGTGGCTGTGTTAATAAGAATATCTTCTGTTTCCAGTGCACAGATGTGAGAAAAGCTGGCAAGGTGCCAGGGTCTCAGGTCAGACACTGAGATCAGAATCACAGAAGGGTTTGGGTTGGAAGTGACCTTCAAAGGTCATCTAGTCTAAACCCCTGCAATGAGCAGGGACATCTTCAACTAGATTAGGTTGCTCAGAGCCCCATCCAGCCTGGCCTTCGATGTCTCCAGGGATGGGGCATCTACCACCTCTCTGGGCAACCTGGGCCAGTGTCTCACCACCCTCAGTGTAAAACATTACTTCTTATATCTACACGGAATCTCCCATCCTTTAGTTTAAAACCATCACCCCTTGTCCCATTGCAACAGGCCCTGCTAAAACCTCTGTCCTGATCTTCCTTATATGTGGAGGGGGTTTTGGTAGATAAAGATTTGTTGCTGAATTAGTCAGGCTTAAAGGAATCTCAAGGCCGCTTCGAGAAGCTGAGAACAGAATCTGCTGTGAGAGAGAGGGGCGTTCCTCAATCACCGGGGTCCTGGCGTGGTGTGAATCATCTGACGTATCATCAGTGAGACTCCAGTGCATGGACAGGCCATGATACTCATTTAGCGAATCCATGCTTGGAGTGTGGATGCGTGATTAGAATATAGTTATGTATATAAGGAGACTTGTTTCTGTAATAAATGGCTTTAGCGTGATTCACATTGAATCGACTTGTTTAGCTGAGTCCTTATTTCGCTCTAACACTTATAGGCCCTGTTTAGGTACTGAAAGGCTGCAATAAGGTCTCCCTGGAGCCTTTTTTCTCCAGGCTGAACAACCCCAACTCTCTCAGCCTGTCCACAACCATCTTGGAGGCTTTTCCAGCATTTTGCTGTCCTTCTTATGCCATGGAGCCTCTTGCATGGGACTATTCCATCCCAAGTGAAGGACTACTCTGCTGAGCTTCATGGGTTTCAATCATCCCTGTTAATGTCCTTCTGAGTGAGAGCCCTGCCCTCACTCACCACAAGAACTACTCCTAATTCAGCTCTATCATCTCTTAATTTTAGAATCATAGAATCATTTTGGTTGGATGAGACCCTTAAGATCATTGAGTCCAACCATAACTTAGCTCTAGCACTAAGCCATGTCCCTAAGAAACCTTGTCTATATGCCTTTTAAACACCTCCAGGGATGGTGACTCCACCACTTCCCTGGGCAGCCTGTTCCAATGCTTCACAACCCTTTCCATGAAGTTTTTCCTAATATCCAATCTGAACCTTCCCTGGTGCAACTTAAGGTCTTTTCCTCTTGTCCTATCACTTGCTACTTGGGAGATGCTTGAATAAGCTGAGACCTTGTATCACCAGTATCTGCAGAACATCACTATTTCGGGAATCGACTTAGCTTTTCCTGCTACGGTTTATGAATTCATGCCCTGACAACATGAAGCCATACAGGACCTTCAATAATGCTCTGAAAAACACAGAAAACTGTTAAAACACACACTGAGAAGACTGAAAGGCTGGTAGCATTTGCAGAAACAACTTAAAACTTAGTAAATGCAAAACTGTAAGTGCAGGGTGCAGTAGCCTAAAATAACTGATGTCTACAAGTGGTTTTGCACGGCAAAAGACTGGAACTCCTTGATCGCTTATAGAATCAACTGTTCCCAACATGGTTACTGGAAAGTGAATAGTCCTGGGTTGAGGAAAACTGAAGACAGATTCTCATATTTCTGTCACATGCTGTCTTTCTAATGTGCACCTGCTAGCTCTTCTTATTCTGCTCATTTTCAGATATTGTTCTAACTTACAGGGCTTGATGATAACAGAATTAAATATATATGCATATATTTAAAAACTCTGTGAAGAAAGAATTGCTGGTACGCATAGTTATTTTTTTTCTTAAGCAACATTCTGGACTGTGCCAAATTTTCTGCTGAGTTAGATATTCAGCTTCAGGTCATTTGGATGCTGTTTCAGGTTCCAGAGCTAGCCTGCAGTAATATCCTACTTCTTTCCTCATGAGAGCAGACCAGCAGCAAGTGGCTCAAACAAAACTTTATGTTACTTATCATTCTGGGTTTTGAAGGCAGCACTGCTGGCTTTCATCATGGAAAGGATGAGGACCTTCTAATAGAAAGTACTATGGTTCTGCAGACAAAGCTCGATAAATTACTTATATGAGTTCTCCCTTCTGTTTCTAACACCTGCATCCTCTTATTCTTAACAGGAAGAGGACTGGTTGTCTAATTGCTCCAGAAATAAAAGTGCAGCAAACATTCAGTCATCCTTTCAGATCTGCACTATCTCCATGCTACTTTCCATTGTAGGAAGAACCTGAATGTACGAAAAAGCTAGAGGAAGAGTAATCTAAAAAGACTGTGGTTCTGGAGGTACACTGGTTTTGAAAGCAAAGGCATGCAAAATGCTCTACACTGAGGCCTACGCTTTTGTCAGCAGAGTGCCAGTGCCAAGATTTGCATGAGGCTAAACACATCATTATATATATATCAGCTCATCTTTCACAGTGGGAAAAGCACTGCAGGAGTACATAGTCTCTCTCCCTCCTCCTGAGCATCTTCCCCAAGGCCCTACCCCTGCTCTTCCTTTGCCAGCCATACTGTGATCCCTTTCCTCGGGTCATGGAACTTCTCCTACACTGGAGCCTCCAGCCCCTCTTGCGGCAGACACATGCTAAATGGAGCAACTACATTTTCAGAGTACTGGCAGTAAAATATGCTTGCTTGATGTTAGAAATACACCTCCTACTTCACAGAAATAAAAGCTGTGGATTGTCACTAATGTGCCAGACTATTTTGATTTCAACAGTTCAGAAGCGGAGTATGATTTTGTTTAAAGCAGCCTCAGGCTGAGCCATGCTTAACTGTTCGTTGGGAGTAGGGGGATCTAGAAAAGGGAGATGGAGGAATTAAAAAAATGTTAATTTTCAGTGGCCAGCAATTTGCCTGCCAACAGTACTATCCAGGTTGCTTAGAGAACTGTCATGTAAGTTTCATGTTTAACCTCTGCTTCCTTTTTTTCTTTCTGTAATGTAATGTTAAGTGCTGCATCCAGAGCTCTATTCAGAACAACATGCATAGCAGATGCAGCATTGCAAGGTTCAAAACAAGACCTTACGCACCCTGCTACCCATCAGGAAGCTTCCTTCTTCCTGTAGGGAATGTCACCTCATCTGACTAAACCTGCTCCAAGCGACAGAACAAGGTCAAAGGAGTAACTTATACAACTTCAATGTTATGGCTAACACTACTGTTTATATATCTGCTACTGAGAAAGGAACAGTTACTCCCTTACCTGTTATCATTTTTTTTTGTCCACTGGGCTTCTTTTAAGCAAGTGCTGTCATACAGTTGGTGTTCATCAGCTCCACCAATAAGCAGAAAAACGGAGGCACTTATGGGACTTCTTCTAGCTCCAGTTGCAAGGTTAGAGAATAGGATCACAGATATTATTTTTTCTTCCTTTTTAATGTTGAACCTTGATTCTGTTTGTTTTATCGGCACTGCCATATGATCTGTAAAATGCTCAGCTGAGCAAACTGCTTAGAACTCAGTGTAGTGTTTGATATTATTATGGTTTTAATCAAAATAGCAGTGGTTGGTATACTTTCAAATATAAATAGGATTTGGCCGTGTTTATCTGGCTAATTTTCAGAATGTTGAGATAACATGCACCAGTACAGCAGGTTTACATTCAGCTTTGCAAATCAGGAAGAACACTAAGAGGAAATGATGGATTAAGTATGGATAAGATGTAAAAAGCCTCTCAGAACTGGTTTACAGAATCATTGACTGCACACAAACAGAGATTGCCGTAACTAGTGGTTATGTGGGGAACTCACCAGAAATCACCATAAGATTCAGGATCTTGCAAATCCATGCTGGGATCTGAACTAAAGATGTTTTCAGTGTGGATAGATGAGTGACACATGATCCTGCAATAGCAATGACTGGTTATCATTTTAGATGCTATCCAAAAACTAGAAGGAAAAAATGCTTCCTAGTATGGCTGGAAGCACTAGGCACTAGTGTTCACAGTGGTTCCAGTGACAGGAATTTTGAATTTACTTTTCCTTTATGGTGTCAGAAGGAGTATAATAAAATTCTGTATCTATGTTTGAAAACAGTCTCAGTTTTAAGTTCAACCCAGCTGTACCCTGAGGCTGAAACGTGGCCATGTTTTGGCAGCAGGGAAGACTGCCATATGTTGCAGTGATAAAGAAATTACAGTGATGCCAATCTCTAAAATCAGACTTATAAAAAATATCTAAGGGAGTGCATTTGTAGCAATAAAAGCTTTTATATACATATATATATAGAGAGAGAATAAGAGAGCCTGACAACTCTATATTTAAGGATAATTTTTCTGTCTCTTTAACAGTCATGCACTTTGTAAATGCTGCAAGCCACAATTCACTATTGCACTTCAGAGAAGTTGTATATGATCCATAAATCCCTTGCATTTCCCTGTCACACAGAATTGCTTGCTGTCTAGCTCCCAGCTTCCAATAGCCATAGGACAACTACACTCTTTGAATAAGTTCTTACCTATTGACTGGCTTTTAGTAAGCACATACTGGAAATCGATAAGAAGATTCTTTTTTTAGCAGTCATTCAGTCAGGCCTCTAAATGACAGCATAGATGTGGAGACTCTGAATGTGGCTGGCAGCAGCATGACATACTCTTTCTTTTTTTTTTTTAAGGTCAGTATAGGCTGTTGGTTTATAGCTCTCATGGGTGACTTCCAATGCTTTTAAAATTGTCGATTAGTTCATTTTAGTGCCAGTAGTATGTCAAGAATTTTTGAACAGAAAAGACTATTTGTATTCCTGATATGCATGTAATAAAATCCGTCATAGGATCTATTAGTACAATGTGGTAGTTCCAAACCACATCTACTGCAACTTAATCCAGAGCAAAATATTCAATACAAAATACTGATCTCAATCATAAACCTTCTGGTTTCAATTGTAAACACTGAAGCTGTTGTTTCTCATTGCTGAAGGAGGGCTGCTACTGATCCATAAAGATGACTATCTGAGCAGTTTTCAATTCATTCCATTTACCAGTATCCTGAGACACACTTGTGAAATTGCTAAGAAGTTGCTGAGAACAGACAATGCATTCCACCAGCGTCTTCTTGTTTTCACCATTTATGGTCTTCAGCTCTTGAAAGAAATTATCCACAGATGTAATACATTTGTTTTGAAGCAGAAGTTTTACTACTGAGTAGGTACATAGTTTCCAGGTAAACATTTTCTTGCCCAGCAGTGATGGTGGTCTTCGAACTTCCATTTTTTGACAGTATACTAGCTAAGTTATTCTGTATCTACTGTGCCAACAGGTCCAGCTAGCTTTGCAGTGAGGACACTAATTCATTTGGGTTCTTAGTATACACAAGCCTTGCCATTTTTACTTCTTCTCTTAAATTCTCACAGTATTTTGCAGCTGAGAAAAAACACTGTCTGTTTCTTCCTGTATTTTCTTTTTTTTTCAGAGTGAGACAGAGTTCTCCCAAGAAGGTATTAATTTCTTTTTATGGCACTCCATCTCATAGGCCACAGCAGAACATTTCCTTATGTTATTCTGAAACTGGAAGTTTAGTTCCAGGACAATTTCCACTATTGTTGTCAAGATGTTTATATCCTAATCCATATATGTGCTCCTCAGTCAACCTCAACAGCTCAGTTTTACTAGCAAATGCCAGGATCACATTTTGTAGTGTTTTTTTCAGACATATAAGAAAGTTCAGTGGACAGTAACTTTTTAGCAGAGGCAAGAGACACTGATACAACTAATGCAAATATATTAGCTGCTGAACAACTGGTGAATAGGAGGCCACCTATAAAATATCCATAACACGTCCACATCTGTTGCTGCTTCAGACTGTTCTCACTAACTGAATCTCGTTGAACAGAACATTCATTTCTCCTGCAAATGTATTTGGACAATAGCTTTGTGTTGATTCATAGCCTTCTTATGATCCAGTTTTGCATAGATACATCTTCTGTATTAACAGGACTATCCAGATGGCTAGCTGTGCCATGAAGTTTTTCTTTGATATTTTCCAAAACTGAAACCACATATTATTCGTCAGCCAGAGGATACATGGTCTCTTGCAGATCTGTCTCTGCTTCTTTCAGTTCTTTCTCCTTGATTTGCAGGTCTCTTTTAATTGTTAAGGTTCACTTTTATTAACAGTGAATGGTTTAGTGATTGTTTTCACTTCTTCTTCCATGGTGCTGATCATGTCAATATACTCTGCGACTTGATCCTGAACTGTCAGCTTTCCTTTAACGGCATCATGAGTTTTCAGTGAAAATATAGACTCCATTTTACTCTTCATGCAGCAGCAAGGTCTCCTTATAGATGATCAATCCCTTCAGTATCTTTCTTAATCATAGCTCATTTTGGCAGCTGCTGGTTAACTTCAGGCTTCATTATGTTCTTTGCTCTGTGAGCATACTTCAGTGTACTCAATGTTTCCTCAAGATTTATAGATATGTGAGAAACTGTAATAATTATTGATGTTCTTGGTTGTTCTCCAAGACAGTATTGGAGGATTCTTCTAAGTTAAGATTCTCTGTGCCTCCTTCCCCAACAGCAGTAATAAGTCTTTCTCCAGTCAAAACAGACTACTTGGTATTTCCAGCTTCACAAGCTCTTTTATCAACTGCCCCAAATCAAAGCGTTTTCATTTCCTGCAAGATCAAGTTTATCTTCCCCATTCTAACAAGCTCCTGTCCATCTGCTCTGGTTTCTTTCATATAGATGGTAACCAGAAACAGCCTAGGATCAACCAAAATGTGCATTTACATAAGTAGCTGCAGTAGTTCTTTTTGCTGCACCTCTTTCCACGATTTGGTAGGCTTCGTTTTTGTTGTGAACAGGCCTTTCACATTTACACCTATCTTCTTTACAGGATCATCAAATATCTGCAGTCTTTCTCCAGCAGTGGGAATAGGAATCAGAAAATCAAGCTCCTCATTGTAGACTTCCAGAAAATAGGCTTTAAAAAAAAAAAAAAAAAAAATCGCTATCAATGTGTGTAAATGTATTTGATACAAAGTATTAGACCTGGTAGCAAATCCTCTTCCAAACTATTTTCTTCACTGAGGCTTCCTTTACAGTGTGAAGGTGTTTCTAACATCAGTGTGGCCATAAATAAGCACTGTACAGTTGTACCCATAACTTCATCCAAAATGTGGCACACAACTCCTGAACCTATCAGTTGTCTGTAACTCCTCTGGCGCAGACCCTGCCTTCTTTTCTTGCTTGATCAGAGTCTACAAAAGTGCAGGCTTTATATCCTGAGGCATTAAAAGGTGTGAACCACACTGTCACCTAAATCTTCTTGCCCTTCGTGTTCTCTGTGTAGCAACTTCCCTAGAAGCTCAAGGAAGCCATGATGGGCCTCAGGGCCAATCTGCCAGGGAAAAAGGCAAAGCACTGACTGTCCCTCAGTGTTTTTTGCAGCCCTTCAAGCTCCAGCCAACTGCCACTGCTAACATACTCACCTCAGCCACCAGCACTACACCTCCTGCAACTCGGAAATGTCTGAGTATAGGGAGACTCTGCTCATCACTTACCTCGTAACGTCCACACCCCGCAGTGCAGCAAGACATAGGCATGTTTAAGTGAATACTGATCAAAAAATAGCTGTGGAATAAAAGGTAATATAGCCACAATAGTTTTGTGTTGTACATGAGTTAACTGGCCTTGATATGAAGCGGTGGCCCCTGTCCTTATGCCTCTGTTTTGTTACTGAGCTCCATTGAAAGTCTGGTGCTATGTCCCTGCAAAGATGGCATCTGGAAAAATACATGACTGCAGCATGCCTGCGTGCAGCAGTTTTATCTCAGAGAGGCGTCTCTTGTCACTCTTGCAAGGAGGTTTTTTTAAAAGCCTCATCAAAATCCTTAATAGGATAACAAAGCACTGATGCTTTAATATCCTTGATGTAGCGCTAAGGCCCTGACGCTGCCGTGGGCCTGCCCTTCTGGAGACTTCTCCCTTTCCAGCCGTATTTCTTGCCCAAAGATCTTCCTCCCCAACTCCCCCCTCCGGATGACGACCCTCCCGACCCTGCAGTCCCCGTGGTGATCCCGTCTCTCAGGTGCTCTGCCCACAAACTTATCGCTACTCCAAGGGCTTGGCCAGGCCTTCTCCCTCAAGCCCTCCCACGGGGACACAGCCCCGGCGGGCGGGAAGCCTGTAGCGCTGCCGGCGGCCGCCGCCTCCCAGGCCCACGGGGGACACCGGCGCCTCTGCAGCGCCTCGGGAGCGTCCGAGAACCGGCACCACAGTCCCGCGGCCCAAGCCGGCCCAAGCTCGGCCCCTCCTCCGGCAGGTGCGGCCGGGCCGCCGCTGCGCACTGGGCGGGGCGGGGAAGCTCCTCCTGCTCACAGACCGGGGCCGCACAGCCGGGACGGCGGGTCTGCGGAGTCGGGGCTTCTGCCTGGCGGCTCATCCCCCGCTGCCGTCGGAGCGGCGCGGAAGGGCGGCGCCACCACCACCGCCGTGCAAGGTCCCGGCACCTGCCGTGAGGTGAGCGAGCGGCCGGGCCTGAGGCAATGCTTCGCCGTTACCTCACCGAGACCGGGGCGGCGAGGCGGGGGTTGGCCGCCAGCTGCCCCCCGCGGCCTTGCCTGAGGGGGACTGAGTGTCCTCGTTGCCAGGGAGACGGTTCAAACGGCAGCTCCGACCGGTGGAGCGTCCCCGGGTAGCGGCCGGCGCTCGGCTCAGCGGTCCCGCCGGCCCTCGGCTCAGTGTAACTCCGCCGGAGGAGGCGGCGGGCGCGGCGTGGGGGAGGACAAACTGAAGCCGGGGAGGGTGGCTCCGGGACAGGGTGAGTCCCGTTCGCTCCGGGGTTGTGCGGGGACGTGCTGCAGGCGCTCGGTGTGCGGCGGTTTCTTAAAACATGGCTCTGCTGCCTTGAAACGGACGCTGAAATGCGTTGCTTTACTTAGTCGGAGGGGTTCTCTTCGTTGAAGCTACTCGTTTGAGTGAAAAAACCAAGCTTTTATGCCTCTCCAGTGTTTAAATATGTGGGAGCTCCCAGCTGGAAAGGAACTAGGCACCTTGGTTACTGGAAGATTAAACCTGCAGCCCTAGGGATTTAAAAGGTACTGCTCAGGTGGTTTAATACCTAGCTCAGCGTGGGGAATGATTTGGTTCTCAGCACTAAATTTTCTACTTAGTCAATCTGGAGCAATTTACCAAAAAAACCCACGAAAACAAAACAAAACAAAACAATCAGTGTTTCCCGCGGTGCCGCAGGTTGCAGATGACTCGTTGCTGCCAGCCTGCCTGGGCATCCATGGAGGGTGCAATTCAGCCGGTCGTCTGTGTCGTCTCTGGCATAGTCCGACCGACAGCTGATAGATGAAATCGTCACACGCAAACGGTGGGAAACAGTACACTTGGCACCATACGTTAGAATGATATGGGAAAGAAATGAGGTTGCAGTATAAAACTTAGCATTGTAAGTTAGACTGCAGGTGTTGATCGTAGCAAATAGTGGGAATACTTTTTTTTTTTTTTTTTTTTAAAGCTTGTTATAAACTTGTCTAGTTTTATAGGGGTAGAAGGATGTCATATAAATGTTTTGGAAGCAAGCTGGTGTTAGTCTTACTTGTGTGAATGTTAGTGGCAGCATTTTTAAAGTCATGGAAAGATGAGTAGACCCAGAGGCCACAGTCCTGTTAACTGTAGTGCACAAGGTAAAGAATTACTGGAGTCTTGCCAATTCCTGTTGCTTCTGGGATCTGCCCACATGAAGTGGTTGGCAGGGGTAAGGCCAAGGGGTATTCAACAATTGTTCAGAATTTTTATCCAAAAACCAAGTTAACTGTTTAACCAGAGTCTATGGGAATCCAAAGATACACTGAACAGATAATATAGTTACCACAGATGATTAAAAATCTACCAATATCTACTCAGTCAGATTTCTTTATTCCGTTTGAGTTTATGAAAGATTAGAGAGAAATTTTTACTTAATTTTGGAAGTATTCAAGAAAAAAACCCTTATCTTTAGTCTGCTTTTCAAATTATGAATAAATTGACAGTATCTGTGAAGCACTTTGCTGTTATTATGTATGAAATACTAAGCTGGATATTGGTACCCTGAGGAACTGCTTGGAATAATAAGCTCTTGCTTTAGTAGGACACTAAAAATAATGCAGTTACACGAATTAACACCTATTAAATGTAAGATCTATTTTCAGGTGCTTACAGCATTTATAAAAAGTATCATTGTGACTTATTGTGCATACAAGCAACAAAAGGACCTGTTTCTTTCTGTATAAACATGCATAGAGAAAATGTGCATTTGGGCAGCTACTGAGTTGGCAGATATGGGGAAAATAGTACTTCCTGATATTTAAAGGGGCAAAGAAGCTGCATCAGTGTTTCTTCAAAAATCATTCCGTTCAATTTGCAGGTATATCTTGCATTCAGTTCCAAGGGAGAGTAAGTGCTTTTAGGGAAGGGAGTTTTACTATGGAAACTGAGGTGTTGTTTATTTAATTCTTTATAGGTCTGCATGTTATATGAACCACTCAGAATGTGAGATTGAGCATTGTCTTTACTGTTAGAAAACCGTGTGATATTCTAAAAGTAAAGATGACTATGCAGAAATTAAATTTCTGAAGATATTCTTTTTGAAAACAAGCTTGGAAATGACTGAATTACAAATTGGCCCTGAACAGAAAGTGTAGAGTCTTGCCTTGGACAACAAGCTCAGGATGCCCTGAGATTTTCTAGTTGAGCTGTAATATTATTTGAGTTCATCTTCTCCGTAAGGACATGAACAGCTTTGTTTGAGGTGGCAACTCCTGTTAAAATGTCTGTGTATTGCTAAATGTATAAGTGAATTTGGCTCAGGATTTGAATTTGAACATGAAAAGAAATTCATGTAACATCTGGGAAAGTGTGGGGTTTTATTTTTATTTTTTTTCTCCTCTCTGCTCATTCACTTCTTACTAAGGGGAGCAATAAACTTGCAGTTTACGGTAAGGAGAAGTACGGTTGAAATGTTGGTAGCAGATGGAGATTTAGGCTTGTGTGGGCCTTTTCTTCAGTGGGAACTTGCAAAGTAAAACTAATGGGATTTGACCAGAAAAAAATGCAGTGTTCCTTTTTTTAAAAAAAAAAAAAAGTTTTTGTCATCTCCATTTTTGATTCAGAATGTGTTGCTTCTGTCTGAAAAATCAGAAATTGATATAATGTAGCTTCTGACACTGATGATCAGCTTCTACAACGCAACAGAAAGGAATGTATTCAATATGAAAATCATGGCACTGCTATGGTGTTTTTGATTCTGCTGACTAGAATATGATTGACTTAATGGCCAAGAATGAAATTAATTTAATGCCATGCTATTATAGGGATGTGATGATTATAAATTGGGCTAGAAATGGGAATTGGATTAAGTGAAAAATGAAATTAATTTGAACACTCAGGTGAAAACATTTTACAGTGTTATCAGGAGAAACTGGCCAAACTTAAGTGTCATCCACTGTAATTATGCTCACCTTCAGTAATCACATAGTAGTCTCATTTTAATTCTTTTTAGTGTAAGAAGTTATCCTTCATATTTATCATCCAGCTAAGATTTTCATATGGCACTTGTCAGTGTGTTCTACACTTGGAGAACTTGGGTTACTCCACAACCAATTGGGGGAAAAAAAAATAATCTTGTATTTGAATTTTGGTATCTTCTTTGGAGATAGTTAGAGAAACAGTGCCAAAAGACTGAAAATTTACAGAGGTTTTCCTAAGATATTTTTAGAAGCCTCTTTTTGTGTGTGGTGGTTGTTGTGTTTTTTTTTTGTTTTGTTTTGTTTTGGTGTGTGTTTGTTTGTTTTCTAAAATGTTTCTTTATTCCCCACAAAAATTACTAACTGGTTGTGGTGGTATATTTTCTCCCAATTTCTTGAATTATCTGAGAACTATACTTAATAGCCAATCACTTGTAGGATCCTTGACAAAGCAATTTCTGAATCTTCTTTTTCTTCTGACTTTGGACTTTTGATGGCTTATGAGATCAAGGGAGGTCTGTCATTATATATGCTTACCCATTTGTGCCACAGTATAAAAAGGATATAAAGCTACTCGAGTGTGTCCAGGAGAGGACCATGGAGTTGGTGAGGGGTTTGGGGAGGAAGCCATAGGAGGTACAGCTAAAGTCACTTGATTTGTTCAGCTTGGAGAAGAGGAGACTGAGAGGAGACCTCATGGTGGCTACAGCTTCCTCACAAGGGGAGGAGGAGGGGCAGGTGCTGAACTCTTCTCTTTAGTGACCAGTGACAGAACCTGAGGGAATGTCAGGAAGATGTGCCAGGGGAGGTTTAGGTTGGACATGAGGAAAAGGTTCTTCACCCAGAGGGTGGTGGAGCACTGGAACAGGCTCCCCAGGGAGGTGTCATGGCCTCAAGCCTGACAGTGTTCAAGAAGAGACTGGACCATGTCCTCAGACACATGTTGTGAACTGTGGGGTTGTCCTGTGCAGGGACAGGAGTTGGACTCTGATCATTGTGTGTCCCTTCCAACTCAGCACATTATATGATTCTATGGAAGGTTATGTAATTGTAGCAGGGATGCTTTTCTTTTACAGGCTTTTACTAACTTCATTTCAGAGGGAATTTTAAAATTTTACTGTCAAATGCTGTCTCTGAAGAGTAAAGAATGGATACTTTTCACAGCTTTTTGTTTACAATTTTATTTTTTTGTATGCTGTCTCATGATTGGGATTTGCCTCTAGTTCAGTTTTAGGCTTTAAATAGTTAGAGTCTTCAATTTGAGAAGAAACTTGCTTAGGAGAAAATTTGTTGAGGGGTTTTCCTGCTGAGTCCATGAAGAAATTTCAGGTACACGAGGCAAATCTGGGACCAGGAGAACTTTCAAACTCCTGTTTCTGGATGTTCCATGTGGACTGGCCATGCTAAATCTGCCTGGCTTTTATAGGAGAGGAAGTATCTAATGTAGGCCAGAAAGGAGCTGTAGCATGTTCCAGATGGGTGCTAGTCTGTGTCCTAGGCCATGGTCTTTGTGATTTCCAGCACTCATGGAGGAACTTTGTGCTATCAACTCCTGAGTTGCCTGGCCAAGAGTGGAATTGAAAAAATGTTTTGTCAAGATGCTATTAGATTTGTATTTTAGTTGCCCTTTTAGCTGTGGAAAAACTTGGATGTAGCTAAGCTTTGGCACTGAGGTCTGTTGTCATACATTCTATAGAGCAGCAATGTTTGACTTCCTTTCTTGGGAAGAGGTTTTGCACATACAAGGTAGCTGAAGTAGAATACCTTTGGTGTTTTACGCTGTCTGTGGACAGCTAAGTCACTTCAAGGGCAGATAGTCTGTGGGAACTGGGGTGGTACTGGTGGGTCTTTATACACTTACTTATATTGCTAATTCTTCAAAATATGTCTCTCTGTTGGCTTGACAAATAAAAGGTGTCATTTCAGAAAATGACATTGCAGTAGTGAGTGCTGTGCAAATTCCACTCATGCTTGTGCCAGTTTGAAGCTATTGACTTTGATATGAGTAGTCAGAGATTTCTTTGTGATGAGAAACAAACAAAATATGTAAACAGTTATGAGTAAAATAAAGCAGAGGCTTCAGAACATTCATAATACTTGAGAATGTATCATTTTTTTCTCTAAGGTGACTACTCTGAACAATTATGTAAATTGAGAATGTGTTCTGCCAAAATTTCTGTAGCAATATGCTGCAGCAATTTTGAAGAACTTTAATTGTAGAGAATGAGCTTTATAGGGAGATAAATATTGTAAATATTTTGAATCATCAGTACTTAAAAGTTATGGTTGTTCGAAAGAGTGTATTTTTCTGCAACCATCTGTCTAGTTTTCCTGACAGGAATGATATGTATAGTGGTGGTTTTTGACAGTCTAGAAGATGTGATGTTGCAGCCTAATTTAGTGTTGTGGTTTTGTTTTTCTAAATGCTGTGATTACTTAGGATGTGTCTTAAAAATGTGTATGTGTATTTATTTTTTTTTTTTTCTCCTGGTAGTCTAAACTTCAACATCTTCAATTTTTCTAACCTCTTGTTCCTCCAGAATAGCCTTTCATTCTACTCTTCAGTAAGAATACGCTTGAAAAAAAATTCTCAGCATCAGTTGTTTGGGCAACAGAGGGCTTTTGTTTTGAAAGTATCGTATCTAAGTGTGATTGAGGTCCATCTCTGCCATGTTGATAAGACTTGATTTCTGTCCTGTATGGAATTTTTATTTTTTTTTTAAATTATCAGTTAAGTGAAAACAACATTGCTTAGATTAATAACAAATTGTGAAGTGCACATGAGCAAGCTGATGGCCTTATTCTGTCTGAAACATTTTCTATCAGGTTTCACTTCAGGTTAAATAAAGTAAAAGGGCTTCTGCCATTTGTAAGCTAAACTGGGACTATAACTGGCTTATCAAGACAGAACCTGTGGTTGAAGAAATGTCATCAGGATATGTAGAATGTATTAGTTCCATGTTTATTTTTTAAATTCTCCAAAATTGGTATTAACATTTTTTTCAACAGCTACATTTATGAGATAGGCTTTGAATAATAATTTTCCTGATCTAACACAGATTTTTTTAAATGATGTCTTTAAAGCAATAGTAAACTGTCAAAAGGTTCTCCCTTTGAGGCAATACATCTTTTACGTGTTTTTTTCTCTTTTCTGTGTTACACTTAGTTTTGAAAGCTCCCTCCCAGTCACCTTTATTTTAGTTGCATAAAACAAAAACAAAAAAACAAAAAAAAAAACAAAAAAAAAAAATAAAAGGACTGAGATGATGTTTTCAGAACAGAACTGGGACTTTTACTTCAGTCAAATGTGGAGATCAAAATAGAGATTTCACGAGCTAAAGGCTGAACTGAAGTGTGGAACTTCTGCAGTGGTGATAACAGTACCTGTTTTGTGGGTCTGGTATATTCCTTAGCTGAACTTCATTTTTGTTTTCTAGTTAAAAAAAAAAGACTCAAGCAAACAAACAGGCAACAGAACTCTCTTCTGGCAGGATCTTAGTGCATCAGGACTGCAGAGTGTGCTGGGGAATGTGCCGTACCCCTGCTGCACTGAGCTTCTCATTCTCAGTGAGGTTACAATAAAAAACACCCCACGTCTTTTGTGGTCTGTGGTGACTTTAGCCTACAGATCCAACTGCTGTATTTGCTTGTTGGGAAAGTATATAGGAAATTGAGTGATACAATATAACTATGAGATCTTATGTGTTTACTTTTGGTGTGTGTGCTCCATTCTCCCAAAAGAATTACAGAAGTGCAAAAACATAGGAATTGCTGAAATGTAAATAAGAGGGCTGGGTATGTTATGTTTGTGTACTTTGGGAGAATGGAAGTGGAATAGTAGGAGGAATTCAGCTTTACAGAGAGCATGTCAGACTCCAAAACATTTCTGTAACCAGGGCTGGCCTTCTAATACACGAAGTTCTCTTATACCAATGTGACTGGACCCTCAAGTATATACTCAGCTTGAAGCATGCCATTTGAATATTTTTTAAAAAATTATTTTTATTTTATTAGTATTGTTCTGTTTCTTTAAGGCCTTTTAATCAGGTCCATCAAGTTAGATGATTTATGAAATCAGATTCCATGCTTTAGTTCTTTGGATGCAAGTGGCAGAAGAGACTCAGTGAAGCGAGAACAAGCCATACACAAAACTAGTGTAGTTTATCCTTCTTGCAGCTGTTCACATTTACACAGGATTCCAGATCTGGCATAATGCAACTCTGAACTACCTTAAAGGGAGGAAAGCTGCTAGGCAGGCCATTTGAATTTACTGTATTTACTAATTAGGAGTAACTCTTGCACTGTGGACTTGCCTTGATTTTTTTTTAGTGGTGTTGCTGGGAAAGGGAAGAGAATTAAGGCTCTAATAGCTGAGTCTTGTTACCTGTGCTCAGGGGCAATAATTTGTGGCAGAACATGGTACATACAGGGAAAGGGGCGTGGAAATGTCTTCAATGGCATAGGTTGCTTCAGTGAATTACACATTATGTTTCTACATTTAATCCTGTTGCTGGTCTGTGTTCTGTGAATATTGAAAATTGTTGGAAAGCCAAGGAATTAATTTTTCATAGGCTGCATCTTTGATTTCTGGCTTCTTTGCTATTTAGCCCAGCTAGTGAAGGAGATTACTATGTGATTAACAAGTAGCCTATAACAAACCAGACAAAACCCTGAACACTTAAAAGTAAGGAAAAAAAGTAAAACAGTAAAAAAGTGAAAATCCCAAACCCCCAAACCAAAAAGTGGTAGTATAGATATGGTGATATAAAGGTATTGGAGAGGTGAAGGCTGAAGTTTGTTGGTTGTGTGTTGTGGTGTGTGTCTGTTTGTTTTTCTTCTGGGCCAATTGTTGCAATCTGTGGGAAGGAGCAAGAGAAAAAGAACAAATCTTCTGAACAGATGTATTTCTTTTGCTTAGAGCTGAAGAGGGCACAGAAGTCTCAACACTTGTCTGTTTCTTTTCTACTTCCATTTCTGATCCTGATTGAAGACCAAAGATTAAACGTTACTTGAGATCCTCTTTTTAGGTGTTTTTGCTTGAAACAGAGGCTTTTTGCCAAATAAGAGAAAGTTGTGTCTCAGACTAAGGAGGGTGGGGAAAGGCTGAGGAAAATCTTGAGCTGTAAATTCAGAATCCTTTGTTTAAAGGAAGGAAAAAAAAAAGTCCTCTATCCATTCTCAGTTAAGATTATTCTTCATCTGTTTATCTGTATGATATGCATGTTTGAAAATAATAAGATGACACAGATTTTATCACAACATTCAATCAAATAGATTTACGATCTTTTATGGACCTTGTCTGGATAGACAAATGACAACCAAGAGGAAGTTGTAGATCATTGTATCGAACTGTGATAGAAAGGCAGAGACAAGATGTTCTGCAGCAATACTGGCTTGACAGACTTGTTATCCCTCTGCCCTCCTGCTGCAGCTCATTGCTTTTGTGTTTTGCTGGCATCCCTGTTTGTGGAGGTGTACTATGGATGGAATCACCAGCATGCCTCTTAAAGCTTTAAGGAAAAAAACCAAAACAAACAAATTAAAACAAAAGCCCCTAAAAATTAAAAAGCACCCCCATAGAAGTCTCTGTACACTTTTAAGCCAGGTCAGGCAAGAGACAGTACAGAAGTTGATGTCGATGCTGAACTTGAGCCCATTCTATCTTGAAAGAAGAGCAATCAGTTGCTTTGCCCCATAATGAAGATATGCAGACTAGAGAAAGACATATTGACTGTAAGTGCTTAGTTTCTGTTCACATAGTATGGTGTAGTTTTGTTTACTAGATTCTTCCCCTGAATTGGAGTAAGCAAATGTTTTTACTGCAACTCGCCATAAATAAACAGAAGGGTGTTTGGAAATCCTGACCAGCTTTTGTGTAGGAGAGAGCAATCATAACAAACTGGTTCTATGAGAAACTGACAACAAATAAAAGATGAGCTGTTATTCATGGTTTACGAAAGCAGAAGAGGTTGTGTGCAGAAAGAAGCAAGTTATTTTCAAATACAGAAAACCATTGTTTACAAACCTGGGACAAATTTCAGTAATACTTCATGTTCTCATGTTTTCAGTCTTTAGAAGATCTCAGGAAACGAAAGGCAATGATTTTAACCAACTCTGGCCTCAGAGGAGGGTGAAAATCTTCTCCAGCTACTATGTTAAGTACTTGTAGAACTCTTCTGAATCTCTCCAAGGTATTTCCACAAAATTTCCTAGGTACTACTGTTACAGTCTTGCAGTCACTTACAATGTTGCACTTGGCTAAAGCAAAGAATCCTTTCCCCTAACAAAACTGTTCCTGCAAGGAAAGCTCTTCTTTTAGTACTTGAATTAATGAGGTTACCTACTACATTGAGACTGTTTTCCTCATTAATTTATATTCTTTGCATTTTTCAGTCTAACATTATTGTACAAAGTGATAGGTAGGCAATACCCAGTTGAGTATTTCCAAGAGTACAGGTGAATGTGCATTTGTGAGGTGTTTGGTGTGTGTGTTTTGTTTTAAGTAGGAGTTATTAAATGATCCCAAATCTGAAAATCAGTAATCCATTTTTACTTTATAGTGGTGCTGCAACATGGTTTGCTCACTAACTGGCAGCAATGTCAGATCTAAGAATTAAAGCACTGCAAGGTAGAGAGAGATCTTTCAGACCTATTTTTGCATTGTTTATTTGTTTATTAGTGAACAAGTGTCTCCTGATTAGGTAGCGGTGACTGTAGTGTTGCCAGGTAACTGAATGAACCTGGCCAAAGCTAGACGTAAAGCCTTCGTTTGGTTAGAGTGACTCAGGTCATCTGAATGCAGTCCTGCACTTCTTGGCTGCATTCAGTAGGTTACTGTCCAAAGATGGAAGAAAAGCAATGAGTCTGTGCTTAGAGTGCTGGATCATGTACAGTACAACTGCTCAGTTCATTGGCAAGGTGAAGAGCAGTCTGTCCCCTGCAAATCCTCTGATTCACCTCCAGGGTTTTGTGTGTGCCATTTGTTAAAGAGAGAAATCAAATGTCATTTAATTATCCCCTCTGTCCTTGGATCTATCTGCAGCATCCTTGGGCTTAGCCATTGGAGGGGATGGGTAGGTGTTCAGGCTGTCTTTATGCCAGTCAGCAGCTTTTGGGCCAGTATGTCTCTGTTCCTAGCTCAAGACACTGAATAGCTTCCATTTGTTATATCATTCAATGCCTTTTCGTTTTAGCATTGACAGCCTCAAGCATTCAAACACCGAAAGTAATTTCGCAGACATCAGTAATTAAATAAATTCAGACACTTTCCATTAGAAGTCATAAGTCTGGTGTTAGATTATGTTTTCAAGGTCCTCTCAGTAATCCTGAGACCTAATAACTTTATTCTTTGAAATGAAAGCTTTAGGTGCAGTATGATTCCAGGAGATACATTTAGTGGCAGAGAAAGAAACCACCATAGCCGCTTTATTTTGACTTTTCCTTACGTTAAAATGTCTTTATTTTCTGATCATCACTTACCTTTCATTGTACCAAAAATTTTCTCTAGTGGCAGAGACTCTGAGTTAGCATTTTTCTTCCTAAATCAGACTGTCAAACTTTGATTTAGAAGGTTCATTGCTTTTAGTGATGATGCTGTCCTGTTGATTCCTCTAGAGATGTACTATCACTGATATATTTAAATTGTATTATTTGCTGTGGACGAAATGAAGAGGGGACATAGGTAACTTACATGTGGATTAGAGGCTGGGAGTATAAACTAATGAAAAATTAACTGAAGTCAAAGAAAATCTTAAAGTGTTGTGATACAGTGCAGAGTTCAGAGTAGTGTAGTAAAATACCATAATTCCTCCCAAGGTATTTAACTTTATTAAAGGTTATGAAGTGTCTGGCATATTAAAAAAAGCTACATGAAGTAGTGTTTTGTTGGGTATATTCGGTTTAATTTGGTCATTGTTCCTTTATGAAGTGGATTGCCTCTTTTATGTCAGCAAACATTGTTTTTACTTGCGTAGAAGCTCAAAGCAGCTGGAATCAAATGCTTGACACTCAAACAGGAATGCTTATTAAGAAGGTAATCTCTGATCATGCTGTTACCAGCAATATTGAATGTGTTTTTAATAATTAAAAATGCTAATGTGAGATGATCTTGTAGATATAATAAAGTGCATGGTTAAGGCAATTAACAGCAAAAAAACCCTCCAACCAACATCTATAGGAAAGACTGTATATGCTCTGAACTGTTATAGAAACAATGTTTTAACTTGAATTATGAATAGCTATTTGTAGCATTTAGTAATTTCTACTTTTTTTTTTCTTTTGAAATTTAGCCTCTCATTTTTTATTAAAATAATCTAACAACCGTGGATGTGTCATTTGCCTAATAATGCATCTGAGTTCAGTTGTCCTTGCTGTGATGGGCACTCAAAACTGTTCCTCTCACCTCCTACAAAGAGTGAAATAACTATGAGACTAGAGGCAGAACTCTATATGTATGGGGTTATTCTGATTCCCTCCTGCTCTTGTGGTTTATTGTCCCACCAAGAGTGCACACTTTGGGTCAGAAGGAGAGTGGATTAGAATAGGTTTCTGTAATCCAGTGATGAAGGTGGTATCCTGGGTCTAGGGACCAGAATGTTGAATTGCTATTTTTAAAACAGAGCTGTAGTACAAGTTTCATGTACAGGCTGGTGCACAAATATTAAGGAAATGGGAGATTTGACTGTACTTTTTTTGGTCATCAGCTGATGCAAAATATAGCTGTTCAAGGTTTTCGTGTTCTATCTCTGCACTCACTGTGTTCTCCTACGTATTTCCATTACTGAGATGAGATTATTGTTGAGAAGTGACAGCAGATGATGCAGTTTCTAGAGCTGTCATAGTAACTGGTCTGTTTTTGATTGCCAAATGTGTCAACAGCTAATGCTAGTCAGATCTGGCTCGTGAATACATAGAAGTTTTACAAAATATCCATTGAACCATCCAGTCTGTGGTGAGTCTATGTGTACCCAAAGGATTTTAAGTACTAATTCTGGGATTGTCTCTGAAAATCACTACAGCACATTGAAATTTGATGTTTGCAAACAAGAACTCAAGTATCTCTCTAGTAACCTAATTGATAGAACTTAATGAGAGTGATCTTTTACTTGAAGATAATAGCTTGTACTAAAGTAAATTCCTTAAAGCATGTTGTCAAAGACATGACTTGCACTATAAAATGCATCTTGTGCATCCTCAAAATGAGTCTTTTTAGGCTGTATTGTCTGTCACCTCCCCTCCCTACCTGCTGTGTCCTTTTGGCTTCGAGGGAAATGTTTATTTGCTAGATTGACACTGGATTAATGACAGTGGTCAGTATCAGAACACTTTCTAGGTAGCTGGTCTAGAACACAGAATATATTATGTGTTAGAAATGGAACATGTGTTAAGCAAAGGACAAGACAAAACAGGAAATCTCCTGTTTCAATAAAATATGCTACTATGAATCTAGGTGTCTTGTGCAAATGAATCTATGGAGAAAAATAGTGCACTAGTTCTACCATCAACATGGGCAGGGCATTCAGCTGTTTTCCTACATAAGAAGTCAGGTGTCCTGATGTTTTCCTTTGTGTTCCCCGCAGATCTGTGAGCCACAGCTTCCCCTGGCAGCGGGGTGAGAACTGTACCATTACCAACCATCTTAATGCTTCAGAAGCTCACACATTATAGCAGGTTGTACTCACGGGGAACAGGGAGAAGGCCACAGTTAATTCATGTAGGAAATCTGTCCCTTGTCCTGAGTTGAGAGAGCAATCTTCCTTCTGTTGCTATGGTGAGAGTTTTCTCTCTTGGTTAAATCAGTTTTACTTCCTTAGTCCAGTTACATTTTCGTACAGCCCTGTGCATATAGTGAAGCTCCTGCAGATTTTTGATGATGGAGTGCAAAAAGGCCTTCCTTCTTTGCTGCTTTCCTCAGCCCAGATCAGGCTTATCTGTGTTCTCTTCTAGCTTAGCTAGCTAAGGTTATAGTTATAGCAGTGACTGTGTAAACATGTTACAGGCAGTGAATGAAAAGCCAAGTGGTCTATAGTAACAGAATTTCCATCATGTACAATGCATTTTATTTTTTCTAAACAATAAATGCTTTTGTGGTTTGCAGACGGCAGTGTAAAACAGGGTGAAGGGCTGGAAGAAACCGCCCTTCTTGCGGATAGCAAGTGAGGGATTGTAGCTAGGGAAACCAGTGTCCTTCCAGAATGACACAGGCTTAATGCTTTGTTAACCTGTAACCATGGTGCTTACAGTGCTTCTGAATTAAGCTTTTGGATGGTTTAATGAAAGCTAGGAATAAAAAGAACAAAGTTCAGGTATGCTGAGAGCCTTAAAGGAAGGAGACGAAAAGAAGTTACCACTGCAGATGGAGTTGTGCAAGTTCTAAAGCTCAGATTTTGCATGCCCCAGATCACAGTTTTGTGAGACAGTAACTGCTATGCAGCAAGCAGTATTGAAGATGACATATCTCTTTTATCTTGTCTTCCCTCTGAGACCTTACAGCTTTCTTCTTAAAGACAAGCATAGAATTACAACATATAGGACCATTTTTACAGTTACTGCTGTGTGTTTACCTGTGACAGTGTTGGTATATTAATGTATAGATAACTCATACTGGAAGAATCCTCTACAAAATCTCAACAGTTTCTTTCTCCTAGAAATAAACAAATGCAAGTATCAGTCTGTCCTGTATGTCCTGTCAAATTATATCTTTCTGTAACATACTGTGTTTCAAAAATGTAGTAAGAGTAAGTAGTAATAACTACAAGGTAGAGGAGAAAAACTTCTGGAGGGAAACTCTGCTACTTACTGTTGGAGGGTAATTAAATAACTTCCTATGACAGAAGAGATGGTATGTGATTAGTGTGTGGGACAGACAGAAGGTGGCAGAAGTGATCAGCACTTCCCTGAGGCAGCTGATCATCCTGGTAGGAGAACTTCCACCTGGAAGACGGGAAAAGTGCACGAAGGAGCCGTGAACTTTCAGTGCAAGGGGAATGACTGTAAGAGACCACTGAGCAGAGCAAGGGAGCAGATGCCTGTCAGGCTCTATGTGTCTGAGAGAGGATTTTCCCAAAACACGGAGGGGACTGTGTAGACTTTACTGCTTACGGCTTACTTGACTGCAGTGCGTAACAAAACTTGGATAAGGGCAGCCCTCTCCATTCTCTCCCTCTACTTCTTCCCCATGAGCAATGGCTAGAAATACATTTGTCTGTAAACCTTGTTTATTCTGGTCATCTGATTAGTTTGGATTTTCTCTTTCAAACTAGAATTTAATGTTTTAATCAAATCTGACTTTTCAGTATAGAAGTGTTTTAATCACTGAGTTTGTTGTAAGGACAAGGTCTAGATTAGACTGATCAAAGCTCTAGTTAACGTCAGGTCCTGTCACCTCTACTTAAACTTGTAAGTCAATTAAAGTGAATAAAATGAAAAGCTACATTTGAAAATGCCTTTAATTTTTAAAGCAGCTTGCAGCTTAACGGTAATATAGGCATCATGGTAATAAAAGAGTTTATGCTGGAACAGTATTAACCAGGTTTATAGAAGTTTTGCTATATTCTGAGTGTGGAAAAAGGTCACTAAGGGACTGTATATATGTCATCTTAATGTTGCTACCCCTCATTGACTTTAACACAAACATAAGTCATATGAGAAGAATTTCACTTTGCCTGGTGTGTTGTGGTTTTTTGTTTTTGTTTTCTTTACTTCAACACTAACGTTAGGAAGTATTGGTTAGAGTTAGAAATACCTGTGCCTTTTCTTGTAGAAAGATGATCATAGGCAACTTCAATTTGGGCATTGGAGCACTTAGCTTCTTTCATTTCCTAGCCTTCTTAGCTTCATGAGCGTGTAACTTTTTAACACTTTTTAAAAGGTCTGGAAGAGCTGTGCTGGCTGCATGGAACAGCGGCATAATTGGAACCATTAGCACTGAGCTTGGCTGCTTGAATAAACTGTCGGATATTATTGATTATGATCCAGCACAGTCAGGAAAAGGTGAAGGTAAGTATTCTGCAAATACTTTTCCACAAAAAAGATGCAAAACTTTGTGATCTTGATTTCTATTCTAAAATCTAGATGAAATGGACTTCAATAGACGTTGATTCTTTTGGTTGCTTTTTTCCCCAATCTGTTGGGTTTGTGTCACCTGCAGGTGACACATGTTCAGGATCTTCTCTGCCCTTGGCTCTTTGTTTTTCTTCTCTGTACCTTCCCAGTCTTCACTCCCAAACTGAGCGTTCAGCTTTCTTGCCCAGCAATTAGAATTATTCCCAGCTGACCTGTGGCTTCTATTCCTGCGATCATGCTGTTGAAAAATCCATCCTTTCTCCTTATTTTGCCCAGATACTAGTCTGATTTTAGTATTGTGTGCTATTCCACTGTTTCCCCTCCTGTTGCAAAAGAGAAAAACCCAGAAACAACTGCAGCCCTCTTGCCTGGTCTTCATCACTAGCTTGCTCTGTATCATCTTTTGTTTCTTCTTCCATCTTCTTTTGCACTCTTCTTCTTCCTCTTGGCCTCATGCAAAACCTGCCCAACTTGCTTAAAGGTGCCAGAAATCTTTTGATGCCCTCTTCTCTCTGCAAAAAGTGATTCATAAATACCTTTGTTTTCTTACGTCGAAGAGTGGAGGAACAGTTGGTAGGCCAGTTATGCCACAACAGGCTAGAAGGCAACTCCTGTTCCTCCAGAGCAGAATCCTGTACTTTAAAGTTTGATTTAAATGTCAAGGTTTTTTTCTGTACAAAAAAAAAAAGGCAAACAAAAAACCCTCAAAACCACAAAAAAAAACCCCAAACACAAAACCAATATGAAAAAAAAAAAAGTCAAAAATGCAGAAGCTCTAATAAAAGAAGATTCTGAATTCCCTGTTCTCTCCTTGACTTGAGTGGAAGTTTTAACTTTGCACAAACCATGTTCTAAATTAGCAGTGTATACACTAATAAAGGATCCTAAATCTCATATTTAATTTTTTTTTATTCATTAGTAACTTGTCCACATCTCTTCAACCACTCGTCCCTGTTTCCATGTTTATATGACAGAGAAAACATAGTAGGGAGAGAAAAACACATTTGTAAAACAGCCTAAAATGGTTCCTATCTTAGGAGTTTGCAGGACTTTCAAATGTTCTTATACAACACTTGCTTTGTTTGCTGGGATTTGAAAGCCTTGTTGGTGCTGGTAACATTGCATCGCCCATTCCAGGCCAGAGCTTGAAACTCAAATATCCTTATCAGTAAATCATTAGAAAAATCTCTGGCTAGGTCTTGACCTGAACCATCTTGTGCTCTCCTAAAGCATTTCCAGACAGGGCTTGGGAGTTAGCTGGTGACTTTTCCCAGTTAGATGTTTGTATGTGGCAATGTTATTGTGGAAGCCACAAGAGATCAGATATGGGCTGGTGTGTGTGCATGGGCAATGGAACCAGCACTGGCACTGTTAAATCTGCTAATATTGATAAAACTTTTCTGCCCTTCCGAGCTTGCATGTGGGTGAAATGATCTACACTTCCAATGAAGAAGTGTCTAGGGTTTCCTCTGGCATGTTAATTTATATGAAAAAAAAATCATACTGATTTAATGATATGAGGTAAAATTGATAGTGATTTTTCTGTTCAGTTGTTCTATGACTTCAAAAAATTTGTCAAGATAGAGACATGGAGGCCTGTTCCTGACCGGTTGCAATACTTTGTTTGGAGAACTGCCAGTCATATTGTTATGTACAGGCTTTTTTGTTTTGTTTTGTTTTTCTCCTGATTCCTAGTGTTGAAAGCATCCACAGAACACACAGGAAGTATTTTGTGCTATTGTAATTATGCTTTGAGGCTGGGGAAAAGGCTATTGAAATAGTCTGGTCACTGTCTTGGAGGTACAGATTATCCTGAAGCATAGCTCTGCCACCCTGTGGCTATTGAAGGTCATTCTTAGAAGGTGTGTGTTTACTCAGCTACTGGTACTCACAGCCATTTTCTTTTAAACTTCATGAATGCTATTTTGTGGAAAAAGTTGAAGGACTATTGTAGGTCCCACAGAGATGAATAAACTCTTTCTGCTTTCATTGAAAAATATAAATACTCATTGACTGGAAACACCATTAGTTAATAGATCCCATGATGGTGTAGTATGTAGACACAACTGATCACCTGGTCACCTCAGTTATGCAAGGCTGTCCTCTATGCAGCAGTCACCTATGCTTTTCTTAGTATTTTTATTTGGTTTTAAGCAGAAAATGTGATTATTTTGTTTCAGACAGGTATCCAATCTTTAAGTTCATGCAGACTAATTGCTGAGACTGCAGACTGTCTACAGTACTGTATACTCCTGTCTCGCATAAATACTCCATATGCAGATTTGAAGTGGTTTCAAAAACATACCTGTGTATTTTTGACTCTCACTACCCTATAAAAGAATGTTTCCTCTGTGCAATAAAAGCACCTTGATGGCTGTGAGAGGTAAAAATCCAAGGCTTGCCTGAGTGAGACCCTGATGAAGTTGACAGCATTTCAGGGTACACCTCACGCTAGAGTTATCAGGAGAAATAATCATGATGCTTCTAGTTAAATTTCTGTTGCTCTCTGCTATGAAGCATTCTGACCTAATTTAGAGAAGCCTTCCACATTTTGCAACAACTATGTCAAATTTCACAGAAAGAAAACGGTTATGTTTAAAGAAGGGTTTTTGTTTTTTATCCATTGAAAATGCAGATGAAATTCCAAATGAAATTTAAGTTACAAACTACTTACATCGACCTGTCTTGTCTTTTCTTGGGCTCGACAGGAGAAAATCTTGAAATCATACTTTGGCAAAGTAACTGAAGAGTTGGTTTCATGCCGGCATTAGTATGCCTTAAAACTAAAATCCCAGAGAGCTTTCACCATGTCCCTTTGTAATGACTGTTGACTCAATATATGGGTTAGATACTTCACTTTGAGAGTCCTTTGCATATTTGTTGCCTAAGAAGAGAAAATAAGTTGTAATATTGTTCTCCCAACTGTTGCCTAACAATGACACATAGGTTGTGTAAGGAGTTGCCTTCTCCTTTTGCCAAGTGAGTAATTAGTATCATAGCTTAAACAATAGCAACAGTGAGTGGCTCTGAAAAGCTAAGCTGATAGTGCACAGTGATATATTATTATAGTTGTATGAAACTGATCTTTTTTTTTTCAAATTAAAGATGTTAAATAGTACATACACATCATGGAAACAAATGTGTTCTTGAAAGTCATCAGACTGCAAATATATGGTTTCCAGTAGAACTGCAGACTTTTCCGTTCATAGATAGTGTGCAACTGCGTGGGGCTATACGATTGGATATGGTTTTATCAGTACAATACAACCAACTCTTAAGTGGTAGTGTAGGTAAAATATGGCTTAAGTTACACATGTGACCGTAAACCTGGCATTTGTTTTAATCTGGATGCCTCTTCAGAAAAAATGTTCTGAAAACTGATTCAGATATATAGAGCATATAAAGCCATCAAGAGGATAGAAAGACATAAAGTTGTGGTTCTGCTTATACAGCTTTTACCCCTGTGGTTTCATTTTATATTTCTGTGGTTTAGGATCTTGATGATTTGTGATGTTGGATGGTAATATGGTAGTGATAGACAATGAAATTCATGGTTCTAGTTGACTGTAGCTGATGGCCTAAAGATGGCAATGACCTTTCCAGTCTTAAAATAAAACAGTTTGTAACTAAACAGAAGGGTGTAACAGTTTAATTATTCTTACCATGTTTTTACTTTATTATTCGTTTTGCTGAATATTTGTTTGCATTGTTTTGATTGACTTCTTTTTTTCCAAACAAATCCAGGTTTTTAATTTTTCACTCTATCAGTATTGTAATTATCTTTGTTTGTTTTTGTTTTGTTTTTGTTGGTACTATGAATGCTTTATCTTGAAAGTCACTATATTCAGGCACTAATTACATGAGAATCTTGCAGTTGAGCTGAGTTACGGTTTCACTGGCGAGTTATGGTTTCACTCACCGTTGTAATGTTCTTGAACATTTTTCTATGGAATGAGAAAAATCTTTAAATTCTCAGAAATCTTAAAGAAAGAAGGAAAAAGTAAAGTCTCCCAGGCAAGTGGGAGGAGTGTGTTAATATAGTTACAAGAGCAATCTTGCAATCAAACTCTTTTAGCTGTTTCCAAATGTTTCCCTTTTGACAAATTATTTGGAAGAGCTCTGATTAAAAAAAATAAGATAATGCTGTCCTTTATTTTTTGTGAATAGTAAGCTTATAGAGTCTTGTTTCTGAAGGGACTCTTACTCTGAGAGAAGGTGATGTGCAGCTTGAAAGGATGAATTATTCTGACCTACTAAAGCCAGAGTATTTTAAGGACAAAACCGGAAGCTTCTATGCATAAGGATATAAACTAGGACAGAAAATTGCCATGGGTAAATCTTAATGGTCTTATTCTGCATCCACGACAGTCTCCTTGAGGACGTGCTATGAAGTCATTCTGAAAGGAGAAATGAATGTAGTGTACTTCTGATTGCTTTTAAATGTTTCATTTTCTTTTTAAATAAAGAGCGAAATTCAACCAGATATTTGAAGTTGTCAAAGGGGAAACAGGATTTCACAAGGTCCAAATGCTTTATCTTCCTGACATACTCAGTTCAAAATTTTGCTTTTCTACAGAAAAGAGTAATGTGAGGCTTATGATCTCTTTGGTTCATTTTACGCCTGCTGTATATTATTATTTCTTCTAATGTAAAATGAAGAAGTGTGGTTTTAAGGGAAATTGTTTTTAAATGCCTAAAATACACATTTTGAAAAGGAGTGACTTGAGGGAAGGATAACTAATTGAAGATAAGTACTTGAAAATTCAAAATCTCTTTTGAATTCTTTACATAGTGAATGTTCGTGAATATTTCTAATCTTCTTAGCTAATTTTTGTGTTTATGAATTTCCATAAGTTTCTGTCTAAGGTAGTTTGGCACAATGCAACTTTAATGAACGTAATGCTGCTTCACCATTTTCTAATATAACTTAAGAGTCAGAATTAGGACTATTAATAAATATATCTAAATGAAATATTACTAACTGTAAGGATACGTTATCTAAGCTCATAGAAAAGAAAATCAAATTTAGTGGGAAGTTTTACAAATCAACAGTTTTTAATGGTTACTGACAAGTGGGACAACCTTTGTTTAAGAAGATAATCTCATTTCACATATGCAGCTTTTAGTTAAAATCTTTACTTAAATCCTTACAGTTTGGTTAGCTGGCTTGAATAAGCGTTGAAATTGATTATTTAAAATATATTTTTGATAGGCAGTATTGTTCTAGATAATGTGAAAACAGATGAGTGGCTTTCCCAAATCAAAGTGAAAAATGAGAGGAGAAAATAGGGGCTTTTCACACACTAGAGGAGTTTATAGCCAAAATAATACTTAACTAATGCAGTGCCATTCTGTGAAGTTTAGTGGTAAACAGAAGATCAGTAACTTTATTTGTGATTAACTGGGTGAAAGCCTTAACTGATATGACTGTAAAGGACTCCATAGTTCCCAAACTTGCTCGCTGTGTCCTGTATTAGGAGATGAAGAACATAGATCTTGCCAGAAAGACAAGCCAGCCTCTCACTCTGTGAGCGGATCTGAAGCAGCAGGGGCAGTTGTGAGAAGTGAAGCAAAGCAATATTATAATAAATTAAAGGAAGAAATACTATCTGCTTAAATACTATTTTTAATAATCTTGAATCAAATAATTATTGAACTACACTGCTAATTTAGATTAGAGAAGAAGCATAGCCTAACAGCATGTGATGGATAGAGCAGAGTGGCAATCTGCTCCAAGAATTCCAGAGAGAATAAACCCCCAACTTTTTCTGCTGCTGCATGATAACACAATAAATGTATAGAAAGACTAACACTTCGGGACTTCCACAAAACACTGTTTGCTATATTAGTTGGACATAATCGTTTGCATAGACAGTTTAATTTATTTGTGATTGCTTAGCTTTGAAATTGCCAGATACAGTGTGTTTTGATGGAAAACTACTGGTCTCCCCTGATACCCCCACCAAATTACTGTTACATTCTTTCAGCACTAACTGGATCGTTACTAGTTTTTATTGTTTATCATTTTTTTCCACTTTACTAGGATGTGAAGAAACAAATGAAACAATAAAAAAATCAAAGTTAGTTGTAAAATATAGTAGGATCAGTGCCTAGTGATCTTCATTGTAAACTTGTAAGAAGTTAATGTCTCAAAGAAATAATGTGCAAAAAAAGTTTTATGACAAATTTTTTGTGTATCTCAGACCTAAAATGTAGTGAGTGTTTTCTGTTTGGCCTACGTTTTTCCTGTTAATATCCAGCATAATGGAGTATTTCACTAGAACAGAAGGATTTAGGTGGAATTAAAGTGTTCCATTTAAACCAAAAGTCTTATCCTTAAATTTATAAATTAATCTTTTAAACCAATAGAATTACTTTAAGTAGTTAAATAGAAAGACAATAGTATGTCTTAAACATTCGAATGCAGAGTTTCCTTATGTACCAATGAAAGTTAGTTTACATAATGAAGATGGATCCAGCTGTCTGAAACAGACAAAAGCTCTTGGCACAAAAGATTTTGGAACTGTTCTGGTACAGCACATCCCTACAAGATTGCCTGCAAGAATAAATAAATACATCAGAATTTCCAATTATTAACATTTTTGAGCTGCATTAAGTAATTTTATCTTGTTAAGTAAAATCAGTGCAATGTTGATAAAATGATTTACTCGTTGTTATAGTATTCTTGTATATGTGATGTAGATTTAAAAATAGAAAAGTGAGGCATGCTGCACTGGCACTTGGAGGAGAAAGGGGGCATCACAAAATTTAGGAAAGATCAATTTGTCTGGACAAAACATTGAAATAAGTATGTGACTCTTCAGATAGTTCGTTAATTCTTTGAATCATATGCCGTAGTTATTTTATTGTAGAAGGAATGCTTTCCCCTCCAAGTCTTTCTTGGCCCTTCTCCTGTTTGCTTTCGCTGCTGCTTGTTGTGTGGATTTGTTGTTTTTGTTTTGTTGGTTGGTTTGTTTGTTTTCATGGGCCAGAGAGTTAGGACCTCTTGAAAAGGTCAGAGAAAGCTTGAATTTCTTCCCTCCCCATCTCTTGCTGGTGTAGGATTTCCTATCTGCAGCCAACAATATCAGGTCTGTTGGGCATTTCTCAACTTAAAAACTGGCATATTTGAGAAGACAAGGAAGAAAAACTGATGTAAGTTTCCTGCTCATGTTTATAAAAAATGTGAGTTGGGCTCTGCTGGTTTCATGGGAATTTACATTATAAGAATACTTGTTTCTACATGTGATGTGGTCTGCTGAAATTCAAGGTGATTTGATGGAGAACCTTTTAACAGTTTATTGAGCTGTGTTTCTGGTAGGTGCTGACTCTGGATCATGAGAAGGACAGAAATAAAGAGAAAGTCCTTGGTAGCCTGTAGGCACTCAAAGGCCCATTGAGGCCCATGTTTTGAGGTGCCTCTGGATCCGATTGCAGAATAGCATGAAAACAGGTCCAAGGATGTGGAACAATCAAGGCAGTGTATCCTATGCATCTTTTGCAAACCTTGATGAAAACCACCTTAAGAACAAATTAATATAATCAAAGAACTGCATTATTTGGACTTTTTTTTTGTTTAATTAGTAACACTACAAAAGGGTATATGTGGTGTTTCAGTATTGATCTGTGTTAGCCTCTAATAGCACCTGGAATCGGGCGTCAAAGCATGAGTTGAGGTGTATGGCAAACCTCATAGATCCTAGACAGGCTTGTGAGATTACACTGTGAGAGATGTAAGACTTGTATAGCTGTATGTCATTCAGGGAGCAAACACCAATAGATGCTTCTGGCCTCCTGTTCAAATTGAGGGATTTTTGGAAAGATATTTCCCTTCTTACTGCTCTTCCACTCTTTGGAAAATGTGTTCCTGAGTTTGCAAAAGGGACACATGTCTCAAGGACAGCAGATACAGGAAGTTCAAATGGTAGGGTGTGTATTTCTAGAAAGTCTAGAGGAAAAGCTACTTTCAAACTGTACTCAATCTAACCAACAAAATTTCACATGCACCTAATCTATATGGTGTGTCTTTCTGCAAAAGAAGAACTGAAGAAAATTTCTTTTGAATTGTACATCCTGAAAATACTGATCTTTAAGGCTGAGGCTGTGTATGCTTTCAATTTTAATGTTGTTCTCCTTTCTCTCTTTCTAGCTGGAATGCTTGCTGCTTTCCCTACGGGATTATAAGCTTTGATATTCAGAAGAGCTAAAGTGAAAGATGCCATCTGAGAGGTGCCTGAGGTATAGTACTTGGTAGTGTGTAGAAAGTCATTCACATTTAGACTGATGTTTATCAAAACTGCAGTTAGCAGAGAGTAGAAAAGTGAGACTAATATTAGGTAGGAATTCACATTACTAAGTACATATCCATGTTATAATCTGCAAAATTTTACTTTCTTGTTGCTCTCTAGTGAAGAGAAGCGTGCCTGGGATTGATTTGGTACCCACATCCTCTTCGTATGCTATCTTGTTTATGTCTTTGTCCATACTTTGGAATTTTTAATTGTGGAAGCAACTAGTATTTTACATTAATGCATTTGAATTGGTTGCTGGTGATCGTTTTTGGTGTGTCTAGTGTTACATTACTCAGGACATATATTACTCTTCCAGTTCCTTGAAATGACTTCAAAGCATTCTCTCCAAACTCATCTTCCTGCTTTCCAGAATGTCCCATTCTATCTCCTTCCCTCATACAGAGTCTTAATCATCTATGTGTACTTTCCAGTCTAGACTTTCTCATTTATTTGTGTTGCCTACTGTCTCATTAGATAATTGGATATTTATGATATAATTAGTTTGCCAGAGCACTTTTTCAGGCAGAACACTCAGCAGAATTTATTAATCTAGTTGCTTTTCTGCAGAACCTTGTACTAGTCTGATACACTAGTATTTCGGTTTTACAGAGTAGTTTACGCTCGTGGGCAGATCTGGGAGCTCAGGCATCTACCTGATAGTATGAAACATCGTATAATTCCAGTTCTGTTCCCCTTTTACCTGCCGTGCTTCTGTAGCAGAAGATAATCAGGAATTTCTTGCATTTTTATAGCTGTTCAGTGTATCAACTGACAATATTGCTACAAAGAGGCCATGTCATGTTTAAGGAATCAGTGCTTTTTCATTAGTAAATTCCAGTTAAATTGTCTTGCACATGTATAGATTCTTCATGTGTTGTTAACAGAAAGGTTACAGGCAATTGATTTTTAATTTTTTTTTTCACTTTGGTCATTGTATTGAAAAAAAGATTATGATATAGCTCAATTTAAAACCACAGATGCCTGATTTTATGTGTATGTATGTGTATATATGTAAACACACACATATCTATATAAAATTTCCCCACCAAAGTTACCCTTGTGCCTTGTCTCTCTGATGTTTTCTATTGAGTGAAATAGTCCTTTTCTTGTGGAAAAGGACTTTCACCTCTGGATGACGTGCAAACTTATACAAGGAGATATTCAGAGGTGGTGGAAGGCCTCAGCATTTTAAAAACAAGCAAACATCTTTTCCCCCCAATATACACCAACCAACCAAAAAACCTCCACAACACTGCCTAATTGTGAATGAACTGAAATGGTCTAAAAAATTCAGTAATGCACTATCAGACAAACAGGCCACCTGAGACCATAAGTCTATTCTTTTAGTAGGACTAGTTACATACATACACAGATGCTTCTTTCCACTAATAGAGTGGAAATCAGTTTGAGCTACTTTAAGTTTTCTGTCACTTCATTGACCTAGGCCCTTTAGTCTTCTCTCTTAATTCTAAAATGATTCTGAATTAATTCTACGAGTCCAGCTGACTTCCAGTGCAGCAAATGAAAATCAGAATAGTTGAAGTTTTAAAATTTGAGTATAAATGAGGTTTCATAACACTTTGTTATACTGAATTTCTCTTGTGATGTCTGTACCATATAAAGATTTTTGGCTGACAGGGTTCGTGACTTTTTTCTTTCCAAGAATTATCAAACAATCTTGTCTTAGAAAATGTTCTTCTATATTTGTGACATAATCTGCTTGTTTCTGACTTTTTTGATAAACTCTTTCCCCTTTCCCCTCTCAGCGTTCAGGAAATGCTGACAGGTCAGAGGCTTTGTCAGTCCAGCTCCCATAATGATGCTGTCCTGGCAGCCCTGAACCAACAAAGAAGTGATGGTGTTCTTTGCGATATCACCCTCATTGCTGAAGAGCAGAAATTCCACGCACATAAAGCCGTCCTGGCAGCCTGCAGTGACTACTTCCGAGTAAGTCCAAATAATTCTTTTCCTCTTTTTATAATAATATTCAGAATTATGCTGGGTTATGGGGGGCAGGAATGGTGATAGATACCATACTGAACAAGCTTTAAATTTGAGCCTGAAGAAAATTCAGGATTATTGCACATTCAGTAGCTTGTACAACTTCAAGTATCCATACACCTGGCATGGAAAAGTAATGTTAATAACATCATTACGGTTTTTATCATTATTTATGATAATTTCTTCTCTCCCTTCCAGTAAAGATAGGCAGTATACATCTTTCTATGAATCTTATGCTCCAGTAAAGTCAGAAAATGGAAGTTGTGATTAGAACATGGAAAGATGAGGAGAGGGAATTTAAATATTAATGTATGCAATTTAAGTCAGCTTGAGAGTAGATTTTTGTAGGGATGTAAATGATTACTCTCAAGGACGAGGCCATAGTAATTTTTTCAGTGTAATAAAACTTATTTTCAGAAAAAAGTTTCTGATATGTAGAGATTAATATATTCCCTGAGAAATCTGATTCATGTACTCAGCATGGAAAATTGAACCCAGGTGCTAAATTGGAGTAGCTGAAAAATTGAATTTTCTAATAGTAAGAGCATTCTTTATATGAAGCAATTCTACTAACCTTCATTACAATGTACCTGTTCATAATGTTGGACTGTCTATAACTCTTTAGTTGACTGTTTTTTTTCTAAGTGTGAGTCATCCTGTTGTTATTCAGCGACTAAAGTGAAAATTAATTTAAAAGGTCTGTTTTCTCTAACAAAGTAAGTTTATTTACTGTTTTGCCTACACTATAATTGTAGTGCTACGAACTTCTTTGTGGTGACCTTTGTCTTTTGTTACAACAGTAATACAGTGTATGACAACTGTTCCGTATCCTTAATTGCATGAGCAGAATTTTTATCTTCCTGTCAACTCTGTCTCTCTCTTTTAGTTAGAACTGAGACTTAATTTATTCTGTGTGTTTAAGAAATATTGTTAACCTTGATGTTACTTTCTCTGTGCTGATGTTGAGCCAATTTATTGCTCATTTCTTTGAGCTTGTCTGCATACTTACATGTTCTGCTCCTGCAGATTTTGCACTGCTGATGTTGCTTCGTCATGGCACCCTGGCCTGCTGTAACACAGACTGCTTATCACTTTCTTCCTTTTACCCCAGTGCACAGAGAGGGATTTTGGAGCTCTCCAGCTGTATATACTTGTTGATGATGGACGTACTACAGGGCTGCTGTTCTGGTTAGACTGAAATATTTTAATAAGAGTGCTGCATCGTTCTTCTGCGTCTGTGACATACCTTCCTTCTAGTGCTTATTGTACCCAGTGCATAGGAACATCACAGGGTGGGCAGCTGTACCCAGTGTTCAAGCAGTGTGGTAGGAACAGCTTCTACCTTGGTCACTCATTGATTGGCCTTGAGATTTTTGGCACTGTGACTCACCCTGCTATTTCCAGTTGAGCTACTTGGTATTTGCTGAACAGTTATTGAAAATTAAAATCTTAATACCCTATGGGAAAAAAAAACAAAAAACAAACAAAAACCAACGCAGTTTCACAATAGATCAAATTCCTAAGTACTACATAAATCTTTTATATTAAAACAATACTGAGAGAATGGTCTATGCATTGTTTAGCAATTTGATCTGCCTCAAAATAGTTATAATTTGGTAGGACATATTCTTCAGACTTTAGGTAACAGCTATAAACGTAGAACTCGTGCTTCCTGAAATCAGTCTAATACTTTCTATTATTAATGAACAAAAAGCTTTGTTAGAAAATCGTGAAATGAGATTTATGATCTGTAGGAAGATGGCAAAAAAGTTACTGTATACTATGCTCCTGGTTCCAGTAGTTCAGAAAAAAAGCAAAAGTTGATTAAAAAGTAATAATGTTTTGTATTTAAACTGAGATTATTAATGGCTTTACATCTAGGGGGATTTGGCCTAATTTGAGCTACTCAAGTATTCATTTTCTGAGATTTAGGAGAATGACACCAAG
Source organism: Columba livia (assembly GCF_036013475.1). Classification (NCBI taxonomy): domain Eukaryota; kingdom Metazoa; phylum Chordata; class Aves; order Columbiformes; family Columbidae; genus Columba; species Columba livia. The sequence goes on from NC_088604.1 coordinate 42,051,931, forward strand.
CTTCATTCAGAGTCAGTGAAGAGAAAATAAGAGTTTCCAGAGGATGACAAAGGAGGATAGAAGATTTATTTAGAATTAAATGAATCACCATCTAGAAGTGCCAAATCCGTCTTTGCTGGTCATTAAGACTAGACTCACATGCTTCGAATTTAGCTGTTAATCTCACATAAGATAATTTCTACCTTTTGTTTTTCCTGGATTTTCTTGGAGGAGTTGTTGGAAGAACCTTGTGGATTTTCTAACCCTGAAGAAGTTGTTGCCATGAGAAACTTATCTTTCATTGCAGTGGACCTGATTTTGGGAACATCAGATATTGGAGTTGCCTTGAATAAAACTGGTATGACAATGTATATCAGTGTGACACAACTTGCCTACCGTAGTTTCTGGCTTCTGTGGCTCTTTTCTAAGACAAGCCAGAGACCTGAGCTTCAGCAGATACCAAGGGCCTGCCGTCCAGGGTAACAGCCTTCCATCCCTTCTTCCAGTTGGGATAGTTAGTCTTGTAGTTCCAGCTGTGGTGAAACAATGGAACTTAAATCCTGAGCATAGCATCTGTTTTGGGAGTTTGTTACATTTGTACACCAAAATGTGTTGGTTTTTTTTTTTTTCTTAAGAAAAACAAGCCCATAGGAAATTGCATAGAAATACCACATCAAAAATACAGACGTAAATTGCATTCTTAGGCACTTGAAAATTGGGGTTTTCAATTTGTTTTCTGTTCTGTATGTTCTGAAGGACATCTTTTGAAATGGGAGAAGGAATATAGTAAATGCCCTAAAAGACTCATGTAAAGCATAGTAAACATATGTATTTTTTTATATATATATATATATATTTATTTTTTTTTTTAAAGGAACAAACAGCATTTTAGGCACACTTTTCTGTATGATGTGCTGTAATTTGCTGTTTGTCTCAGTCTGTTGCAAGGAGGCAAGGCAGTTGAGTTAGTGTGTGTGCATTGTGATAGCTCTAGCAGGCTAAGTGATTTCCAATTAAGAGATTCTTTTTCTTTTTTTCCCCTCTGGGAGCAAAATGAAATGCTACTGCATGACTTCGTTAGTAGGCATTTACAGTGTTGGCAGGTGATTATATAACCTCAAGATTTTCTTGTACAAAATGCATTAGTTTTCCCATCAGAAAAAATCCTTTCTTCCTTATTTTTCATTTGAGTGGGTTCATAGTCACAGGACTTTGATCTTTCTCAAAAAGATACAGATTTTTCCATGTAATCTGGATGAACAAAATTATATCGATTAACTAGAATAGATTTTAAAATGTCAATAATATTCTAATTTTTTCTACAATGAGCATGTTCAATTCTTATAAGAATCTTCTCTGAAACATACTAGTAGATATTAATTTTGCATACACACTTTGTACTTATAATTGTGACAGTTGATTCTTAAGCAGTTTATTTTCAGGGTTTTTCTGTGTGGTCTTTCCTCCATGTCAACAGATAATTTCTTTGTGTGTACACAACATTGTTGATTGTTTGTATTTTGCAATATATTGCCTTGTGTCTTGATAAGGTTAGAGAATTAATTTTATTAAGAAATACCCAAGGTATGAAAGACTGTATGGTGCAAATAGCTTTCAAGGTCGTCTTGTTATGTGAATCATAGAGAGGAAAAGGGTCTCCCTAATACATCTTAGGGATGGATCCAAGGACCTAGTTCTGAAAAATCAGAATTACTGGCTGCTTTTGCAGTATAATGTGATTTTTGGTTTTCAGTGTTTTACCGTTGATGTGTGTGTACCAAATGAATGGTATTTTTCTTGTTATTGTTTCCTTGAAGTGATGCTACTTAGAAATTCCCTTTCCAGATAATATTTTAAAACGTTAGCTTTTTTTCCACTGGACCAAATTAACTCAATTGTTCTAGCAATATGTAGTCATTACTGAGATTTTTGTGCTGAAAGAGGCTTTCACCCTCACTCTTAGCTTCCTGTGTAGGCTGAGAAATACTTCCCCTTCTTGCATATCTAAACTTTCCCTGGGATCATTTTCATTTTGTTTTCTCAGTTGGAAATATTACATATTTGAGAAACTAAACTATTTCATCTGCATTTATTACCTAACATCTTGGATAGATCTCAGTCATGTAGACTCACCATGTCATCTAACATTGTTTCTAATGCTTTATTTCATTTTTCCCAAGCATATAGAATCATTGCTTCTGTTAATGTTGTATATGCATTTATCTTTTTTCTATATATTTTTTTTTAAACCCAGCAATGTGGCTGCTGTCAGAAACATTTACAAGAGTCTTCTGTTTTCTGAATTCTATTTTCCAATTCCCAACAGTTGTTATGCTGTCAGAGTAAATAAGTTTTTGTTGCGATTCTCATCGTATGTGAATAAATTAATTGCAATTCTGCTGCTGCTGGGTGGTAGGCAATATGGTGTCTTATTCTCTGAGTTCTCTGAGTTATCCTCTTGATTATTTTTTTCTTTTTTGAAGTTTCTATATGGTAAGTGCACTATGAGTAAGTATGACAGAATCAACTGCAGTTAGTGAGATAGGCCATAGGAGACTGTGGCTTATTGCCTCTAATTAAATTAGTGTTATAACAACATGTGGTGTTTGGTTACTCTTTATTTGATGCATTTTCTCAGCTTAAAAGCAGGACAGAAAGGAGTCATTGCAGCCATGTTGCTGTAATTGCCAACTTTCTTTTCTTGCTCCAGGCTACTTCAGTTCCATTTTGCAGTTCTGCTTTAGCCAGTGTTCTGAAGCTGGGCTGAGCTCAGCTGCAATTTCTGTGTTGCCAAGTGTCTGCCCATGGAAAGCCGATTTATTGCGGCAGGCCTGTCGTAGAGAACTGTTTCATACCTGTTTTCTTCTCAGTCCCTGTAGTCTGATGAAGAAGGCTTATATTTCAGAACATTGTTGGATGCAGTAGACTTTCTTCCATGTTTTGCAGTCTTCATCAGTATCTTCCTACACAACCTCAGGAGACATTAAAGCTATTACTCTGTGGGTGTAGCGAATCTGAAATCACCTTCTGCTCCAACCACCCGAAGGAATTATTTGGGCAGTGTGTCACTTCTAGCTTCAGTGGGTAGGACCTACATACTGTTTTAATACCTTGAAAGAGACAAGATGGCTGAAGAGCTGAAAACATGGCCCATATGTTGCACTTGTACATACAGCTGATGTTAGGATGTTTTAGCACTATTGAAATAGCTGTTTTTCTTTTGAATGCTCCACTAGGGTTTCTTGCATTCCTCTTGATTTGTATATGGAGAAGCCCATCGCTATGCAAATACTTCTGCCTTTTATATTGCTCATAGTGCTTGTTGGAAGTTTTAGAGGAACTACCTTTCTTTAAATAAATTTTTTAACTACTTCATTGTCAAGAGTGGCATTTTTTTTATACCCTACTAACAGCTAGTTAGTAATTTTAGTAAACTGAAATGTGATATTATTGGCTGGTTGAATTCACATCACCTTAGGCCTTCATCTCATAAAAGGCAGAATTTAAGCAGTGTAATCTCTGCATTTGACTGTCCTGAAGAGCTTTGTAAAATGCTGCTGGTTGCTCATCTTTGGCAGGAGTTAATCTGCCTAAGTCCACCTGTTTTCAAACATAGACATCTAAAACCTCTCTGAGTCCCAGTCCACTCTTATTGGATGTCCTAAAGTGTGAATGATGAATGAATTAAACTACCTCTCTGTCTACTACTTAATAGTTAGTGCCTCAAAAAAGGGAGATGCCCCTAACGCCATTGGGTGAGAATTAAGAATGGCTGTATTGTGTTGGCTCACTGGTTAGTTGCTTTAGCAGTAGCTGTGATCCCTGGAGAAAAAGACCAAAACCATGTATGTGATGTGTCCCTGAGAACTCCTGAGCTGAATAAAAACCTGGCCTTCCAAAGTCATAGGGTGCCAGCTATACAAATAGGCAAAAAATGTACATAAAACCCACTTGAAATCAAAATTGCTGAATATTAGGGCACCTTATGAAATGTCCATCTGCATTTTCATAAGCTCTTATACCTGGCTCTTAAAGTTCCACCTTACCAGAGTTAGATTTCAGGTAAGAAGGGGTAGATGTTAAAACTATACAATTTATGGAGACAATTAAATTGATGTCAACGTCATCTGGTAGTTTGGAGGGGGGTTGTTTGTTGGAGGTGAAGGAAGAGCCAAAGGATAAATGAGCACAGTCAAATGAAGACTACTAAAAATAAATTCAAGACATGATTTTATAGAGGCAGCTCAGCTGATGATGAAAGCTACTGTGACAAATGACTGCAATATTAACACAAGCTTGGTTAGTCAAGTCATTCTACTTTTATTTAGCAAATTGTTAGCGTTTAATTACTTTTGTAGGTTTTATCAGTAAAAGGATATGGAAAACCAAAGAAAAATGGTCCGTAAGCTGGTTTCGTTCTTTGGTCTTTTTCTAAAATACTTTAATATATACATGTTAGTGGGAATTAAAGGTACTTCTTTAGTAAAATTATGCTATAATCTTAATGGAAAGCAAGATTTATAATCATAATGGAAAACAGGATTGTTTTAAAAGATCAAACCCTTAAAAGTGGACCAAATATGAAAGGTATCTAGCACAAACTTCCATAAAATGAACCATTTTGAATTTCAACACTAGGCTTCTTGCATAACAAGCATGTTTTTTGCAGTTAGGCTGTAGAATAGAAGATACTTGTTGTAGTTTACTATTGGTTGGAAGATTTGGGTGTCAGTTTCTAATGAAATTTACATCATGTTAGAAATGGCTTTTTAAGTAGGTAATTGTAATAATAACTAAGATTATGTTACTCCAGTTCTGTCAGATTAAGCTTTGCTGTGCAACAATTTAATTATGGCTTGTATGCACTGAGGTGGGGAACTTGTCTTGATGGTACTATATGTTTTAAAAATAAGGCCCTTAAAGGTGTCGAACTTTTGATCATGGTTTGTCTTGCAAAAAGAAATCACAAGAAGCTTTGCCTCCCTGAATTATATGTATTGTGGTAGTTAAAGTCCTAGTTCAAGAGCTAGCTGACTTTCATTCCATTTTTATTTTGGGCTTGCTTTTGATATCAGTTCCTAAAATCATCAAAGGACATGAACAATAGGCTTATGCATTCACTGGGAAGCATTAAACCAATTTAAGCCAAAATTTGCAAATGTGACTCATACTTTTCTGTGCTTGACTGGAGATGCTGGAAAAAAAATCTGGTTTAAGTTATGCTGCTCCCTTTCTATTCCTAAAGGCAGGCCTGCTTAAGAGTGTCTGTTGTTAGGACTGATGACTGCACATTGCTGCAGATTTCTCATTAGGAGTAGTATGCTACAATCCGTCCTTTTTCCTTGTGTCTTAAATTATGTTTGTGCATCTAGGCAGAAATTTGAGGAAGACACATTACGCTATTAAACTCAGACTATCATAACTTGTTAGCAACAAGTGCTTATATTAATGACTGGGAGTGAAGACCCTGTGCCTTAAAACAACCAATACAATTACTTTGCAGTATACAAACAGGAAAAAAAATATCCCATTCTTAGCTGCAATAAACAGTAGGGTATCTCTTCCATTTTCGTTACTGATTTCAAAAGATACTAAGAAAGTGATATATTTTTGTATTAATAGTGCAATGCAGTAAGTGTGTTGCATGTGCCATTGATTTGGTAAGCTCTTAGGGGCTGTGTAATCACGTATCAGTGTGTGATACTGATATACTAAAAGAAACACCAAGGTTCTGTGGAATTTGCCTTACCGTGTGAGACTTCAGCACTGTGCATAAAATAATATTATTTTTTCTGCTGCTCAGTTTTCCTTTTATTTCTACACATTTCTTTAACTATATATTCCCTTAAGCTGTGAGTGATAGCTGACCTTTTCATTTTACAGGATTCATTTTAGTCGTATGGCAAATGCTTAAAAAACAATATTTAGGTAGATTTCATTGAGCAGATGAATTAATGCAGGCTCAGTTATCAGTGATTGACGTTATGTGACATTTTCCCTGGGAGTTTATATAGAACTTTTTCAGAAGAATCATGTAATGAGCCTCTTAATCATATTTCATGCAGTTGGTATTGATGGATATGTTTTTCAGTGTGCAAGAGACTCTAGAGAACATGGCTGTTGATTGATTTTAGGATAGACAGGCTTAAACTGCAAGGAAAACAAAGAAAAATACAACATGCTAGTTATGAGAAGAGCAAGCTACATTTTTACATGCAGTAAGGAAACATTAACATATTGAATTGTTTATTTGGATAAGGATATATATTACAAATCTAGAACATAGTTGATATTTGATGTGGACATTGTAAGCTGTCAAAGTAGTATTTTGACTCCTGTTAATACATTTTAAATATATTTTTGTTGTTGTGATAGGTGAAAACAGCAAAGCAGAAATAATATTGCTTATGTCATGAAGGATTAGAACATGGAAGAACACCTAAAGGTAAATTCAGGAGTAGTACAACAAAGGAGACAAAATAGATTATAATGACTGTTACACAGTCAGTGAGGTGCTATTTTTTGTACAACCCTCAAAGAAGAATGTTTAGGCCTGAAAGAGTTAGTAGGCCAAATAGATAAGGTAGTCTCGAGACTGGATACTTACAAGTTTGAGTGACCTATATACAGATAGGCTTAGGTCCATAAGTCAGAAATTATGCATGACTGAGCTGTTCTGTTGATGCCAGTAAGGTTTCTCACAGGCTTAACATGATACATGCGATAAAAAAAATCTTGAGGTATCACATCATAACTGAGTTCTGTACACAGTGGTGGAAATTGATCCAGGATCTCTGAAGTGTTAGTTTACTTTCTTCATAGCTTTTCTGATGCATGAGATGAGAAGTAGGATCAATTCCTGTAAAGAAAAAGATGTGAAACAGGTGAATATAGAAGTGCATATACTGTGGGATGTGAATTTGAATAAAACACTGCACTTAATGAAGATGCCTGTCTATTTTAAAATAATTTTTAAAAGAACTCAAGCAATATAATTGTGGAGTTGCAGAGGCAGAAATTTGAGATGACAATTCTGCTCTTCTAAAACAGTAAAACAATGCTAGATAGTGTTATTTAACTTAAAGTCAGTGCAAGAAGATAAATAGCTAAGGAAAACCTTGGTGGTTACGTTAATCAGTTCTTTACCGATTAGTTTGCTCAATAGACAGAATAGAAGTATAAATTAAGTTTTTTGTTTTCTTCAGATGTTTCTGAATTAGGTGGAAAAAAAAGTTAGTTAAATAACTAATATGACAAACAAACAAATTGCTTGGTGCATTTTAATTTTTTTCCTCTACAGCTCAGCCTCGGTAATAAGAGGCTGGATGGGATGTCATACTTAAAGAATAATTTATGTTAAGACTGATAAGAATTTTTTCCTGTAACATTTGACCATAGTGCTTACAATATAGTTGATACTTAGTAGGAAAAAAGAGAGTAAGATTTTAACACGTAACTCTGTACTGACTTAATGCACTTGAGTTTTCTCATCTCTAAGTTTAACTTGCTGTTAGTTCATCTTGACTTCCTGGGTGTTCGTCTTTTTGAGGATGGTGCCATGAGAGGAACTACAAGAATGCTGGTTCACGCTGTGCCAACTTTCCACTCTCCCTATCTGGTGGTGGTTGTGAGGAAGTGCAGCAAAGGCTTGTGCACTTTACAGTAGAAAATGTGTCAGGTTTCTGAACAGCCACACAAGAACAGCATGGAAGTAAAAGCAGGCTCTTGGACATCAGTTGCAAAAGCTTTCCTCTGCCAGTTGGAGTCAAGGATGAAAGGTGAGAGGGTGAGCCAAGTGGGAGATGAACTGAGTTGAGGTATTTTCATTGTGTTGCGCAAAACAAGCTTGACCTTGTTGAAACTTTGTGAACATCATATGACTATAGCTTTTAATAAAGGTGATTATGAAGTATCCGAGGATTTTATCATTATGTTTGCTGATCTACTGCTAAGTCTGCGGTTCAACTAGAATTTGTGTAGTTCAGAGCTGTGCGTTGGTGGGGAGGTCCAAGTGTTTGTTTTATATGTAGTGGACTTAAAACCAGGGCTGCTGGTAGTTATCAAAACCATGTTTGAGAAAAAGGAGGAAATTTGGAAAGGTTGCTTTTTGAGTTGCTGTAGATTGCTGTAGTAAGCTCAGCTTACTTTCTGGTTTTGAAAGCTTATATTTATTTTGAAAGTTGCATTTAGAGTTGAATAAAAGAAAAATGGATAATGATGAATGTCTCTTCACGTTCTCTCTGAGGGAACTCTGAGATATTTTAGAGGTAATTGCTATGCACTGGAACCATAAACTTTGTTCTTAGAGTCAAGGTATTTCTTGAAGGCAGTAATTTAAGTGGTCATTTGCTCGCCTCCCATTGGGAACCTACCAGAAAAGGCAGCTAGGGGCTGATGTAGCTGAAATAAGGGGTGAGCCATAAGAAGGTCGAGATAGTCAAACTGGAGGCATTTTGTGTGGATTTAGCCTCTCATAATTGGTGGTCTGTAACTTCTTCTTGAAGACTCACTCACCTAAAGCTTTTAAACTAACGTGACTTTACGCGAATTAAGAGAAGTGAAAGAAAAATCTGGTTTTTATATATAGTTCTTTTATGTAGCAATCTATATAGTCATTGGAAACAAACTTCCAGGTGCAAGCATTTCTCTGTTTATTATTGCCATCATTTTTGTAGCTCTTATTCTAGAAATAGTCATCTTCAGAATTTCTTCTGTTCTCCTGAAATGAGTATGCTAAAAGGACCCAACTCTGTCTTGTCTCTTCAGCTTTTGTTCTTCAGTTCACTCAACCCATTACTCTTGGTATTGAAGTTTTCATCTGTTTTAGGCATCTAGGCTAAGCTAAGTGTTCAGGCTTCCTCTACCATTAAGGACTATAAAAAAAAGTTATCCCACTACATTCTGTAAATTGATGTCTAAACATGCTTATATCTATCTATTGATTACCTTGAAAACACTTTCTCTTACTTTAGTTATACAGCTACCTAACTTCAGATACTGTTATTACAGGCCCTGATGACAATTCCCTCTCCTTTTCTCTCAAGTTTCCAGGTATTTTACTAATTTTCCTTCTATCCAGTATTTACCCAATGTATTCTAATATTGCTCATCTAATGATTAATTCATTTCTCTTAAATGTTAAACAGGTTTTATGCAGATTTAAATTAGAATCCAGTGGTTACCTCAGTGTTCAAATATTTACATATTTTAACTCCCAGCAGAAAGCTTATAAAACCTCAAAAATAAGAATCCCAGTTTATTTCCACAGGCTGTAGCAGTAAGTTACTTATAATTTTGGTCACTGTATTTTTTTTAACAGTGTAACAATTTGTTCATTTCATATTCATTTACCTGTTTCCTGAGGCTGCGTATGTTTTATGATTCTGTTTCTTGCCTTAAAAGGCCACTAAGTTGTGTGGAATTTTCTGAAATGGTTTTTTTCTTTAAAATACCATACAACTTGGTTGTTTTGTGATGATTTAATGCTTGCTATGCCTGATATGGCTGTAAGAATGAGTGGGGTGTACAAGTGAGGACAAGCTCATTTCTTTCATCTCTATGGATCATCTGAGTAAGTAAAAAAACGACACAAAGGCAGGGTGCGATTTCATACCTCACTATTTCAGTCAACAATTTGTATTTTGGGGATTTTGAATATCATATTGTGTTTCTGTGACCTCTGTTCTTAAAGCTGTATGTTATGAAGGAGTCTGTGCATGTTGCTTCAGTGCTGCCTGAATGATAAAATAAATGTATCTAAATATGTTTATTGTCTTATTTTTACAGCAATATATTATTCTGATTTGTTGGTGTTTTACACCCATCTTAACATTTGCTTTTGAAATCTAAGCAGCAGCAAAAGCTGAGCATGGGAAGATAAGCGCAATGACTGTGCTAAGCCTCCTTTACTGAGGCTATTCTGCCCAGTTACACCAGATCTGATTATATCTGGGCCTGGTCACCCCGTTGTTGTGTGCCATTCAATTTTGAACTCTTGTCATCTTTTGTGTTCTGTGTTTGCAGAAAAAAAACAAATACAAAAAACCACCAACATTTTATAAAGGTGCCTTTGGCAGCTGAGGGCACAGTAGTGAACCTACATGCTGTGTATTAAATGCCCACCAAATTGCCATGTTCTTTGAAGTCAGGTTTTTAAGAATCATGGAGCTGGTTTATGGTTTGATTATTTTTATCCAAGGATTGTGTGCTTGTTGTTTTCCTTTGGGAATGGTTCTCTAGCTCTGTTTCTGTTTCAGAGCAAGATTAGAAGAAGAATGGAGAACTGATTCCTCCTTTCCTTCTCTTTTTACAGCTAATAAAGTGTCTGCCTGCCACACAAACATCTGGCCATTCTAATTTGTAGCTTCTTAAACAAGTGTGAGTTCAGGTGGAATTCCACAAATGGGATATATCCATTTGTGACAGGATGTTGATCCCTGAATTTTGGAACAGTTGTCACGGAATGGCAAGTGGATTGTGTTTTCTTTTGGGGAATTAGTTTATTTAATTAAAATCTTGACTAAACCAGCAGAATTTAAACCATCACTTTATTTCCCACAATGTTGGCTCATTGACTGATTGCATGGCAGAACAAACCCTAGATATTTAAAGGAACTGGAAGAAAAGATGGGTCCCCTCACCAGTGGGTTTTATTACAGAATGGATCTTTAACATGTTGGCAACTTGTACTGCCTACTCTCATGAAGGTCTTGGAGGAGAAATGAGGCGTTTTCAAAGAAGATTTTGTTTTGTCCAAGTAGAAGTAGCATGACATATTAGCATTGTTGAATGAAATTAATAACTAATGAATTAACATTTCATGGTTAGCAAAATTTGGTAACTTTTCTCATAAGGTTGACTTTGAACTGTGCACTTGTCCAAATATTTTGTATTTAATTGTTTACTTGTCTGTCACTTGGACATCTACCTGAGGTGTTTATCTTATTGCCTTGTTTTTAGTGTACCCCAGGGAAAAATGAAATGGGCTACTAGCCTTGCATTAAAAGCATGACTGATGGATCTGCTTAAGCTCATAAAACCTCAGAGTGTTTTCAGAGATGCATCTGAAATTAGGCTGTGTCAGCCCAAGCATAACTCATGCTCCAGCTATTGGTGAAGTCTCAAGCCAGAATGTAATGATCCATATGGTTCTGCAGTTAAAACTATAATATTAAAGTACAGTGGTGCAAATTAAAGACTGAATTTGAGCTCAATTTCTGCTTACCATTGAACAGATATTTTTCATGCTGGATTAAACCTTTAAACCATCAGGCTGAGAAGGAAATTTGGCTGCTGGTGAAGGCAGTGTGGATCACTGAGCAGTACCAGCTTCATCTGTGTGGGAGATTGCTTTCCTGGAGGCTAATCCACTTTAGATGAATGTGAACTGTCTGAGGACCATTGCAGACCTTATCTTTCAGTTAAATTCTTTGGCCTTGCCACCTGAAAAACAAATGTAGTTCATACTCTGTATCAAAAACTTCCACAAAATACTCAGAGGTTAGTATGAGAGGAAATGAACTCTATATAGCAGCTGTCACACAAAGCTGTGGTCCTGTGGCTTACTGGCGGCTGCAGTTCTGATAACCCATTGCACTATTAGGCTATGTCTATACCAGTAAATAAGATGGATAAGGGCTTATTTTCTGGCCCTAAAAGCAACTGGCACAGCATGACTTGTGTCCATATGGCTAAACCTTTTCCTTTCTGCAAAGAGGCTGGGTTTATCCATGCTGTCTATTTGGAACAGCCATGGCTTGAGTCATCCCCTGAGCCACAGCCTGGGCCTTGCCTGGGAGAGTGCTAATTGGCAGGGGGTCAAAGCTTTGCTGGAGATTGGGTTTGTTAAATGCTGTGGATAATTACAGAGTGACTGAGTTAGTGGTCTGATCCTGCTGAGTTTACTACGGTAGGTGTAGTAATAAACCCTGTGTAAGGACCATGTTGGAATCTCTGTGGTGCAATAAAATAGCCTCCTAAAGGTAACTTTGATAAATCTGCAAAGAAAAACTGCCAGTTCTTCACAGAAGTGATTTATGCTCTACAGATTATTTCTTTGTAAGCTTAACCCATTGTATGTGACATCCAGCCCTTGATCAGACTAGAAACTTTATTAGTAGCCACACTGTTTTTTTTGATGATTCCTGTGTACAAACAGTTGCTCTTGCACAGTCAGAGAATGCAGAGCATGCAGCATTTTGTGTCACTGAGCATTTCCAGCCTTTCTGCAGGCACTCTGATGGAACTGAGTGTACAGAGAAGGTGTGTAATCTAACCCTGTAAGAGCTAAGTAGACAGCTGTTGTTTTGAGATTTTACTCTCATTATTTAGGAATTGATGTAGGGAAGAAAATATTATCCAACAAGTCTATTTAGTAGTGAATTTCTGAGAAAAGCAGCTTGTTTCTCCCAGACACAAACTGGAGGTCTGCTTTTGCAAGAGAGCAGGTGGTGCTGGGTACCTTGCAGTTCCTGGCAAGCCCTGAAGCCTCACAGTAGCTATTAGAGTGCATTTGCTACATCTAAATGACGATGAAGTCTTCAACTCTGATTACAATTTTTAATGGAATTAGAAAAGTGCCTGAATTGGTTAGATTTTTTTTTTTTTTCTCTATAGGTATGTTTCATTGCTGTGTCTTAATACATTTGTTTGATAAACCTTTTAAACTATTTGATGCTTCTTTTGTGTTGCCGGTTCAGAAGAAGCCCTGATTGAAATAGAAATTGCAAAAATACAAGGAATGACCTTGCGATAAATGTCACTCTTGGTTGTATTGGATGATTTCCAGGCAACAGATTGATGTCAAATTATGGCATTTTACTGTTGAAAATGATAACACTTTCAGAAGAAATTACTTATTTGCAGGAAACACTCAGTTCTTGAAGGAAGCCACCTGGGTCTAGGTGAACACTCTCTGCTAAACCGGTAGAAGGTGTAGGACTTTTTTTTCCTTTGAACTCAGCAGTGCTTGATGGACAGGTTGCAATATGAAACCTGGTGTGCTTGTTGACTGCCTCACCTTCTGCAGGTATGAGCTGGAGTAGAGACAGAAGTAGCAGAGGATATGTTCATATGAAGTGCTTCTTTACTGGAGTTCTCCAAGGTGAAGTTCATAGCCTACATAAAGGCATTAACAGTTTGGCAGAAAACCTACTTGGGGCTAAGTTTAGATTCTAGCAATGACAGATGGTAGATGTGTTCACTTTATTTGTTCACAGTTTACAGTCTGAAGACTGTGAGTGGTATATTTTGTTAAAAAATATGTGGGAGAGTGACAAAGATAAAGGTTATTTTTCTGGAAGAGCATAGGAGTGGAGAATGGCACTGATAAGAGGAGGGAAGCAGTGGTAAGAAGGGGTTTTGCGGTGGGAGGGCAGGCTGGGAGGGAAGAGTGAGGGGCAAAGACAGGAGTCGAAGTTTAATGGATGGGAAGAAATAGATTCCTGCAAGGATTTGGAGTCTGAGTAGGGTTGCTTCAATGAAGGAAGGCAATGAAGATGGATGTTCTGGAAGGTAAGACTGGATGAAAGGGTCAGTTGCTCTCCTCAATGTTATTTTCAGAGAAGTTCTGTAGCACTTTGCCAATCTTCAGTTTAGGATTTATGATCTGAGAAACTAGGGCAATAACATGGGCAGGTTGTAAATTTAGGTAACTGCATCTCTATCCTTGTTCCTCATTCAATAACTTGAGTATTACCTTGTTCACATTCTGGTCAGGGGTGCTTATTTGGAAAGGACTGGTTATAAAAGCTGCTGTACTAACTGCCCCCTTTTCTCATGCAAGTAATTGTGTATGGCTTATTGTTCCTTTCTATATAGAATGATAATACACTTAAGTATTATCTCTAATAGTGTTCATGTAGGTTTGGTTTTTTTTTTTTTCAGAGTCCAGTTTTTTATCTCTTTTTATTGAATGCTGATTTATTATGTGACTGTTCCCATTTAATTACTTACTTAGGAAGTGTATGTATATATATGTTCCAAAGGGATTTGTTTCAGTTTTTCCAGAATAAGGTTTTATATTTCTTTATTGATGAAAGGACTCAGTTGACTGATTGTTATGGGGTTAGTACTGAAAACTTGGTTTAGATCTCATTCTAGCTCACAAGTGTATTGCTACTTAAAATTTTTATCCAAGGGAAAGCAAAGGCTAGTGAAGGTGGGAAAATCAATCCTGTTCTTCCTTGACCTTCACGGATGATTGTTTCTCATGGTTAATAACATTTATTTTCTTTCCATAGGCAATGTTTAGTCTCTGCATGGTTGAAAGTGAAGCCGATGAGGTGAATTTGCATGGTGTCACAAGCCTTGGTTTAAAACAAGCTCTGGACTTTGCATATACTGGACAGGTACTGTACAGCTCTTCAAGTTAAGAGACACAAATGAAAGCAAACTTCAATAAAAACTGAAGATGACCTTTACAGAGGTACTAGAAATTATTTTTCTTGTGCAATGCCCGGTACAAGGTCTTTTGATTAAATAGATCTTACTTTGAATACGCTAGTTGCGTGATGTGTAGTGGCTTTTTTTTTTTTTCTGTAGAGGGACTGTCTAATTTCCACATTGTTTATGTGCATAGTTACTAGGTAGTGAACCATGGAGGGAGTCATATGCCCCTTTTATGGTGGCCTGGCTGTTCATAAAAACTTAATGTGAGTTGATTCTGCATGTTAAATTGAAAGTAAAGAAAGGCAAAATACCCTATGTGTTTTCCTATAAAACATATTCTAAACTCTGCTGTATTTGACAAACTATATAACTGAGTGGAAAATTAGTCTCTCTGGACAGATGCAGTCCAAGCATCTTTGTAAATCCTTACAGATACTGTACATTTTTATTGTAACACTTTTAATGATAGCTGGTCATGTATCATGTTACATTACTTTAGAAAATGCAGAGTGATGCTGCTCTTCCCTCCCCCACATCATCTCCTCCTCCTGAAAAAAAGAAAAAGAATCATATCTGTGGACTGCATGGTTGGAGAGTGTTGCTATATATCTCTGTTCAGAGGTCATGGATAGTGAGCTCAGAACTTCTAAATACTCATCTATTTGTGCTTTGGATTCAAAAATTCTAGATAACCAGACTATTTCTGGAAATATTGTTACAACAATTGAGTTAATTAATATATATTTGTGTATTAGTTAATTTAGAAAATAAAAGTTTAAATTCCTTTTATGTTATTATGGAAGAGTTTTTGGGTTGTACAAATTTAAGGTATCTGTTTCCATATTGTGAACTGAGCATGTGACCTTAATTTTTTCAAAGGGAATTTAATAAAAATAAGGAAAGGCTTTTTTTTTACCTGTTCTAAATGAACTATTTTTGTCACCAGCCCACACAACAGTTACACTTTAGCATTGGCCTTGGATTAGCACTTGAAATTTCTTTGTGCTATTATGGAAAACATAACTTATTCAAAGATTTCTTTGCTATAAGTAAGAGACAGAGATGCCATGCTGTATTACTGAATTGACTGAAGATCTCATTACATGGCTTGTCATCGATATACTTTTTGTTTTTCTTCAGCTGAAAGTTTTCATATATAAAAATGAATGTTTCCTGTGCTGTGGACCACCTGTATAATTGGAAGTAGTTTGACACTCTAGGTTGATTACTCTCAAAATAGAACTCTTGGTTGCTAAATAGAAATATCCAAAAGATACTTTCCAAAGCCAATTTTGAGAAGATAGCTTGTAACTGACTTCTATGTGAGCCATCCTGTCTGCTGTGAATAGAGGTACAGCCCCTATCTTTCAGTGAAATCCGAAGTCTAATAAAGCTGTGTAAAATATGTTCAGGCCCCTGAAAAGGTGGATTTGTGTGTGGTTTGGTTTGGTTTTTTTTTTTTGGTAAACCAACAATCCACCTCATCTTGCTTCCAGGATAGTATTCTCACCTCCTTAGTAAATAATATGTGCCTTCTATCCTTGATCTTTTAGAGACTTTAGAGTCTTGCATTTGAATAAATGAATGGTCTTCTTGAGTTAAATACAGATGTGCATGTATGTACACGGCAAAATTTGCACACTGTCCTGTCTATCAGATACACAAAATGCTACTTTGAAGCACAGAGAAATGAGAAGGATACTCTAGGAGTTCTCTTAAGATGCCTTTGAAGCATAACTCAGTGATATGTGTGTCTGAGAATTAGCAGCGTTGAGTTTTCCTTTTGTCCTTGAAATTCTCTTCTGGCACTGCATTTCCGCGTATTGAGCATTGCTCGTGTACTGACTCAGGCTGGCAGAATCTGGTTGAGCAGTTCAAGGTAGTGAGTGGGAGTAATCCACAAAGACTGTTAATAAATAACTGGATTACTGTGTGCTTACATCAGAGAGAGTTCTGAAGACAGTCTCGTCTTCAGTTTGGGTCTGTGAACTTTCTGATTTTAACAAACAAACAATGATTCCATATAATTCTATGAGAATATTTCTTAGTAACCCAAAACTCATTCATGCCAGTTACAATCTTATATTGCTCTGAAAATGTAGATATCAAGATAGTAGCTGATGTGCCTCTTAAAAGTGAAAGCCATGAACTTATTTTTTAACATATTTAGCCAAAATATTAGTCCAAAAAATTTCTGTTTCTTTAGCTAATGCTGTGGAATAGAGAAAAACTTAGGGACAGTACTGAGGTATTACTGTATGGAGTTTAGTTTCAACTTTCTTCTCTTCTTTAATATTTTGCCAAACTTAATTTGAATTGTAGTAACTCAAACGTAACTTTCTGTGTAAAATAATATGTTGGAGACATCTGGTGGAAGTATTTAATACTACATGATGGCAATATTTTCCTGCAGTTTTTGAAAGTTATCAAAATTAAGAAATTTAATTTTTAGCATGACATTGCAATCTGGAGTGAAACTGTCATCCCTGCATCTTTTTTCTTAATTTGAAACACAGCTGTGGACTTAAAATACCAACTTTATATTCCTTTCTACTTAGGCAGACAGTGCCTTATTGTAATTACTGCAGAAAATATTTCACCTTTAAGAGAAAATTGATTGTCTGACAGAATAAAAGTATAACTCATGTTAAATATAATAATTCCAACTGAATTTATCTATTCATATGGTCTCTTCTCATCATGAAGAAATGTTGTTATAGAAACTAACATAAAAAATAGCAGCAGAATTTGGTTTTGTTCTGTGCATGTAGGCTCTCAGTAATTCTCTAATAATGTATAAGTTCTGTCACGCATCATTACAAGAAAAAGTGCTTTTGGTCAGAAGAAAACGTTCAGGCTTTTGAGAAGTTTCAGTACTTAGAAGTACTTACAAGAGCCTTATAAGCGTGTGTGTGTATGTGGACATATATATATATATATGTATATATATTAAAAAAAAGTGCCATGAGGGTCTTCATTTTAGATGAGGCTTTTGCATTCCTCATCGAATATAGGTCCAGCAAACTACATCATTTGTTGATCTTGTACACATATATAAAATTGGAACTGCCTGGCAGGCACTGTGGCATAATTTCAAAAAAAGAATTGTACAAGAGCACTGGGTTTAATTTGCAGTGGAAGATTGTGATCCTAATTCAACAAAAATACAAATACACAACTGGACTGCTATGTATATTTAAATGCTTTGCTGACATGGATCTTTCTTCTTTCTAATTATGTTCTATCATATGTCTTTTGTCTATAGTAATAGAAATACTTTGCATTTAAATAGAATTTTGTTTGAGGACCTCACAACACATTACAAAAGCAAGTAATCGCTGTCCTTACTTTGTTGCATCATAAACAGGAAGTTATTTTGGGGGAAAATAACTTTTCCAAAGACCATACAGCAAACCAGCAGCTTTAAGTAAGCCTTAATACCAAGTTCTCCCAACCAAGTCCTGTTTTCCTGACTGGCTGGTGTCTCTTTTCTTTTTGTAAACTGCAATATTTTCTTTTTGTATTAACAGAAATTGAGTTGTCTTCTTGAAATTGTAAAATTATTCTGAATTACCAGAGCTGTAAAGAAAGATTCAGAGAGGCAGCCCTAATATGAGAGGTGCTTTATGTTCAGCTCCTCCAAAAGTGAATTTTAGAGGAAGCTGTCCTGTGGTATCATCCCAAGGTTAACACAGCCTTACACTCTGCCTGCGGAAAGAATGTTGAAATATTTCCTTTTCTTGAAAGCTGCATATGAAATTGTATTTGAATGATTTTTAAAAAGACTTTAAACTTTTTCTTAGCATATTTAACAATTTTTCTTTCACAAAATGCTAATGTAGTGGCAATCTTTAATAAAGGGGTTAGTATATTATTCTGCTTGCAAATCTATAACTTCATGATATTTTTAGATATCTTGTTATTTCATGTGCTTGGGTTGCTCTCAATATTATTTTAATGCCTTATCAATGTGAGCCTTATTTAACTACTGCCTTTATTTACTAACTCTATCTTGTATTCAGTTAGTTTAAAAACTGTTGTCCTATAACAGCTATTACCACTTTACTAAATGGGTTTTACGAACTGATAGGAGAACCATCTGGTGATTTTTTTTTTTTTTTTTTTAAATTCATGCACAGGAACCTATCATTAGTTCAAGTGTTATCTTACAGCTCCTTTGTGAAATAGTTATTTTTCTTTTTTTGATCAAACACTTCAGCACTTTTTTGATCAAACATTTTCTTTAAAGAAAAAATCCAAACATGTGAGTGAAATGTCTTCTTAGTAAAGAAACAATAGAAATAAATAATTTTAAGTACAACTATTTCTCCTGATAATTGCTTTGATTTCTTTATAGAATCTTGGTTTTAATCTCTCATCAGCGCATCCTCCCTCCCCCCTTGTTTGGTGACAGTTTTTCTAGTGATCAACCAGGATTTAATCTGCCATTTTCATTTCAGACAGGGAGCAGATAGCTCTCAATATCTTAGCACCTCTTATTCTGTTAAACCTTTCTAGCTCACTTGCAGACGAGGTATACTGCAAAGCTGTATTGTGATGGTTGATTTTCTTGGCTAAGTGACGTGTTGCGTCCTGCACGTGGCAGTTCCACTGGTTGTCTTTTGATTAAAATGAGTCATATGGTTCGGTTAAACTTCCTGGTGTCCCGAACAAAAGTGACTTCAACCATCCTTGTTCTTTTCTACCAGTGACAACATGCCAAGGTCCTGCAAAACTGATTACAGCAGGACTATGTCTTACTGTAAACACGTAACATAATATTTCAATACAGTTTCAAAGCAAAAAAAATCAATTTGAAGCTTAGTTTTGGACACTTCCTTTTTTACTTTTATGAGGATAATCTTGTTTCTCTGCCTAGCACTAGGTTACAGCCACCAGTTGTTAGGTTCACAGTTCAGCTACAGATTGCCCAGAAGGCTTAGAATAATGCAGAGCTTAATTAACTCAGTATATGCAGTTTATTGCAGAGAAAGTTAAATGTTTCATGTTATTTGCTCTTGATAGGTATCAAGCTATGGACAAGACAACTTTTATAGAACTGAAAGTAATCAAAGTAATGAAATATCTTCCCAAAATATAGTGAATTTACTTTGAGTCTTACTTATAATATTGAAATTTACTCTTTACTTATAATAGTGGTACTTACTTCATAATGGTGTATGAAGCTATATCAGGGAAAGTTCAGACTGGACATTAGGAAAAAGCTCTTCGCTTAGAGGGTGGTCGGTCACCAGAACAGGCTTCTCAGAGAAGTGGTCACAGCATCCAACCTGTCGGAGTTCAAGGAGTGTCTGGACAATGCTCTTAGTCATATGGTTTAGGTGTAGGTAGTCCTGCGAGGAGCAGGTAGTTGGACTCAATAATCCTTATAGGTGCCTTCCAACTGGAGATACTCTATGATTTGTATGTAGTGCATTTAACACAGATTTTAATTTAGTTTTCTGGAAAAATTTTAACAGCATATGAGAGAAATTCTGGTCATGATTCCTTCTGGTATTGGCTAATGAGACATCTGAGTTTTCTAACAATACTGTCAAACACCACATGCCTGGGCCTTGGGCAGTTGTCTGCAGGGAACTAGAAAGTTCTTTCCCCCCATCACACTTTTTTGAGTCAGTACTTCTCAACATGCAAGGAGCTTAGGATTTAACTGAAGTGCAAATGAACAGGCAGGCAGGCAGAAGTGCTAACTGGTTGTGAGTGAAATGCAGTCTAAATTGCTCTGAAAGAAAACTTACTTTTTGATTGTTTTGAAGCACACAGAACGGTCTCCAGAGAGGAAAAGCAAGTGGTATTTTTGTTAGATGCCTGTCTTGTTTGAAATGCTGATCACTAAAAATGGAGTCAAGAAGGAGTTTTCTTTTGGGTGAGCCAGGCAGGGATCTTAAGAATTTTTTTTTCTTTTCTTTGTTAAATTCCATATGGTTTACTTTCTAGAATTGTCTGAGATGACATTACATATTTCCTTACTGTTACAGAATAATGCTGGTTTATTTTTAATGTGAATCATGTCCCCACCTCACTTATTCCATGGCCCCACAAGCAGCTGTATGGAAATGAGAAGGAAATACAGGGGTGTAAATGAGTAGCTGAAATGAAGGTGATAGAAGTGCATCCTCAATCTCTCCATTGTTGTCTAGGAACACACTTTAGCCTCCTTGGGCCTGAAGTTGCCTGAAAGTGCCTGGATGAAACATAATGGTTGGCAATATTCAGGTGATAAATTGAAAGATGTTATTTTCTTTCTGGACGTAAACCTCATGAGGCTCCATAGAGGTGATAGTTAATCTGCACCTGCATCTGTGATCATGTGGCTGATTATAGCATTCAATTTTCTGCCTCAGGATTGTGTTTCAGAAGCTCTGGTTTAATTTATGAAAGTTTCTAGTTCTTGCATTTGCAGAGCAGCTTTCCTCAATATATCAAAAAAGTGTCAATGGCGATGCATTTCCATAGAGATTTAAGCTGTATGTTTAAGAACTGTGGATCTAAGAAGTTGTGTAATCTGCCTTTCTGGATCTTGTGAACTCAGCATTCTCTTGCAAAGAAACACCAAATTTTTGCATCCTTTCTATCCCCCACAAGGGGGAGTGAACTGAATTTAGTGTGTGCTTTCTGAAGGGTTTGTGGGATGATGGAGGCTGCCTTGAAAAAACAAGATTCCTGTTTGCAAACACAGTCATCGCAGGCGAGGAGGAAAAGAACTTGACAAAGGAGATTGATTTGAAAACAAGCTGTATGTCAGACCTGGTGGCTTGGGAAAGTAAGTTACTCAGGCTGTCTGCAAGATCTGCCCATTGTATACAGGGAAAAGGTTGTTAAACTGGTTTTTTTTGGTGGTAGCATCGTGGGCCAGAGAAAAGTTGAGAGTGTAATGAGAATTAAACCTCAGAAATAAGGGTTGAATGGAGGGTTGATTGTAAGATGCAGCCAGGTGCTATAATTAATATAAAAATAGCACGGAAACCAGTCTTAAAGTCTCAAGATGGCATGTGTCATACAGAAGCACATTCTTCACTGGTGAAGATGGCAATGTTTATCTGAAGTTGATGGTTCCAAATTACTCCAGACTTTCTGCCCTGATAATTATGCCTTGTAACCCTTGGTTTGAGGATGGAGTAGGGAAAATGATTAAGCTTTTCTCTTTAGTTTTCACCCTAATAATTTGTGATGAAATTTGAAGGCATGAATCCCAAGTAGATCTTAGTTTCTCTCTCCTTAATTTTCAATAAGCATCACTCTGAAGACCTCAGAGCTATTGTTTTGAAGGTTAGGCAGAGGAAAGTCACTGTGTGTACTTGTGGTGTGCATATGTGCATTTACTGTTAAGCTTCAGCTGGATGGCCTATTTAGCATATAAACATCTATGCTGGAAATTAATAAAAATCAAGTAATTGTATTAATGCATAGAGGCTAAGAGGTGTGTAATAATTGTCGACTACCTCCGTTTCAGTAGAAGGAAGGCTTGTAATATTTTCTTCCTTCTTATTCTCCTTTTCTTGTGCATTTCCCAGCATGCAGCTTGCTTATGGTGAACGTTTAGCATAGGTGAATTAGTGGTTTTGCCTATACTCAAAGGAGTATTGAATAAAAATTCAGTTCAATTTAAGGCAAAGTCTTGGGAAGAGGCAAAATAGACTTTCCTAAGTTATTGTGGGAAACGCAAAGGTGAATGTGTTATCTCAGCAGAATAAATCTTGTATGGTCTAGGAAAGCTGTAAGAAATATTAGTCTGCCATCTCAAAATGAACTTTTGTTGCTGACTTTGTGCAATTCACCTCTAGGTATCAACCAGTCAGCCTCCTTTCCTCTTGTACTGCTTCTCTTCTCATAATGCTGCTAGTATTATTTATAAATGGATTGCTGTAGCTTTAAAATACATTAATATTATCACAGTTAAATATAGTTTGTCTACGAGGCAGTAATCTGCTTAGGGTTCCTGTTCTCTTCATATCGTGTCTTTAACAATGCTAAGCTGGTGGCTGGCATTTAGTAAGTAATATGACATCGGTTCAGATGACAACTTCCTCAGTGTAAATGATGTCTGAATAACAAATGCTGCAACGTCTAAACCAGCTTCTTTTGTCAGTTTGACCTTGAGTTCTCACTTGAAAATATTTAACAGTGCTGCTTTTTTTTTTTTTAAATATACCTATTGGAGATATTTTTGTAACTGAAATCCTTTTTAGCTTTCCATTGAACTATGTCTCATCATGTGTAGTAATCTCATTAGTACCAGCCAAAAACCTGGATTGTTCTGGGCTTGATTTTCATTTACATTAAGATCTCAAAATGTCTTTCTGGCTAGATAAAGAACTTTTATACAGTATGTAAATTACATATGTATTCACCTATGACATAGTATGAATATATATAGTGATTTGCACCGGCTTTAAGCATGTCAGACACTGACAGAACTCAATGTAACTGAATTCTTTATATAAGTAGCAATAAATCCCCTTTCCTGTTCCTAATATATCCATTAAGTTGGAGATAATTTGTGGTTTTGCTTGAAGAAATGCATACATGTTTGTTTGTTTTTTAGTTTCCTTCAAAACCAGTTTAACTTCAAAAGATGCTGATGAGTGTCTTTCCTTTTGTATGCTGTCCTCCTTACTCCACTGCATTTGGGACATATAAATGATGCTGTAAGATAAAACTAAATTGTGTGGGAAGAAGAAAAAGCATCTGAAAAAAAGCTTTTCTTCCCTGTGGAGCAGTGAGAGACTGACCTCATGTGGTGTGAAACCAGAGTTGCCAGGAGAAATACAAGGATAAGACTCTGAATAAACTGAGTTCTTGGAAAAAATATTTTTTCTCAGGCATTTATGATTTTTTCTTGGATGCTGCACCACTTATAATTAAATAATGAGTTTGTATAGTTTGTAATGTGATTGCTGATAAGAATTTGACCAGTGTCTGTGTTCCCGAAGACTTTCTTGTGTCCTGAAAGGGATTCTCTAACAAGCTGACCCCAAGACAGCAGGCTAGGAGCTCAGGCCCAATTATCCTGGCTGCTGCCTGTGCGTGATTTTAATTGAAATGAGTAGGAGTTTTATGTGAGCAAGTGACAGGATAATCAGTCTTGGTTTCTAAGCCCTTTCTGGCACTTCCCCAGCAGCATATTCGCTCTGTGCCTTCACAGCCTTGCTCTGTAAAATGAAGACAGTGGTTAGGAAAATTATGAAGTGGTACCATGCAGAATGGGAAGGCTGTTCCAAGCCTTGAATAATATTAATACTGGAGACTTCTGAATCGATTCTGTTGGCCTGATTCATCAGTGTATATGGAAGCATCCAGGTATACGGATAACAAAAGGAAGTTCTGTTATTTTGAAAAGTTTTCTTTTAAAATAAATAACGTGCATTTCATTTTAAAGGATTTAGGGGGTGATGTGACATATGGACTCTCACAGGAAAATCTGTTTAAAAATCCTTTGGGCAATTCAGATTAGCTCTGTCCTCATCCTGCAAAGACTTCTCTTTATGCTTAATTTTACTCCTTCTGTTCTTTGTGTTGACTTAAATATCTGAAATAACAAAGGCCCGTAGTATTTTCCAGAACTACTTTGAGTTCTACATGACAAACCTTCCATTTTCTTCTTTACAGATCCTCTTGGAGCCAGGGGTGATACAGGATGTCTTGGCAGCTGGGAGTCATTTGCAGCTGCTGGAACTTCTCAGTTTGTGTTCTCACTATCTCATTCAGGTGAGGTTTCTCTGCCTGATTATCAGCCATTTCTGTTTGGTAAACTTCTGTTTCAAGCCTAATTTCAGTAGGAGGGTATTAGTACAATACCTGGTGTAACTTAAATGGCAAGAAACTGGATCTCAGGAGGCTTTAATTTAGAGTGTAATTTGGGTATCAGTTTGTGGTAGTTGTTTTCTCCTCCTATCCATTATGTCCATTTCAGTTCTGAAAACAAGGATGGTCCACTGATTAGTATCAGCACATGGAAGTTCTTCACTAGAGAATTTGCATTCTCCCGCCTCACTTTACCAAAAGTTAAATATTTCCCTGTTGTGATCATGAATGTTGTGAAGCATTGTGAAGATGCGTAAATGTTCGCAACAGAATAGCAGAATATTGATGTGTTTTCCAGGGTTCTATCACTTCTCACTGAAGAGGCAGGGCTTAGTACAATGGTACCTTATTATCAACTGGCCTTGTGCCCAGAATGCTTATAATATTATCAGCATTAGTGCTGTCATGATGAGGCAAAAAACTGAATCCAAAAAAGTAATTTTTGTTCTTGGCTTGTATAGGAGATGTCTCACAATGGTAGCCGGAACATAGCTTTGATAGATATCGATGAAAAGCCTTATAAAAAAATTTGCAATAGGAATTCCACAGAACTATTTCCTTTTTGCTGTACTTTTTCAGTACTTTTTCTGAAATAGGGTGCATTGACTGTATCTGCACAACAGTTGGGCATGGAAATTCACGTCAGCATAATCCTCTCCATATGCGCTTCCCTTCCAGCAGCATAACTGCCTTTGAAGAGTCTGAGTCTGAGTGTGGCAGCGCACTGAGCTACTGAGTACCGTAGGCATGCAGGATCTCATGTTAAGAGCCTCAGGATGTACTTGCAGGCTCTGTGTCTTACGGAGAAAGAGTCTGTATTTTGAGTGTTAGCCTTAGGGAAGCCTTCCAAATGTATGTTCAGACAATAAGGTGGTATTAATTTGTACATTATAAATTGATTAGAAAGTCAAGGGAGCTGGTAGAGTACTGCAATTTGTAACAATTTTGTTTTCAGGAAAGTAAGGAGGCATTTAAGTTTTCTGAGAAAATAGACATGGATTGTAACATGAAGGATGGTTAATTTGAGAAATAAGAAATGTGAGATGCTAAATAAGCCACAAAACCATTTGGCCTACTAGTTGTCAGGCAAGTGCAGGAAGGGGTTAATGTAACATGAAAGAACATACGAGTCTAACGTTGATATTCATACAGTGTATTTAATGTCCCCCTAACAAATCAATTGGTGTGAGGATGTCTCTACTGCTTACATGCTTTTGTCAGATATAGAACTAAAGAGACCATTGGAGCAAAGAAGGTGGGGGAAATATTAAAGCAGGGAAGGAGCTAAGTATTGTAGCTCTGGTGAGGTAGGGACATGAGAGAACGGTAGGGAAGAAGCAGTTATATGCTCAATGTAAGTCCTTGTACTAACATCTTCCATGATTTTTGTTGAGTAGCCTCAGGTATTTGTAGCTCTTTCTTTGGCACTGTCTTAATACTTGCTGATCCTGAGGCTGCTGCAGTGGAAAGTCAACTGTAGAATTAGCAGTACTTTGAATCTGGTCCGTGATGTGCATGGCATAGTCAGCTCTTTAGGAACGAACTGCTAATGAATTAAGAACAAATGAACAAACACACCCACGCCCTCAAAAAAAGAAAAAAAACCCAACAAAACACAACAAAAACAAACAAAACCACAAAAACCACACCCCAAAACAACCAACCAACCAACCCCAAAACAACCAACCAACCAACCCCAAAACAACCAACCAACCAACCCCGAACAAACGAAAAACCCAAACCTACAAACCAAAACCAAACCAAACAAAAAAAAATCCAGCAACGAACAAAAAAAAACCCAAACAAACAAAAAGCAAAACCAGCTCCCAAACCAAAACAAAAACAAGCCCTGAGTGAACAAACACTGCTGCCAAATTACTCTGTAATTAACAGACCAGTAAAAATGCTGTGGAGGTGACGGTCAATAGCAGTTACTCAAATAACGTGAAGGAGTTCTTTGCACTCTGAGTAACTGGAGCTACGTTGGTGTAAAAATGACAAGGGAGTGGGACCCAGTGTACAGATGTATCATGATGGAGGTAGGGAGTTAGGTAGAGTGTATGAAGGGTAGAGGATAAGGAGGAGAATATATGTTGGGAGACAGAGAGTGGTGGTAGTTCTGTAAAGTATTTTTGCATCAGAGTATCATTGTGAGGTTTTGAATCTGCAGGGACATCTATAGGATGACTGTAGCTTACGTCAGGTTGGGCTCTAGACTGTATTTTACTCTTTTTATAGTATTTATTTACCAGGTTCACCCAACAAGGCATGTCTGGTGACAGATTTGCAGAGTGAATAGATCACAGTAGGAATTTGTCTTGTTTGTTCTGCAAGTTGCAGTACATACAAGTAATCAACCTTGAGTAGTTGTGTAAGAGTTTTTAGCAGAGATCAACAAGATGCCGTACATAAAGACTGATATCTTTCAGGGTCCAAATTAATTATATCAAATGTCTGTTTATGTTCTAGATAATATTGGATGACTTCAAAAATATCTATTGTTTTATTTTAGTACTATTTAAAAATAAAATCCAAGTAGCTAACAGAGGCTTCCTTAAAGCCACTTATGCTTACTGCAGCTAGGAACTGAGGTGTCTTATCACACCTGACTTCACATGCTATGATACCGATTCTGGGAAGAGAATAAATTCTTGCCTCTTCTTTCTGAAGATGTTTTGGAGTTCCAGAGAGCTGCCGAGTTAATTTACCACACTGGTGTATTCCTTTCTTGCTGTTTTGAGTTGTTCGGATATCACAAACTTAGCTTAGTTTAGAATAAATTCAGGAAATACAACATGTGGGATCTAGCTGTCATTTATTATTGTTGTATAATAACAACACAGTTTTAATTTGATAGCATTGTCTTTAATTGCTTGGGTTGGTTCAGGCTGTGCCTGTGTAGGAGTGCTGCTCTTATAATGTTAGAGCTTGTTCCAGCTCTTCTTTTTCTCCAAATGTTCCAGCTTATCAGTTTTTGGAGTTCTAGACGGTTTCATCTTTTCTCAATACTTCTGTCTGGGGTCTGTAATTATTCCAAGGGTTCAAATAAGTTTTTTTTTTTTGCTTAAAATGCAGTTGGCCTGGCCCATACGCAGGTCTGTTCAAAGGCATATTTGGTGCCAACGGTACCGAAGAAGACTTTACTGATCTAATTAATCTGATTGATCTTCTTGAAGAAGGTTTGAAGTGCACTGGGGGCAGATTAATTTCCAGCCAATGCTGAATTTTGTATTTACTGGTCTTTAAGGTATTTCATCTGAGTTGACTCAATAAAAAACAAGATCTTATTTTGACTATAAGACAGGTCCTCTTTCTTATAGACTAACCATCTTAGTACACTTCAGTTTGTTAGAATCATAGAATAATTTTTGTTGAAGAGACCCTTAAGATCATAGTCCAACTATAACCTAAATCTAGCACTAAACCATGTCCCTAAGAGCCTCATCTAAACACCTTTTAAACACGTCCAGGGATGGTGACTCAATCACTTCCCTGGGCAGCCTGTTCTAGTGCTTGACAACCCTTTCCAAAAAGAATCTTTTCCTCATATCCAATCAAATATCCCCCTGGTGCAACTTGAGGCCATTTCCTCTCATCTTATCACTTAATACTTGGGAGAAGAGACCAACACCCTCCATGCTACAACCTCCTTTCAGGTAGTTGTAAACAGTAATAAGGTCTCCCCTCAGCCTCCTTTTCTCCAGGCTAAACAGCCCCAGTTCCCTCACCTGCCCCTCATAGGCCTTGTGCTCTAGACCCCTCACCAGCTTCGTTGCCCTTCTCTGAACTCTCTCCAGCACCTCAATGTCTTTGTTGTAGTGAGCGGCCCAAAACTGAACACGGGATTCAAGGTGGGGTCTCACCAGTGCTGAGTACAGTGGTACAATCACTTCTTTAGTCCTGCTGACCACACTATTCCTGATACAAGCCAGGATGCTGTTGACCTTTTTGGCCACCTGGGCACACTGCTGGCTCATACACAGCCAGCTGCCAATCAGCACCCCCAGATCCTTTTCCACCAGGCAGATTTCCAGCCACTCTTCTCTGGGCCTGTGGCGCTGCTTGGGGTGGTTGTGACCCAAATGCAGGACCTGGCACTTGGCCTTGTTGAACTTCATGCAATTGGCTCAACAATCCATCCAGTCCTGATCATTCCCTGTGACCTTCCTGCCCTCCAGCAGATCAACTCTCCCACCCAATTTGGTGTCATCTGCAAACTTATCAAGGGTGCACTCGATCCCCTTGTCCAGATCATTGATAAAGAGATTAAACAGAACTGGCCCCAATACTGACCCCTGGGGAACACAACCCACGACAAGCCGCCAACTGGATTTGACTCTGTTCACCACAACTCTTTGGGCTCCTCCCTCTAGCCAGCTCTTTATACATCTTGTTTCCCTTTGAAAAGCTTTAGCCTTTACTGTTCCAGTGGACCATAACTGTCCTACTATGACAACAGATAAGGCAAGAGAAAGCTAGTTGAAGGCATTGAATGTGACAGAGGCCTGAGAAGGGACTTCTTAAATGGAGCTGTAGAGAATGTGGTATTAGTGTGTTTGTGGTGACGCATTTTGCACATTAAAGCTTGCAAATGTTTTTCTGCAAGGTACCTGATGACTTTATTCTTATGCAACAGAATAAATGTGTTAAAAGATTTATTCGGAACATAGAAATGTTTGTTTCATAAATATGTCTGAGTTATATAACTGGTTGTAGATGTAAGAAGTTTTGTCTTTGTCTTCAGCTGTTTGTGTATTTCAGTAGCAAAGACAGCCTCAAACTACAAATTATTTCAACAATCAAAAAGTCTTAATAAGGGGGGGAATGCTATTCAGAATACAAGTTTTTAATGGTATTTCCTTCTACTGATCAACGTTAACTAAATATATTCTGGGTATAGCTTTAGTAATCAGTTTTCAAACCAGAGGTTGATTTCCACCAGCATTCAGAGACCTGGCCATGTTTGAAATCTTAAAGCTAAGTGATTTTTTCTGTATTTTCTGAAGTCCAGTGTTATAGTTTTCAGTGGAGTTCTGTATACCTCCTGAGTTACATTCCAGGTGATAGGTATGAGTGAAGCATTTAGAAGCTGCAGAACTATCCAAAGCAGCCCACTAGTTTCAGGCTCAGAGGCAAAACGACAAGATTGTTAGCATTTGCTCCTTTAACTTTCTGCTGCCAGGTCAGTCACATTTTGTGAAGAACAGTTTAAGTTTCCATACTGGACAGAGTCTGGGATATTGTTTATGTTAAGTTTATTGGTTGGACAGTTGCATATTTTTATGTTCAGTGCAGCCTTACTACAGTAGCAGTGGTGTTAGCTGACTGCCCTCCTACTCAGTACTGGAAATAATTTCCTATTCTCTCAGTAGCTAGGAACAGCAAGTATAGTAAACATGACCAGTGATCCTGATTGCAATTAAAGTTCCCCTGACTGTTAAAAATAGTTCTTGGGAAAATAAATGTTTTTGTGTCAAGGGAAGTTAAAAGTTTGATGCTGAATTTCCCTTTAGTTTTCACTGCATTAATCTCCCTGCTAAATAATAAATGTACTAGGTTACCTTTTAGAAACTTCATTAGTGGATAGGACTCTGCCACAGGTATGTCTGCCCACTTGCTACTGATGTTGGTTATAGCATCTATGAAGAGGGGTAATTTAAGCTAAAAATAACATTTTGAGTGATTAAAATAAGCCTGAAAAAACACAGCACTGTACAGCAGCAGTCAACTGGAATTTTCTTGGAGCTTCCTCTGTACTGTATGCTCTGGATTCTTGTATATAAAGGAGACAGTGAGCAGGATCAGGCCTGGAATGCAAAAATTAGATTAATAATTAAATTAAGACCTCCTAGGATAGTTCTTGATAATAATTGAAGAAGGCAAGTTGTCCTGGGTAGGGGCACTTGATTTTAACCTTTGACCCTTAATGGTCAATTTAGGCTTATACACCATGAAAAAATTTTCGTTTATGAACACCTAATGATATGGATCTTTTCTTCTCCTAGTTTTAAACTTTTTGACCCTGTTTGTTGACAGATATATTTTACTGTTTTTAAAAGGAAGAAGCTACATTTGAATCTGCCTGTGGAATGAAAAGGAGTACACATGGTTTGCATATGTGTTGGGGGCCAAAGCTTCAAAGCTATTTATTTTTCTTAAACCAAACTTCTCCATTTGGAACTGTGCCCACAGCACAATTCCAACTTTCACAGAGATACGCTCCTTCAGAGATAAATTGACTCTTACACCAGAGATTGAGAGCATCACCTTTGTATTGCTAGAACCCCCATCTCAGTTGGAATTTTAGCTCCCGAGTCTTTCATATAGAGCAAATTAAACTGCTAGAAAAAAAAATCTAAAGGTCATCTAGCAACCAAGGCTTGCCTTTTTTAAACTAATACTGAGCTTTTAATCTTAAGTACCTTCACGTACACTTTCTACCCCCGCACTGGCCCAGAATCAGAGCGGTGGTTTATAAAGCCACCACCATCAAACTTGAGTCCACCAACTTTATTGCATGGTGGAGTGACCTTCCCATACCAAGAATACAAAGTAGACAGAAATAATCTTGCATTTTGCTCGTTTTCAGTGTTATGTGACCTGTTGTTGTTGTGCTAGCCCGCTATTTCTTGAAGGAGCGTGTCTTGTCAGCCGTTGAGTCATTGAGCTGTTGACAATCTTTAGGAAAGTTCCTGTACAAAGCTCAAAACTAAGTTTTGGAATTTATCTCCTCTCTCTTTAACATACAGATGTATTATAGAGGTACGGATTTATATATATGAAACATGAATGCACTGCAAGGATTCCAACTTTGAATGGAACTCAGGAAAAAAAAAGGATGGTGGTTTTCTCCATTTTTTCAGTTGGTGTCAGTGAAGAATGTAACAACAGTATATCCAGTCACTTGGAATTCTGTTCTTGCTGTAATAGTCTTGCTGCTATTTGACTGTGATGTGACAGTGGATATTCTGCTCCTGGGGTGTTAACTGTTAGAAAAAGTGGTACAAGTATGGTCAGGAACCTGCTGGTGCTGTGTGTATGTGTTCTGCTTTTCCTAATGAAGTAATGGTTGGCAAAGGTGTATTTGAACTGCTGATGGACATGTGAAAAATTATGCTGCGGTGTCTAGGTTTGCTATTGCTGGCAAGACTAAAGCTCCCATCCTTAATTTTTAATCAAAGTCTGGCTGGTTGTATGGACTCCCTTTGCCAATCTTCTGTGGCAGTCGCAGGAGAGGTCACAAGTAGGGAAGAGGCAGATGCTGCTACATCTTCCTTCTCTTTGCAAATTCTGTCAGGAAGGGAGAGGAGCTTTGGTGTGTGTTTTAAAAAGGAGCACAGAAGCTGTATTCCTTCCTTGTTTCCTTCCCTGCCTTTCTCATGTTGTCTTTCTAGCCAGTGTGGCCTCTGTCAGACCTGTCCCTCAGCCCCTGAGAGATTCCTGCTTCTGGAATATTTCTATTATTTTTGTAAAGCTGTAAACAGAGGCTGACAGATCCCAGAATGCTTAATGTACAATATTCTTCTTTGGTTTTATTACCATCTGATCAATACTAATGTTTTACGTCCATTCCTCCCCACCCCCTGTCCTTTCTGCCACCCAGTGTCTTTAGCGTTTAATTCTCCTTACCCATTGAGGCAATTTAGATGTATGAACCCCAAAGTAGCAGTATTTGTAATCGTGTAGTGCAGCTCCCCTTATCTGCCGGTGTCCTCGATGACATGCCCAGTTGGCAGTATGGCAGGAAAATTAGTTTGATTGCAAGAGATGAAACCTGAAAGGCCAAATGGCTGAAGTGGAGCTAAGACACGGGGCTGGGGCCCTTCCTCCCCAGGCGTGGGCAGCAGGTGGCAGTGTGAGTCCGTAACAGTTTGAGCAGAGAAATTCAAGCGGAAATCAGAAAAAATGAAAAGAAAAATTATTTATTTTTACTCCGTATTAGTCTTCTGACCTAATCAGTAAAAAAGTCATTATTCACACAACACTGGCCAATACGCATTGTAATTTTTAACAAATAATAGGAAACTGTTAATGTTTTTGCAGGAAATACAGTTCTGTCTTGTGCAGCAATGGTCATTTATCACTGCACTTTGTGAAATCACTCATTTGTTCTAATTTGAATGTAAATGACTCTAAGGTTTTACAAATAAGGTGACAGACTCACATAAATGTAATTGCAGGGTTCATCTCTCTCTTTTTATATATCACTCATTAAGTTATGAATTAAATACATCGTATTAAACCAGGGGCATGTCCAATGATGATATTGTAATGGCAAATTACTCTATGCTATTAGAGGTGTATTTTTTATTCATGGACATTAATTTGTCATTAAGCAGCATTAGTTTAGCACTTTTATGTGGAAGACGTGACCTGAAAGAGGAGACTTACAGCTCTAATGTGAAAGAACAAGAATACAGGCACCAGATATACAGAGATTTTTTTTTTCACCTCCTGTAAAGAGGCAGAGGTACATTTTATTTAAATTTGCTTTGATTTAAAGCAATTTGAGTTACGTTAAGCCATTTTAGAAAAGGTATTTATGAATCATGAAAATGCTTTGGCTATTAAGTATTTACCAATATGGGAAAAGCCAGAATGCTAAGTACAAAATGGTAACTATAAATCATTTGTAACCTATGAACCTGAAGAGAACATTGGACCTAAAATGAGTTACAATCTGATTTTTATCTCAGAAATATCACTGTGATAGAGAGCTAATTGTCCATCATTTCTTTCCTCTATACTGGCTTAGCCAAAATAAAAATGATTTTTTTTTTCATTCCATCTCAGTTATGAAGTATCTTTTACCTGCTCTAAGCTTTGTATTTTTAAACACACTATTAGTATTTTCACAGGGATCAATTTCAAGTTTGAAATATTAAGCAGGAGCTGAATCTTTATTAAGAAAATGAATGAGAAAATATTTTATTTGATGGAATTTGAGAGGCAACTTCGCACTTCAGTATTAAACTGAGGAAAATAGTGAATGACTGCATTGTCTTTGAAAGATATTAGAAAGATCTTGTAAATTTTATTTTTGTTTTGCAGTCAGTTTAGTAGAAGAGGCCATCATCTCAAAACCTTGTTTACTTAGTGGCACAGGCAGATTGAAGTCATAAGGATCCAAGTTGATACATGTATTTGCATTTTAGACTTTAAACCATCTCTCAGTAAAGGCAAATAATCTGAATTTGATATGAATCTATGTAGCTGATTTCCTCCTCCCTTATATATTATGTTTTTCTGATCGCTTAATCATTACTGTTCTATGCATCTGTCTGAACTGCTCACAACACACTTAACTAGTGTATTGTGCTAGTTAAAGAAGAAAGATTTGTAATGAAAATTACCTAAACCCAAAGTATACATAAGTAGTTACAGAAACGGAAATACATCAGATAATCATCTAGTTTTGACCACTGTTAAATACTATTTCAGTGCCTAATAAGGAAACATTTTTTGCTTAACCATTTCAGTTTGTAGGGGAGCCCAAACAAGTTCCATGTGAGGCTGCTGATGTTTTCCAGTAGGTATCTTAGCAGCAGTAAATGCTACAGAATTTTAGCACGTTCTATCATTCTTAGTCTTTTGTTTGTACAACTTCAAGAGTAGAATTTGCCAGGGAACCAGTATCTTTCTCAGAATTGTCATGTAGACTAATTCTATTTAAACCAAAATCTCCATTTCCTTTCAGGGTATTGAATAGACCTTGAATTCAGAATGAATATAAATGTACATGATGTCTTACTGAATTTTCAACCAATATGTAATCAGAACTTTGAAAGTTATAAATTGTCCTCATTCACCTCACTAATTCTAAAAAATAAAGATACAAACCTAAAGATTAATAGTATCAACAACTTTATTAAACATGAATAATGTCCTGCAAGTGTATTATTCCAAACTCAAAAATGTTTATAACTTTATTCTCTTTTTTCCTATGTAATCTATTCTAAACATCTGTTTATTAACTTGGAGGAAGGCACTGCTAGATTTCCCATCTGTTTCAACAGAGTCTTACAGAATTCGTGATTTCTACCACAGAGTGTGTGTAGCTGCATAGATAGCATTAGATCCCAAATGGCTTAAACAAGGAATTTTATTTGCGGTTCAGTGGGAATTGTCTCAACAGTAATTTTTATAGGAGCTGTTGTGTCCTCTGAATTTGAGAGACAGTGTTATATTGTCTGGACTTCCCTTATAAGCACTTTGACCTTTGAGAAAGATTCCAAAGCCACTCAAAGGAAGGTCTTTTTTAATTCCATTTCAGTCTTTTCTCCTTGTTCTAATTATATATGCAAAAAGCCTTCAATTTCCGTAGCATCTAAGCACACTAATACTTAATCCTTAAGTACTGTAGGAACCTCGGGTAGGTTTAGTCCCCTGAACACTCTGGAATTGGGATTCCCACTTAGTTGAAATAGCACGTTGTGGCTGTGAAGAAAGCTAGGGGTAGAGACCCAATGTCATATGCCAGGCCCAAAGTCAGTGTTTATATGTGCCTGTATTTTGTTTTTACCTGCCTCACAATATTATAACTTATATTTACAGCATTACCCTCTTCATGAGGAACTGAAGTATGCAGAGAGTGTATGTGTATAATGGTGATGTCAGGGGCCCCCAGGAACCGATACTGAATGTTTACTGTAACTAAACACTTAAGAGTGCTTGACTACCTAGATACTGTTGTGAGTCTTAACTTGCATATATATTATACACTACTGGTAAAAAGCCCTAATCAAGTTCTGGACTCATATAGCACCATTCAGCCCTGGACAAAAAGCTGAATAGATGAATGGAGTTTCTTGAAAAGTAATAAAACTAATAGCGAAAATGCTCAGTGTATGTGGTCAGTATTTTGAGGTGAGGGAAAACACAACATTAGGTATATGTAATTTTTGATAAGCTGTTATTAGCATTTTGCTTTTAGATATGGTTGAAACCTTTGAAATTTGGATGTTTTAGCAAAATTTGCTATTAAAATATGTATTTGAAAAGGACTAATTTTTATAACATCATATGGAATAATCATTGGCTACACACTTTTTCAGTAAACTGTACTTAATTTTTAAAAAACATGACACTTCCAGTTAGCTCAGTTACTTAAAAAATAATGTATTTCTGCAGCTAATCTGTGTCCCTCCTCTACATGCCCTTCCAATTTTCTTTTAAAGGGTGTCTGGCTCAACTTCATTCCGATTGTGTTTAAAGGTGGGTACAGAAGAGGCACCTTCATATACTTGAAGACTTTGAGATACTGGCAAGTGTCTGTAGTTGTGAATAAGGAGAAATTAGGCTTACAATGATCTATTCTTCTTTTAAAGGTGGTGTCTTCAAGGTGAAATCTTAAAGCCAGTGAGAATTTTATCATTTTGTTATGACTTGCATATGTCATGCATTGACTAAATAGTTTTCAATATTTCTGGGTGGGGTGGGGGGGGAAACCCTTGGTGGTAAAGCATGGTGTTCTGGCCGTAGCTATTTGAGATTGGGTGGGAGGGGTGGAAGATCTGCTAGAAACTAAATGAACAAAACTTATTATGATCTATGAAGGCTCATGCCTTCCTGATGCTTAGCACCTTCAACTGTGTGAACGTTCACATGTGTTCGTTTTGAGAGGACTTGTGAGTTGTTTACCATTACTGAAGGTCAGATGTGGGAACTGTCAAACTGGACATTGAGTC
This sequence comes from Columba livia, assembly GCF_036013475.1. Taxonomy (NCBI): domain Eukaryota; kingdom Metazoa; phylum Chordata; class Aves; order Columbiformes; family Columbidae; genus Columba; species Columba livia. The sequence goes on from NC_088604.1 coordinate 42,087,810, forward strand.
AAGGTCAACCTTTTACACTTGGGTTTTGTGCTTTCGAGGTTGTCTGGTTTTGAGAGTCAGATTTGTAATAATTTCTGACCAAGAGAGTGAGAAATTAATTCCTAGTCAATAATGCTTAAAATATGAAGAAAAGCTCCTTGATCCTAACACATACTGATTTTTTTTTTTTTTGATTCAATGATGCTTCCAGAATTATTTTCATTCTTTTGCTTTTTTCCCCAGTATGTGGACTACTGCTATCCCTTTATACCCTGTTTACCTCCAGAAATCAGTTCTAATTACTATGTAGTAAACCTACTAATCAGCACAGCTCCTGGTTTGTGGGAAAGCGGTGTTCTTTTCACTGCATAAATTTGGGGACAGAGTAGTGTAGAGTGTTTTATTTTACTGAGACATAATGCTTATTACAGACATTTTACTGATATATTGAGCTGCATAAATAACTAAATTATGTTAAAGTTGGGGGTGGGGTAGGGAAGAAAAGAATTATCTAGCTACTAGAACATTGAAATGGGTTCCAGGCATTTGAGGTTCTGGTTTTTGTATCTTCTGCATCATGAACAATCTTTTAAATTATTCTTTTGCTTCTCCTTTTTCCTCTGTAAAATAGAGTTTGCCTAGGTTTAGTGCTGGGAGCAAAAATTTTCGTAGTGATTTTTTTGAGGCAAGGTCAGATATTGCAGGAGCATAGAGATGCCTGAACAAATAACTTTTTTCCAAATGAAATATATTTTTCAACACCTTCAATGTTTCCTTTTTATCATTCACATACTTTAAATCAGGTTCTTTTAACCGATGAGTACCCTCATATCTTCCTGCAGCTCCAACAAGTCTCGTGCTCTTCAGAAGAATGTGAAACCATATACCCTCAGAGGTCAAATTATGCAAATATTTCCTTCTTTACCTGTACATAAAATTGGCAAAAAACTTGGTTTATTGCATTCATTCTTTCAATGCAGAGTTGCAGAATGTTGGTAGTCACACAAAAGTAATGCAAACTGTCCTGCACTTCCTGGTCCCTTGGCCAGTGTAACTTTGATCCTACCTCCATGAGCCAGAAACTATTTTCTGAAAATTTGGCCAGAATTTTTTTTGCTTTTGTGTATTTTCTCTATTTTATTAATGTCTTTGCTAAAGATCAAATCCTTCAGGAGCCTTTCTTTAAAAAAATAGGTTGAGCACCTTAAATCTTGCAAGGTTGGGTTTCTATCTTGTAATATTTTCATATAGTTGAAGTACAAGCTTCAGAACTGGGACCAATATTTAAGCAGTAGCCTTAAAAATACTATGTTGAAGCAGCAGCAGTGTTTATTGGATGCTACTCCACGTTCATTTCACAGCAAAAACTTTTTTTGTCTCACTACTGTTCTGAGAACTGATGTTGCTATTTCTGATGGCTTCTTAGTGCCTCCTGATGGCCTGCAAATGTTGTTATAAATAGAGCCTGGTATATGTTCTGTATCAGCTGATTTACCGGTTCTCAGATATGGTGTGGGTTTTTTGTTTTGTTTTGTTTTTAATGTGATCACTTTACCAGGAAAGCCAGACAGTACTCACATTCTGTCATTCTCATAATTTGTTACTGTGCTGCTTTTGCAGAATCTCTGCAAACTCTGCAGGCAAAACTTATCGTTCTTTAGTTCAGTTAAACTGCTAACAGTATTGGACCTAGAATCAATTCCTTGAGGACTTTGCTGGAAAAAGTTACACCGCCTTATAGCTTACCATTTATTTCATTTGAGATTGTCACTGAACAAATCTTTGATCTAAGATGCATCCTAATAGATGTAGGTAATATATGAAATTTGTGAAATATTATAGCATTCAACTTTCTCTAGTGCTCCTTGTGTTAAACTTGTCCCATTTTATTCTACCAATAGTTCTTGTAAACTCGGGAAAATTAGCTCTTTTGAGGTTTCAAAAAAATAAATTTCTCTACTGATTCCTTATTCCTTTCATACAAGTAAAATATTAGTAGATAGCTGGGGTGATGCGACTCTTACAAAGCATTAGGAACTACTGGTTTCAAACTGGTGACTGATTCTGCTTTGTCTATCAAAATTTTACTCAGTATTGAGTTGTCTTGCACTGGATTCAGCCTTTCTGGAGACAGAGTATCATATACTGCCTTAAAATTCTGAGAAAGCGTTGTTTGGGTTTGCTTTGTTTTGTTTTGTTTTGGCTTGTTTAGCAAGTATTTCTGAGATTTGAATTTGTCTGTGTTAATTAACCCATCATTCCACACATATTAGACAGTTTGTTTCATTCTCTGGTGAGATTAGATGTCCCGCTCTCTACGGTTACCCTTTTATAGTTATTCATTTTTAGATGTGTTTATTAGCTTTGTAATCCTTAAGCATTTGATGACAAGGTGTTGCCTGGGACTCTGAAGCAGAGACAGGTTTTTAAGAAAAGTGGTCCCTTGTTGTGTTTACTACAAAGCAACATATACATCAGTGAAACGTTTCAGGAATAAAATGCCATAAAAAGATTCTGAAACAGAATTGTTTGTATCTTATTGTATCCTTTGCATGTGAAAACCTCCCCTGTTCTTATTTATATCTAAAGCATTAATATTAGTCTATTGATAATTTTGAAATATGCCACCTGTTTATTCTTTAGTGCAATATCATGTGTGTTGACTTCCTTTTGTTATTATCTTGCTATTATCTATCTTCATCACTATTAATTTACATTTATGCAGAGCAGTTGGAGCTATCATGCAGCCTCCTTGAGAAGTCACATCTTCTCCACATTGCGATTCTAACTCTCCTGCTAGCTTCCAGGCCTGTTTGCCTCTTGTTATCTCTGGGCTTCTTGTCTAGATCTATTCTCCTGTTCTTTGGTCTGCATTTTTTTTGTGCTTCTGCATTTGAAAGTGATAGTGACCTGCCAGGGCTCCAATGTGGGTCCCAAGCAGCACAATAAAAGTGGGATTTCAGCTTTCAGGTTTTGTCGTTGTGCTTTGACCCTCAGTGGGCAATGATGCAGACTGGATCTTGCTTAGCTGTGGGACAGATTATAGACAGTGCAGCTTGAATGGGATGAGATTTTAGCTGCAAAGTTTGAAGAAGTCATTACTGAGCATACTCAAACTATTTTTTTAGAGGCTGATGAGGGGGATCAATGGAAGATTTCACAGTGACGGCAACTTCTTCAAGCTGTTTCCATTCTGAATATTTTTAATGAGAAAGAGCAATGGTCTTTTCCTGTCAGTCTCATTCTTTGTAATGTGTTATACACTTTTTGAGATGTTTTCAAGAGATTTTAAAGAGATTAATCTTGAGGCTGGAAAACTTCAGCTTTGAACTATTAAATGTTGTAAAAATAGTAAGACTTTGGAAAAAGGAACTGCCTTAACTACCTTAACACCTCTACTAACAGGTCTATCAGTAATGCTGGTAGTGGAGATGAGGATTAAGAATAAAAATCACGCTTTATTGTTAACTATGTATTAGAAACATATTTTCTGCTTGTTTTTTCACTATGCTTGAAAATTTTCATACTTTAGATTGATTTAAAACTTGCTTTGTTTGTCAGAATGTTGAGGGGATTTCCTTGCCTACTTTTGAAACAAGTCTTAAGAAAATTATTGAAATAATTTTTCCCTTGATAAGTAGCTGGTAGGTACCAGGACAATTACAAGATCCATTACTCAAATATAGAAAGAAATTAAATAAGCAGTTGGAAAATAATTTCTGAGCATCCCCAGTAGAATCTACTGCATCTCAGTGGATCATACACAATTCCCATTTGTAACATGTCGTATTATTTCTGTCCTGGCTGGCAGACAGAGGCCTGTTACTGTGTCTCACCTTTGAGGACCAAGTTTACAGAGAGTTTTCCTGTATTCAATCATAGGATGGCTTTGAGCTACTGATGTGATATCATCAAGAAAAAGGCATTTTGAGTCTAGGATATTGCATGCAAGGTAATTTATAAAGCTAAGGAAATATTAACGCTTGTGTATAACATACTGCTGAAAAATCATGAGTACTGTGAAGTGTTTGCCCATGCGGAAGAATAAATGAAGTCAAACTGGGAGGCATGTAGAAAAGGGCAGCTAAGATGATCAGCAAGGCCTGTTTTATGTGAGGAGATTAAAAGAGCTTGGCTTGTTTAGTCTAGCAAAATGAGGGCTGAGGAGGAATATGATTGCTTTCTGTAAATATATCAAGGGAATAAATACTGGAGGAGGGGGGAGCAGGAAGAGAGAGGGCTGTTAAAACTAAAAGATAATGTTGGCACAGGAACAACTGTCTGAGTAAATTAAGCTGGAAATTAGGAGACAGTGTCTTAAAATCAGCTGATCCTTCTCAGAATAGTAGTTCAGAGCAAGAACAGAGTGAGTTTTAAGATGGATCTTTCTTAATTTATGACTACAATGATTTGATGAGCTTGCCCTGTACAGCAGGGAATATGCTTCCACTCTGATATTCTCATAGCCTTAAACTGCAAAAGAATTGGAAGCAATAGTATTGTACAGTCCTGTTTTTCTTTATTCTTTGTTCTTCTTGTTGATGATAATTATTTCTTAACTGCTACTCCTGTGAACCTTGGGTTTCTAAAGCATAAAACATTCTCTTTCTGGATCTGACAATGTTAACAACAACAACAACAAAAAGACAAGTGAACATTTACCATGAAAGATTGCTGGTGGTTGATTTATTAGCCAAGTAGTTTTCAGGTTTCCTCAAACACTGTAGTAACTCTGAAGAGTTAGCAAAAATAAAAAGTAATGAAACATCTGTAAAAACTGTGTACCAATAGTCTGAGATTCCTGCTGCAGTAAAGAATGCACAATTGTCATTCCTCATAACATACTTGAAGAGAAGAGAGGCTCTCATAATTGGCAAAAATTGTAAACATTGATTAAGTCTGATGAAAGGTTCCTTTAGAGTTTCTGCTGTCTGAAATAGTTTAAAAGGGCTAGGTGAAGATGTGAAGCCAGGTGAGATGTGAAGCTTTCCATTTGGGGAGTTTCTGTGCCAGGTGCAGTTAAACAAACAAGCAAAAAAGTCACCAAACAAACAAAACAACCACAACAAAACAAACCACAGCAGCATGTATTCAGCAGGGGAAAGCAGTCATTGAAAATTCTGCAGAATGAACCTTACCAGTGGTTGTTCCAATCATACCACAGAACTTTAACTGTGTAGTCTTAATGTTTCATTATTATATTTCTTTCCACACATAATCATGTATGTAATATATAAAAGGCATGTATAAATAGAGTCACTTAAAATACTTAATTGGATCGCCATTTGAAAGTATTTGTACTATTTAATAACTTGGATTAATCTGTTTGATATTCTAGAAAATCTTTACTTGTTCGGTTTTACTTTGGAGTATCTGCATATTGGCATGTTCTGCTTTCATATTCAAAGACCACACATGTCTCATGACATGACCAATCTGAGAATCTCATGTCTTTCCATGGTGCCTGTTAAGGTCTGAGGGCCTCCTCCATGCCTTTGAAGAGGGGGCTTATTAGCACCAGCCAGCAGGATTCAAACTCAAAACTAAGCAGATACAGGGAAACACTAAGTGAGAAGGGAAATGAATTCTTATAGGGAAGAGGGAAAATAATAGGGCTGAAATGTTTTGATATTGTTGCTCTTGTACTTAGCTGCAGACCTACTTTGAAATCACAGCAAGGATGCAAAATAGCTTCTCATGCTTAAAAGAGAAAAAAAGCAAGTATTACAGAAAGTGTTGAGAAAGCAGTGATCTACTAGAAAAATAATTTTATGAAATGAGTAATTTAAAAATTCGTCCTTTACTGTGCCTATAAATGTATTTGCAGTTGACACTGATCTTGTAATAAATGTAAACGCAGTTTTATACGTTGCAAAATTCTGATGCAGCTATTCCATTGTGATCAGGCTTCAGCAAAATATTGTGGTCCAGCTGGGTGGCTTTGGTGTTTAGTGGAGGAAAATTTCAAATAAGATCTAAAGTATAGTTTTTAAAAGATTCACGCTTATGCTTTGTAGGAAATGGTTATGTCTGTTGCTGTGCTGTTGAGTATGTGCATGATTAGTTAGTTCCTAGGTAAATATGTGAGGTTTTGGAGAACTACCACCTTTGATATACTAAGGGAGAGCTGGAACCAACAGAACCAGATTTCTTTTCTCTTAAAATTGTGTTGTTCCCTTTTGTTGTCAGATAAGTATGTTTTTTGTCACTACGATTTTTCATTTTGTTACTATCCCTTATCTATTTAGAGCCTGTCTTTGCTATGATTTATGTCAAGGTTCTTTTCTGAATGGTACAGCTGGTTCGTACAGCTGGTTCGTAGTATTTAACACAGTAGAGAACTTGGAGGACCTGGGGTCGGGACCCCGTTGTGCTGGGTGCTGCATAAGGATTTTGCATAAAAAAGTCCCTGTCCCAGAGACCTCATGCTTCTTTTTTTTTTGCTTTAAAGAGACCAAACCATTTTTAGGAAAAGGGAAATAGTGTCACCCTGCAACTCCTCTCTTACAGCAGCAGGGCTAGTCATTTAATACCTTGATTTATAATAGTGTTGTAATCTAAATAGGAAGCAGGTGGAGCTACAACTGGGTACGATACTTTGGATATTAATGGCTTGGCTTGGCAGTGGAATTCTAAAGCTGTATATACTCTTTCTGTCTTAATTATGCATTCATTAAAAGCTTTTATACCCAACAGAATAAAGTAAATATTGTTTGATCTCTGTAGTGTGCTCCCAGACTGTAGATTTGCACAGCAGGGTCTTGATAATCTGAATAAATTGTATTTCCCCAAGGAGTTTATCTTTCAAATAAGGTCATAAAGAAATGCATTCTTTCCCCTTAGTTCTCCTTGTGCTTTTTCTGCTATTTATAACATGGAGCAGAGGAATAGAGCTGTATTGTAGTCTGCTGCGTACTTGGTTATGATTAACTCTAATTTATCAATCTGTTACATCCTTTTCTGTGGCTTGTGCAAGGCAATTATTCTTTAAAGTACAAATGAATAAATATGGATTTTGAAGTAATTTAAATACAATGTTTATATCTCTTTTTCCTGTTAGACATTTTCTCATATATCTATATTAAAATACATCTCTGTATTAAAATATGGACAATGTCATATCATTTATTTTGAATATTTAACATTGTCATCTTTCAGATTATGTTAGTTCGGAAAACTGATTTTCTTTTATGAGGGTTTTAAATGTCAGCTCGTTGTTAAACTGGTTTGGCATCGAAAGGTTGATTCTACTGAATCAGAAGACTAGTAGTGTAGAACAATGAATTCTCCTACTTCAGAGAGTGAGGAGGAGGGGTGTGTATAGTAAGTAACATGCATAAGATCAAAGATAGTTCCTCATTTTAGAAGTAGACACTGATAAAAAATTTGGGCAATTTATTAAATTGGTGTGAATTTACTGTGAGATTTTAAAAACTATTTTGATTGTCAGTTTTAAGATCTGTATATGTAATCTTAAACGTATTTTCTTAGTCTGAATTTGTTTCAGCAGCATAACATACATCATATTAGAAAAGATAGGATCACTACTGTTTCCTAATTCTCTTCAGCTCTTAGTGACAGTTCTGCTTCTGTTCATATTTCATCCTTCAGTTCAAAAAAAGATAAGTGGCATATATTTAAAAGTTTAGAAAAACAAGATTAAAGTTTCAGTCATTTACATAAGCCTGTTTTGTATTGCATGTTTTTAAAGAATGTGTGCTGCGATACAGTACCATAAGAAAGTTGAACATGACTTTAGATTTTGTAGCTGCTTTTTTAACAGAATATAATGAATTTGTGGAAAACAGAGACTGCCAGAATGTACTCGTGACCACATCTAAATTTTGTATTTAGTAACATTATATATATGTATGTTTTGGTTTTGTTTTTTTTTAAACAAAGTTGTAATTCAATCTAGGATTTAGTTTGGGAAATCTGTTTAAATTAGACTGAGTTGACAGTGATTGCTTTGATAGCTCCCACTGGATTTTTTGAAAACCAGAAGGTAAGGTGTACTCTTTTTTTTTTTTCCAACTAACATACAGCATTTTATTCTGACATTTCTGAAAGTCTTGCTGCATATGAAGAGCTAGGTTATCTGATCTGTGTTACACATCTTGCGATCTCAGTGTGACATTTTTGCCCTCTAGTATCATCATAGAGACAGTAATGTATTGTACATTATAATTTTGATTTGAATATTGGTATGACAGTCTGATAACTTTCAGCTGTAAGAGCTAATGCACTACTTGCTTCTTTAGCTGTGAAATGCAAACCTGTAGATGCTAACCTTACGAAGTCAGAAACAAGTGTTTCTGATTACAGGCCAAGACCAGTTTTAACAAAACATACTTGCAATATTCATCAAGCAATAAAACAGAAGTCCAGCAGTGTTAGGCAAAGTCCACATTGTGTTAGGCAAAGCATCAAAAATCCTCTAATGCTTACCAATGAAAATAAGTAAAAAAGTAAGCCCCTGTAATAAATAAATAAATCAATAGACACATAAATAAATAAGCATCTGAAATAAGTGAACGCACATAAAAAAACATATATAATATTGTAAATAAATGGCTGCTGAGAATTTATTTATCCATCCATAAGTATATTTGGCCTTTTCAGCTGTATGACAGCTTTCAGAAAAAAATCAGTTGGCATTGATTTGAGGGGATAGGGAAGTTTGGGGGATCATCAAAAATACCCAAACCAAAAATGAAGATTTACCAGTATGTTTTAGATTTCACTGAAAATGTGATGATTTTTCAGGGGAAAACTGCGTTTGTGTGTCATATTACTGTTTCTCTCTAATAATGAAAGATTTTATTATATTATTGCCAGTATTGTTGTTTTCTGGAGTCCACCAAAAGCCATCTCTCCTCCATTGACACTTTGTGGGGTTTGATCAGGCCTGTGTTTTAGCTGGGCTATTGATCCTCAGACCAGAATGCTTGATTTCTTTTTTCTTTTTTTTTTTTTTGGTGTATTTTTATCTTCCCCAAGATATAGCTGTTCACTACAAAAGAGCTCAATAAATATACACTGAACAGTTCTGAGTTTCTTTCTGGATGTTTGGCATTCATTCAATCAGGGAGTTTTTTGAAAAGATAGTCTTCCAAGGCAGGGACAATAAAGCATGGTTGTTACTTGTTAAACTCTGTGAAGTTTACTTTGATTATACTTGACTGTGTTGTTGCCACCATTGCATGGCCATCACAGAAGTGGTGGTGTAAGGTACCATCTGTGATCTGGAGACACTAAATCACTGAGCAAGCACACAGACCAGATACTTCTAATGCAAAATTAATTCCTTTCTCTTTCTTTCTGCAACTGGAGAGGATTTATCCTTAACTCCTCTCTATGAGTGTGAAAAGGAACTGACACCAGAATATCTGTGGCTTTTGGGACGATTGTGTTTTTTCTGACAACGTAAAGAACTTTGTTCTTCCAAGAAAACAATGTGAAACTCCTATGCAACAGTTTAAGTAGATAATGAATAGGATTTATCTTTAATGTACAAGCCTGCCAGGGAAGGTGCATCACTCAGACTGGGAGATAATGTAACAAGCAGGAGCCTCCACAGGAATTTGATTCAGTTTCCTCCCCTACAGACTCCTCTAAGCAGGTGAAAAAAATTCTTTCTCCACTCTCCATTGCATATGCATAAACACAGTCATTGGGACAGCCACCCAGTTCACACGTTCAGGATGTAGTCCATAAAACCTTCCAAAAAACCTCCTCTTCGCACTTTCCCATCTTCCCTGTTGCTCTGCTCTATCTGCCAGCCGTGCAGCTCATTTGACATTTACAAGATTTCTTGTCAGTTTCATTTGGTGCTGCCATTCCAGCCGGCAGAGCAGTGAAAGTGAAATTGACTTAATTTAGTCGGTTTCTCTTTCCTGCTCCAGTCCCTGTGTTAACTAACCAGCAAAGTGAAACTGACAAGACTTCTTGTCATTCGCGCACATGGAACTGGTCAAGGAGAAGGCGGCTGATAGGGAGCAATGCGGGAAATTGGAAGATGAAAACCAGGATTGTGGAGAGGGTAGAGGACGAGAGGTGTGAGAGTACAGCAAGAACAGAGAAGCGGGTAAACACGCTTATTTCCCAGCCTTCCTGGGTGCTTTTTGCTAATACAGATGACTTCTTGGCTTCTCCCCTGAAGAGTGTATGGTCTAGAATAGCAATACTTAGCTGTCCAGACTCTAATTTGCAAAGGCTACCAAGGCGAAAACAGCTTGTAAATATAGGTTATCTGTTACCAGAATGGAAAAAACTTCCTGCCCTGAGTTACTGTAGCTTTTGTCTCCACTGATTTTCTGCCACTAGAAGGAGGAGGAGAAAGAATATGAGGCCAGCATCCACTATAGGTTTATGTCAGTGGTCTTGAAAAAAGGGTCTATTTGTTCATTGAAGATAAATTTATACGTAATAAAGGGTAGCTCAGCATCTCGTATTTTGTGAGGCTTCATGGAACTAGAATGGTACTATGCAGATGCTCTAGCTCAGTCAAAACAGTAAATAATGAACAAATGATTGCTTTGTAACAAACCGTTGTGGTTAACGAATACATTTTTAATCCACTTGTTAACTCCTGCAAGCTCTTGTCATACAGTGTAAATCATGCTGGTTTATTATTTTATGTACTAATCCATATTTCTTACAGATGCTGTATGCATATATAATCTTAGCAGCTGCAATATAAATTAGTACTATCATATATATTTGCATATGCACTGGTAACATTTACACATACATTTTGAATGAGACTGTGTTAATTAATTTCAAGTTATATTGCCTTCCTTATCCACAGCTCTGTAAGAACAGCCTTTTTTCGTTACCTGAGACCTGTGGGATTTTATGTTCTCTGGATTTTTTTTCTTTTTTTTTTTTTTGTTTTTTTTTTTTTTTTTTTATTTTCTGAGACGTATTTTGTTTGCTTCACCCATTTAGGAATTAAATAGTTTTAATTACTTGGACCTGTATAAGCTTGCGGACCTCTTCAACCTCACTTTGTTGGAGAATGCAGTGGTTGACTTCTTAGTAAAACATCTCTCTGAGCTGTTGAAGCATCGTCCTGAAGAAGTTCTGGCACTCCCATACTGTCTCCTTCGAGAGGTTTTTAAAAGTGATAGACTCACTTCACTCAGTGAAGAACAAATCTGGCAGGTAAGGAGACTGGTGAACAAGCAGAATGTGTGATACTCTATAAACCACAGCAATAATCTGTTGTTTGAAACCCTGGAGCAATCCTGAGGGAGAATAAGCACTTGAGCAAAAACTGTGAATAACAACCAAGGGAGATTTTTAAATGAAATTTAAAAACTGTTGTGTTAATGCAATTTGTTTGAAAGAGAAATTTGTCTTATTGCTTATCTTATGTTACTTGGGTATGGCCAGAGATTTTCTTCCAGATGTAACTTCCTTGGTGGGAAGAGATGGCCCATGCAAGCAACTTAAGTATTATTGCCTCTGGTGAGGCTTAATGCCTCAAGTCTGGAAGCAAACCTGCTCCTGCAGTCTCTCCCATTCACTTCAGACAAACTTTGTTCCATGAAGTGAGGGCGTTAACTTCAATAGTCACTTAAATTGTTCGTGACACTATAACTGACTTTGGCTGAATCAAATTAGAGAACTATCACACAGGCTGCTCTGCTCAGAGATGAGTGGGGGCTTCAGTGGAAGGTTTGCAGCAAGAACCTGGAGAGGGAAATAATTTCCTTTAAAGAAACTGGATCTAGAAAAGGGCCAGGTTGCTTGCCATAGAGCATTAATGAGATAAAAGCTTTATGTTGTAATCTTTAGCGTGGATGGGGGGCGGGGAAACTGATGTGAAAAGACAATATATCCTGTAAAGAGAAACACAAAACCTAAACCAAAGCCTATACTTGGAAACATTCCCATCATATGTCTGTAAAAGTTGCAATTTGCCATATAGTGGAAGGAAATCTCTATAGTGTCAGTTATCCAAACACTTCTGTTTCCTTTTTGCTGTCATGCTTTATAGGAGGAAAATATTTCAGGGTATTTCAAGGTAAAATGTAACTTGCTTGAAGGAAACCTGTATTTTTCTCTTTAGGAAATGGGTTGTATTGGTCCACTAGAGGAGACTGAGAATCAGAAGACTGATTTATATTTAAATCCCTGTTATTTATCTACTTATCTTTTGGATTATTCTAAGTAAATAATTTCATTTCTAAGCCATTGTTTTATCAAAGTGTAAAACGTGTGTTTGTCTGTGGGGTATTTCATGTTCTGTGGATGAATAATGCCATGCGGGAACAAAATATTTATTCTTAAAAATTAAGAATGTCTAGTTAAGCTCTTCAAACCACAAAGACAGTATACAGATGTAACTTAACCTCTTAGGTAACTGACACATTTGTTTACAAAATTATGAGGCTTTAGATTATGGAGTACTTAAAAAGGTGATATTTTATACAAATACTAATATAGAGTTAGACACTTTCCTGTCCTAGTTTCTAGAGGATGTCTTTACAACAGAATCTGCAGCACACTGCCCATGATGGTGGGTTTGCTTCAGTTTGGCTTTTTTTAGGCATGATACTTTGCACTCCTAGCCCATCCTCCCTTTATCAGAAAAGGTTTTGATGTACAAGTTCATATAGGTGGCTTATTGGCTAATTGGCTTTTATCTCAGCAGGGTCAGTGAAATCTCCTAGCTATGTGCTTGGGTACACTTTTGCAAGAAAAGTTGCTACAGAAAACCATAGAAGTATAACTTAATGCCAGCTCAGTAATGAGCAAGCATGCAACCTGCTGCGATGAAGTTTGGGAAGTGGGAATTTTTAAATCTTGTGTCATTGTTCTGTCCTGCAAGAAGGACTCAAAAATAATTTTTTTAATTGTGTGCACTCCAATCAGTGAACACTTGATGAGGTAAATATGACCAAGCTTCTGTTTCTGTTGCAGGGTCAAACTGAGGAGAGACACTTATAGGTAATATGCTGCTTTTTGAGTGACAACAAATTCCACACTGTCCATTTAAGTGTTATCATAATTGCCTCTCTAAAGGTTACTAATGCTGTTCCAAAGAATTTTTTAAACTAGTTTTCTGCTGCAGGCAAAAAGTGCATGAGTCTTTTTAATTCAGTCTGTAGAACCAGGAATAAATATATATTTATAATTATCCCAGGTCCCCAGAATGAATTAAAAGACACACATAAATATTTACCAATTTAGGCATTCAGATGGCAATAAGAAACTGTTTTTTTTCTTTATCTTAGTAAATAAGTAATTCCCTTATAGTCAACCCAATAGAAGAAAATCAAATCAGACCAGCTATATTGCCTCAAGTGTAGTTAAGTTCATCATTTTTGCTAAGGTTATAGTGGTAATGCAATATACCATGGAAGAATCTAATATTCAGCCCAGGGTGAAGATTGGGTATGCCAGAGGATTAGTGTCAGGGTGCTTTATAGAAGTGAAACTTGATGGACAGGCTGGAGACAGATCTACAGAATCTCATTAAATTGCTGAATTGTTCATTACTGAGCACTCTCACTGTAATAAAGTGCTCATTGACTTTGACAAATCCCCATCCCATGTCTTAAGGAAGAACAGCAAAGCAAGAGGTGTTGGGGAAGCTGGAGGAAATTGGCACAAAGTGGGGCAGATAATAGAAACGCGGATGGGGGATGCTACCGTTTGATTCGTCTGTCTTACCTGTGACTAGTGTGGCCTGCCGCACACACGCTTGCATGTTCTGGCGATAGGAGTTCAGCGTGTGCCCAAGGCACCTTTCCTAGCAGGGCTCACATGAAGCCCAAAGCGCAAATTAAAGCTTCCCTCAGAGAACCTCTGGAAAGGGCGCCGCTGTCTGCAGAGCACAGTCATTTTCACTAGTTTACATTCCCAACCTCCACTGGGTGATTTGATCCGAATGCACATAAAGATGAAGGTAGTTATTTTAATGCATCAAAATGTGTACACAGTGTGATGCTTGAATGTGATTTAAATGGAAGTGACTGCAGCTCATATCTGGCATATTTTGGATTTTTGTTAGGCAGCCAATTCACAGTTACCCAATTTTAGTGACTATGATGAAATATACCCTTGAAAAAACACAAGTGTGAGAAAGTAAAAGTAATATTAATGGCGGCACATTAGGATGTGGGTTAACGCAGACTACTACAGTAATTAATGTTGATTCTTTCAGAGAAGTGTGACTTCCAAACCATGGTAAAGTGGAAAAACTAAGTAGTTCATTCCTCTGTCTGCTTCTTAAAATCTTATGCAATTATTTGGCCCAGTGCAGGTGTGTTATTTTTGGTTGAGACAATAGACAAATAATGTAATGATGTATTTCTGAAAACAAAGAAACACTCTGAAACTGCAGTAATTTACTAGCGTCCATCGTTAGGGGTTTTTTAGCTAGGCTAAGCCTGTTATGGTGATTGTTAGGTTACACAGGATTTGTTTTCATATTGATTTTTTTTTTTTTTTACATTTCACTAGCATGTGAGATCATGAAATATTATTTTCTTGACATGAAATTTATGATTTGTCAGCTGCACTAAAATGTGAGTAAACTTAAAGCAGTAACATGAAAGAAAGGCTTAGATGAAAATATTAAGAAAACTAAGGAAGAATTCTGAAAAAGCTGGAAGAAAAAAAAAGGCAAATTCTTTGGTATTTTTCCTCTTCCTCTGAGGCTGTGCAGTACACTTTTTACACAGGAAATGGTCATGATGAGGACAAAAATCTCTAGTTTATCATGAAGTGAAAAGAGAATCTTTTCGTATAGGCCATTACTAGAAATGCTTATTGGCTCTACTGTAAGGAAGCAGATTAATTCTTTCTGTTGATAATTGAAAATGTAACCAACCCTTTATGATAGAATGTGTTCTCAGAGGAATCTAGCAGTAGAAGACTTCTTGTTGGAACCTTAGCAAGTGGAAAGCAAGCCAAAGATTTAAGTAAAAAAACTGATGTTGGCTTTAGTTGTAATACAGTTATGCCTTATCATGTTCATTATTAGAAACTTCAGTGTCATGGGGCTTAAATGTTCATACTTCAAGGATCATACTAACAGTTGCAGGCAGAAACATCTGCTCAATCACTCTATTTCCCAGCAGTGCATTGGTCAAATGATAGTGTATTAAACACTGCAAATGATCCAAGGCGAACTATTGAATCATGTTTGGCAAAAAATCTTAATGTGAGATCAGTATAGATCAGTTTCTTCTTTCTCTGCTACTGGTTAAGTAGGTTGTTAAAGGATATCTATCTATCTATCTATCTATCTATAGATATATATATCTATATCTTTTAAACAGCAACCATTAAAAATAGATCAATTTTAGTATTTGCCAATACTACTTCTGAAGCTAAGGTTAGGAGTCTTTTTTCTTCTTTTTACTTTGCCATGCAACTCAGTTTCTTGGTAATCAACTGATAAGCAATCTAGGAAAAATTGCTGGATAAAACAGCAGGAGTAGTTTATTCAGCTAGGAAGGATGCAGCTGTGTTATGTCTTTTCCAGGACTAGGCTCCCAAAACATTCCAGCCCTGTTTATTTCCTTGTGTGCAACTTGTGTTCATAAAGCGGATGTTCTACGTAGGAAAGTGTAGCACAAGTTATTCCTTGTGTTACTGTGGGTCTGGTGTGCAAAATCAGTCTTTAGTCTGTAATAGAGAAGTGTCTTTACTTGAATTAACAGAAAAATGACAGGAAGACTACAGTGTTACAGGTCAATAGGAGTTGTTAAGCATTTATTTTATAATAAATGTATAAATCCAATTCTCTTATTACAGTCCTGTTTATCCTTTTCTAAAAGAGAGTAAAGTGTCCTATTTTCAACTGCCTTTTCTTACACTTGAGCTCTATTTCGAATCTTCTGGTAGCATTTGTGGAAGGCCAAAAGTATTCTCCAGCAGAAATCCCATGGAGTTCAGTGCCATTGGAAGTTCTGCAGTGTACACATTACAGCAGGCTGTTAGGATGGCACAGTTCTCTGCTGAAGACAGGCCCACAGACATCTTCCATACCTCTCCAGTAATGCCCACATTTTCCTATGCAGAACAGCAATTCCTGAAGTGGGTTGCCATGTTCCAGTACAAGCTTTGCCATTCCTTCACTGCAGCACTTGATTTTTTTTTTAATTTTTTTTTTTTTACTGTCAATCTTTTGATTCTAAAGAGCAATTTTCAACATGGAGAGAGAAAAATTAATGTTTCTCGGGGGTATATATATATATTTTGATGAAACGTGGACTAAGTGCCTTGCTAAATGTGAACTTAAGTTTTATGGCAAAACAAGTAATGAAATAAAATAGTAAGTGAAGGAAAGCAACTCGGTAATCAACGTTGTGTTTAAACAGTATATTAGCCTTTCACTGTTCAAGAAATAAGCTTAAGTGCTCTCTTGGGCAATAAGTGAAATCATGTCTGGTGGTCTAATGCCTGTCCCTAGCGAGTATTTAACCTAAGTAGAAAACCACCACACTAAAATGTGCCTGTCAGGCTCTTATCAAGAGAGGCACAGGAGTGAATAAAGGAGTTTGATGCATATCAAGGCCAAGGTGAATTGGTGAAGTTATATGGGAAAATTAGCATATTACCCATGTGTATTTTGCTGTGTTTTCACCCCCTTTTTAGTACTCTTTTCATGAGTAGTCTATGTAAAGTGTCAGAGCCACCCTTGAATCCCACTATCCACTCTACTGGGTCTGTTATGCTTGCACTGTGTATCAGGACGAGCTGCAAGCAAGATTATGTAGCTACCATCAAACAAAAAGAGGGTGAAAACATAACCTATGATAGGATGCAGGTTTCCTTTTCCTCAGGCTAATTGTAACAATCACTGGTATTTCACCCGAATTGACTCTGTGCAATGGTAATATTCCTTACTGTCTCTCTAGAGTATTCATGTGGAATTCATTTTATAAACATAGGCACATGCAGCATTTTTGGTAGGATATGCATGAGATGTAGGCCAAGCTGGCAGCTGTGGCACAGGATCTGCCAGAAGATCAGTGTCCTCTGGAGCTGCAGACTAGACAGGGTTTAGCAGGCCACGGCTGATCAAGGCAGTGGATGGAAGGAGCTGAATCTCACACTCTGCTCTGCTGATGTGCGCTGGTCACATACGTTTTTGCTCATATTTGTGCATAATTTGTAATAGTAATGGCATTTTGGCTTACAGTGAACATGATTGCTGCCCCTGTTGGCACTGTCCCCTTACTTTGTGAAACATCTGTCCCCTTTGTCTGCTTTAACTTGAATTTTATCCTTTACAGTAAAGTTTTGTGAACTTTATTTATTCTTTTGTTCTGAACTTTTGAAAGCTTCTGCCTGTTATTTCTTGTATGTTAGCTAATCTTCTTACTGTTACTTCTCAAGTATAGCAGTATAGAAAGGGATTTTCTGTATTAAAACTAGATTTATGTTAGGAACAACTGTGTGCTATTCTAATTTTCTTTTTGATACATGTCAGTTCCAATCAGAAAACTTGATTATTTTGCCACTGTTGCTGTGAGCAATAGAGAAATTGCTGGAAGGCATTACTTTTGCCTCAATGTCCTACAGTAACATCACCTCACCTTATTTATCCCAGATTGAACTTCAGAACTGCACAGAGCATCACATCAGTATTTAGGAAGGCTTCTGTGCTCACAGCTCTTGAATTTAGGTGACTTCTTCACCTAAGCAATCAATGTGTGTTTTGATTTAGAAAGGCAAAAAGAGGACACCGAGGTGTGCATTCAGCAAGAGCGCTTCTGTGACATTGAATTCTGGTTTTGAGTTAGTCTGTTGTCGGGGGGTTTGTGTTGACTGTTGTGCTCTTTGTGGTACTGATCTATTGGAGATTAACTGAAGTATTGTTGTATTAATACACACGTATATGGTTACACAAAAGAAAACTGCTTAGGCCATAATGTTGTGAAAGCCAGGCGTGGTTGGAAATACACCTTACTTTCATTTTTAAGAACAACATAGATAAAGTCTAAAACCCACAGATATCACAGATGATAAAATGAGGCAGTCTATTGTTACTATCTTAGTTAACGTCTTCTGTTCAAAGAAGCAAGCGTTGGTAATTTCTACTTTATCAAAATCCCAGTAAAGCTGTTTAACACTTTTTCTGATGGGTTTAAGCTTGTGAAAAATGATAACAAATGAGAAACTCTTTTGAGGATTCCCAGCTCTGTATTTCAATAAATTTTCCTTTGGCAGGTGGTAGAAGCATTACTTCTATTTGTAACTGCAGAGCCAAAGAAGAAGAAAAAAATGAATTCCAGGTTGTCTAAAACCATACAAATTATCATCAATAAATTAGAATCCACGTTTTGGGGTTAAGTGCTTTCCATGTACCTGAACTAAATATGTAAAGTTGGTTGAAGTAAATTGTTGTTGGGTACTGGAACAGGTTGCCCAGAGAGGTGGTAGATGCCCCATCTCTGTAGACATTCAAGGCCAGGCCGGATGGGGGTCTGAGCAACCTGGTCTGGTTGAAGATGCCCCTTCTTACAGCAGGAGGGTTGGACTAGATGACCTTTGAAGGTCCTTTCCAACCCAAATATTCTATGATGCCCATATGTCTAGACCTGCTATGAAGTGCATGCAGTTCAGCTTGACTGAGGTCTGACCAGCTCTTGTTCCTTGCTGTCTCTCCTGCCCCAGGACCAGGACACTGGTGGCTGCAGGAGTATGTGGAGGCAAGGAGAAGGAAAAGCAGTAGCACTCCTGTGCATCCTTGCTTACTCCAACAGGGAGACTTTGGCAGCTTCCAGATGTGAGAGTGAGCTGCAGAGCCTCATGACAAAGGGGCACTTATACTCCTTTGATCACCTTGGACTCTCTTGTGCCAGGGAGAAATGGAAGAAATTACAACAAATACGTTTGACAGAAAGATCTTAAGCAAGCCTCACTGTGAAGTGGCTTCCAAGCTAGAGGTCTATGTGGGATAGTAATGACAGATGGAAAGATCACAGTCTCTGAAGTGAGAATCTGTGCTAAAAAGCTTTCAAACTGCTCCTTTAGAGTAGCGCCTGTTTCTATGTTCATGTGAAACTGTATAGGTCTGAATTTTATGAAGTTCAGCTTCTAGCAGTTGCAGTTGTTTCAGTTTGCTTCAGCTATTATTTAGTCAATTTAAATAATAAATGTGTTTGTTTTAATCTTGTAATAAGGAAGCTCTGACATTCCCAATTCATGAGATACATTTGGGAACTTAAATGTATTTACAAATGTGGCTCTTTTTAAGCCACTTTTAAAAAGAAGTAACATTCTTAGGATAATTAGTTGCTTTTGAAAAATTAAGTTATCACTTAAAAATGAGTCCTGTTTTAATCTGACCCATCAATAAAATTGACATAATTAAGAAGATGTGATTTGATTAAAAGGGAAACTGTTCTGTTCTCAAAAAAAGCTGAGTGAGCTTCTGCTAATGTACTTGCTTGGGGTTTTTTTGTGTGTGTTTAAAAAAGCAACATGTAAAAAAAAAAAATCCCTTTGTGAAAAAACAGCCTACTCCTAAAATACATCTGTAACTTTGTTGTTGCTGTGCTGTCCTCTGAGGTGCATTCTTCATGGGATTTGAGAAAGCAGAATTGTCTGCTGACAGGAAAAGGCCTGAATGTTCCCACAGTTAATATTTGTGGGCCTGTCCGTGTTAAAATGAGGTTCCAGCAGTGCTTTGGAGTTGAAGAATCAGGTTTACTAATGTGTAACGTGAACTTCAGTGGTTGACGTTTGATAACTGTGGGGCTGAAGTGATTGGGAGAAAGAAGGGGACACTCAGCTTTTGTCTGTGGGAGCCAGAAGGGAAAGCTGCCACTGGCCTTGTCAGGAGGCCTAGCTGGTTCATTAAAACAGCAGAAGAAAACAGAAATAAAGTTCTTGTGAAGGTGCTGGTGATATCATCTGTTTAAAAAAAAATAAAAAATAAAAAAAATAAAACCACCTGGTGATTTCACTTGGAAAAGTTGACCTCGGTGACTTTGTAATAACACGGCATGTTGAGAGCACACACAATACATAAACAACTAAGGAGAGTATGTACATTGATGTATGTTTTCAATGTGTGACCTAAAATATTAATGATGTACAAGTCCTGTAGAGCTGTTGTCAAGATTATTATAGAAAATGATACATTTTTATATGATTTGTTGGATTTGCTTATTAAATCCTTAGAAAATTATACCCAGGGAACGGGGAAGAAAGGAATAGGAATCTTTCTACATTCAAGAACCATTTATACTAATTTTCACAGAGCTGAATTGCATTTTTATAGAATTCTGTTGATTTTGTGCCTATTTCACTCTCTAACAATTTTTACTGATGAAAGCTTGTAGATTCCTGTCTCCGTAGAGAGCCACTGTATTTTTAAAATATATTTCAGGGGGAAAAATAACAAGAGAAGAATAGCAATGAAACCAATGTGTATTGAATGGTGAAAGATTGCTAGTAGATAATTGTAAGTGCAAATGACAACTTAGTTTAATATTAAACATGGCTATGTAAAGTTTCACTGCATTTGATGTCAGCCCGAATGTTTCATCTGAAAATAAAAAAGAGCAATTCTAGATTTTGGAATAGTAGCAGCTACAGAGCGGGGAGATCCTCTTCTTCTACCTCCCATGCGCTCTGTCCTCGCCCTGTTTAAGAAGAGAAAAAAGCTATTGTAAACTTTGATCTGCTTAAACTGAAATCACATCACAGTTAAGAGCCCTGGTTAGACAGCTGTGTTTATGAAGATATAAGCTTCTGTTTGTTGCAACTTCAGAAAAACTTGTCAGAGATAAAACACCTAGCAATGTTGGTTTTACTGTCATGATAAATGATGGAGGGGCCAAATTTGAGCATTTTGTGATGCATTAGAAAATAGATGGCAAGAAGTTGTTACTTCAGACCTTCTTGCCATTTGATCAAGTTATTGAAGACAGGCTTTCTATTAAGGTCTACAGGTTTTAGGAACCTATAAAGTTACATTTTAGTAATGTATATGATTGGAGGGTTGCTTGTAATTTCTAATTGTCTTCATGGCTAGACCTTTTTGAAAGGAAGAAGCGAGCTTCTGTCTCCAGATGTCATATTTTGGGTTTGGTTTTATTGCTTTGCTTTGCTCCAGATAGATCATCACTCTCCACACTCCTTTCTGATGAAACTGTTAAAATAAAATTGACTTTGATTGCAGGAGTAAGTAGAGCCTTTCCAGTGTGAT
The DNA here is from genome assembly GCF_036013475.1 of Columba livia. Classification (NCBI taxonomy): domain Eukaryota; kingdom Metazoa; phylum Chordata; class Aves; order Columbiformes; family Columbidae; genus Columba; species Columba livia. Next base: position 42,108,973 of record NC_088604.1, read on the forward strand.
CAATCACAGCTCATTTATTTTATCTGTGTACGCTTCCAGGAGTGATAGTCATTGCAGTGCACAGGAAAATAGAGTGGTTGTGGGGTACCTGTAAAGTCTGTTCCAATAGGGACTACACACTAGCTTGTACAGGTTGTGAACACAATTGTGCACATGGAGTGTCATTCCTGGGCTTGCACTAGGCCTTGCTTGTTCCTTCCATCATAGCAGAAGAAGCACATTTGTAGATCTGCCTGTGTAGAGAAGCTCCAAATGACTGTAAAGGAAACTACTCCATGATTTGAGGACTTGATCACACAAGAACACACTTCCCTTGAAGCACAATACAGGGTAAGATAGTTTTCTTTTTGCTGCTGCAAGGTTAAGAAAGAATGCAGTGTTTTGTTTCCTGTATGGAGATGTGCTTTTCAGCTGCAAAAGTATCTCAAATACTTTTGTCAGATGATATTTAGGGATCCATTTTGTCCTCAGTTTCAGATATCTGCATCTCACCAGGTTCCATTCTGTGTCACGAAGCACAAAAATCTCTGCAGCATTTTGGTAGTGCAGGAAAGAAACTCAGTTGTGGACAGCTTGAGGGGACAGAAGATTTTGATCATGTCAGCTGTACCATTGCTGTCTTCTGTCATACCACTTGATTTTTCTCTGTCTTAGTTCCCATGTTGGGAAAATGGATGAAATGTACACTTCTCTCAGAGAAGCTCAAGTTTTACTGCTTATAAATCGCTTTGAAATACTTGGAAGGAAAGTGCTATATAATTTTGAAGTTCAGATTCCCCAGAAGGTGTAAAATGGCAAACTTCCATGAGCTGTGATAATTTACAACAGCTGAGAGTTTACCTTCTGTCCCTACCTTACTTTACTTTGAGCTCCAGTAGATGAAAAGTTTAGTTTTTCCATTATAGCAGCCCTTTGCTTTAATATAATAACTCATTACCATATATAATGCTATATATCCATGTAGTTCAGCTAGCCTTTTGTAAAGCTGATTTTTGAACGTAGTTCTTTTGTTGCAAGTCTAAAAAGCTGAAATGTGTCTATTGAGGTTAGTCAGTGTCTTCTAGGTAGGCTTCAGTTTAATCTCATTTCCAGTAAATATAGGAAATGGTAAAATAAAATGCGTTGGATAAATTGTGTAGAAGAAGCAAATACAATTTTTAAAAGTGCACACTATATTCTTAAATGTTATTGTAAAACAGCTTTTTTTTTCTGTGCTTTTCCTATAAAACACATACAGGCCAGTATCATTATGTAGCACCAGGGAGGAAGGAATCTCACAGTAAAACACTAGACTGACAATGCAAGAGACTGTATTTGGTTGGTGAAGAGTTTGTCTTTAGGATAAAGAATTTCTCCCTTTCTAAGAAGGATGTTGTGCAGAAACATTTATTCAAAATTTCTGAGATGGTAATACTGCTGTTAAAATTGTTACTGATGGAGCTTTTAAATTATGACTAAGAAAACTGCCAGAGACACGTAGCTTCTGTATCCCCCTTGTACCTGTTGAAGGCTGTGCAGGACAATATTTTTGTCTAGCAGCCCTGTGAGGAAGTCAAGGAACTGGTGATTGATGCTTTACAGCTTAAATGCTTTAAAGAATATAGATCTTATCAGCACTCAAGAAAAAACTATAAGTATTTTTAGTACATTATGATTCACTTTAATGCCATTAATTTTGATAAACATTGACTATTAATACACCTGCATTATGTACCTCTACTTTAGTTGCAGTATAATATAATGTACCACTCATGCTTCTAGACAGACTTTGGCCAACAACTCTGCTTGCTGCATGTTATTCAGTGCTGAAAGATCAAAATCAAATTTCTGCTTTTTGGAAAGCAGTTTATGACTGCAGGGCTGGTGTTCTGGAAGTTGTATGTTGTTGTCTTGACATAATGTAGATCTCAAACCAGCAAAATTCCAGCCAAGAGGTAAAGCAATTCTTATTTAGCAGACCAAGAGCTTCCTAAAGTAGCACTCCAGACACATCCACTACAGGTTTTGCAGAGACTAAGAAGTCAGGGGAACATAAACTAACAAGTGGTTTCACTCTCCAAATCTAATGAACCTTGGGGTTATCGAATCTTCCTTTTGGGCCACATATTTCCTGAAGCCATAACTCATTTATGTTTGGCTTCCCTCTCTATTGCCTGAGCCTACTGTCTGATTCCTCAGTCCTTCAGACTCTGTCCATCTGTGAGGCTGTGGGTCAGTGACTGGGTGGCAGTGGTTATGGTTGGCTCTGGAAGGGTGTATGTTTTTTCTTTCCTGCCAGCTGTTGTCTCAGACTCCAGTTTGAGAATGCATTTTAGGAGCCCCCTTGTATACAAAGCCAGTGTCACTGCCGAATCAGGGGTTTAGCACTAGTGTGGGGATGGGGTGGCTGGGCAGGAGTTGGAGACAAATAGCAGAATGACAGCAGCTTTGGCTATGTGGTGGGGTCCTTGTAGTGAGGAAATGTGAATGTGAGACTTTGCTGTTTGCATAGAGAGAAGCGTGTTTGCTTCTGAGCCTTCTTTCTGTTCCATCCAACAAAGCACACGACAACAGCTTCCCAAACTGTTAGTTCTTTTCTTCATTGGCATGTTAGGACTGTCTTTGGGTCATTCCCAAGAGTTCACTAAATCCATGTGTGTATTGTAGATAGTATCTTTAGACATGGAAGGCTTGGGTATTTTAATATTTGAAACAGGAAGAAAGATGAAACTCAGCCGTCAATAGAGTGGAAGCACAGGGGGAAAGTACTTGCCAAATCACTGGCAGACTGGGCAGCTTTTGTCATGCTTGTTTTATCTAGGACTTGGAGCTAATAGATCTTCCTTAATTGGGCTGGGTTGGAGCCTTCATGCTATCATAGAATAGTAAGACTTTCCTCACTATGCAAAGAAAAGCACCGGAGAGCCTGGTCTTTTCAACCCACTTATATCAACGGCAGACTTCAATAAATTAAACAGGAACAAATGAAAATGGCATCCTCTGTGTCAGCCAGGATGTGCAAGCCAGCTCACAGCTTCTTCAGCTGAGGGCACTTGTGTGTTTTCCACTTAGATGAATGTTCTGCTTACAGCCCCAGACTCTTAGGGGATTAAAACTTCCATCAGTACTGTGAGGAAAAGGTACAGGAAACAAAACTTCTTAAAAGCCTTTGGTATTTGGAACAGTCTTCCCTATCCACTCCCCCTGCGGGCAAATATTAATCTTTGCTTCTAAGCTGCGTTTTTGTTTTTATATGCTGACCTGAACGTTGGTGTGTGTTTTTTGATGTTTGGCAGACTAGAGAACATCTGATGATGACCAAGATCACAGAAAAAAAGATTTACCGCTTGTCACTTGAAATACTTGCTTCCTTCAGAGGTACAAAGAGGTTCTTTTGATTTACTGCACCTTCCTTACAGCGCAGTTGTGAGGATGGGAAGCCATGTGGCTGGAGCTGAGGGGAGTGGGGAGTGAATTGTAGCTAAGGTGGTATAGGAAACTTGAATTTTCCATTTTCTCCAAATTTTGCCAAAACAGCCCCCTTTTTTTTTTTTTATTTTTTTTTTAATTTATTTTTTTTTTTAATTTATGAGGCACTCTGATTCTGTGCTGGTGAATAAGGTAAGAAAGACCTAGTGGGGCTGATTCATTTTTCTATCCCTTAGAATGTGGGAATGAACAAACCACCCGAAAACTAAATATTGATGCTGTCAGTGGCATGATAATTGGTCTCTGCTTTCATCTCCAAACAATCCCTTGCTTGGCTTCCATTATTCATTCTAAGAGGAAAAGGGTTATTAATGCAGTGTTCTTTAATTTTTTTCTTATGTGTGTGTGAGAGAGAGGGGAGAACAATAATGCAATAAATATATTGGCTAAGAGAAAACATTTGCAAGAGATCCTTGCCCATTTTTTTTAATCTTCTCTTATCATGAAGCATGTGAGCTGTGATAAATTGTTCTGCTAATCAAACAGCACTGAAAGGTTAGGTCATTGGAAGTCTTTAGTAATTTTGTGCTTTTCAAGAGTGAATTTGTTAAAATTATGCTGAATACCCACTTAAAGCCCGGGCTGAAAACCCTACCTGTGTTTTATAACTCTGCACTGTCAGAACTCATAATAAGTCAAACATTCTTTCAGAGGTACTCATAAGGGAGAAAAAACCCTGTAAATTTAAGAGTAATTTCAGATTGTAAATGAAAAAGAGAGGCACGACTGTTCATTTGCACCAATCATGCCTTCCTTTCATCTGCTCTGATTAGGCCTGGTGCGGTTTCATCAAACTACTCCATCACTGAGCTGTCACTCCAGTCGTCTGTTGATTGAAAACAATCAGGGCTCTGATGGCACAATTATTCTGACCCTTTAACTAGAGGCTGCTGTGATAATGAAAGGTTGATTATGATAGTTTGTGCCTCTTTCAGTTTGCCAAGAAGGTTAATTTGGGCATCAGACGGATGTTTAATGGGCGCTTGCTGGCTACACTGAGGTAAATGAGAACGTGCAGTCTTCGATATTGCACGGATATAGTTTGGCTGTCAATCATTGTCATTTTGAGTTTGTGCCTCACACTCTGGAAATCACATTTTATTTTTTCCTTGGGATTTAATTTATTCTGTGCCCTGAGGAAGTTCTTTCACTCTGTGACCTTCACAGTAGCTTTCTCTGTCTTTTTTTCCTTTCCTCAAATGGAGCCCAAAGGCATCATACATCTAGGGGAACGTTTTTCTTTCATTTTTCACCTTACAAAAAAATAAACCCCCTCTTTATCAGCTCACCCTGAACAGAGCAAATGTTTTAATTCTGATTGTAAAATCAAGATGTGCAAATGAAAGGGTACCCGCTTGCTAACGCAGCGCCACACAGGAGGCTGCTTACATAGACACACATTTGTAAAACCGACGAACAGGTAATTTAAAAATGTCTGTGTGTAAAGAGCGTGGGGGGATGGCACAGCTTTATTTTCACAGGCTACACGCATGTGCCTCAGCCTGGTGCCTTGTCAATATGGCCTCAGTCACTGTACTACAACTTTTTGAGTTGGAAAGTCTCTCTTCAAGGTTCAGGGGCAAAAGGCATTTCATTGCTGATTCAGAGATTATTAATATTTACTGTGTTCGGATTGAGAGAATCCTATGCATAATTTTGTAGTTGTTTGGCTCACGGTGCAAAAGAAATGCAAATACCTTATAATTTTGATTGTTCTACATGCAGCTCATTACAGTCTTATTCTTATGCACATTTTTAATTTAAAATAAGAAGAAAAAGATTTTTATCTCTAAGGCTCTTCAGCATTGAGGTTTGAATCACTCATTTTCTATGCTGCCCACAACTATAAGGTAGTACCTGATTGAGACAATTGCAAAGAGAGTCTGGAGGCTATGCTGTATGCTTCTGTACTAACTTCTAAAAATATTCACATGCAACTTATAGCTTTAAAAAATTGTGTTGTGGGGTTTTTTTTCCTCGTTGTTTTTTTCTTTCTCAGAAACAATTCTTCACCCGTATGTTTTTATTCTCAAATGGCTGATATAGTGCAATGTAGTTCACCTTACTTAAATAAAGTGCTTAACTTGATATCCTAAACTCTCTGGGTTTTGTCCTTTGTAGTATCTGGAGAGAGAGAAGGACTGAGACCCTTTAGAGGTCCTAATTTAGGCCTTATGGAAATCCCTGTTCAGTTTTTAAGAGCAGAAGTTCATAGCCTTCAGTGGACTTTGTTTCAGAGCTTTAGTAAATGTCCTGGTTTATCCACGGATTTTGCTCCTGGACTTGAGATTTGAAGAGCCACAGTGGTGCTGACAGCAGCCAACTGAGATGAACAGTGAGTTTTGAGCCAAGAGGTTTCAGTCTGGAACACCTGAGGCTCGCTCTGTTAGGTAAACTCTCAGGAGAGGCCAAATCATGTGCAAGTTTATAGCCAAAATATGTATTTCTAGTGTTTTCAAACACTGAGCTAATAAACCCCAAGTTTTGCTTTTTGAAATACCCTCAGTGCCTTAAAGTAAATGCTGTAGTAACTGTTGCTTTTAGGACTCTTTTTGGCTTACCAATTAGTAGGAGCAGATCTAGAGCACTGTCTGATATGCTAACAATACAAAGATATTAATTTAATTTTCTTTTTTCTGGCCTAGCATTTTTCTTAAGCAACAGAACAACTGTTCAGGTGAGATTTCTGTTAAGAGATTTGTGGTTCTTTCTGTTTCCTTGGTAATTTATCATAATCAGACTGTCATGGAGAAATCTGATCATTTGTGTTGAACATATATCAGTCCAGGAAAATACTTCCCTCCACTTTTCCATATTTAAAATTGTCCTTTCTCCTAATACAAAAATCTTCACCATGTTATTGTATTTTAAGATTTCTATTTGTTCTAATGCAACAGTATGAATTCATTGTTTCACAACCTTATGAAATTTAATGTTTCCTTTTATTTGTTGTTTCTAAAAAACAACAACAAACCCAAACCTCAAAAAACTCATTTTTTTTTTCACAACCGCTGAGACTTTTTAGCTTAATCTCACTTATTGGAGACCTCAGAAGTTATAAAATAGCATGATTCCTTTGTGGTCTGTGTGGCTGCAACATGGACACATCAACTAAAGATCAGACCAAGATGACTTTAAAGGGGTTCCCATGGCCTCTGCCTCTCACAGAGCCCAGGCTTAGAGGAGTGTTTGCTCTCAAGAGCACTGTGGACGTAAACTGTTCCTGACACTGACTTTGTGACTTAAAGTAGTTTCCAGTTGAAGCTGGGTCTAACAAGTATATCAAGCTTTTCGGACTCGTAAAGTAGCTTGGCTTTTCTGGTTAGAAAACTGGCTGTGGTGCCAGGAGGAGGTCTGTTGTGTTCCCGAGCAGAGGAGCATGAAAAGGGTTGCCAAATGGGCAAGACACAGGTGTGACAGGCTCTCGTGTCTCCTGGGAGAGATGGCAGCCCAAAAGACCAGGTAACTACTTATTGCAGGATTATCTTCAACAGGGGTGAAACTCTTGAATTCAGCTTTAACCTCCACTGTCTCTGTGCCCGCCACGGTACATATGTGGTACATACATCATTAACAGCAGGGAGGGAAGGACCACACTTTGGGGCTGTGAGAATTGGATTGCCAAAGTTACCGTACTGGAAGCAGAAGCAGCCATTGAAATGCAAAGAAATCACCATCCAACATGCAGGTGTGTTTAGATGTACACTCCAACTGTGCCACAATATATTTTTCCATCTGTTTTCTGCTATTTTGAGAAAGTACTCCATTGCTAAATCAAGTAATGTAACCTTGGAGAAGAAAAATCCTTTGGGTTAAGGCTTTAGAGTAAGAGAATTAATCTAGTTTGAAAATCCTGTCCTTCTGAGGGTCTACTTCTGTCATTTACTTAGTTTAGAAGATGAATATGGCAAAATATATTATTTATTAAAGTTGATATAGGCACTAGGCTGTAGCTTCCTTTTCTCACACGCTCATACATTAAAATTAATAGAAAAGAAGCTTCTAGCAGTTTAAACAGAATTTGCCTATATGGCACTAGGAGTCTTTCCTTATTTTTGTAAATTATTTAGCAGTGGTACAAATATTTTAAACTTCAAAATTGTGGATGGTCTCTTTGTTTTTGCTTGCTTAGTTGTTTGCGTTTTAAACACAGTTGTAATTTCAAGTGCTATTGGTATTTCCTTAGAGAAGTCTGAATGTCTTTCCTTGCAGTGTCATAATGTATATTGTGGCTTTGAGCTGATTTTTTTGCTAATACTGATTATAGTTGCTAATCACTACTGCAAGAGAGGCTAAAAAATAGGTGTTATAATCTGTATATAAATGGGGTAATTTTGGAGTTTCTACATAGGCATCAGCTTTCTAAGTCTGGATTAAACAAAACCTGAGTAAAGATGGTAAAACTTGCGTTGATAAATGCCATGTGTTCATTAGTGTTAGTTTTTCCTCCTTTAAACTGAAGGAAATTTAGAACTGTATTACAGTCCATCAGTGACTATTTCTACTACAAGCAAAACATCTGGGAACCTAATTTTCTTTCTTTTGAACTTTTCCCTCTCTGGCTTTCCAGTAGCTGCCAAACAATCCAGTTACTAGAATATCTGTTCACCCACATAAGTAACTCAATTTTCTTCCATGCTTCTATAGTATGAGACACCATGTTTTGCTAGAGAGCTCTATCACAATGTGTCCTGCATACCAAAGGTGTAAGTCTAAGGCTCAGTTTGTGAGTGCCCCTAAAACCATATGACTTGTTCTATAGTCCTGTGTCACAATTTAGGAGATAAATATGTTCTGTGAATATACATATAAATACCTACATTTGTAGTTTAAATTCCTAGCAATTAGTTTTAAGCAGTGTCCCAAAATGAATTTGTGGGATTTAAAAATCAAGTAACATTCATTGTTATAAACCGCAAGATAAGGAGATTAAGACATTATAACTGTTATTTCATATGAGCTTTGCTCTGCATCAGAGTGCCACAGATTAGGTGTGGGTCACACAGGGCGCTGTTGCCAAATTGTGTTCAGCAGTAGCTCGAGTTAATCTGGACAGGAGTTTCTAAACACGTTGTGATTCCCAGAACTCAGCTCCCTCCCTAAGGCCCAGTGGAGCTTCTCTGCTGATTATCAAATGCTTACAGGCCACCCAGGTGATGTAGCGTTCTTAGGCCTACTTTCTAAATTAATAACTTTCTAAATTAATACAGCAAAATGCAGCACTCCACTGCAAACTGACCTCAGGTGTGGAGCCTGGTAAGAGCCAGTAGCTCCCTAAGCCCACAAAAGACAGCCTGTGATTCACCTTACCCCTCCCCATTGCTGGTGCAGTTGCTCTTCAGAAATAAAAGGTAAAAGCAGTGTAGACCAAAGATACCTTTAGGTGTAGCATGTAGAGGATCCCAAAGAGGTTAGTTTGGAAATCTGGAAATTTAGTTTGGAAAGATTTAAAAGTTTTCATCAATAAAGATGCAGGTCAGATGAGTAGGGATGAAATAGTGGAGGAAAGGCCAACAAAAGGTAAGCGCCAACAAAAAATCTTTATATCACATTGCACCGTTGCTGTGGTTTAGCAATTCTGTGATCTTAGGGAAACTTTAAGTGTTATTGGTTTCAGTGAAACATTTGTGCAGCTCCAGGAACACTCTCAGTACAGACCAAACTCTGTATGAACCAAGTTGCTTTTGCCAAATTTCATTCAGCAGAGAAAATATCTTGTAATGAAGATGTCCATCCCCTCTGTTGTAGGTCCTCACACATCACATATGCACAAATGAATGCAGATATTTTGTCTGTGAAAGTTATGAATATATGTAGTGTTCCTTGCTTGCTTATGTACTATTTACTGGAGGTGAGTTGGAGGAGAAGAAAGGAAAGAGGAAAGGTAAAGTTCTGAGATATTAGCAGGCATTAATATTAAACTTCCTTTAAAAGCCTTGTGGTTACCAAGACCTAGTTTATGTTAGAGTCTGTAATGTATGTTGTTATAGCACAGGTGATACCTCCTGAACACCATTTTAGATGTAAGTGAAGCCATGAACTATTAGCAGAAGAAACCAGTCTGTTGGATGCAAGTGATGATGGATAAGAATTCATTTTTTGTAAACTGTTCTCCTTTAATATAGCAACCTACACATCATTCATTTGGTATGAATTCAGTTACTGTCTTCAACATGATGAAGATAGTGTGAATTCCACTTGAATTTCAAGTGTCTAGTCAGTGATGAGAGCTAAGTGCCTCTGAAGGCTTTGAGGAATGATTCATATGGCTTCAGACATGGAATAGGGACTTGCCTAAAACCACTCACTGGGAAACACCCAACACATGAATTTGGTGGATTTAGAACATGTGAATAAAATGCTCAATGATCTCAAGTCTATAAACACTTTCAAATATATTTACATAATTCTTTGTTTACTAACAGGTCTAAACACATATTGGTAATGCACATTTTGAAGCTCAATACAGGAGCTGAATAGCAGTGTGCAGAGAAGGTGTTTCAAATTAATCTTAATTAAGAAGGTGATTTTAGTTTGTCATCTTCCCTCTCCGAAATAATAAGGAAGCAGCAATAAACGTGGTATGCAATGTGTGTATGAAAGCCATGAGTAAGACAGAAGCTTTTCAGACCAGCTCCTAGATGGGACATTCCCATAAGCAATACAGGGCAGTAAGTTTTAGATTGAACTGTTGTTGTCATACAACTAGTTAGAGACTCCTGCTCCACGAGTTCTTTGTCAGGATGAGACAAAGTGTCAAGCAGAGGAGTCTGTTCTCATCCAGAACTAGTCAATGTCTTTGTTAATGACCTGGATGAAGGAATAATATGGGGCTTATGTTTTTGAACAGTCAGAGTGTGGAATGGTCTTCACTTCTGAAAATACGATTAGGACTGAGAATTATTTCAACGGATTGGAGCAGTGGCCCGAAGTAAATAGCAGAGAGTTCAGTGATGGCAGAGAAAGCGCGGCACTTTGTGGAAGTTCTGCAATAAAAAGAGGTGGGAATAGCACTCAGTCATAAGCTTAAACGCGATTCAGCAACATCATAGTGCACTAACAGTCTCGTGTAGTGATGTACAAACAAGAATGGAATAGATTGGTAGGAGCAAAGTGATCCTTCCCATCTATTTGCTACTACTACAGCCTTAAGAGGGAGATTGTATCCAGTTTTCAGCAGCAAACATTAAGAAAGGGGGGCATTTCCTTTCAATAACAGAGAACTGTGAGCCAAGCAACAGAGGTTTAGAAAAGGTGGCCAAAGATGGATTGGGAGACTATTTTTAGTCAGAGAAGAGGAAACTGCAACACACATAACAAAATACATTGCAGGTGGAGAAGGAAAGGAAGGTAGCAGACTGCTTTTTGACCTGTATGGATGGATTAATTTCAAGGGTTGGTCTAGGGTTTCCTGAGCTCTAGAGTTTAAACTCAAAGGTGGAAAATGAGGCAGTGACTTGAAAGGTTTAGAGCTCCTGTGTAGGTAAAAGGAAAATATGTCTGAGAGGACAGCTGAGCATGGGGATTGATGATTTGGTATCTTCATCACTGGAGACTTTCAAGAACAACTTACATGACAGTTCTTGAAATGGTTTAGGCCCTTCCTAGCCTCTTTTTAGATCTAGTTGAATTCAATATGCTTTATGTAATCTAACGTCTATGTTTAATTTTGACTGTTGATGGCAGCTGCAATTGCTGAACAGTTTTAGAGTCTGTCTTACCACTTTCTCTCAGTCCCAAACCAGCAGAGCCTTTTCTCTGCCTCTCTCTTCTCTGGCTTAATTTCTGGTGCCTTCATACCTCTCTACTATTCATGACTAAAATAAATGAAGGAAAAAAGTATTGAAGGTTTCAGTATGTATTTTGTTGTATTCCTTCAATATTTTGTTATAAATAGTACGAAAGATGGAGGGCAGAAAGTGTATTTCTTTCTAATAATCTGTCTAACCATAATCTTACTTTTCTTTCTAGTGTATTTGTGGTATCCAGTGATCACAGAGTCTCTACATTTATATTATTGCACCAGCAGCTTGATTCTTGTATATCGTGGTCTCCTGCAGCATCACTAGCAGTCTGCACAGCAAGAGTATTGCATAGCAGTATGGCAACCTGATAATGCTATGGAAATTCTTTAGGGGGACTGTTGCAATAAAAAGCTTTTACGTATATTATAGATGGAAGTTTAGTAAGTATATCTTATGTTGACTCACATGCATTCGTAACTACTTTTTCTATTGATTGATTTCACTACTGAGGCAAGTATATAGCTCTTCTTGGAATGCAAGCAGTTTTCAAAAGACCAAATTTTGACAGAATTGTACACAAATGATTGGTGTCTTGTTTTTCCCTCCCTTCCTCCCACTTTTAGCTGGCTGTGAGGTGGCTGGAACACAACTGCCACTACCAGTACATGGATGAACTTCTACAGTATGTCCGCTTTGGCCTTATGGACGTGGATACGCTGCACACCGTAGCTCTTTCGCATCCTCTTGTCCAAGCCAGTGAAACTGCGACAGCGCTGATTAACGAGGCCTTGGCTTACCATCAGAGCGTCTATGCACAGCCCGTTTGGCAAACCAGAAGGACAAAACCTCGCTTCCAGTCAGACACTCTTTACATTATTGGTGGGAAAAAACGTGAAATCTGTAAAGTGAAGGAACTGCGATACTTCAATCCGGTAGATCAAGAGAACGTTCATATCGCAGGGATTGCCAACTGGAGTGAGCTGGCACCCATGCCTGTCGGGAGAAGCCACCACTGTGTCGCTGTCATGGGAGACTTTCTTTTCGTTGCTGGTGGAGAGGCAGAGCACTCCACAGGGCGTTCCTGTGCGGTGAGAACTGCCTGTCGCTACGACCCCCGCACCAACTCATGGGCTGAGATAGCTCCAATGAAGAACTGTCGGGAACACTTTGTGCTGGGAGCAGTGAATGAGTACCTCTATGCAGCAGGGGGCAGAAATGAGTTGCGTCAAGTGTTACCCACCGTGGAACGCTACTGCCCCAAGAAGAACAAGTGGACCTTTGTACAGTCCTTTGACCGATCGCTCTCATGCCATGCAGGATATGTGGTGGATGGTCTTCTTTGGATATCAGGTAGAAAACGTTTCACACAGTTTGAGGTACTAACAAAATACCAAACTACTGTCTCGAACAAAACTAGTAAAACTTCTTTGATTTATACATCAGGATAACTTTTGTCTTAGGGGATGGGTATTTCAAGGAATTTAAGCCTGGAAGCATACAATCAAGCCTGATTAGGAGTATAGGAGCATAACAGAAATTATACTTTTTTTTTCTTTTTTTTTGTGTCTGCTAAATATCTCTCTGTGTTTCAAAGCTGCATCTATCATATATGCTACCTCTACTCACCATTCATAAATCACAGTGAATCGAAATGATAATGCATTTTTGGACAAATTTCAGATGACAAATTCTGTGTGCTTCTCAAAAACAAAAAGCAAGACCCAGTTTCTCTAGTATGATCTGGTACCACTGTGCCTTACTCCTGATAATGAAATGGAGAAATAAGGGGGTTTTGGCTTGGATAGATCCAGGGCTTGAAGGCAGGGGTATGCACTGCTCCCATGTGCTCTTCACAATATTGTAATAGGCCAAGATGCTGCTAGAAACCATGCGTGGCTCTGACTGTCCATAACAAGTGCACAGAACTGCTTGGACGTAATCATAGCTTTATAGCACAGATAAATGAAAGTATAGGCCTTGTAATCTTAATTTAATGTATCATTTGCAGCTAAGTCTGATGCACTTTTTATTTTACATCTGCACATTTATGGGAGATGAGAACATTGTGTCATCGGTCTTTGTAGTGACTTTTCTGGTGTTAGTTACTTTGGAATAAGGTTAATGCTGTCTACAGAAGATTTGACAGAAAAATATCCACCTTTTAGTAAGGAGTGTGTCACGCAAGGTTATAAAGTTGTAATATTTATCAAGGAAGTTAATGAGTAAATTGGGCTAGCCCTTGAAGAAAATGTTCAGCGATTGCCATCTTCACTGTAGATACCCTCTGGGGATTTTAATACCGTCTGGGATCCCTCTGGTGAAAAGATAGTGTAGGAATGAAAGATTAAGTTAACTGCTTAAGCCTTCGCTGTGCTTTTCAAAGTATATCATTCAGGTTAGCAGAGCTCCTTGCAGATATATCTTTTTGCCCATATGGATTAAGTGCCTGCTGGGAATGGATTCCCAAGCATTGACAGGGGAGTTAGCAGGTATCTATTTTTATAGATATACACTAAAATCATGAATTTGAATGGCTTTGGAATTAAAAGCATGATAGAACACAGGAAATCACCTAGATCCCTGGCAGGTGCTTTGGGTCACTTTGTTCGACAACTGGCATCAAGAGTGTCTTGTACAAGAGTTTGTGCTGTGTGTTAATCCTGAAGTGTGCTTTGAGACCCAGGCACAGCGTACAAACAGGATTTCTGCTTTAGGGTACCTGCTGAGCGTGTTCAGAGCATCTCCCTGTTTATTTACTACCTTTCCTATTTTATCAGTGGAAAGAGATGTGTGTCTGTGATGAGGAATTCAAATATGTGGATGCTACTACTGCTACGTCTTGATTTTTACTTTATTTTTTTCCCCCTCATCTTGTGGTTTACATTTGACAGTCTGTTTATCGAAAATAGAGCTTTTTAGGAAATTGTGTTCAACATATTAATACAAAATCATGGAACGAGCACTAGAAACATCCATCAGAGTGTGGTCCCTGCTCCAGTACAGGCAAAAAGTAACATTTTTTTTCTTAAATTCTTTTTCTTTTGGGTGGGGGGGGAACAACCAACCAAAAAAGAACCACACCAAAAAAAACAGAGGGAAGTATTTGATGGAGGTTTTAAAGTTAAATGTGTGACTATTCTCAGAAAGGGAAAATTATGCTGAGGATTAATTAATGTGCTTAGTTACGTAAGTGAAATGCATGCCTGCCTGTGTGCTTAAATACTATCTGCATATATATATTGAAGCAGTGTGATATTCTGTTCAAGGATATGCTTCTAATACAGCTGTTGAATCAGGGAAAGAGGTAAGTGAAAGCCTGTTAGATGAACTCTTTAAAACTGGGCAAAACAACAAGAATATTTTATTAATATTGTTTCACTTATATTTGAAAATGTTACCAACATATCTTTGTTGTAAAGTCACAGTAAGGAGCAATGTTTTGGCATTGGAGTAAGATAGACGAGACTTTTTGGTTGTATTTTGTATAGTTTTTGAGAAAATGCTTAGCAGTTTCGAGATGTTAGATTCAGACAGGTTATTATGAATTACGAGAGCATTCTGTGCTATACTTCAGTAGGGTATTGATCTGAATTATGTACTCACAGATTGAAAACTGGGTTCTGTGTATTGAATAGAGTTATTATATAAATAAAAGTAGAGGGAGATGCAGTAACTGTAGCTAGCATTCTATTAATTAGTTGCTTAGGGCCAGAATGTAGCTCGCTGAATGCGCGTATATTCAGGAGCAGGGGAACGGTAGAGAGAGACGTTTTATTGTTCCAAAAATATCAGTAGTCACTGCTCAAAAAATCCACTGTTCATCGTCAAATGGAAGGTGTTATCATAAGAGTAATCAGTAATGCAGGAGGGAGCCTAATTTTGAAGTATGTGGCCTAAAATTAGGTAATTAAAAAATTAGTCTGTGTTAGGGCTGTTTCTGAGCTGTATCTCTGCTGATTTTTCTGGGAAATACAGGTCATCAACAAGAGCTCTCAAAGTCAGTCTGCTACTACCACCTGGCAAGGTAACCATGAAAATGGGCCCAGTTTTTTAGTAAGTGAATAAATTAAATAGTGATAATATAAGTTTCTAGCCCTTGTATTTGTGAAACAAGTCATCAAAACATGACCTGCACACAGACAATTTACTTTACAGCCAAAGTATCGGTGCCTTTGCTACGGCCCCTTGTCTTCTACAGGCTTTGCTAATCAAAAGCTGACTAGACTTAAGGGGTTTCCGTTATTATTGGGATTCATTTTCAGCTTTACTTTGCTACTCCTTTGAGACAAATATGAGAAGGAATCAAAAATAACAGAGCATAAAATCACAGCAAAGGCAGCAAGGGAAGTAAATGTGCCAAAGAAAACGCTGTATAAATGTAAGCACATGCTGGCAGTAGGAGATGAGTGGACGGTGTTTCAGGTGACAGAGGGACCCCCAAGCTGCCACCACCCCTTTGGGGTTTTTAGCCTGCCAGAAGGTGCGCAGGGAGGCTTCTGCACCCTGGAAGCAGTTGGACTCTATGGTCAGCACAAGTGGGTTCAGCTCTCAAGTTTTCTGAGCTCCGTGTATTGCGGAACATGTTTTCATATTTGTGTCATTATTTTTTTTCTCATATTTGAAAAATAATTTTCACAGCTCACATTTTATTTAGTTTTCTTGTTTTAAAAAAGAAGATGAGAATTCATTAAAATAAGTTCTCTGTATTGACAGAACAGCATCGGGCAGATGGCTTTAAAATTTTATAGTAAAAGATGAATCTTACAGGTCCCGGTTAACATCTGACACCATGACCTGTTTCGCAGACAAATTGCATGCCACATGCTTGAAAAGTGAAAGAGAAACAAAATGTACCAAACCCTCTGGAGTTCTATGTTACTAACAATTGTTCCCTATAAAAGCAGGGAAATATTTTCTGCAGGAGTGAGGACTTGAACCATGCCCATTCGCCTGCGTCTTCCATGGTGCACACGTGCAGATCTGGAGACCTGCTTTTCTATATACGTTAACCTTTCTCCTTCCCTATATGTGTAGTGCTGGTGGGGCCAGAGAGGGGCAGAGAACCTCTGCCAGGCGGTTCAGCTCTGAGCCGTTCCTGCACCCGCAGCTGGGAATAAGGAGGCTCCTCAAGTGCTCCAGAGATTAGCACATGAAAAGTCTTCTCTAAAGCGAAGTATTATGCTGTTGTTTCGCAGAGGTCCAACTTGCCTGACCTTAAGTGTGTCAGCTAAAAATCACATCTTGACATGCACGTGGAAACTCAGCTTGGGAGGTGGAGGGGAAACAAGCCAACCCTGTACAGTTGCTTTGTATTTAACAGCTTTTTCTTGAAGATTCAAGATTCTGGGGGTTTTATTATTATTTTTCCTCTAATGGTAGAGATTTTGACCAAGGAAATGGTGGAGATCATATATCTTTGAGAATTATTCTGAATTAGCAAGTGGCTTGGAGAAAAAGTATTGTTACCTTACTATCAATATGCTGTTTGTTCTGAGAAGAATTTTTTTTTTTTCCTCAATAAATGCCTATAAATTGTTTAATGAAAATCAGATCTGAAATAAATACAAATACATGGTATCTAACCAAATCAAGTTTTGTGGTGCGTCTGGCAGAGAAATTACCAGGACTGGAAGCTTAACAAGTACGTAAAAATTGCCTCAGTGACCCAGTCTTAGTCTGCATATGGAACAGTGTTTCTTTATTTTTATTATTATTATTATATTTGAATGAAGAAAATGGATCTTGCACCTTTCAAGAATGGACATATGGGCAAACTAGGAGTTCTGTCCCTCTGATTTGCAGCTGGATTGCATCTGGGTTGGGAGTGTGTTAATTAGAGCTGCTGGTGGTGTTGCCCAGGGCACTCATTAAAGTGGGAGAATATGTTCCCCCTCGGCTGTCCTCACTGCACTGGGGCTGGCTCAAGCAAAAAGCAGTGGGCTTGCATGTTGAGGAAGGATTATCTTGTGTTTAACACACAGACATGTAAGAGAGGAGAAATTTCTGGTTTAAAATAACAGAGCACCTTGGGGCATGTGTCATGAGTTGCTGTATATTCCCTCGGTTTGCTGGAAGGAATACACGTGGGAGCTCTTTGCCAACATGTAGTTTTACACGTCTCCGAGCAAACCTGGATTCATGCGTTCAGCCTAGCGCTTGGGGACTTCCGAGAGAGCTGTGAGATTTTTCTGGGGGATTTGGATTCGATTAGATTTCTCACGTCATATGGAGGTCTCACCAGGACACATTATAAATATGGATTATAAATTTTCAATTGGGAGAAAAAGGTGTTGAATCTACTGCCTCCCACCCTTCTCTTTTTGGAAGTGTCTTCATTGAAGGTGCTTTTCAGTGCAGTCTGTGGACTGTTTGCGGGACTGTAACAACCCAAAATATTCCCCATGTTTGGGGAAGGGCTGGATGAGGCGATTCTTGGACTCCTGCAGCAACATCTCTGTGTAGAGGGGCACTGTTGCATGACTTGGGAAATTACGGGTCTTGGAGGGCTTACAAAGTGGGATTTACAGACCGCAAGGGAGAGAGCAGCTGTGGCAGTGTAAAAACACTGTAAGCCCGTGGGCTGGATGCTGTAAGGGCAAGAAACACACAGGCTTGTCCTGACAGTGCTCCTGGCCTTCCAGAAACTCCAGTCCACCAAGCAAGCTGCTCATGTCAAAGCAGGGCAATCATTGCTCTCAGTTATTAAAACCCAGCGAGAGCCGGCCAAACCGTAAATTTTCTGTCATTTACCCAGCCAGATGTGGGTTTTTTTGTTTTTCTTTCCTTAACTGATGGGTTACTACCAGATTGGCTGCTATCGCTCGGCATCAAATTTAATAGCATGGTTTGTATTTTTAAATACTTCTTTTCAAGTGTAGTTACGATGTCTCCCTGCCTTTCTCCTCCTTTTCGTATAGAAAGCAGTGCAGAGAAGTTTAAGAAATTATCTCAGAACTACCCCATTTTTTCAAAGAAAGTATGTATTTTTAGTACTGTTTAACCTTTTTTTCCTTTTCCTATTTTTTTAAGAGACATATTGCTCTTCTTTGCCCTTTCTCAGCTGCCTGGAGAATTGTTAAAAAAAATAGTTCAAGAGGACATTGCAGACTTGTTAAATTTGAATTTTGGCAGAAAATTTTAAACTTTTGCAATAGCACTTCAAAGTTAGAAGGAACTGGAGTTTGAAAATTGATGCAGATATAAGATGGCATATTTAATGACAGATGTATCTATAGAAACCTGTTAAGATGCAGATTATCCCCCTGGGGAGGGGAGATCAAAACTGCCAATCTATAAAATATACTTGTTAGGGGAAGGCATGGAATCTATCTCTGCGAGCACTTTGATTGCAGGGGACAGTGTAGCAGCATGTGGCATCATAACCTAAGAGCAGACAAATCAGCTTGATGACTTTCAAAGCCAAGAATACTGCTGGAGGCAAGGGTACTCCAGTCTAGAAGAAATTAAAACATATAGAGACTGTTATTAATTCCAGATCTATTTTTGTGTAGTCAAATCTGTATGCAAATCCTTAGCATCTCATTTTGGCAGATTAATCTAAAAGTGAAGAGCGGTATGTGAAGGGAATATAATGATAAAACACCACAGATGAGCAATATCGCAGGGGGAAATATGTAAGCTGTGTACTTGATGTGAGGGGCTCTTTGTGAAGAGAGGAACATAATTTTGCTTATTTTATTATTTCATTATTTTACGAGGAAGCAAACCCCTTCTATTCTTCTTCCTCCATATCTTTCCCCCCAAATTAAGGTGTCCTTTCTGAACGGAAATACGTGACCCAGCATTGTGTTTCCAATTCATCTCCTGTAGTTTAACATTCTGGAGGTAATCATCCAAATAACTATGATTTTCATTTTTCAAAACACTAATCTGACAACTTATTTTTAAATATTATGCTAGGAGTGAAAATAAATATGTAAAAGAAAATAAAATTACAAACCAGATATTAGAAAATATTGTTTTGTGTGTGTTGCTGGTGGCCACTAACACTGTGAAGGCTGCACAACAGCGTGGAGACAAATAACAGATTGTGAGATTAGATGTGGGAACAGTCCTTGCTTTCCAATGCATGTCCTTGCGTGTGGACCTCACAGGTGCTGTGATGGGCAGCGTGTCGCACAGTGGGATGGAAACAGCTTGGAAAGGCTACATCTCCTCTCGGCTTTCTTGTCACCTGTAAGTGTCTCTGAGCTGGGTGCTTGTGCTACCGTAACTGGCTGGTGCTTGCCGAGATGCACCCAAAACCCAGTATTACTCCTCCCTGCTACTGTGGCTGAAGACAAGACTCTTGAATAGATTTGTCCATAGTTTCTGCTATCCATTCATCAGATTCTTGGCCTCACTGGAGTTCTATGGAGTGACCAGAGGCGGTACATCTATGTTAGCCAGTGGTTCAATCCCGGAAAAGCAGATCATCAGATGATCAGATGCCAAGTTTTCTGTATCTACTCCATGTACAGTTCACGTTTTTTGCTTTGGATTAGATTCCTTTTGGTTCTCTGGACCAAATGTTCTCAGTGGTCAGCTGGTACAAAGCCATCTGAAAGACCAGTTGTTATTTCACACCATTATGACCCATTAGAAACTGGAGTGCAGCTGGTGCACATCTGGAGCAGAGCCTCTGGTTTAACTTGAGTGCACAGCAGTACCACCCTGCAGTCTGAAATGACATGTGAGAGGTCGGGGAGTGACTTCGAATTCTCATTGTGGCTCTGAACCAAAGTGCTGTGCCAGGTGCTGCTGGAGGCTGGCAAAATGAAGATTCCCCAGTACAGACCCATGTTAAGGCTGGTTAAGGATAAAAGAAAAAACCCAATGGCTGTAGTAGGACCAGGCCATAGCTCAGCTGGCAGGAATGAAGCAGCTCTACCACTGCTCTGTCTGAAATGGAGGATATCCTCACAAATAATTAGGCATCAACATATGTAATGACAGATAAAATTCCTTCCTCTCATTGCTGGGGAGTTTGTCTGTCATTGGCACGTGCTGTTGAAACTGTAATATAAAATGTTTGTGTGTCACTGTGAGTTTCACTGGTGTGCCCTAGTGATGTCCAGACCTTCTGGTGGCGTGAAAGGTGAGGGGCAGCTTGCAGGTGTTATTTCTGGTCCCATCTTCCCGTGGGACATGGGTGGTGACAGGGAGCACCGGGATGTGTGGCAATGCTGCAGTGACACCACGTCCCCAGGAAGCTTAAGCTCACTCAAGCATGTGGTTACACTGGTAAGATTACAGACTTGAGATGCAAGTTTTTTTCCACCAGTTTACTCAGTGAGATTTGCCATTTAAAACCAATAGAGTACAGGATGATTGGGAATTAAACATATGCTCTGTTGAGATAAGTAGTTGGCTTGTGGCATCTACTTTGGTCAGACTCTATTCTGGGCTTTTCTGAGGTGCTTTACACCTCGTTTTCTAAAGGTATGTATGCTAAATGGTAGAGTTATTTCTGATCACTATGGAGGAACCTCCCAACGTAAGTCTACAACTAAACGAGGAGAGATGTTCTTTCTGTAATACAGATTGAATACAGAATTGCCTTCAAACATCGAGGTGACTGCAGTTGCACAGGGTTGCGCTTTGCTTTCCAGCTGGCGGTGGTGTCCCAGGTCACACTCCCGGTGAGGCAGAGCTCCTCTTGACCTCTTCCTTCTCTCTGCTGCCAGCCCACCCCCTCCTTCTTCAAACCCTGTCACACACCACACGCTCCTTCCAACAGGGACACGGGTCTTCTCTCTGTGTCTTGATGCCGGCTGAATGCACAGTTTATAAACAGATCAGTTTTTATCTTGGTTTTAGCCCATAGAATTAGCTTTACAAAGGAAGTATTTGGGGGGGGAGTGCCGTTGCTATTTTGTGTTTCTAGATGTTTGACTAATGTGCTACTTATTACCTTGTAACCAGATTAAAAACTGTAGTGGAATGTAAGCATAAGTCGTGGTATGCAATATAATTGTGCCAGCAAATGAACCCAGAATTGTTTATTTTGCCGCACCTTATCTTGGTCCTGGTTTTGCTCATATAGAAGAAATGTAATCTCTATAAATCTTTTATAGGAGGAGTCACAAATACCGCACAGTATCAAAACAGGCTCATGGTCTATGATCCTAAGCAGGTGGGTGTCTATGTTCTATGTTTTTCTCATACGTTTTGCTTCAAACAGATCTCTTAGCAAATACATACAATGACTTTGTAAGTCTAAAAATGCTGACCATTTAGTTAGTGGTCTTTTAAATTCACTTCTTACTGATGTGTGAATGTAACAGAGTAATGGAGACCCTGACTTTTTATTATATTTTTTTAAGCCTGTAGGTGTTAGAAACATCTAGATTAAATGCAGAAATGTGCTTTAAATCCCCTATATTTATCGGTATTTATTTTGCTTGTTCATTTTTTTTTGTAATCCAGCAGCCCAGGGCAATGTGTACTCAAAGTCAGTGGGACAAAACTGCTTCTTGTCATTGACATTTCTGCTTTGAATTGCATATATGGGCTTTTTGTTTTCTGCATACTTTCAGAACTGTACTACCTGGCAATGACTTATTCTGCTGACTGCAAGGGTGCTTATCATTTCATTACCCCAGCACCTAAAATAACTTTTAGGGATTATTTCATACATTATGTATGTGTTTTGATTAGGTTAGCATGGCTCAGGAACCATTTCAGAGGGTTAGGGCATGGTTATACCCTCTTGCTTGTATTAGGAATTAGAGGTCCTGAGCTTGCAATCAGTTGCATAGCCTGATTTACACCCACATGGAAGAGTATTGACTTCTCTGATTGTAGGATAGGGGCTTTGATTGCTGTATTTGGAACCAAAATGTGCCAGGACGTACTTCTGTGTGGTTCCCACTGACTTTTTAAAGCAGAGCTTATATGGTTCCTGAAGCAGAGAGGGGCAATGACACACATGCCTCTTTCTTTTTGAGGTTCAGTTTTATGCATTGATTATACAAATGCTGATTCTATCCTAAATCCAAGTAGGAGCTACAGGCAGCAACCTTGTTTTGCTTATGAGTGGGACACATATTTAGATATTGTGTCTCTGCGTATCTTTCACTTCGATTCTTTACTTGCTGATGTGAAAGTTCCGCCCCAAAATACCAGTGGCAGGGCTACTTCAGGGTGATAGACCCGGCGTGGAAAGAGTTACCGAGGAAGCGTGCACGCATTCTTCAAATGAGGTCCGCTTCGTGTTTGTACACACAAGCTCTTTTTAAAAATTCTGCTGGCATATTGTTTACGGTGGGTACTGGAAACCATCACATCTGCTTGCATCTCGCCCAGAATCTCAATAACTCCATCATTCAGCCCCGGCGCTTGCTTCTGCGCGAGGCCTTTGTGGCGAGTCGATAATGCCTGCCATCTGCCAGAGAGCACACAGCTACCTGCCAACAAGCCGGCCGGGGTGACCTCTGCTTCCCCGCCACTGATTAGTATTCACACGCCGGCTTATTAGAAATGACCCCGCCAGGCCCCTCCGTTTCTTTGCCTTTGCGGCGCTTTGTGGCTCACCTGGCAGGCACTGCAGTGGAGGAAGCTAAAGATATAATCAGGGGATGCAGGCAGGCTTTGCAAAGCAGATGGTGTCTATAGTCTGGCGTTAAGAGACTGGACTACTAATGCAAACATTAATGCCTAATATTCAACTATTACACACCGGAATGTATAGCTATATATTGCAGAGGTTAAAAGGCAGTCGTATTAGAGGCTCTTGAGTTATCACAAACAGTAGCATGTGTAATGCAGAGGATTTCCTCACGTATTTTAACTTCTTTCACTTAAATAAATTAATCTTGTCCATTGCCAGGTTGTTTGATTTGGTGAGCATAACACAAGCAATTATTTTCTTACGTTTAAAATGCTGTGCTTTAATCCCTCTTCTTCTGCGTCCTCTTGCCCCTTCTCTGAACAGGTAGAATTCTTGAATATTGTTAACCAGGAAGAAAAATATGCAAAAGGGAGTTACTTTTTAAGTGCCCACAAGTAAAGGGCCAGCATTAAACTAAATACGTGAATCATTTGAGAGGATTCTTTAGGAAATTATTTTTCCCTGTTGCTTCATTCCCTAAGGAAAAGATCAAATAATCTTCTGAATAATGAAAGGTAGAAAGAATCTCTCTTCTCTCGTAACAGAGCTAGTTGGTACAGATGATTTTAGTGCTGTATACAAAGGAGACATCTAATAAGTCCTGCTTAAGGAGGGTTTGCTACTGAATTCTAAAAAAAGAAAAAAGCCTTGAAAAGTGATGAGCTAAACAGAAAAAAATACAGAGCAAGAAATACAATTAAATTAATGAACTTAAACTATAAACCGCATGTTGAAAGACCAGTATGCCTAGTCAATGTTATAACCAACACATATGTTTAACATACGAACGACACAAGTGTATATCCTCGTGATTTCTGGCCAAGGGTAAGGAGATCACCAGTGACATGCTACTGTTCTTGTACTACTAATATAGGTACACCATTGAGCAGTGCTGAGGCAAATTCTTTCTTTCCATTTCCAGAATAAGTGGTTAAGCCGTAGCCCGATGTTGCAGAGGAGAGTGTATCACTCCATGGCTGCCGTCCAAAGGAAACTCTATGTGTTGGGTGGGAACGATCTTGACTACAACAACGATCGGATCCTGGTTCGGCACATAGACTCCTACAGCATAGATGCTGACCAGTGGACGCGGTGCAGCTTCAACATGTTGACAGGTGAGTATTGTACCCCAAACGGTGAAACTTGCTACTGTTAAAATATCAGTTCCTTTCCCTTTAGATGCCTTTAGTACGTGGAACTCCATGGCTTTGCTGCAATTGCTTCCGATTTAGGGAACATCATTGGCCAACGAGACACTTTTCATTACTGTTCTGGCATTCAGTGTTCTATGGAACATTTGTTTTAGGACATTGTAGACTAAATTTTTAAGCAGGTGCATATAAATGTAATATAATTAAGCAATCAAAAATAATTTGTCACAGTATTACCAGTACTTATTTTTGATTTGCCAAAAGCTTGCCTGCAGTGGTGGATTTAGCTCCCCATTTGAGTGTACATGATAGCATCAATTTGTAGTGCTTTCTGCTGCTGTTCTGGGGCAAAGCTTTCATAGAAATCCATTAACTGTCACTTATTTCTAAACAATATCGTCTTAAAAAATTACCCAAAAGGAAGTGTCTTTGTTGGAATTCTGTCAAGTAGGGATGAGTTGAGCAGCTCAGTTAGCTACAGGATCTGTAAAGTTCTTCTTGACCATAACTATAAAGAAATGTTAGAGTAGCAACTTGCAAAGCCCTGCAACCCACTGTCCCTGCCACCCAGTCCACCAGATTCCACCACCACCTGGTACAATTCCCAGATATACCACCCCCAATCTGTTTCAGTGTGGTGTTGCATTGATTTCGGAGATCCACCACTTCAAAGGAAAGAAAGGATGGATGAGCTGAACTAGAAGCCCAGAATAGATAGAAACGCCATGAAATGAATGTCTGACAAATAAGACAGTCACCTTATGTCATTTTTCTCCTGATAGGTTTAAAAACTGTTCTAGTAGCAACTTTGTTCTTTAAGAGATTGCACTTGGTTTCTTAAGCTCTGGGGTCTGGAGAAGAGCTGCTTGGTTTTGGAGTCAGGTCATTGGATTATGTCATGGACACTGGGGAGAGATGCACGGATTAAAAAGGAGTTACACATTGTCAATCAGAACTAGTTTTTCACATCGCTTTTGCTCTTAATTATTTTATTATCTGGAGGATATTACATCCTTAGAGAAGGCCATGATCTGATTTGCAACTGCAAGAGCAGTGGCACTGCAGCCACCCTTGTTCTGGAGCTGCCCATATACCACTGCATGCTGTGAGATAGTAGCCTCTCCTCAGATACCACCTGGTGGGTTGTTTGCACAACCTGCACTTTGAGAAGCCACCTAAACTGTTCTTTGTGCCTCTGCAACTGCTGGTAAATGTGTGTGTTGCACTGTGTAGTGCGGATTGTTTTAAAGCTGTATTTATCTTTCAAAATTTCCAAACTCATTCAGGAGACCATTGCTATAAGAATGAGCTTCCACAGCAGCTTCTCAAATTTTTGGCATCTTTGTACCTGGAGGAACAGGGGAGTGAACAGGTGTGAACAGAATGTGAGGGGCCTTCAGCATTCTTGGCCTTCGTGTCTGTTGGATGCTGATGTGTGATAGTAGCTGAGAGGCGGGTGAGGAGCCTATTACCTATGAAATACACATGTAAAAAACCTGTGCCATTGAGGAGAGACCAGATGGTTCCCTGCACAGCTTCAGTTTATTGCTCATCTGGGGTATCTCTCTGGATAGTAGCGTATGGGGCTCCCACACAGAGCAGGGAACAGCCCGTGTTCACTGTTGCCTGTTGTGGATTTGGAAACAGTCAAGCTATGGCCAGGTGCATTTGCATCATACTACAGAACTCCAACATTTGGTGTTGTGGTTTAACCTGACCTAGCAATATAACCATGATAGCTGCTCACTCATTGCCCCCACTACCCACCCCCAAAGAGGGGAGAGAATTGAAAGGGAAGGGAAGAAACTTGGATTGAGATAAACACAGTTTATTATAATCCCAGATAACCCCAGCACTGAAAAGTGCAATATTTCTAGATATGGAATCAGCACAATAACAAAATAGCACTAATGCACTACTACTACTAATATATTTAAATGGAAATAGAATGCACAGTAAGATATACTCAATGCAATTCCTCACAAACTCCTTTTGCACTGAGCAGCCAGTCCCAGGCAGCAGCACCTGGTCCCAAAGAGCTGATCCTGGAGAGAGAAGAGAGAAAAAGGCACAAAGGCCCAGAGGCCTCTGCAAAATGGCAGCATGGCAAAAGGCTGAACTAACGAAAATCCCGAACGGAGCTCCCCCTAACAGGTCTCTGTCCCAGCCCCGAAAAATAAAAAAAGAACTAACGAGAAGATCACGTCTCTCCTTAAATATGAAGCATGATGCTAATGGGATGGAATACTCTTATTGATCAGTCTGGAGGTCAGTCAAGCTCTGCCCCATCCATGCCCCCCTTCTCAGCTGCCTCACACGTGTGGGCAGAGGGCTCAGAATGTCCTTGGCTCTCAGACCGGAGCAATTAAAAACATTAACTCTGTCCTGGAGTGTTATTTTCTTGTTCTCAAACTAAGTCCAAATAATGACCGTGCTAGCTATCAAAAAGAAAGGTTTCTAACTGCATGAAGGAACTTAACTCGTTTTCAGTCAAACCAGCACAGGTGTTAAAAGAGTTAATTATACTCTGAAAGTGGTTTCATTTCCTTTTTTGCTTTAGGTCAAAATGAGTCTGGAGTCGCTGTCCACAATGGTAGAATATATTTAGTTGGCGGCTATTCGATTTGGACAAATGAGCCTTTGGCATGTATCCAGGTGGGTGATTTAGGTTTCTTTTAATTTTTTTTTCCCCATAATTTTGCAAGGATATATTTTGCACAGAGGTTATTCAAAAAGCAAAATGCATGTGAAGTGGAGAGATTAAGGATGTTTCTTATGCAGCCACTGAACCTGCATAAACATGGAGAGGAAATGTAATGGATATTAAAAATATTTCCAGATGAGCCATTAGATGTAATTCTTCTTCAGATATGCTAGCAGAACAGAGTTGAGGAGTCTCTCCTTTGGCAAGGTTTGGGTAAAATAGTGGGTATATATTCTCAGGTTACACAATCAAGTTCAAAAGTAAAAGGGTTGCAGAAATGGATGATGGAGCACGGGCTAACAATTTTTCAGCCCATCCCATGGTGGATTTTTTTCTCTCCATGTTGTCTTTCTGTAGAGCAGCCAGAGCTAACGAGTTGTTCTTTGACAAAGTTGAGTCAGCCTGCAGCCTGCCCTAGTGCTTACTGCTTCAAAGCTGGAATGGGAGGGTTTTGATCCCTGCTGTAGGCAGTAGTTTGTCCGCCCAGCTCTCCTGCTCTCCCATCTTGTTTAAGAGCAGCTTGCCTGCAGATTCACGGATTTCAGATGTTCATGTACAGAAATTAGGAATTCTTCTCCTTCTGCATTTTTCTTGCATCACAGCCATTGCTTTGTGAGTAGCTGGGCAGTTAGAGAGAGAAATTCTTGTTTACATCTCAGTTTCTGCACTATTGCTGATAAATAACATTTTAATTAGCTTCCAACTAAGGATTTTAGGATTTAACCTCCAAACTGTCCCACAAGGCTAGAAGTTAGACTTCACGTAAGAAGGGAAAGGATTACATGTCGAGCTGCCGGTCCTAGAATGAACACTTACTAGCATGAGTTTATAAAGAATAGATCATGCAAGATAAGGAGTTAAAACCATGTTCTGGTCATAACATAATTTTGTTTTACTAATAGTTGAATACCTAAAAATTGTTATTGGAAAAATTAATTCAAACTGGCTTTACCAGCTGACACGCAGATGGAGTAACAGCACAACATCAAGGCGGTGGCTGTACTCAACCAACATGGTCATTTATAATCAGCAGGTACTTTGCAGTATTGCACCCGGGTTTAGATACTGCTTAGTGACAAGTGAAAATGATCCTGGGATCTTGCTTTCTTAAATGGACATTTGTCCACGTCCCCAAACTGATTGTGAACTGGCAGTCTGCCCAAGACAGCCCCTGCATTAAAGAGACAAGAAGTACGAGTGCTTTGGCAGAGCTGTGTGTGCTGCCCCTTCTCAGCTGTTGGCAGTGTGCCTGGATTTAACCAGTAAAACTAGCCCTTTTATCTTCAAATTCAGTAAATTTGAGGTTGCCCTCTCCTTTGGAAGGAAAAAAAAAAAATAATCCACTTTTTCCATATATCTTCATTTTCTTTAAGTCATTCATTTATTTGGCCTTTCCAACTTTGATAGAGCTCCCTTGCTCCCTATATATCAAGCTGACAAGTGATTCTGTGATTCATACTTTGTGCAGAGTAACCTGCTTGCGCGGTTGCACGTTCAGCTGCCAGGAAGCAGCATCCAATGTCACCGTCTGCTACCAAGTGCCTGTGCTGGGCTAAGATTTGGGTGACAAGGACAGCAATAAATCACCAGATCCATAAATACAATCTAAAAGTGATCTGAAATTACCTTTCTGCTGGGGTTCATAGTACGTATATGTGGTGTCTGCCAGCAAATTTGCTTCGGCTTTCGTCTGTGATCCCTGAAATATTTTATATGCCTTGACCTGCAGGTGCTGGACGTTAGCAAGGAAGGGAAGGAAGAAGTGTTCTACGGGCCTACGCTCCCCTTCGCTTCCAATGGCATCGCAGCGTGCTTCCTTCCAGCTCCTTATTTCACGTGCCCCAACCTTCAGACTCTGCAAGTGCCTCACCACAGGATCGGCACAATGTGAGACAAGGAACGTGCACTTCGGAAAATCAGAAGCAGAGGGTGGAAAAAAAAATCAAACCCTGTTATAGAAGGGTTTATTTGGATCAGCGAGAAGAATCAATCCACACAGGCCGCTGCTTTATCTTCACACATTTGTCTTAAAGTCAGATCACAGTAGGCAGGAAGGAAGCTACAAAAACTGTCTGTGGTTTCTCTCCTTTGCCTCAGATGTGGAAACATACATGAGAACATCTGGCATTTCTGCTGGTGACTACTTGCTACCTGTCTCTACTTGGTTTCCTTATGCAACTTTGTCAGGCATCGTGACTGCTCTCAGCTCCTCCTGGGCTGCTCGTCTTTGGAGTCTGTGTGTTCAATTGTTCAGCAATGGCACTTTCAAAGCTGATAGAAACCTGTGTTTATGTTGACAAAGGTGATATAATACTATGATAATTATGCAACTCTCTCAATACCTTTAGCAAAAAGAAAAACAAATATGTTGACTTCCCATCCAAACTCCCATCGTTTACAGTTTCTCATTTAATAATACTTCATTTGAAATTTAAATACTGCAAAGCAGATTAAAACAAAATAAAAAACAAACAAGCCCTGTAGTATATGAGGAACAGATAAAAATTGTCTTAGCTGAAAGACACCAAAGCCTCATGGTTAAACTCAAGTCTAAACTGAATGTGTTTGTCTGAGAATCTAAAGATCATTTGGGGTGTCATTTACCAAGGTCTACTATCAAATAAATGTTACCTTCTGTCATATGATCAATGCCTCCTGACAGCTGCAGTCTTTTAATGGTGGAGAACAGCCTCTTTACTGTATAATTAAAATGTGCAATTTACTTAATATTTTTAATATCCAATTTGTGAGGGGTCACCACATTTACAATTATCAACGAACAGTCTCATTTTGTCCAACATATGGTCCCACAAATCACCGGTCTCCAGAGGCTAAACAGGTGTAGAACAATGTCAATATTTATTTATTTATTCTTGCAGTTGATATAGTGTCTCTCTGTTCCATACTCCAGGCATATGCCAGTTCACAATAAATACTCTAATCTGTTATATTTTGGCTTTGCTTGGCTACTGCAGCCCCTGTCTCTTATTTCTGTCTTTTATTTACATATCTAACGACAACTTCCATGTTTGTAAATAGTAACCAAGCATGTAATTAAATCTTTATTTATGATTTACGGGCACTCTGCACTTCTCTGATTTACCTACTGATCTGTTCCCTGCCGCCGTGCTATCTGAGCAGGCCGATGAAGTTCCTGCTGCCACTCATGCAAATGCTACGTGCAGGTTATGCCGCAGCAATTGCCTGCGCTTGCTGGACAGGAACCGGTTTGACTTTATCCAGTGGGCAGCCTTTCCAAATCAAATGCATCATTTACCTTCATTTAACTTCTCAGGTTCTGGTTAGTGATACAGGGGGTGAACTTTATCACCATTTCAGTCTCCAGCTGGGCAGTGAGCTTGTGGAACATCACCTCTCCATTTCCAGTAATTTTCAGTTCAGAAAGGTGTGGTGGTTTTGTTTTTTTGGGTTTTTTTTTGTTGGTGGTGGTGTGTGTGGGTTTTTTTGTGTGTGTGTGTTTATTTTTCCCCTGAGCTTTCTCATTTTTGTTGCACAGAGCAGAGCTGCAGCTGCAGTCTTTGCCTGGCACACTAACTTGAGTACTACCAATGTCTCCCTCTGCACACCAAGCAAGCCTAAACCTAGGCAGTACTTTTCTCTTAACTGCATAGGCTCTGCATCAGGATTTTTTGTTTGAATTCCTTTGATTTCCTGGAAATCGCCATGTGAGGGAGAGCTCTCCTAACAGGTCATTTACACTTTAAAAATCTGATTGTCACCCTGCATGGGCTGCAGGGCCCAAGCCTGGTAAGTATTTGAAGTTCTACTTATGCGTGACTTGCAGGGACATAAACATATTGCGTGTCTCATTTTCAAGGGAAGGGTGGGTGAAATAATCAAAATGCGTCTGTAGATCTCCAAGCCTTGTCCTGGAGGTACCACACCAGGTGAGGGATCGGCTTTCGCCCCAGTTGCAGAACTGACGCACGCTTCCTGTTTTGCAGGTGGTGGGAGAATTAATTTCTTGGCCTTTGTAAAGCGCAGTGCACTTCCAGACAATGATGCAAAGTATGTTTTGTATGTCTCAACTTAATTTTGAGGGGTTTATTCCTAGGCATTATACATTACCACAGCTGCAGCTATGGAATAATTTCGGAACTGCTCCTTCTGGGGAGCGAGGGATGACGATGGATCTGGGCGGCTGCTGAGCGGCGGCAGCAAGCTGCAGAGGCCCAGGTTTGAGAAGCAGAAAGGGGCAGATTCCTTGTGCAAAGCAGCTTGTGCCCCTCGATTCAAGGACTGAAAGGCGGGAGTGTATGGCAAGAAAGTTATTTATCACGTTTGTTCTGCCCTTTTAACGCTTTTACTGTTCCGGTTGTTATCACCAATTGTCTGGACTGGTGAATAGCAGTTTTAAACAGCTGTGCAGTGGCGTTAAATTTGTTAAGGGTACCACAGCCACAGAGCCCCAGGACAACACATATGTTCCTGTTAGTGTCAGGATTCTGCTCTGGCTCTTCATCACCAGGCTGCACTGATTGCAGAGCAGTCTTTCGCACCCACCTTATAGCCCGTAAGGTTTTGTGCCACACTTTCCTATCTGGGGCTTTTTGCTTTTGTTGCAGGACAGATGGGGTTGCTTTGCTGCACCTGAAGACAGAAAAAGCCACAGAGCCCTTGCCAGGGGAGCAAAAACTGGTTATTTATTACCAGGTAAGAAAAGAGAATGGTGTCAATGTGAGAGCGGGTGCCAGCAGCTTTGCTGTTCTAAATTTTGTACTGTTTTTGCTAAAAACAAAACCAAGCAAACCTCTGGACCCAACCTTTGTCCCTGTCCAGCCTTCCAGTTTTGGTGTGTACCTCTGAGATGCAGTTTATCTTTTTTCTACAGAGCTTTAAAGCTTTCCATAAGAAGAATATGTCTCTGCTTGATGGTTCTGCACTAGATTGGATCAGCGTGGTGTGAGAGCAGCTGCCGACACAAGTCCTTCAGGTTCCAGTGGGAGTGTGCAAGGTAATGGTGCAGGTTGCAACTAGTTGGAACTCACTAGTGCTTCAGGAAATGGGCATCCTTAAAACTGGATAATGCAACAGTGTTTGAGTGTGGGAGCCAGGACAGTTCTGCATCCTGAATTCCTTAGATTTACAGATTAAAGCTACTCACATTGGCAACTGTGCTTTTGGGCCACAAAGTCTCGAGAGCTGTACTCGAGAGCCTTTGCACTTTCATGCCTGTCCCATAATCTGCTTGTTTGGGCCATTCCCATAAGGAGTAATATTTCGTCCCTTATATAGCAAACTTCACCCCCGCGTCCTAAGATGTGTTATCAGCTCTTCTGAGCTATAAATCACAAGAGTAATCAGCTGCTTTGTGCTTTTTATCCAAAGAAGACACAATTTCCAGAAGCAGCAGCAACAGCCTCTTCTGCCCATTTGGTCTCTATGGAAGGTTTCACCCCCAAGTGCTGACCAAAGAAATGCTTACATGTGTGCCAGTGTGCAGCAATTCTGCTTCTGTGCACTAGTGTTTTTGAAATGTTGCATTTCTAGTTGTGGCTTATGATTTATTTTCTTAGCTGAATTGCTCTTGGAGAATGTACCTGACTCTCAGAACAGTTTAAACTCCTGTAACTCTTTTTCCTCTAAGTTTTACCTTCCCTGGTTACCCTCCCCCAAGCCTATACAGACATTTAGTACATCAGTTGCAGAATCATGGGGAAATAGATAATTGAATATTCACACATGCAGAAACAACACAGGCAGAATGTGGAACAATGTGGAAACCAGCGCGAAAAGAGGCGGCATCTGTTTATTGAAAATTAGAATGTCGAATAAATTAAGAGGGCAAGGTTAAAACACTTCATCTGCAGGCAGAGTTTGTAGGGGAGGAAGACTTTGCAGGAAGTTTAGCACGTAGACTATATAAAGGGCTTATATGGTTTTATTTTTGCAAAATGGGCTGCTGCTTTTTTTTTCCCCTCGCATGCCCCCTTTTTTCCCCAAGGACACATTTTAAAAGGGAAAAAAAAGTGTCCACATAAAGAATGGTTTTTCAACACAGATGATTAGATATAGTTGTTTCCCAGGAATGCCAGAAGTAAAATGCTTAAATTTTAACTCCTGCTGTAGAGTAGATCAGGCTACTTTACAATACTTTAAGCACTGAAGAGTAAGTATTTTTAGCAATAACTTCCAACTTATGTAAGTGAATGCTGTGCTAATTTTTTCACCAGTGCCCATACAGGTCATGTTGGCTCTTTCTAAAATTAACCAAAAAATTAGCAAACTCAGTTTTTTTAATGCCTGTTTGGGTGACATTCTATAGGGAGGAGAGTACATCCAATGTATTGTTTGATCGACTGAAAAGCGCTATGAATTTGGTTGCAACATGGAATTACTCTGCTGGCATTTCCCAAGGCCTGCAAAGACACCACATCCATGAGTACAGGATGTGAGTTTTATAATTGTTTCTTTCGTTGTTTTATATATACCTTCACATTTTGTACAATAAGTCTTCAAAAGGTTTACCATTTTAAAGCTGCTCAAGTAGACAAAAGCTATATCCTAGTCATTCATCATAAAACAAGCTTAATTATGCTAGGACATGTTGACACTGCATCAGATTTTTAATCTTCAACATAATTTTATAACCATTGCTAACAGATGGGCTGATTACACTGAATTTGAGCTTTAAGTAATAGATAAAAATTATAAAATATGATTAAACTGAAAATACCCATGCATACATAATTTTCAGAAACTGCTGAAAGAAGGAAAAACAGAGTGCAATGAAACCCTTTCTGGTTTCCTAAGAGAAATATATTGCGTTTAAGTGGACAGTTATTAAAGTTCCTTAAATGACTTTGTAAGCAGTTATGCTATTGCCAGCTCCTCTTCTGTGCAATTACAACAGATGCAGAAGCACCTTCTTTCTATAGATCTGCTGCTTTATTCCAGCCCGGAAAGTGTAAATTTTTTGATTTCAGAAGCTCTTTTATCAAAACAAGTGCCTTTCCCTCACTATTTTTGTTTTCATTGAAAATGAAAGCAAGGAGTAGTTTAAATTACCAGGTTCCTTTGAGCAACCTGGTCTAATGGAAGGTGTCCCTGCCCATGGCAGGGGGGTTGGAACTAGATGGTCTTCAAGGTCCCTTCCAACTCAAACCATTCTATGATTCCTGCTCTTAACAACAACAACAAATGGGAAATTCTTATAAAATTGAGGGACAGCTTTGTGGGACTAATGGAAGCTGCATGTGAATTTTGAATAGAAGGTGTCGTCTTTTTTTTCTTCCAGTCATCATTTTAAGGTTACTAAAGGAAAGATAAGGCAGACTTCCCTCTCCCCGCCTTTGTTCATGATGTGCTGGACATGTGTTTCATATCACAAGGATGAGAATGGGTCAGAGGTGATCAGTATCCTGAATTCTGGAATAGGGAAAATAAAAAAATGAAATACCTTCTATTCAGCTGTCAGTTCTATATATTTGCAAAAGGAAAAGGGCATAGTAATCCACTACCCACTTATATCCTGGAACTATCCTCTGGCCAATGAGATCAGTGTCACAAAAGCTGACAGGCTCACGCCTGCTGTACTTGAAACAGGGCTCCTGTCACCATTATTCGTGTTTTGAAATGAAAGGAGATATTGGGTACAGACCATGCAACAGGCTTGGGGGAAGAAAAAGCCTCCTGAGATTTAAATTTTTGTTAAGAATCCATTGAGGGGTGGCAAGCCTGTAGTTAATGTTCAAAATGGCTTAATACCACTAACTTTCCATATATAGAAAGGGAGCAGGACTAAGCCAAGGTGTATATGTTGAAGTTACTCTGAATTTCATTAGGAACTTTAGCTACAACCTTATTTTCAGGATTTTTTTTCACTCTCAATTTTGGGGTGCAGTGAGCACAGTAAATGCCCATCCTTGTGAGCAATGTTATTTCTAAATAACATACTGCAAGACAGACCATTCCATCCAAGTATAGAACTGCCCTACTGCTACAAAAATGTAGTCCAGAGGAGGATCCTACGAAAGGCAAAATCAGGTTATTATTACTTTATGCTGTCAGGGGGTGGGGGCATCTAATGGGCAGTTTCTGTTGTCTTCTCTGCAGGGATAGAGCTTGTATTAATTACCGGTCTTTACTAGATATGGAGGAAGGCTTGGTATACATCCCTGGGAAGGTGATCTTGGTGATACTTTTCTTCATCTGCTGGAAATCACCTCAGATTTGAGGCATGACCCTTTTCCTGTAATCGGCAGTCTTGTCACAGGCTGGGGAAGCCTTGCTTAATAGCTTTCACAGAATCACAGAATGTTAGGGATTGGAAGGGACCTCTAAAGATCATCTGGTCCAATCCCCCTGCCAGAGCAGGAACACCTAGATGAGATTACACAGGAATGTGTCCAGGTGGGTTTTAGATATCTCCAGAGGAGACTCCATACCCCCTGGGCAGCCTGTTCCAGTGCTCTGTCACCCTCACTGAGAAGAAGTTTCTTCTCATATTTAAGTGGAACCTCTTGTGTTCCAGTTTGAACCCATTACCTCTTGTCTTACCATTGGTTGTCACCAAGAAGAGCTGAGATATTCACTTGGGACACAGTGGAAAACAGGCAGGTCTATATTCCTTGGTTGAAAGCAGATCATCCTGCAAATGGATCAGCAAAGACATCTACCCAGCACTGGTGGAAGCTTCTGGTAATTCAGTGCCCGTTACTCCTGAGAAGCAACACCTCCAAAACCAGCCAGGCAGGGCAAGGCAGTGACACATCTTCACCTGGTGGTGTGCAGAGAATTTCTGTTCTGATGCTCCCTGGATTTCTCCCTATACAGACAGGGTTTTTTTTTCCTTATTTTCACATCCCCCCTTTACCTGATTTAAAGCAAGGCTTGATCCTGTTGTTTAAGCAAGGTGAAGAGACAGATTGAACTGCTCATAGCAGTGGTGGCAACCAGTGTAAAGCTTTCCAGGATTCTCCTGCTCTTGAGCTTCAGCAGGTCTCCACGCCTTGGGTAAGGAAGCTGGACATTTGTAATACGACATAAGACAATTTCTTGTAGTTCATGGTGGTTTTCACTCTTTGTCTATATTCTTTTCTCCTAAATGATTTGGGACAGTTGTTTTGGTGTATACTTGGTAAATCAGTCTAGCCTAACGCTCTGCAAGCCTTCATCTCATCAACATCATCAGAACTGTCAGTCACGTCATCAAATGTCCATACCAAATAATTATACCAAACCAGATTGCCCATTTGGCGGTGGTTGATGAATATGATGCAAAATGCTTTATTTCTGTTTGCGTTAAATTTTTGACAAAGAAGAACGATAATTTCCAAACTGTTTAAATTAGTTTCTCACGCACCAGGGGCTGTTGCACATTTACATAAAGTTCTGTTGCTTTTTCAGAAACTCCCAACCACTACAGATAGTATGAAATATGTCTTTAACGATCTACTAAACACATCATTAAGTGTTTTGTTATAATATTTGCTCTATCCTTTAAAAAGCAAAGGTTTTACTTTCAGGAAGTAATATTCCAGTTGGACACCTGTTCTGTAATGTGTGACAGAACTCCCATTTTGAAGGCATCTCTATTAATCCCTCTTAGAGAAGTTTTTTTTATTTTATTTATTTTTTTTTTTTTAAAAAAAGCTTTTTAGAAGCACAATCCTCTTGAGATGAACAAAACTCTTCCAGGTACAGGAGCTTACAAAAACCTACAATGCAAGTTCAAGAAGTCACTTCAATAATAAAAAGAACCTCCATGTTCTGCACTATTAAGTAGCCTAAAGAGGCTTTTAGTTACTGCATTATCTGCAGTAACAATGGCTGATTTAGGCAAAAAGCTTATCTAGTTCGACTTGATAAGATTATTGTGATGAAAGAAAAGCTGCTCTGAACACGGTTTTAGGGATTTTTTCTGCAGCTGTTAGACACACAAATAA
Source organism: Columba livia (assembly GCF_036013475.1). NCBI lineage: Eukaryota > Metazoa > Chordata > Aves > Columbiformes > Columbidae > Columba > Columba livia. Next base: position 42,145,560 of record NC_088604.1, read on the forward strand.
TATTTCCTTCCCATTTATGTTGTAAAGTTAAAATTTGAATAGAAGTAAGCAGCCTTTCAGCAGTGTTGCCTTTAGGGGTAAACTTACCACTCCCAAAGTCCAGTAAGTGGTTGCACAAATACAAGTTATTGAGGGAAGTAGAAAGTGTGACTGCTACAGGCAATAATGGAAGTTTCCTAAGAACTTTAGGGAAAAAAAAAGTAGAAAAACTTACAGAGCTCAACCTGTCCTGGAAAGACCTAAGAGATCACCTATAACACAGCAAAATATTTGAAAGATCAAACTTTCCAGGGAAACAGAAGTAATTATTAGTCTATGATCAAATGCATTAAATTCCTCAAATGAATATTGTCTTTAAAATTCTGTCTTCTTTTTTTTCAGACCATTTATACCTAGTCTAAGTTAAATGGATAATTAACAGTGTCATGGCTAATAAAAAGATTGTGGATCACTGTAAGTTATGGGTCAATTTTAAGAAAACAGCATTGAAGAGGACAGGAACTCTGATCCTGACTTTTCTTATTTTATCCCCAAAGACAACAGAAGAGATTTTACACCAGAATCTGAAAGACTTGAATGTTTTAATACAGGTAGAAGGTTAAGATGGCTATATACATTTTGTGCAACATATATACATGTCCTCTTCTAACAAACGATAGCTCTGTCATCCTGGCACAACTCCTGATGAATGCATTCAACAAGTTTGGTACTACAGATCACAGTTTTCTACTAATATAATAAATTAGAAATTAGAAAGTTACGGTTTTCTTAAGAACATCCTGAATAAGATTTTTGAAAGTACAGTGTTAGGAGGGTCAAGTCTCAGTCAATGTGAATTGAATTCTGCAATTTCTTGGATTCATTGAAATCCTACTTCATATGTTGCAACACAGGCTCTGCTCATAGACATTTTAACACGTAATAAATCTGCTGTATCTTTCACTTGCCATTCAACAGTATATTGAGAGTCACTCCTCAGATGCATGACGATATTCAAATACCACAGAAATTATTAAAATCAATACATAGCATGGGAGGAGAAAAATTCGACAAAATTGATAAATATATTGCCATTGTGAAGAAAAAGAGCTCGGCTGGTGTGTCGTAGGGTGCAGTTTTAGGTATCAACAGTGTCAGAACATTCAAGAGGAACCGATTAATCACCAGCACACTGTGAACCTGTCTCATTTTCCAGTTTTTGTATCTCATTTTGTCCAGCCTCTGCGAGGTAAGATAAGAGTCTTTTATAGGTTTGTCTGTTGAGAAAAACAAAAGAATGTAACATGTTACTTAAACAATCTCACATATCCTAGGAGTAAAAGCACATAATTCCCACACATATTGTTTACATATAGGGATATTAAAACACAGTAATTTCCACCTCCCCATCTATTCAACTGCTTTGTTTGCTGTGAATTTTTAGCGCGGCCAGGTTGGAAGAAAAAATAAGGATTGCATTATTTATGGCTACAAGTGTAGCGAAGATGCTTAGAAGTCTGCTTATTTGGTAAAATGCTGTGAAATACGTGTCTCAAAATAAAATTAAAAGAAAATGGAGTTCCAAGGCTTAGATGGCATTGGCATTCAGGCTTCATCATGGTTGCTGCCTGATTTCTGCACGAGAAATCTCTCCGTGACTTGTGCTGCGCGCAGTGACGTGAGCCGCTGCACGAGGGTGCAGGCTGGCACTGCCACAGCTCCAGAGCATCATCCTCGCAAAGGGCAACGACCATTTCAACATAAACCCGGAATTCAGAAGGGAACTGTCACTCAAGTGGATTTTCCAGAGAACGCGTATGTGGTGACGAGACTTTTCACCTGAAGTTCATTCTAATACTCTCCAACCTAGACAATATAATTATTGTTGAAGTACTGCCTCTGACATTCAGGTCTATTGTAATTATATATCTTTTTCATGAAATATTAACTTGGGCAAACAAAACTGCAGTTTTTATACTAGTTCCTTGCAATAGTAACATTGGACATCACCACTGTAAGCATCTAACGCAATTTCTGAATTTTGTTTCCTTTGTGGCCACAATAATTACAAAGAATATGTTAATATAACATTATTTAATGGCCAGGTCTGAAGAGAGAAAATTAGTTATTAGTGTTCTTACAATAACATGTTTGTGGGTAATGGAGCATGTTCTAAATACAAATAATTAATACAAAATATCAACAACAGATTAGATAATATATACATTAAGTGATGAGTCCAAAATAAATATAGCTTTTCAGTAATTTCCAAGCATATATTTCAGGAAGCTCAAACATCTGCTTTTTTTTCCCCCTCCTATTTTATAAGTAAAGACATGAATTTTACCTTATTAATAGCTTTAAAAAGAATGAAAATTTGCTATGAAATACATTATGAAAAGATCAAAAGCAAGTAGTATGAAAATTCTGCTTATAACGGCATTTCAGTCTGACCTTGGGTGCATTCCCTTAAATAAAAGCAAATGTATTTGTTGGTAGAGGATAATAAAAAGTGAATGATATAATTACAAATGAGTTAAATATATTTTTCATGAAATGGAAAACTAATACCCTTTGGCTATCCTTTAGTGTCTCATGAGTTTTATTCTTGCACAACTGTCTGTTGGGTCATGAAAGACCTGAGCAAATGGGAGACTTCCAGCTGAACACACTTAAAAAAATCACTCATTTTTGAGTATCTGTGCTGCTGCCTAACATTGCTTTCTTTCAAGAGGAGAAACCTCTACTGCTCATTGTCAAAAAACCAGTATTAAATAAAAAACAAACCTCAGTGCAGCGTTTCTTCCAAGACCTTGTTTGTGCTCCGAATCCTTCAGCGCCTGCGTGATTGTGGGAATCAGGCTGGTAACCAACGTCTGATCCAAGACGGCCGCTGCTTCCAGCACGCTGAAAACCCGCTGATCGTACACGGCCGTATAGTCCTGGATAAACTGCCTGAGGGGGACACAGAGGCACTTAGTGCAAGGTCAAAACTAGATGCAGAGAACATGCCAGGAACAACTGAAGAGTCTAATCAGAACAAGCAATCTGGCTGCATGGCAATTTTCATATTGTTACACTGAAATACTCCACGTGGAATACTTTCTTTAAATGAAGTTATGCTTTTGAAGGCTAATGCTAAAAATCCCACACCTTTATTTTCGAGGAAATGGTCAGATTCTGCTGGTGTTTCACCAGGGCTGACTTGTTCCAGAGCACTTTACTTTCTAATGTGTCTCTCCGAGTGCAAAACTAAAACATATATTTATTATTAATTAAAAAAAAAGAGAAAAGGAACAGCAAACCAAGACACCTAGATTCAAGTCTGCAGAAATCATGTTGGCATTTCTTATAAAGCTCCACTAGATCTCACGCAGGGCCCACCACTGGATGGAAGCACACCCATTTGTTTCGCTGAGGGTCTGAGGTCTTTAAAGATCACAGGTAACATTTGAATCAGAAGTAACACCCTAAGGATGAAACATCCCACAAAAGTGATATATCACAGTACAGGGAGACTGGCATCCCCACAAGCATCCATTCTTAACTCAGTGAGTCTCTCTGGAACTTTCATCGAGACTTGACCCAACACAGCCCCAGTGCTGGGGTATCCAAAATCTCTTTAAGTGTCAGGTCATGCAGCTCCTCTGTGGTATCCACGTGAGAAACAGGATTCGTATTGCAGAGGTGTGGAATAAGTCTAATTTACTTTATGACAAGCTATTATTTATTTGTCACAAAATCAAATCAATAAGGAAATAAAAGCTAAGCTTGTTATATGAGGATTCAATCTCCATTATATGCACTTCAAATTAGGGGCACACACCTTTCACAGCACCTAACACTGACCATTGTCCTTCATGAGCAGCAACGCACCTCTCTATTACACACCTTTCAAAACAATACCTAATCCGTGAGAAAACAGGTATTTTTCTCTCTTCTGCTTTTTGCTCTGGCTTTTTGGCCAAGCTAGGTTTCAAATCAGTGCCAAAAGTAACATTATTTAAATACCATAAAAAAGTGACAATGCAGTATGTTAAAGATAATTAGTTATTTAAAAAAAAAACCAACAAAATATGTTGGCTGTCAATTGGCTGGCAGTAGCTTCACTGCCAATTGGCATATTTTCTGGTTACCTAAATACAGAAGTCAGCTGGGTGGCACGTTCTCCTCCTGACCCTGCTTGGCAGCCTTCTACCATGTACTGCACAATGTCTGTAGATATTTTTTTAACTGTAAAAGAAAAATCACAAGATTCACACAGAGCTCTTGAACTGACCATCTGGAGAATGTCTTTCATGAAGATGACAATTTTTAAATGAGGAAAAAAAAAAAAGGTTTTATCTTACTTTGATGCAAGGGACATGACTGTGAGAGCAGTTAGTTAGACTGGCTATAAAGAACAGAATAAATCACAGATTTATGCAAAAGTCTTAATTTCACCACCATTATACTTTAAACATGCCAACTTGTAAGTACACTATGGTCTCTTAAAGTCAAAGCAAAGAGACACACACTTAGTAGAAATAGAGATTTTATTTAAATTTAAATTCTGTTTGTATTCTTTATTCATTCCTTTCAGGTAGATACGGTTATGATGGCAAAAAGGGGAAGAAAGATGTGTGATGATTCAGCTAATTTCCTAAGCATATCTTGTTCTTGAAACTTTTATAGACCAGAATCAAAGAGTAGTTTACTAGACAAAATTCCCAGGAGAAGTCAGAGGTGAATCCCGATTTTGCTTAATGCCTCCTACTGGCAGCAACAAGTGGAAATTTTGAGCTCGTGCACAGATGCACATTCATTATACAACTGTGGGGTAAACCGAGTGCCTCGTTTTTTAGGATGCTAAAAATAAAGAAGTTCTCACTACCAAAAAAACCACACAGAAAGAAGACTCAAAGATGCCTTCAGAGAGCAAAATGCTGCTTTTAATCCATTTCTAATGCCTCTAATGGGGAAAACGTATGCTAGTTTTACTCAGTTTCAAACCTTTAGGTGCAAGAAAATTTTCACAGTTATCAAGCCTGGGAGAACTGAGATGGGAAGGATGGGGAGAAAGGAAATGATCTTCAGATTCACGATAAGTTGATCATTAGTTCATTAGAGTGTGAAATGAGGCAGGACTTATCTCTTTCACCTCATCTAAGAGTCTTAAATATTGGGATGAAAGATGCTCAGCAGTAGAAAAATCTTACAGGTGTGCAGAGATGGATTTAAAGCAAACAAGCATCTCACCTTGTGGCTCATTAACCAACACCAGGCATTTCAACACGACCGGGAGAATCAAGTCAATGTCACATAGTTCAACGCTCTGGGTTCTCTGAAGTACTTCGAGAATGAAAGCAAGAACCGAGGCCAAGCGAGGAGGTGGAGCGTTCCCTTTGAACTGCATGTAGTTTTCACTGGGAAAACAAAGCAAACCAGAACAAAGTCTACAATTTGTTTTTTCCATTCAACGCAAGTACCATATACCTTAAAATAGCTTTGTGATATTTCAGCAGGAGGCCTATTACATAGATTTCTATCTTTATCTAAGCTCAACTAATGGCTTCTATTTGTCTTAGTCTTAGAAAAGGCTCCCCATTTATCAGAGGACAATGATGCCTTCTGACTCGTCTGTTGAGGGAAGCGAGAAATAGCAGCTATCATAATTATAGTTAAAAAGTCAAGTGTGACACTAAAAGTTAAAAATATAAAGGCAGCTTCATAAAATAACTGAAAAAAAATAGAGGATCAAAATTCTAAAACCCTAAAACAAGTTCCAAAATACAACTGTGGTTTCAATTATTTTCTTTAGCTTTATGTGCTTTTGTCAACTCGCAATCTAACTTATTTTTGTGAATGGTGTATTGTAACAGGACAGTCAATGTCTGCTTTTGCTCTGTCACAATTAACACAATTATCTCCAGTTTAAAATTTGTCACAAAGATAAAAGGTGACCTGCCAATCTCCAACACAAGCAAATTTTAACATCACATACAATTGAGTGTTGCAATTTTAAAAGCTTGATTTTTTTTCCCCCAAAGGGTACAATAAACTGAACTACTGTTGATTTCACATTACAAATGACTTTACTGAAATCTGAAGACAATAAGTGTAAATTGAAACATTCAGAAGAGAAGATTGCAGGTAAAAAGGACACAGCATTTATTTATCGGTTAGCAAGAACACTCCCAGAACCTTCAAAATAACTTTTTAGATTTTAATATTAGATACCATCAGCTACCCAAACACAGCATGCATGTTTACTGAGCAAATGCATCCATTAAAAAAACCCATGATCCTTGTTAAAAGCTTAGCAAGGCTTGCTTCTGCAACTTTCAAACAAAACCTGTATTTCTGAGATCTGAGTATTTCATTGCACAGCTTCAGAGCACTGGTATAACTTGCCAAACGAAAGTTGTCATGCTTTACTTCTCTATTTCTTGGATGATGTGGTCTTACTTTAATATTAGCAACTCTGAAATCTTCTATCCTTCTAATTTACTATGAAAATTTCAGAGTAAATTTTTTTGGGTGCTCTTCCACTAAAATCGTTCTCTGACCTGGATAAAACACCCTGATCACATGGTTCCATTTCCCCTGTGCGGCAGCAAGATACTCACTGGCTTTAGGACAACAAAACAGCTAGTGAACTCTATATGTATTTATATTCAGAGCTAGTGACGACCTCCTGTCTATCCAACGCTCTGCAAATCAGGCTGCTGCTCAGTTTTAAGATATTCTTCCCGAATGGCCAAGGAACATTTCATGTCTTAAAAATCACCAAGTGCCATTACAATTTTAGAACTTTCTTTCCACTAGCAATCTCAAAACTGACACATGGAATGCGCACTTTCACAAATAACTTCACTAAGATGGTGAAGTTTGAGTATTCGTAAGTTAAAACCATATCAGATTGTGAAATCTTAACTCACTCCCTTAATATGTGACAATGCATCCTTTACTTACAGGATTGCATATCATGTTTACTCAAGATTAACACTAAAATTCTCTTAATCAGCATGAACATACATTCTTTAACACAGAAGAATACCATTACCTTGAATATAAGCAATTACCTTATATTTGAGGGGGTTTAATTCCTCTGTCAGCGTACAAAAAAGTACAGATTGTTTGCTGTTCTGCAGTACATAAAACAAAGTTTCGGCCTCTCAGCAGCAGAGACGCAGCATTTACAGCCGCTGTTGGCATCGTGCGAGGGGTGACAGCACAGCAAACACGAGCTGTCTCCCTGTGCTCCTCTCCCCACACCCCGAATTTCCCATTTCCCCTGGGAAACACATACACACCCATGTATACCCTGACACTTATAGAGCAACCAAGCCTCCCACACACAGGTAACTGTGGCAGATATAAGCACTACGACTCTGTGACCCTAAAGACAGCCTGAGAAACAAACATATGCTGATGATGTATATTGCAGTGCAATTTTTCTAGACAAATACTTGTTTTTTATTGTGGCCCCATGTGGTATTTTCTTGTAGTTTCTTATAGACCTCCATCCTCAATTGTGTCACTTGTCTCCAGATCTTCCCAGTTTTACCCTCCTGCTCTATACACGTTGCCTTTCCTTCGCTCCCTTTCCAGCAACTTACAGGCTCTTGCCATGGCCAAACCATCAGTTAACTGAGAAGACAACAGTGGCGTTGCCTTTCTCATAAGCTATTAGGGAAATCTGAGCCAGTGATCTTTTTTTTTTACTTCACTGGTCCTTACTTTATGACACGCAGAGTGGTTTTCCGTAGACGGAGCATCTGGGGGGCTGTAATGGAACTGCATAAAGCAGACACCATGGGATGCTGGCCGGCTCCAAGCACGGTGGGAGAAGCAGCAAGAAATCGTCCGAAATACTGTTGAATAATGCTCCCAAGCAGTTGATTTAAATAGGCCCCCTGCGTTTGGGACTGACAACATATAAAGGACAGGCCCTGTAGAAGAAAAATGTTTAAAGTGAGAAATGGAATAAATTTTTAACAACACATTTTGATAAATCTTTAACAACCAGAGGCTAAATACTTGCTACACACTGTGTGAACTGCTGCACAGAGTAACTACTGCGTGAAAAATACACATCAATAATTTCCTACAGATATGATGGTCTATAAATGAAGACAGAGCAAGGCTTGCAAAGGAGAGAAAAATCTTGTACTAGACTAGCTAATCTACTTGGAAGATAAGCTTTGGGACACACAAGCTCCCCTTCAAATATGAAATAAAAACTTTGCATTTCAGACCTGAAAAAATGTTTCTGTGCCCAAGAGCTCCCCATTTATTTTTCAACTCTGTGTGTGGTCTAGCAAAGAATATTAGTCAGGTAGGGTTTATGAAGGCAGGTGGAGAGAGAAAACCTCATCTGTGTGATATTGATGTACAAATGACAGAGCAGAAAAATGAGCACTTACAATTGTGGTCTGAAAAGAAAAAAATTGCTCATAGTGTGAACGAATTAGGGTAAATTAGGCACTATTTATAAAGGATTTAGAGATTTTTTTAAAAACAAAAATCTGTTTAAGATAAGGCTAAAACTGCTGTGATTTATCCAATATAAGCTATATTGATGTCAGAGAAAAATCTGTAATGAAAGTATAAACTAGCCCAGAAAGTGCCTATGTGAACAAAACCCATAGTTATAGAATGTGTACATGGTATGTCTGGAAAAAAAAAAAGTGTTGTTGGTACAAGTCTGTATGAGAGAAAGTGAAGAGTTTCCTTCCCCTTCCTTTGATTACCGAAAGAAAGAAGAAAAAATCACTAAGAAAAAGAAAGAAAAAGTCCAGTGATCTCCTATCACAAGGGTCACAGCCAGTGGCACAAACAGAAGCCTCTTGAGAATTCACAGTTTTCACAATAGTTTTGTCCAACAAGGATAACGACATAAAAGAAGTTCAAGTACCGAGTTCCCTGGACAGCAACTACAGCAGCACTTCAAACTTCCACATTTGCAACCCAGACTCCAGGTTTGGTAGGAGTCTCTGCCTCAATACTGATGGTTGCTGAGGGAAGCTCATGCCCCTGATATATAATATATGAATGAATAGTTCAAGACTTGAAGGTATAAAATGCAGAAATACCTGAAAGCTGCTTTATTTCCTCAGTTACTGACAAAGAGTATTTCTGTTGCTTTTTGCATTGGAGTCCCTCCCTCAAAGGATTTGCATCTATACCTGTCTGTATCAACAATTCTTTAAGGGAAAAAAGAAAGCAAGTTGAGATACAGCTGAAGGTCTTCTTGGCACTTTGTTGGAATGGGGAGTTCCCACTTTTGGTTCCACAGTAAGCAAACACAGGAAAAGTGGGATTTCAAGGCATGAGGCGCTTCAGGACCTGCCTGAGGACTTGCTGTGGGCAGCCCTCCTGAACACAGACATCTTGGGTTAGAGTTGAACTTCACGCACTTCTAGTGACTTCACACAGTTCCTCGGTAACTTTGGTAAGTCCCAACGACAAAACCCACACTTTCTGAGCTGGAGCTTTGATAAACAGGTCAGATTCTCTCCCCTTTTTGCTTTATGGGAAAATACAGCTGCTGCTGTATCAGAATTATTAAAAAAAAATGATAATTACTAAAATGAGACAGGTCTTCAAATTGAGGACCAATAAATGCTACAGAATATCAAGAAAAGAAGGAAGAATTCAGTTATTAAATAATAAGAGTTACTGTTTTTAAGAAATTATCTTAAGGCTACTTGGTAGGTGCAATAAAAAGCAAAAAAAATCAGAGTTTATATGAGAAGGAACACTTTTGGCAGGTCTTCTAACAGTTTCATTTGAAGGTGAATCAACAAACCTAGCCCAATCCTTCATATAAGCATTTTCATTTTCTGAGTTGAAGTAAATTGATTCTAATTTTTTGGGTGTGGGATTGGGAGAGATGTAATCTGAAAAAGAAGGACGTAAGTTAACTAGTGATTTTTTTCTTAAGTTATGAGGATGAAGAGAGCTCTTGAAACCTTGTAAGGAAAGCTGTTAATTTAAGGAGCATTTAAAACCAGAGAAAATGCCTTTTTTCTGTAACCTAATGTTTTCTTTATAAAGGATCCTAGGTATCTTTTTGGTGGGTAAGGCAGAGATGCTGCCTCTCAAATAAGGTGTGATTTTTTAAACCACATAGTAATACCAAATCCTAATAATTTTTCCTAAATAAAGTTTCAAGATTAGCACTAATGGCTTCTAAGAAAGGATTTTTTTTTTTCTCAGCGAGACAACAGTAAGAAAAATCACCTTACGTTTTGTTGGGTGCCACGAAACCACCCCTAAATCAAAAGCCTTCTTCATAGTAGAAAAACCTATGAATCAAACCTCGCCATGAAGAGTACATGTACAGCATCAAAGCTCTTCAGGAAAGAACTGTCACACCTTTGATCCTGACGCTTCTACTGCTCCCTAAAAGTTTCCCAAGTGGCACAAGGGATAAGTTACCAACACCACACAGTAGCTGCAAATTGGCATAACAACCTAGACAGAGCTGGCCAAGTATGTGATTACAAGGAAACCACATGGAATTTTCTTCCTTTAAAATCCCACCAGTAATTAAGAGAGATGAAGGAAGCTACTGCTCATCTGAGAGAGAAAAGAAACACATGCTATTGGACTGCAATTCGGGACTAGAGATCTGAAATCAATCGCACCAGACCCCTAGGACAATCCCTACAAAGCAGATGGACATAAAAAGATTGATAGAGCCGCTCTCTTTTTATTAACTATGCTCTTTAGCCATCTTCTGAGGTTAAAAACAAAAAAGAAAGACAAAGACATTTTAAGGGGAGCAGAGGGGCACGACAACATCTGCTCCTCATTTTAGCAGAAAGGCAACCGATTCCTGAGCAGTTCACTGCAGGAACCTTTTGTGGCCAGAGCTGCCTCTTTCTTCTGATTTACCATATATCTGTAAATCACCTGTGGAGAGCGAAGAACCGATTAGTATGGATTACTGGAACTATTCACTGCAGAAATGCCAAGCTATCTAATGATGACTTATAATATCAGTCCTGCTGTTGGAATAAATCTGCTGTTCACCAATTAATGTTGTACAATTCCTATTAAACACATACTATAATTCACAAAACGTATTAATAAGCTTGCTGAAATATCAGACCACAGATGTGGCTCACAGGAGGGCTTTTAAGGTCTGATCTCTGACAAATGCTGAGCCTGCACAGGCCCATTAAAATCACTGGAAAATGTATGTGCCAAGCACTATTTAGAATTAAGCTCTTTCGCCACTCTCCTTTATTTAGATAGAAATCAACCATCTTCTGTATTTGGACAGGATTAACGCTGATAAATCAAGCAGGGTATCTTACCTTTCCCGTTATTATGCATATTATGCTTATTCCATGCACCTACACTGTATTCTTCAATATCTATTTAAAGTACTGTTTCTTCTGTAAGTTTTCTACACTGCTTCAGTGCTTTCCTATTTTACTGATAAACGTGTACCCAGCTTCCTCCAACTCATTCCCCAAGAAATCTATCCAAGAGTAATCTCGACTGCTCTGAAGTTTCCTGTGGTAGGCTTCAGCAATCTGCTACCACACAAAGCATCCCAACTTATTTTTACAATGGCAAAATACCTGTTACATTTTACATGCCTCACCATCTCATAATTGAGAACAGACCCATAAAATTATAAAATGGGTGTTCATGTTCTTCATGCTTTGCTTTCTGAAGTCTGTCATTCAGACAACTCTGGGAACAATTTTGATATCACAGCCCAGCAAAATCTTTCCTAGGTTATAAAATATATCAAAACAGATGATGCACAGTGGAAGTAATAATATTCATACAGTAATCCTCCAGGTAAGAAAAAGAATACCAGTTTAAAAGTTGCCAGAGCTAAGTTATTTTGACAGGACAGCATCAGTGAACAAATTTGAAGGAAACTTCCAGATGAGTTCAAACTACAGCGGAGAATAATCCAGTTGCCCAATAGCTGCCAAAAGACACAGCTGTATAGCTCCAATTTATATGTATATGTATATACAGTAAACACATACATAACAACTAAATACAGGCAGTCTGAATTGAGAAAAGAGAAATACATCTAGTCTCAATCAGTGCATTTGACAATTATTTGTGCATGTGTAAAATTAAACAAAGCATGTAATTTTTATCGATTAAAAATAAACCTGTAGGTTGAGGGCAGGGTGTTGAGGAAGGGTGGGATGCGGTCATCAGTTCTGATGAATTTTAAAGGTAGCAATAAAGCATTCCAGCCCTGCTGTGGGGAGAGAGGGAACTTTGTATATTGTCCTAAAAGATGAAAAATTGGCCTCCACCATTACAGGGTGATGAACAAAGGTGATGCCTTCTCTTAGTACAGCACAGTGACAATGACATTGCTCTTGTTTCTGAGCCTGCTGCCCAAGTTGTATGGGCAGCTGCATTACCACAAGGCAGGGTATGTGGGGAATCTTTGGGGAATCTTTGTCTATACAGTTCAGGAGTTCTGTAGGATTTCATAGAATGGGTGAAATTAATGACCCACTGCTAAGACTGATTTCAAATCCTTCTAAAACCCCATAAAAGATGAAATAAACTACATTAAGGTTAGTTGTTAAAAGTTCTAGAAAGAGGAGACTTCTGCTAACTATGATGTTTTCTGAGATTTAAGGAGGTTTTCTGGACAAAGGAGGGAGCAGCCCACACTGAAGGAGGAGAATTCAGGACAAGAAAAAAAGAAAAGACTGATATGGAACCTGGAACTCCTCAGAAAACTGGAAAGAAAAAGAAAAAAAAAAGAACTGAAAAGACTTCAGAGTAGAAATGCTACTCAGAGGCTTTTATGCCTTGACTATGAATAAAGAATTCACGTGTATAAGAAAATATTTTGCATGGTCTCCAAATTCCCATTTCTTTATTTTCACGTACCTGCCAAAGGATTGTCAACTAGAGTATTAACAGGGAAAGATCTATGGAACAATGTTTGTCTAACATTAGGGTGGATTAAGGCTCCGGCACTAAACCACCACCGCTCTACTTCCAGGAATGGTCACCAGACACGGGGCAGCCACCCAAGGAGAGTCTGATCAGACGTTTCACCAGCAGCTTGGGTCAGTCAAGGTGGGATTATTTCCAGAGGATGCTGTTTCTCCATTTTTCCTCCCACCATGTTTACGTGCTCTCCCTCCCACCATTTTATCACTTTTCTGATATGCCCATTTGGGTTTTTGGCATTTGTTTCTTTGTTTGCTTCATGGAGCTAGTAAATAGTTGAATCAGCTCATGAACTCCAGTCATCCCATGTTCAGAAAATCATTAAAGCAAATTAAATATGAATGCATACAGGGGTGAAAAGGAATTAATTTTGCCTTAAGCCAGCTTGGCTTAAACCAACTGTATAACAATAACCTGAGAATTCAGAAAGTGACCAGAATCCATCCGTTCTCAAACGAACTCGGAAGCAGTCCTTAGAGAATATATATTTTTTTTAATTGATATTGAAATATTTTCATCTTGAGTTAATCCTAAATTAGAATTTTTCCACTTTCCCAAATAAAGGAGAAGGAAGTACTCTGGAAAGAACGAAGCAGTGTGAAGCACTTAAAAATGCTGGAATGTTGTAAATACAAATAATAAAATATAGAAGTTCCATAATGAAATAAGAAAAATAAGCCTCCTCTTTGTCTTCTCTCCCTAGAAGTGTTTGTCAAATTAAAGAACTACTGTTTTTCAAGAAGCAGTGTTTGTCTAATATAAACTATTTGGAGAATAAGATGATCTAGCTTAGCCAGAAAGCGCATGGACCACGCAGTGGATTGCTGAAGAATACAACTGTGAGGTCAGAAAGTCAGAGACGGACAAAGAAAACAGGGAACAAGAGTCCACAACACTCGGACTTCAAAACCACCTTGAGTGAGTGGTTTAATCTCGAAACTACATCTGTGTGTGCAGAGTACAGAGAAACAGCGCTCTCTGACTAAAATACTGAATTAGCAAGCAGTCACATTCTGTGGTAATACCAGTGTCCAGATGGTACTACATGTATAGAGCTTCTGAAAATACCTACAGAGCAGCAAAGCAAGTTGTATCCTGCGCATCATTATATAATGATATTCACATCCATATGACATGCCATCGATCACAATGCAACTTTTGAAAGGAATAAATCCAAGGGATGTTTACAACATCACGACTGCATTGTTTCACAACACAGTCCTGTAAAGTAATCAGCTAAGACTGCAATCAAAATGAAAACTAAGAGGGAAGGGAAAAGTAACCAAAAAGACGCAAGGATTTACAAGGAAAATGCGTCAACTTGTTTATTTTAAAAGTACATTCTTTTCTCTTCCTCACCTGCAGGAATTTGTCTCTTTCTACGGCATCAACAAGCCTTACAGTTTCAAGAGTGACAGGTAAGCTGAAGGAAGAACAGGAGGAATAACGGGCAAGAAGGCTTTAGTCATGAAAGCATGAGCAGCAGGAACTTGATTCAGCAAAACATATTCTCAAACTATTAAGATAAAAGAGTACCATGATATGCAGAGAATTGTCTCTTGCTACTAGGAGCAACAATAGCAAAAAAAGAATAGCTCGTCTTTAATTATCTACAGTTAGCCAAGTCAAGGATGATTTAAAACATTTCTTTGCTCTATAATCTCAACAAGAGCCTTGCTGCATATCATGATTATTTGATCCACTGTTTCAGAAATCTCTCACATCAGAGACCACTGTAAACAGCAGGTTGGCTAAAAGCTTCTCTGTGTACAGCGATTAGACCAGTAACTCTGGAGCGTGGCACAGCTGCATGTAATGAGAGCAAAAGCAATGGTGTGGCATTTTACCTTCCACTTCTACAAGAAATAAAAACCCCTCTTGCTGCTTCTTTAAATTCAGTCAACACTTGTTTTGATTAGGGAAAAAGAAAACATCCTCCGCAATATGAATCTTGAAGATACGTTTGTCTGCTGATAACAGAGTTCAGATATTTACCTGGAGATAAAGAGGGAGGCTTTCCTGAATGGCGGAGAGCAGAGCCACAGGCAGCTCCTTGTCCTGCTGGAGCACAGAGTGCGGGAGCAGTAAGCAATCCACGATGCGGAACAAGAGTTGCTGCGCTTTGGAAGTAGCCAGTATTGGTGCCCAGAACTTTACCAGACATCCTGTTGAAAACAGAATCAAGAAATCACAAAGCATTTTAGAGTCAGAAAAAAAAAAAAATCCTAAAGAGGCAATTATGTTAAATTAGATAATCCAAGAGTAGCAACAGGAACTGAAATATCTCACTCCCACATACTCATTCCATGGTATCTCCTTAGAAAAAGCCCAGTCAAGATGACTGAGAAGTCCATTTACAGTTCAACAATATGAAAGTACTAAATCAATTCAACACATTACAAGTTTTTAGACAAGTGAAGCTGTGTTAGGAAAAGTACAGTAACACTAAAGAAAGGACAGTCTCTGACATCCCTGCAGAAAAATTTAACCAAACTTGATACATAACACTGCTGCAATCAACACACATGCACTTAAACGGTCACCTTACTGTGTACATTCATCACATTTTACAGAGGGACGCTGCCTTTGCCTTCCCTTCACATTTATCTAACACCACTGTGGCCACATTGGCAGCTACTCACACAGCGATTCAGTGTTAGGAAAACATTAAATATCTTTCAAATTGTATTTAATGCATCTAATTCAGCAGATGAAAAAGAATGAGGGGCAGCCAACTTCACTAAAGCAGCATGGTCTCTCCAGATCTTTGTGGGCTCTCGGTTCACAAAACGAGAGCCACAGAGAACGTCTTTCTTGTTTTTAGCACATGAATGTATCACTTGCGCAGCTTTGAGCTCATCTTATGATGTTCCCTTTGAATTGCAAAAAAAAAAAAACAGTAAGAAGGTGTTGATGTGTAAATACCCTAACTTTGAGAAACATCTTTATTGCAGGTGAGGTGTAATTTTTCTGGAGAAAATAACTCTATATTAATGAGTGTTAATACTCAAAATACAGCTGAAATTAAACAAGATTTCTATGTAGTAATTCACACAGACATTCTTAACTTTATATTTAATTAGAAGCCAGAAAGAGTTTGCTGGGTTGAAAATATGGAAATATCCCAAGAAAATATGTTTAAGACTTCAAAAATAATGAAAGATCAAAAGTGGGCTGTTACAAGATGTTATTAATCTATAAAAGACATTCATTCCCATCTCTAAAAAGAACGCAAAACAACATTAATCTTGTGGAGTGAAAGAAAACACAATGATCAATCATAGAGAAAGAGAATGATCACTTAACAATACTTCTAAATAATGTTGTCTAAGCTTCCTGCTTTGAAAGAAACATGCTCATTCCAGCTAAAAATACTCCTTCTATTATCACTGCTGTGATGTATGGGACAGAAGATGACACAATCTGACCACAGATAGGAGGTGTTTAGATTTGTTAAGTTTCTTGCTTTGTCCTTATAATTTAACAAGCCCACAGAATGTGAAGAAGTGATTGAAATACACTTAAACATTTTTTTTCTTCAAGCCTTTTTTATGTGTTCCTAACTAAAAAGAAGGACAATTTCTCGTACACAACAGCATGACTGAAGATTGTTTCCTACTGCAAATAGCAAAAAGGAAAATACCAAATCTAAAATTACTTTGCAAGGTTCGAACCCAACACACGGATATCTAAAAACATTTAATTTGACATACCTCTTGTATATCAGAATATGCAGATCTTGCACCAGAAAGGTGAAGTATTTTACAAAACTCAAATTCCATTACATTCGATGCACCTCCTGCATCCTGGATGTGCATTTCACTGCATTCCTTGTAATCATCATGTACTCTCTCTGTACATGCACCTCATTACCTCCGTCTTTAAGAGACATAAGGTTTACTTGCACATTCGTTCATAATAAACAGCGCTCTTGTTCTTCCGTCCTGTCAGTGGTTCCATACTTTAATGAACAAATTTGAGCTTTAATGAAGCACAGCGTGTATGTAAGAGAAGCAGTTCTAAAAGGAACTCAACCTGTCCTCTACAATAACTCCGGTAAATAGGATGTAGACTGTCATAACTCTTCCTCACTGCTTTGTCATTGTTTCTGGTTTCATTTAGGTAAAACAGGTGTTTTTCAGTGGTAAAAGACACAAAAACTTCTTAATTTTGAAAATACTGATTTGCAGGGGTAATTAAAAAAAACCCCAAACAAAACAACAAAAAAACCCAATTCCTTAAAATTATTTTACTAGAAAAAAAGAAGTTGCAAAATAATTACCTATGATCCAATATGTAAGCTGCAGACCTTCTGGAGGTCCTTTCACCTTCAGGTAAGGTTTTACATACTTTAATACATCACCTAAATACTCCAGAGTCTTTGCTACCATGGCAGATTTCTCAGGGAGTGTCTGAAGGCCACTGTAAGTTCTACCAACAGCCTGAGAAAACAAAAACACTGAAATAAATATAAATAAACTTACTAAGTCTCTCATGAGGTTTGTGTAACTTCTTTTTATACATACAAAATCAAATATGTAGTTTCTTTTCACTAAAACTGTCTTATGAAGCTAACACAGAGATGTACCATACCTTAATGAACTGGACAAGGGCGTTTTTAGGGTCTTGCTTGAAAACTGACTCTTCAACATGAGCCTTTGAAAGAATGTTTTCTACTTCCGAGAGCTTAAAAATCAGTCTTGTCATCTCAGTCAGCTGCTCCATATAGGCTTTCCCTGATTGTTACAAGACAGCACAGCAGTAAATATGGTATGCAGTAACGTTTTTCGATTTGCTTTAGTCCCAAAATGTTAAAATGAAATGTGATTTTTAAATGGCTAAAATACAAGGATTCTGCAACTGACTGCATCCCTCTAGACAAAGAACATGTGTCCAAACTAGTTATTTTTCTAATACAGTTATAAGAGAGTGAATAGAATTAAGTATGGATAAACAAGTCTTTCATTTTACTGATCATTTTCTTCAAAATCTAAAAAATGTGTATGAAAGATAGTCGCTAGAAGATGTGTTCTACAGATAATTAGAACTGCAGTGTTTTATAGAAGAAGTGATGAGGAATTGCTCTAAAAATACAAAATATCCAATATAGAAAAGGAAAGAATTACTTGCAACTGGATTTTTTTCCTCTTTTTCTTGTTTTTTTTTTTTTTTTTTCTTTTAGGGCATTCACAGCATGATTTCTGACTATTTACTTCAGATTTTCATTTTTTTCAGAGCAGTTTCTCCATGGGGGAAAAATAGCCTGTCTCCTCGGGAGCAAGTTTTTGTTCTTTGCTTCCAAGGAAACAAGCTCTTTTATCTTTGTTTGTGATAAATTTGTCATATGCAGAGCAAACTATCAATAAATAGCACAAGCAGCGTAAAGAAACACATTTTGTAATTAGGTAAAAGTAAAGGAATACAAACAAAAATACATTCTGTAATTAGCTGAAAATGTCTGCCAGTTTTGCAATATAGAATCATTACTGCAAACATTAGGGAAATGTGAACACTTACCAACTGTTCGCTCAGCATCTGTCTTGGCCAGCGTACCAGTCGGTTGATCTATGAACATTTGCAAAACGCATCGAAACCAAGAACGTACTGTCAAAGCTTCATAGGATGTATATCCCATACTAGAAAAAGCTTCACACAGCGCGCTGCGTAGGTAGAAGAGGAAGAAAAAGGTAAAGATATCTAACAAAAGTATGCAAAAAGGTAGCAGAGCATCTCATTTGGCTACAGACAAATAGAAACAGTGAACAGAAACAATTAGAACTAAAGTAATAGAGAGGCCAACTGGCATTCTTTTTGTGTGCTCTGCAGACTTTGCTCACGATATCCTGATACCTAAATACAGAGAACATCATAAACTTGGTGATGCCACACATGGTAATATAAAAGCACATACATACATGTATGTATGTTTTCTTTACATAAAAAAAAGGGAGAGAAATTCACACAATGGGAAATCTCTTATTCTACCAATGGATAATTTCACAGTGTTATCTAAACTGACAAGGTACAATGTTGGGAATAGATTATGTGACTCAACCTGGAACTTCATATTGACTCTGCTTAAGCTGCCCCAACCTTTCATATAAAGCCACCTCAGGTGTCCCACACTACTCTGAAGTCGACTTAGTCCTAATTAAATAAAAGATGGAGAAGCTTTGCTTTAGCAAATAAAGACATGTCATGTTAGAAATGGATCAAAAAGGGAAACATAAAACAGGCAGCTTGGAGATGAGAAAGAAAACTGCTATACTTGATGTACACTTACAGACATATGCATTTATGTATGTATACACACACAAGTATATGTATTCCCCCACACAGCAAACACTCAATGCACAATCCCTGCACTTCACTGTTGAGTATTCCCAAGGTTTTACCTGCCTTACAATTGCGAGTAGCTGCTGTAATCAGTTTTTGCCAAGCTTAACAGCTCTGCATCATTAATTCTGCAGAAACTCCTGGCCAAGGGACAGCAGGTCTGTTCTGCACCCTGTTTGCAATTCCTATCGGATGAGCTCTGTGTGTGATTCAGGTCAGTGAAATTTCTTGAAAATAGTTACATCTTTTTATTTGAGAGTCTTCTTCCCTGGTCAGTCCTCGGTGCTTCGACTTTAATGAAAAATGCTTGTACTCTTTTCTTGATATATGTACATATAAATCTACTTATTTCCTACTGAATTTTTACTTATGCTTGCAACAGAAAGGCAACACAGGTCCAGATGGAAACCAAACTGGATTCTGTTTCTCTCTAAACAACATTAATAATTTTTTTTTCTGTTTCACTTAGTTAAAACCAATGACAACCATATCTTTGTCTGAACATCCCTGCTGAAGCATCATTGACAAAATAGAGAAGGAGACCAAATACAAGCAAATAAAATATAAAAAAAATAAAATTAAATTCTAGCATCAAAAGAGAAAAAACCAGGATGCCTATGGACTTAATGCTCTTTGCAGTATCATATAAACAATTCCAGCTTCATATAATCTTGAGGTTAACAGCTAATCTACTTGGCCTCAAAGGCTCACAAAAACACTTTCTTCAGCAGTCTTACTCCTGTTTCTCCTGCTTGCTGATAGGTAGGCCACTTAGGCATCTTCCAAAAATTGGAGAGGAATATGCTCCTTATTCTCAAGAAAGGAACGAACAATAGCTACCTGCAAGAAGCATGGCAAGTGGCCCTTTTAAATCAGTGAGCTTATATATACACATGCACGAAGTTAAACAGATTTTAATGCTACCACGTACTACACAACATGGATCTGGAGAGAAACCACTGCAAAAGAAATGCCAAAGCTTGTGCGCACGTTCCCAAGGGCACAGCTTGTCCATCAGAACCTTTGTTGTTGATATTGAAACAGCTGATATGCAGAACAAGCTTCAATCTTAAAGAGACCAGGCAGAGCTTGCAGGGTATATAACAGCATCCACAACAAAATAATCTTTTTACTTTTTAACTGAGAACGTTTGATGTGAAAATTATCAGAGTGCAGTAACCACGAAGTCTTAAGATCCCAGCACTTAGATACTTCGATAACTTTTGCTCTACAACCCCTAAGGTAAATAAGTAGATGAATCATGCTACAAAAAATTGCCGTCTTATTAGCATATAATACAATGACAGTGTTTAGAGTATCATACCTCTGCATAATTCTACCAAAAAAGTCTTCTCTTGGCTACTCATTGTCCTTTCACAAGGAAATCTGAGCACCTTACAGCTCTGCTGATGAGGCAGGGACACACCTTTGCCCAAGCACAGATACTTCAGTTTTCCCTTGTCAGCCTTGAGGCAACTGATCGGGTAAACAGCCCATTTCCTGAGGCTGGAAAATTGCAACCCCAACAGCTCAGGGGCAAAAAGATTTCCCTGTGTGTGAGTGCTTTCTGTCCCATGCATCCAGCAGGGGCGAGATTCAGAAAAGCAGAATGCGCCAGAGAGTGAGAACGTATGAGAGAGAACCAGAATGAGCAAGAACATGCACGCATGTAAGCAAAAGACAAATATCCATCATCACTCAGCTATGGAGTCAGGCTTTCTCCTGCTAGTTCTCTCAATACAGATCCACGGACCTGACATTTTCACTTACTCCACGGCACAATCTGTAAGAGGAGGGCAAGGTCCTCGTACTCCTTTCTAAGGTGGTTATTCAGAAATAAAGGTTTGAATTCTCTCAGAGAAGGGTTTTCCAAATTCTTGCGCAAGTGCTCTGGCCTCTCAACTAATGCACACCAGGTAACTACCATCAATAGCAACTGTGATGGTGACGGCAGCAGGGCTGTTTTGGGAGCTCAACACTGGCCACGTGTGCAGGCTCTCCACTTTCTAGTACAATCAAGGTTCCAGACATTTGGAACAGGAATGCTTTGGCCATGGTTCCAAATACAGTAAGTGTTACCTCAGCCAGCATTGCAATGTATCTGTGGATATATATGTCAGGTGCTTAATGAATATTACTAATGAATACTTAAGTAACTACTTTCAGTCACTTAAGTTTTTACAGGGGGAACCGGTAATCAGCCTTAAGCACCTAAATTAAACCGAAATTCCAGTTTAGGTATCAAAATGTTTTTCTTGGTCTCACCTGAAGAGCAACAAAATTCAAATTATAAAGGGGTATTTATATGCTTAACTCCTATTTCGTTCAGCACATGCAACCTTGTATGAAACTCTGTAAAGATCATACAAGCGAAATATGGCAAACCAGAGGACTG
This sequence comes from Columba livia, assembly GCF_036013475.1. NCBI lineage: Eukaryota > Metazoa > Chordata > Aves > Columbiformes > Columbidae > Columba > Columba livia. The sequence goes on from NC_088604.1 coordinate 42,167,212, forward strand.
AATGCTTCTTTCCTGACTTTCAAACTAACACACGAGGAAATAAATTCAACCTGATTTAACATTTCCCTCCAAGAAGGCCATAGTCTCAGCTTTGCCAATGACACTGAAATAGTCTTTACCACATCCTGATTTACAGCTCTGCTCCTTCATACAATACGTACCCTAAAAATGTGCAACGTTTGTTACTTTCAAATACAGTCTGACATAGAAACACCCAGTCTTTCTTTCTCATCCCTCACCTCCCCTGCTTCCAAAGCCTGATTCAGAAGTGAGGTGAGAGGGGGGAAAAAACAAAAGAAAACAATCACACCTCAACCACCAGCACCATCCATCTTAGGTTCATAGGGGCCTACTTAAAGCAAATAAAATTTCTCAGGTATACAAATTTCTGACTGGACAGAGTTCTGGGCAACCTCCTCAAGCTGCCCCTGCTGGAGCAGAAGCATTGGATAAGTCAGATTACCTGATCTCAAGGGTCCCTTCCAACCTAAACAATGCTGTGATACTATGAAAATTCAACATTGGCATGTAAAACATAGACATGTGATAAGTTTTCTAATCTTGTTATTTAATTTAATGCATCCATTTAGCAGGTCTCAGAAACCTGAGCTACATGAACATTAATATGCACTCAGAAATTGTTGCAAGCTTGTCAAAAATAAACTTTTAATGCATTCATTTCCTTACAGTCATTTTTCCTCATACTTTCGATACTGTTCAACCCATCATCCCCAGCATCCTGCAGGAGTTCTTCATTTTGAAGGAGTCACAACATTTAAACATTGAATACTTACTATATAGCATCTTCAGATTCCAATCATAATGTTTATCTTGACTTTTGTAAGAAGATTTGACTTCTTTCGTGCTAAGTGTAACCGGTAGGGGAAAAATAAGACCAGTAGTTTTAACCAGAAATTTTAAAATTTACCAAGCTCCATTATCCAACTTCAAGCGCAGCTAGGGCAGGAGGCCACTGTAACAACTTTGCCCAAGCATAGCAACAATAGAAGGGGGTGGATAACTGTAACTATGCAAATTAAAAACAGGTTACGGGTTCAGGCATTTCACTTTGATGCAGTACTGCTCTTCACAGAAGTACTTCTCTGAAGATATTACCTAGGTCCCCATTTTCTGAAATCCGTTAGTAACAACATGGTTTCCATTGGGAAAAAATAAGTGGTTTGCTATATGAAAAGACAAATAACTTTTTCAAAATACTTACCTATCTTCCTGACAAATGTTGAGTATCTTAAGCTATTTGCACACAAAAAACCCCAAACAACCCAACCCAAATAGCATCCACTATCCCTGTGAAATGTCCCAGATGATTTAAAGAGACCTAGAACTTTAAAAGATGCAAAGAACCTGGATCAACATAATGAAACTACTGTTTGAAGCTACATTTTCCACAAGTCTAATAAAAACAGTTAGAAAGGACTGGAAGAACAAGCAGTTGCATTTTTTCACCTGTTTTGAATTAGGTGACTTAGGTATCTTGACACCAGTGGAGGCCACACCATGTCATCCCATCCAAACAGCTGCATCATTGATAGAACGGGCTGTGGCTGGAGTTCTGACAGGGCTTTGCTGGGTATATCCAAAGCTAAGAGAGTAAAACCTGATTTTAAAGAAATAAAAACATGGCACTGTGTTAATGGTCTCACAGTACACCCCTGTTCCACTAAAAAGTATTGAAAACTAGTTATTATTAATAACGTGCAGTCTGGGAGTACTGCAAGTCTCAATTAAAACTAGGCAACTATTCCAACAGATAGCATTTGTACATGTTAAGGTGTAGTCTCTGTCCCAAGGAGTTTGTAAGCCAACATGACACATTGAACGCAAAGGAGGGAAAATGGATCTAAACATGTACAATTTTAAATACATTAATGAAACCACAGATTATAAGCCCTGAATCATTACCACCTATGCAACAAACAACATGTCTTAAAAACTTGCTTTTTTGTCTTCTTGGCCTCCCCTTCTGACCTCCAGCCACGACTTTTTCCCTTGTACACCTAAGTGTTACTGTGCTTTACAGGGTTGAGTTTTATTTATTTGCTTAGTTGTTTTTGCACACTTCTCGCAGTAAAAATCTCTATCTAGAAATAATTCACTAGTAAAAGTTGATACTTTCTATTTTTAGAATAGACTTTCATGTATCCAGAGTTACTGTGTAAATAATGCACTATGGACAAGCTTATTCTTGAAAAAAAAAGGATCTTCATGTAACAGTTGCAGATCTAGAAACTAGGAAAGTATTTTGTGCGGTTTTTGTTAATGAAGTTTATAACCTTTTGGTGTTTCTGTTAGGTCTACTGTGGAATCTATATCTAACAGTACCAACATAAAAAAATATAGCACATTCTTTATGCTGCAAATGAAAAATGCATTTAAACTCAGGAAGAAAATGTAATTTGAAATGCTGAGCAGTTATTATGTTATAGGAAACGAGAGGCACCAAATGAGTCAGGAAAACTGACTTTGGAGGGCAATGAAATAAAGAGGCTCACTGGTTCCCAAATTCTCCAACCTAAATTAAATATAAATGTAATATTAACATATTAAAATAATTATTTCTAAAACTGCATGCATTGAGAGACTGACTTCGAATTAGATGGAAAAGGCTAGTTTTTAGACACAACAATGAAACTATTTTAATTAATGGTGTAGAGAGACTACCCTGAGCTATGATGGACTTCACATTTCCTTATGTGCCCCAGAATACAACAGGAGGTCACACAGAGTCCCGCTCTGCCTTCAGTGAGGAAGCAGCTTGTGCCTTCCTTCTTCCAGATGATCACATCGCTTCTGCAGCATCGGCCATAACACGGGTCGGGGAGAAATGGGAGAGGGAAGGGACAATGTGAGTCCCAGGCTGTTTGCCTGGCAGGGGGAGCAGGAGAGCTGGGACAGCTGCAGCCTCAGGGGCGAGGAGCAACGCCAGCGTGGGAAGAGGTCACCTTCCTCCGCAGCGCTGCGCAGCACGTCACTGTACAGCGGGTCACAAGTGCGCTCCCCTGCTCCTGAGCAGAGTTTATAATAGGTTGTTCTTCTTGCTATTTGACTGCGTTAATGTAAAATAAGGAGATGTGATGCTGTAGGACATGAATGAAAGTTCTGACATTAACAACCTCGCCCTTTGGTTTGTGCTGCTGTTGCCCACATAGGCTTCAACATCCTGAGCCCACGATCACTGCACACCACCGCCTTCATTAACACTCCCTACTAATTACTGCAGATGGCAAGTTTTTTAACTTTCCTATTACTGCCTTGGCACTTCTGAGCTTGAACTTCATCTAATTCACATCATTTTATATTTCATTTCTCTAAATTGTAGTTAACTGGATACAAGATTTCATTGTAACTACAGAATACAATGCTAGTTACTGATGTTAAAGATCAAACTGTGATTTCTTTCTATTCACTGCCATGCTGACTCATTGCACGTAGAGTTCATATACATATGGAATGTTTTACGTCAAGGTTAAAATCCTTTAGTGTAAAGCAAGATAAATAATTAAAATGATTTATGAAATAGCTTTATAACCACAACCATAAAAGTTCAGCAAAAAATAAGTAATGTCACCAACTTTTGAAAACTGTCTTCAAATGTAAAAATATTATTTAAGAAAAACTTATTTTACACCACAACCATAATGAATAGTTCAACACAAAATTATAAACTTCTACCAAAAAATGTAAATTCTGGATATATTCTGGCATTCTCATTTATATTGTATAACACTGGAACATTGATTATAATCTGTAAATAGTAGGGAAAAGGAAGTCAGGCTTTTATAGCTTCAAATCCCTTTGGTGTCCTCAATCTGTTTGTATTCTATCAAGTAATTCAACACTACAATATTTCTTCTTGTCAAAATATTTAGCATAGAATCTACTTTTCGCATTTATGCATACCTAAGTTAGTACACAGAAGTAGAACTATCCCGAATACAAAGTCCTTGTAAGCTTGTGACACGGAAAATAGCACCATAACCAGTAGTTGCAGGGAGGGTCAACGCTCACCTGCAGCTGTATCAGCAAGCTGTGGGGAAGGTGGCACCTGTGACATTCTCTGGCTCTTCAAATAGGGAAAGAAATTCCTCCAGAGAGCGCTGGCGACAGCAAGGTGGTGCTCTTTAGCCGCTAATGGGAGCTGAGCGTCTTGGGCCGTGTGCCCCAGTCGAAGTCCCTGGCCTAAGCGTCTGTGCACGCTCCTAGGGAGGAACAAAAACACTGTTTACACTCAATAAATGAAAAATTCTCATCTTTTAAAAATGCATTTACAACTACTTTAAACTGTAGAGCCTGAGAACTGAAGGATCATTTTGTGCAATTAAAACCTTTATGCAGAGACATTATGCATACCAGTTATTTGATGGATGAATGATGGCATATTAAGCACCATAAAGTTAATGTTAATTACTAATGTCAACCATTAATTATATGCTTTTTAATATGTCAGATCAAAATGAGAAATAGGCAGCTTTAAAATGAATATCTGCATTTTGCAACTGCCAGCATGACAATCAAGTCTGCTTACAATCCAAAGCCAGATGCTTTTTTAACGTTTTTGTCAGTAGGGCTTTTAGGATAGGGTTGTGTACAGCAAATAACGGCAAATGATTTTGATCAATTGTAAAGCTTCCTTCTGAAACCTATTTCTCATTTGTAAAACCTCACTAGGTACAAGTTTAGATAAAAGATTCATTTTATCCTGACGCGCTTCAGACAATGAGGTTTGACAGCAATGCCCACAGCTTTGTTAGTACAGTAAGGACAAAAGTTACCACTACACATAACTCCCGTCTCTTCCTGAGACAATGTGGCATGAATTCAATAATGCACTCAATTTTCTTTGATTCCTCTAGTACCATTCCTGCTACTTAATCTAATTTGGAAGTTGTGACTTTCTAGAGGTTTAATAGAGATATGTCTGCAGGGAATCAATGTTCCCAGAGAAATGGGGGGGGTGGAAGCATTAATAAATTTGTCTGGTAGAGCAGGATAGGAGGCATTACTGCACTGGGCTGATCAACTAAATAACACGCTTATTAAAAACAATCTGTAGGAACGCACTATCATTCCTGTTCCTATTTATCTTCTGGTCAACTCAATTGAGATTGTGCATTAAAGCACAGGCAGCATTATTACATTTGCTTTATTAAATTCCATAAACAGCACTGTAAAGTCAGAGTCAAGATATTTATAAGATAATGGCAAACAGCAGAGGCATTAAGACTTGCCTTATCATTAACATTTGTAGACCATAATATTTTTTTTCTTAATTGCCATTCTCACAATAGCAAGTGTTTCACAAAACTCTTCCCCTAGATCTTTATTCTGGTCTCACCCTAATTTGAAATAAACTAAAACATAAACAGAAAAAACTCCAGCCCCTAGTTTCCTTCTGGGAATGTGGGAAAATTATGAAAGAATTACACAACTCGCAGCACTCATTAGGACATCTGAAATGGAATAATCTTAAATAAAGAGTAGGCTGGCTGCAAGGCCTTCCCGTACTAGGGTTGATATTAGAAGCGCATCTCATTATATCAAATCAGTATCCAAAAATTCTGCCTAACACATAATTTAAAACATAAAACATACTGGCAGTCAAAGGTAACGATACCTTATGCCTGCCTGCAGGCATCCGTTAGTTTCAATAGGACAGACAGAGAATTGAGTACCAGCTACTTTTCAAATGGGTACATTTAACACACATGGGAGGGTACGTAATATTAGGAAGAATCAAGTATTTCTTTGAGAGATGGTGTGAGTCCAAACACAGGAAAAGAAGCCAGGAATTCTAAACCTGACATTTATTCCCACCGGGGCTTCACATAAATCATACAGCTTTTTGGTAGCCTGTTTCCCAGCCATGATATTTGGATAGTAAGACTGCTTACCCTTTCAGGATGCTGTGAAAACAATCAATGCTTAGAAAGCGAGGATTACATTCAGTATATCAGTTGGTATTCTTACTTACAAGGCATATTCTCCAAGTCAATATGATTGAAATAGATGCAAGATTAGCATTAAAAAGTCAAGCAGTTCTTATTTGGGATACCCCTTATTAAAAAACGACAAAGAAAAGGGTGCAGAAGTAGCAAGGGCTGGAGGACAAACAATGAAAAAGTAAAAAGCAGGGCGAAAGAATGAAGGTAAAAATATATTTTCACTCAATACAAAAACAAAAGAAAAAAGTTTAACAGTGAAACATAAAAAACTATTTTGGTTTACTGTGTTGAAAAAGGAAAGCACCATGCTTCACAGTGCATAGAATAAAACTTAGAGGAACAAATTCTGCTTTACTTACATGCAGACTACACTGTAAAACTGCACAAAGACCTTTTTCTCTCCTCTAAATTACCTCTCCAAAGAAGGGTGCCTTGCATCTCCTTTAGCCATCTATGCAAAGTAGAAGGGTGCACAGACTTCCAAAGTAAGGTAATATATCTCTGTGTCAGTGGAAGGGCAACACGTACAAATCAGTATTTATGTTTATTCATAGTAACCTACACAAATGCTTGCAATAAGGTAAATGCATAGAATCGATGGAGCATCAATATGTGCTGCAGCAGAAGTATCCAGCTACTTCTACCAACAAGCAATTTTTTTTTAATTCCATAAAACTATGGATAAATACAGTTTTATTTTTTATTCAGGCTTCCACATTTTTGTAACGCTAGATAAGCATACGATCAAACATCATTCCACTCCTGAAACTATATACATGTAGTCTTCCATCATTGTAAGAACCGTGGAACCACTGGTTGCCTCATTACAATGGTAATTACTTGGTGTGGTTTTTACTTGTTTTAAATTGTGAATTTCCTATTTCTGTAAAAAGGGGAGTGGTTTTTCATATTTTACTACCAGATCAAATAAACTGTGGGTTTGTAAATGAAGGGAATATTTGTGCTACCTGAATGAGGCTTGTCCTGGATGTATAGGTATAGCAGTAGCATGTGGGATTATTTTCTGTATCCTACACCTGGGTAAGGAATTGCAACCGTTTATCTGGATGCAGATACCGTAATCATGAACTATCCTTTTGCAAACATAAACCATGCTTTTGCAAACCTGGATTACTAAAATGGAGTGAAAATTTAGGTGAAGCTGGAGAGATGGAATCTAGACTTAATACAATGTCACTTAATTTGAACTACAAGGGTTCAGAACTCCCCAACACAAGAAAAGACCTCTCTCCTCCTACCTGCATCGAGATGGACATATACCACCACCCCCAGGGCCTCCCAGACTGAAAAAATAGAGACTGCTGTCTTCACAGATGCTAGTCCCAGTTCTTCTGTTCCCAGACCATTCCAGGACAGCCACAACATCCACAGAACTCAACTGTCCGGTATGGCAAAGATTAAGCTCAGGAAAGTCTTTGTCAAGGAAATAAATTACACTTTGATGTTGAAACAAATAAATAATTAAAACCCAACACTTGCAGGACCAACACCCTTGGATAAATCTAGGAAGACTGGGTAGAGGTGTATAAGTGGTTTAGGTTGGATATTGGGAACAATACCCAGAAAGGGTTGTCAGGCATTGGAACAGGCTGCCCAGGGCAGTGGTGGAGTCACCCAACCCTGGAGGGGTTTAAGAGACACGGAGATGAGGTTCTTAGGGACATGGGTGAGTGTCAGGGTTTTGTTAATGGTTGGACTCGATCTTGAGGGTCTCTTCTAACCAAAATGATTCTATGAGTCTATGATTCTAAGTGTTTCTAAAATGATAAATGGCTTTGATGCTTAGAATTTCAACTACTAACATCAGTTCTTTCAAGGAGGACTCAGGCAAAGTAAAACAAAACAGCATCATCACACTCAAATTCAAAGACAGGTAATAGGAACTTTGTGCTGTCTGTATATCAATGCAACTCGATTAATACTTGAATTTGCAGTTTTCCATTCCAAACGTTCTCCCTCTTTTTGCATTGCTAAGATTATCAATGCAGTTTCTCATTTTGATATTTTAGCAATAAATGCATCATGCCTTGGTCCTATTTTAATGTTGCTACAGAGGTGATAACAGCAACAGAAGTGACTGGGGGAAGTTGAGGCTTCTTCAGCTATAGGGCAGCTGTGAAGATTTCAGCATAAAGAACTGAAGAGATATGGAGATTGGCTGATGCGGGGAACCTCTTGGCCACAGTCTGGAGCACAAGTTGGCCGGGCTGCAGAGCTCTGTATTGGGTATCAGCATCTTCAGCAGGTGCACTGACACCATGCTCACAGGTATTTTCAGTGCTAGAACATTTAGTTTGTGGCCTCGAAGTGCCTAAGCTGGATGCTAAACAGCTAAGGCCTGTGAAAACAGCCTTAGTGTGTATGAGCGCACAAGTTTAGGTACGAAGGGAACTTCAATAGTTAAAACAGTCACCTACCGACTTTCAGATGCTTCCACATTCAGGCTGTTTCTGTCAAACATGCATGAAGGAAGGTGACTAAATTCTACCCAAGTCTGATTCAAATATCCAAGTCCTCTTTTAAATCTGTTTCTAAACTCACAATTTCTTTTTTATATCACTTCATTTAGCACCCAGTATTTTGAGACTGGTATGACTGCAGTAGTAACCGGACAGAAGTAGTAATCCTACCTCAAATCACAATTTCTCTACTTTTTTTCCATATCTGCAATATACAGGCAAAATATCTGTCCTGTTTTGGCTGGGATAGTGTTAATTTTCTTCCTAGTAGCTGGTATAGGGCTGTGTTTTAGATTTAGAGAATGCAATACAATATTATCAAGAATTAACATGCCTCCATCAGCTCAGTATTTATTGAATCATGTTTCAGTGTTCTTGCTCCAGTTTAATTTGCTTCAATAATCCACAACAGACTGCCTGTTTAAATGTTTACCGCAGAAAGGATGTTGGAATAATATGCCTGGTTATATATGTATGTGAGGATTACTGATTGGTGTGATGAGGTAGGGAGGGCTAACTAGGGAAGAGTGACACTTTTCACAACTGCAACATCCAGGATTTTTATCCAGTGCTTTAATTCATTAATTTATGTTTAATTTTTCTTATAGCACAGACTTGCACAAAATCATATATGTCAGTGTTACAACCTGCCTTCATCAGGCACAACAATGTGAAGCATATGCAAAGTGACATCTTGAATGTTGGATGAGATCCAAAGGGATAAAAGGATATAATAGTTAAAAAGCAAGGCACAAACAGGTCTCAGACTCCTGAATCATAATTCCCAGACTGCTCACTTCAGCAGATCACCCTCTTTTGACCAGGAAGTCCCCTAGGTGCCTGCAATTCAGCTACACAAATGCCTTGAGCTGAGCATCTAACCTACAACTCTGTCTACTGGTGCCCAGATATCATGACTAACCCACATAAAACCAGCAGGCTGTACAAGGTGTGGCAGTAGTTACCTTCATTTTAAAATCTGGAATACACTTTCTTCATATATAACAACAGCCTTAAGGTAGAGGGCATCTGGGTCTAGTTTTGACAGACTGGTTTTGCGATCGGGCTCTGCTCTTGGATTGAGAGTTTTATATTAAGTCAATCACTGGGTAAAAAATGCAAAATCCCAGAACAAGGAATAAGACCCATAAAATGCTTTCCCCTCAGTATTATGTCTTAACCACTAGGTAACAGATATTTCATCAGACTGTTGTTTGTTATTTAAAAAACAAAGCCCCCCCCAAACTAACATGTTTAAGTATGTATCTTCAGTAGTGGGACTCCACAATGCTTTCAAGCACACAGATTTCTGTTCTTCATGAGATTGAATCAGACATCTCTGGACTAACCAGACACAGTGGATGCAATCCTTCATATTTTCTGTAGGCTAGCCATAGACAATGTTGCACAGAGGAAGCAAGAGTGGTATATTTTACAAGATACACATGCTGTACCTGCCAAACGAGTTGCTGCTCATCAGGACCTGTTACTGTAAGGCCATCAGACCGCTGTGTCTCAGAAGACTCCTACACCATCTGAGTGCAGGAGTCTTCCAAGTCTGGTGTCTTCCTAGCTCATCTGAACAGAGCTGTCAGGCCCACAGATGCCTGCAGTGCTCAGGAATAAAAGGTCCAAAGAGGCCTAAATCACCGTAATACACTAGGAGAGAAGAGACTTTTTTTTGTGTGTGTGTGTGTGTGTGTGTGTGTGTGTGTGTGTGTGTGTGTGTGTATAGAAATATACAGAGATAATTTAAGTACTAGGGCATCTAGCTTAGGCTGTAAGAGACACACACAGACATTAGAGCAGCATCTCAATTACGACAGCTTCTCTGTAAGACCTTAGCTAATCATCACTAAAAGATACCCCACCTTCCTTCACCCAAAAATCCTAATCATACTGTTTTCTGTTTTTATCCACATGCACAGCAGGAAAACATCGCCCCTAAACATCCTAAAACATATTTTGCATTATGTTCCCTTAATTGAAAAATGCCTATTAACAAAATAGAAAAGGCTACAGATCCTTTCAATTTACCACACATCAATTGCTGCTTGAGTAGAAGCAGATCACATACGCTTTCCTATTGAAGATACAGTAGGTTTAAACGGAGCCATTCCAATTCTTTCATTGATGGTATAAATCTTCAAATCTCAGTGGAAGAGCCTAGTATATTCCTATTGTTAGAGGATCATTGATAGAACAGACTCAACAGTTAAGAAGCTTCTAATGTGACAATTTATACAAGCAGAGTAATTAAAGTATATTAGAAACCCAGATAATCTCCCCCAATCAAACCAAGGAAGGGCAGCCCATGGGCATTCAAATCACACATTGCAATTCAGCTCAGGGTCACCTTCCCTAGTTAAATAATATCAACAGAAAATACCTTAAACTAAATGACCCTTACTCCTTACTATTCAGGAAATAACATAAAGCTCTTTGATGATACAAATATTTTTAAGAATAGTTAATGATTTTAAACAACTACTTTTTTCCTTTTCGTGATTTGGAGACTAAAGTGAGGTTCAATTTCTTGGACATTATTAGGGATATTCACTAAAATATACAAAAGAGTGGGGAAAATGTGAGATCCTTTTAAATATTACAATAGAAATGCAGCAGCAGCAATATTTTCTCACGTTATCAGACTGTGCATTGTACATACGATGCAAGTTGTCAGTAATTAATAACTATAGTATCAACAGCTAAGGAATGTAGCTCTTGAGATTTTAATATTCTCACAAGGTATTATATTTTTTACTATTTCTGTTAGCATCTTCTACAAGTCTATCAACTGCACAATTAAAAGCATTTGATTACATTTTGACATAAAAAGTAAATAAAAACCAGCACTCTTTATAAAGCTTTCCAGGTTTAAAGTTATATTTAAAAAAAATAACCACCAGACAAAAAGCCCAAAACATAACCATTGCAACTGACCCCATAAGTAAAAATGGAAAACAAGAGCTATTCAAATTTTAAGTCAATGTCACTAATTATTATTTTTTTAAAAAAACAACAGATACTGTAATAGACAGTCTGGCAGTTACTTCAATAGAGAAATTCAATTCAAGAAATGAACACAGTGTAGAAAAATAGTGAACTGAAAGTCTCAGGTTTTAAGAATCTTCTTTTCCACAGCAATAGGGAAAGAATAATATATTATGTTGAAATATACAACCAGCAAAGCTACCTCTCATTGCTTGATCAATATCACAATCAAAGAATCATTAAAATTAGTAAAAGCAACCATAACCTAACCTATTTCAGAGTCTTCAAATGAAGCATTCAAAGTAAGAGATGTTAGTTTGTCAAGCTGCAGCATCTCTGAACACAGTCATCCCTTGAAACGTTAAATATATTCATTTGTTTGGATACTATCTTCTGGACTTTTAGAAGAAAGTACCACATAGGAGTGACAAAGAACACTCAATATCCAGGTGTAATTCACATACAATCCTTTAGGTGTTTTCTACTGGAGAGCAAAAGTTGCACAAAGGCCAAGGCAGTAGTAGAGTGAGTGCTCCCACCCTTTACTGGAGAGCAGCAGAAGTTCCCAGGACACCACCACCAGACTCAGTAGAGACAAGAGGATAAAGAGGTCCATTTTAAAACAGGAGTTGCAGGAAGAAACATGCAAATCCTTCAAATAGAAAAGTAGACAGACAGCAACTGCAGAAAAGTTTAACTCAGAAAGAAGAAAACCAGAAATGGAGTGACCTGCAAGCACAGCCAGCTCTCCATCCTCATATCACTTCTTTCATCTCATTCTTCATGCAGCGACCTTCCCCCCGTGCACTACATGGCAGAAGAGAGACCAGGAACTTGTTATGAATAGCCTGTCCTGTCCTTCTGACTCTCCCAGGTGACTGTGCATGCAGTGAGACTTGCAATGATGATCCAAGCCAAAGAGATGCCATAATCGTGACAAGCAAGTGAAAGCTGTCATATAAACACTTGCAACTATCTTCCACCAGTTGCTTGGTGAAGGTCTTAAGTATAAGGAGAAATGGGCCAGCCATCTATCCAAAACACTTATTAAATTACAAGAAACAGCAAGTATTTGGAAAAAAAGCAGCATAAAATAAAATAATGGACAAAAAACAAAAAAAAAAAAAGGAAATGGAGCTTGAACTTCTTTGCTGGCTGTATTCCCTTTACCTTGAAGAGAGACAAAGTGTCACCAAAATTGTGATTCTACGATGTTCAATACTGAAGAAGGGGCACTACGTTTTCATGATTTTCTATGCATTTAACTTCACATTTTAGAGGAAAGCTGTTCATTAATATGTTTGCATTCATCACAGATAAAACACGTTGACACATTGCTGCTTCAATTTACTGTTATGTAGGTAATACTGTTTTTTATTTTACATGTGAAATACTAGGCAGTGTTTTTCTTAATTACTCCAAAACGTTATTGTGGGTTTCTTTTAGAACACTAATATTTTCCCAAAACATCCACTCTTTTGTAAGCAATCAAACAGCATAACAGCCCCTTAATTATCTACTATTGTTTTGCCCATTTTTGAATGATTAGAGTTGGGTATATACTCAGGTTAAGAAATGTCCAAGGCAACATTCTGCAGGACCACACTAATAATAAAAGTTATCTGCACATCAAAGAACTCATCTCCTGATATCAAAGAGATCACCTCATTTTCACTGGGATGGAAAGTGTTAATGCTGTGATAAAAGGTTTTCAACTGCAGTTGAATCATGTGAAGATTATCAATACAGCAGCAATGTACAAAGGGGCTTCAGCAAGGTTACCAAGTTTAATATAATCCTCTCTATAGCTAAGCACAGTAATAGAGAACCCTGTGTTCACCGTGACAGCATGTTGTGTGTGTGCTCAGTAATACTCTTAAAATATACCGGGAGAACAAGAAATCCCCAACATCTTTATTATGCTCAAAGACAAAGATATTAACAGGAACAGACATACAACGCTAAAACACCAAGGTAGAGAAGAGCCAAACATTCAGGGCTGCAGAATATTAGCACCTTCTCCTTAACCCTTCTCAAAGGGTTTAACTAATCACAAAAAGACAAGTTGTTATGACCATAATTTAAATGCAAGCAACAAAGCTCCAGCCTGCTTTAGGTAGGTCTGCTGGGAGGGAATATTACATCTGCTTCAGCCACCCAGGCAAATTCATGCCAGAGAGCTGTTGTCTTCTCCTGACCACATTTAACTCGGATACGGTTGCAAAAGCAGTAAAGACAACATAACCTGCGCTAATTCAGTGCAACCAGTTCACATTTCAGCTTGTGGAACAGTCATGAGAAAAAAAAAAAAAGAGAACTAATTTGAGCCCAACTGCAATTTTCCTTTATTACCGTCACTGGTATTCAGTCAACTTCACTTCTCCTCTGTATTACACAGGCATATGCTAAGATCAGTTTTCTTCATCTCCTTACCACAAAATATGGACTGGAACACACACACACGCAGAGTGACTCTGCTATCCCAGGACAGTCAGCCCAGGTCCTCATTTCAGCAGGAGGGCTCAGGTGGTCACAGATCCCAGCTGAGCACCCTGGGCTGGATTCTGCACTGGTCAAGGCACTGGGAATTATCTTGTTGCTTTGAACAGGTAAGTCAGAGCGCGGTTCTTTCCGGCAACAGCACAGAAAAAGCAAACAGTTAAAAAGACATTTAATTTGCCTGATCAGGCTTTCGGCATAGATCAGATTGAGAATTTTTTTAAAACTCTGTTAGAGCAAATAGAGAAAAATAGAGGAAAAAGATGGACAGAACGCATTTGAAATGGATACTATCCTAAGCTGCTTTTTCCCCTTTTTTAGTTCACATACATGCAAAAAACCCACCTAAACCAAACTTAATGTTTCTAAATCACTATTATTTCACAGAACTTAAACTAGCTCCATTTATATTCTTTAAAGCCTTATAATGAATAGCAATCTTTCTAACATTCTGACATTACAATTACTTTTGATCAAAGACAAACCTCCCCAACAAATTCCTGTACCACATGCAAAGCTTCAGACCAGTGAACGTGCCTCAGCCCCTTGTGCGCTGTTTCACAAGGGTCTCTCAGAGCTGCCAGTGGGCTGTGAGCCTCACGTGATGAGAGTTTAAAACAAAGCCACAAAACACACTTTCCCACCATTGATGTGGGACAGGAAGGGCTTGCAGGAGTCACTGGAGGCTCTGTGATCAGTCCTGACCATGAGATACTTCACCCTTCGGTTTTTAGGGTTTTGCTAATTTCTGTTGTTTTAAAGAAACATTACATTGTAAACACATTATTTTTTTTTCTTTTTTTTTTTTAAATGGAGAAATCATGATTACATTTCTATAGCTTTATAGGGATTTTTTTTTAAAAAAATATGCTTTGTGGGTTTTTGTTGTTGTTTTTTCAATTAAGAGCTAGAGTCATAGAAAAATCTAAATTGGAAGGGGCCTCTAGAGGTCGTCCGGTCCAAGCCCTGCTCAAAGCAATGCCAGTCTTGAATAACCCCAAGGAGGAAAATTTTACAAAATGACCAAAACTTCTTCAGTGTTTGACTATTCTGTCAAAATTTTATCCTTATAGCTAATAAAAAATTCTTTCATCATAATTTCAGTCCATTGCTTCCTACCACTGTACACCTCTGTGAAGGGTCTGCTCCCATCTTATCTATAACTCCATGTTAGATTATTGCACAAAACAACAAAATGCCTTCCCCTCCCACCTCCTATCCAAGTCTGTTTTTTCTAAGGATGAACAAACTCAGATTTCTCTGCCTCCCCTCACAGGGCATGTTCTCCAGATCCTGTATGATATCAGTGGTCCTCTGCTGAACTTAAATCACTTTTTCAATGTTTTTCTTGTAGTGGAAACCCACTATGCTGCTTACTTATACAACATAATTTACTTGAAACACATTCTTCTAGAGCACCAGGAGGGCAATGAAGTGTAGCTGTCTATAGCTAAACAATGACCCAGACTCTGATGCAACAAATTTTCTGAATTTTTACAAGCTAAGCCTTTTTTACCAATTCCTTACTGTCTTTTGTTTGCAAAATAATTCCGTGAGAAATGATAACTATGCAGTGTGACTGGAATGCCAATCAACCGGTTCTGAAAGGCCAGTACCGAAACCTGGTTTTAAGTGTAATAATTTCCAAAATCCTTCCTTGAGCTCTTCCATGGGACTCCAATATCAGTATAACACCAGCTGATAGAGTATTACAGTGATGGGACAAGTTCATATCTTCTGTAAGCTATTGTTTACTTTTTTAAAAAAGTAATTTTTCACACAGTAAAGATATCTAAAAAAATAAAAAAG
Source organism: Columba livia (assembly GCF_036013475.1). Classification (NCBI taxonomy): domain Eukaryota; kingdom Metazoa; phylum Chordata; class Aves; order Columbiformes; family Columbidae; genus Columba; species Columba livia. The sequence continues at coordinate 42,182,957 of NC_088604.1, forward strand.
CTTAACAGGTTGACCTAAACAGATGACTTTTTACAATACATAGCCCAGTAACTTAACAGATTCCTCACATTGGGGAACAGACACCCACATACTGTACTAAAGTGGATCTCTGTTTAACTTCACCGTGTTTCACACAAACAGATCAGAAGCATACCCATCACTTTGGAAAAGCTTACAATTAGAGAGATGTGATGTAAATTTATGGGCATGTAAAGATCATTAAAATTCTTCTTAGCCACTCTGTGGGGAAAACAAAAATAATTCAAAATTTGGCAAATTTCTTGAAACAAATTCACTGAGGTCAACTTCACCACATCTCTCACATGTGCTTGTTTACCTAGCACAGACTTCGAAAAGCAGTTTCTGTCATTGAACTTGTTCTCACACAGACTCAAGTACCAAGAAGACAAACTGGCAGAATAGCCTTCCGGGCTGCAGAAATTCTAATGTTGAGTTGGTGTCATCTCAGCTGAAATTTCCTGATCTAAACAAGAAATGTGAAATGGACTCTGAGAATAACAACCTAAAGTATGGAGGGCAGGTAAAGGAACGGTATCAAAATACAAACCCCAAACACTGAAAACAAACTGTTAGTACTACTACCCACAGTTCTCCTCAGACATTCAGAATAGAATTTCCAGTAACGCACCTGTCCTGCTATTACATGTGTAACACTTGGCTATTATCATGCCATTCTTATTTTTCAGGTGGGAAGCCTGAGAAAATGCTTCCAAGTTTTCTACGTTTCTCTTAATTTAAAAGAAGACTGTAACAAAGAGAGGAACTGCCGTTCAAATATATTTTTTTCGTTTTTAAAATGAAACTCTCTTACTCCTCTAGATGCCTTTGCAGAAAATAAAAAAACTAAATGCATATGGATACTCTCTAGCAACCTGCTGGGAGTCATATACTATAAGTGGCTTAGGAAAAATCTCTCTCCAAGAGAGAAAGAGATTTTAGAAGGCAGGTAAACTTGTACACAAGATAATGAAGTAACTTGATTCCAAATTCCAAAACAAAGTATTTTATTTCCTTCCTGAAAAATCAATTTTGTTCTTTATGGAGTATCCACTGTGTTAAAGGATGCTGTTCGTGTAATACATCTTTTCAGTGGAGGAGATTACTTTAGGTACAGAACATCCCCTGCTAACACTGTTCCCAACATTTGGTAATACAGACAGTAGAGCTAATTTTCTGTCATCCAGGAAGAACAGTAGGCTTGCGAAACTTATATCATCATCCCTTCTGAAACACAGTAAAAATCACTGTTAGAACTGATAGTTTATTAGATCAAAGCTGCCATCAACAATGTCAATTCTGCCTGGTCGTGTTAACAGGAAAATGTTTTACGAGTTCTACCACCGGGCATCCATTTAACTTCCAGCACCAGCTATGCTGTAAAACCGAGCACATAATTTATTTGGTGACCTGTGTGTGTGGGAAGCATTATCCAAGCAAAACTTCTCACAGTCTGACAAAGTGCTTTGATTTGCACTGTTCAGATGATTGAACAAAGAGACTTTAAGCAATCACCAACAATAGCTTTTATCTCCAAATGTGCTAAAAGTGTAATACTACACAAGAGCGACCTATTGCTTTAAGGCCAGGTTTGATAAAATACAAGTGAAAGGGTAAATACGACATTTTAAACTTGCACACATCTTGTCCATTAGGCTTAAGTATTACTAAAGCTCACATTTATCTTAACCATGATTTTTAGCAATTTTCCCGCACAACACTCATAATGCCTCCATGGTACCCACAGTAACCCTTTTGCTTACATATAGCTTAAAATACACATTTGTTCCAATTAAGAGAAAAGAAAATAACCATTCATAATTCCTCAATTTACTGCCATCTTTTCAGATAGTATTCAACAGTCTTCAAAACAGTTTCTAGTTTAAGTCTTTCACATGCAGCTGATGACAGATGGGTATGTCACCACATTGTCTTCTCTGCATCACAGCAGAACTGATTTAATTACTCTCAATGATATGCATAGTATACAAAATACAGGTATCTAATCAATTCCCATGTAATTCCAACAACGCAGCTTTAATAACTTACTGGCTACTACTCTGCAAGGCTTCCTAGAGTTGAATCTATTCTTTCCCTATACTATAAAGAACATCTGATTTATAATAATCTGACACACGCCGCAATGTCTTCCAAAATAGAGTCACCTCAGACAGGAAACACGGTCAATAAAATATTATTATATCTAATCTTCCATTGTATTTCATATCAAGACAGAATGGGATGTTGTTTTAAAACTTGTAGCACATAATTTTTTTAAAAACATTCTGCTTCTATGGGCCTATTTGATACTTTAAAAAATTCCTTAAAATGTAGTCCGTATGCTGTGTGCCAATTTATATATTTATTGGGGGGGGGGGGAGGTGAGGGGGCAGAAGTGGGGAGCAAATGCTAAAGGCATTTTCTGATATTTTTACATAAAGTCCACCACAGCATGAGCCTTGGGACACCCACCAGCTCCTGCTACAGTCTGCCTACATTCGGCATGTCACGTCCTTGCTACACAGCATCACCTACCACAGGCAGATGACACAATGTTAATAATGTCAGAAATAACCGTGTAAAGTTCTCTGTGCAGCTGCTGAAAGAATTCAGAGACCTCGCAAGACACACCGAGTTAAATGTTTCAGCTGTTTTTCCGATTTTGCTCTTCAAAACCTTAAACTAGAAAATCCCTAGAGTGAAAAGTCAGAGAAAGGCTGCCATCCCTTCTAGGGTTAAAAGATGCTTTTGTAAGATTTTTAGGTCAGATTAACCTTTTGCTCACAATAGGGGCTGTTTATTGGTTTTATTTTTTTACTGCCTTTAACACAGGTAAAAAAATCAATATGAAGCGAGACAAAGGGCTCTGGAGGCCCTGGCTACACCAGCTTTTGGTTTGGCTCATGCACAATCCTACAACATGCTGAGGCTGGGAAGGATTAGCCTGCTTGTGTTGAGTAAACCGATGATACTCAATAAACAGTTTCTGTTGTAAACCCCTTAGGACGTGCAAAGCCACACTAGTTGGCATTAGACCAGATAAGCTGCCGAACCAGCTGTAATCTCATTTAGACCTGAGCTGATCCTCCTGTCCTTTCATTCCGCAGGATCAAAGCAAACCACTGAGGAGGCAGCTGTATTATAGCAGCAGCGCTTGCTGGATGCGGCAAACATTTCATAAATTCCTCTCCTTGAAGCAAGCCTGCACATAATCTACCCAGAGCCAGTTCAATCAATGGATTTCTGCATTCATTAGTCTTATTATTACAGGATAACTGTTTTCTCCACATGGTGTGGTAGTTGTTGCAAGCCAACTTTGCAAAACAGCTCTTATTGCTGACCATTTCTTTCCGGTAATGTGACTTTGCATTTTTGCTGTGCCACATGAAAATGATTTAAGCCACTTCAATGCAGTATTTTTTTTAAAGACTGGAAATAAAACCAATTCACGAATATTCAAGTAGGAACCACTGAAATATAGTAAATTATTCCAAGCGTAATTACTGGCTACCTGTGCGCATTGCTTCCATGCATCAGTAATAATGACCAATGTTTTTTGAGCTCAATGACAGCAAATGATAATACCTGAAGCAGAGATTTTATCACTGTAGTAGCATAAATACAGACTAAAGTTCCAGATGTGAGAGGAATCATTCCAAGAAAAAGATTTCTATTCGCCTTTTACTCTTGGTGTTCTCCGGAATTAAAAAGAAGAAATATTTTCATTGTTAAGGAAATTAATAGCACAACTTAAAAAGCGGAAAACCACAAATGCAACAGGTCATTTTGAACGAAGCAAAAATGATATCCAAGGCACTGGCTCAAATAAGACTTGAGGGTACAGCTTTTGATTTCTGTACAACATTCGGAGTTTCCACTGTGCAATTACAGCTAAAACATTTTATAATGTAACCTTAAGAGCTTTAGAAGAACAAAAAGCATAATTCAGAGAAAGTGTCAAATGCTCCATTTCCCATCAGTGAACTTTGCAATAACACATATTCACAGATAAAGTAAAATTCGATTTGTAACTTACATTGGAATAGAAAAATACGATTAAAATATTTTTTAGTCCTTTGATTAGCTAATTGTATTAATTGTTAATGTAAAGACCTAAGTTCTCTGGTGCAGTTGCTTTTAAAAAAAGGGATGGAAGAACAATTCTGCAGTTTAGCAGTGATTTTTGGGTCACATACAAGTAACATTAGTGGTTCTTGGATCACTCCTTGAAGAACAAACTAGTCCAAGTTTGGCCAGATGAATAAGGGAAGCCAGGTTACCCTTATAATTAAGATAAAAATAGCAATGTTTGTGAGTTGCTGTTATTTGCAGCCAGTATAAACAGACAATACATTCATGCACACAACCAAAAAAAATGAGAGAACTGCTCTGAGTTTACAGAGCACAAGAGAAATATCTGCGTCATCTTTGCACATACATTTTAATCTACACTACACACATCTACTGGATCTCTGTATCTGGCTGTTAATATTTTTAATAATGGTAGGAAAAAAACCTGTCCCTGTAATAAAAAGCTTCAATGAAGTACAATAAAATCAGATATTCAACACATGCAAATGATTTTTATTAGATTAGAGATGAGTTTAGTATGAAACTTTTGTTAAACACTAAAGCACAGATGTGCATGTCGTAGGCAGCTGGCAAAGATGAACACAAGGTGTTTGCACCTATGGTCTACAGATGTGTAGAAAACCCCAGCACACATCTCTTCCTCAATCACTTAGAAACCATCTGATGTGTTAGTTAATGATTCCCCTCTCTCCACTTCATTCTTCAGACATAAAGGGGTCCCATTTAACATAATCACTTAATAACAGCAAAGTGATGGGTATCAGAACCCTAATTCTTGTAATATTTGCAAAATCCAGCTCTTTGTAATAATAATAACACCATGATAGCAAACTGTAAAACTGTGTAATTATACTTTAATTGTATTGTGAGGCATGCATTAATCACAAAGTTTAAGTACCAAGGATGGAATTATAATAATTCTGTAAAACAAATTTAAGCTAGCTAAGTAGGTCAGAACCACTAGCATGCAACAGGAGACCTCTGGGAATTTATCAGTTAATGGCTATTTATGTGCAAATGAGTGCCCTCCAACCCTCCCAAATCCTGTGTAGCTGAAGGGTATTTCTGTTAACCAGGAGCATGCTTAACTGCTGAGGCATAAATTAAACCATTTATTGGAATGATTTTAATTCTTCTCTCCCCCCACCCACTCTTACTACTCCCTCCACCCTCACCAGCAGCACAATTTACAGTATTAATTTACATGGAGATAGGATTGCTGTAGAGTTTTCAGAAATTACTCTGTTTCAAGGAAGAGGAAGAAAAAAGTGGGGGTGGAGGGGAAAGAGCAAGATAAAAACTTTCGCAACAGTATACTTAATCTTCAAACCTTCCAGAGGGCAGGTTGAGTTATTAGAAATTCCAGAGGTTTAGTATCACAGACGTGCAGTGGAAACCCTTTCATAATGAACTCTAATGAAGGGAAATTCTGTTTTATGTCCTCACGTTCTAAACTTGAAGACAATGAAGCTCAAGGAGGAGTGCATTAACTGTATCTCCTGTCACAATGCTCAGACTGTACACATATCAAAGGTCTTCTTTCGAGAAAGAAAACAAAGATTTCTTGGCTGCAGGAAAAAACACCTTCAATTTTGCAGTTTGACTTGGAAAAAAACTAGTTATTTTTGATGTCTTAGGAAAACAGATACCTATACAAAATACCCCAGAATCAAGAGGTATTGAATTTTCACTATGATGTAAAATGGGGATGATTTACAGACAATATAAAAGATTTCTCACCACTTATAATCATAGCAGTAATTCAGGACAGCAATGTAATGCAAGCATAACCTCAAGATTCACTTTTAGGCTTATATTTTCATATGTTTGAGGTTTCTTTTTTCTAAGCACATGCACAAATTTTCTTGCAAAGCCTAGGGTGCCAAAATAATAAAACAGTAAAAGTTTGATTATGCCAACATCAATTAACCATAACTCCCTGTTACCCTAAACAGGGTCACATCTCCCCAATGTCTAATAATTACATTGTAAAATCCCTTGATTGCCTGAATATCTTCAATTTCCATACGACATTTAGATAATCATGGCTGTGCTATAGTTAATTATTATTTAACAGGTGATCACAGTGCTTTACTTTCTGATATCTTCGCACTTAAACCAAAACTCCACATAACTTTAACACACTGAATGTGTACACACATAACATTTCCTCCCCAAATCAAGCTGTTGTACAACACCCCTGAATAAATAGGTGTGGTGTGAATCACTGGAATTCCCTGGGAGGAAACCTTCAGCAGCTTTAAAGTATTTTAGGTAGGTAGGTAGGTGGAACACTTACTGAAGTATTTTCAAATGCACACCACCAATAGCTAATCAATATATTCCTGTCCAGGAAAACAAAGAATGCCATTGAAAATATTTGCTTTAATCCTCACAGTTGACTTTTTGCAAGGAAAGCAAGACTGCAGAAAGCAGTAAGCAAAAACTCATCGTCCTGGCAAGCACACACGTACTTGCCCGCTCCTCCCTTCTCCTGGCCCTCAACAAAAGCCGAGGCACGTCCCCGCTGCAGCGGCCGCCCCGCCGCGCTCACAATGGCTGTCGAGGCTGCGCGTCCCTGCTCTGCCGTACAGAGAACCAGAAGGTTTCCGCTTAACGTGCATTTGCAAGCACGCACATTAAATCAGAGACTTCATACCATTCTTTCATAGCAGCCAGAAGCCAATAAACGAACCCAACTATTTGTCAAAGTTCACACATATTTTCAGAAAGAACTAGCACATCTGTGTTACCGGAGCCTGTGACGAGCCTGGGGTTACCTCGCCATTCCCCACAGCGAGGGGCTGCAGCCTTGATTATGTCTGTACCTTCCAGCCATTGGCAGGGTCTCAGCATTGCCCTAAGGCTTTAATTAACCCCAATTAGGGATAAACAGGGCCTTCTCATTGTGAAAAAAGGGAGAGAACACATGGTACCTTCAGTGTGTCAGAGAACTAAGTAAAACACAAGCTGCTTTTACTTTTCTCTACTTGTTCCTCCCAGTAACACCGTCAGGAAGGGACTCCCAGAGGAACATAAGGTGATGCACGATGTACCTGTTGCAAAGTATGCTCTACTCTGTACATTTTGTTTGCAGGAAGGATAGCGTGGCCTACTGTTTTGGGCTCATTTTTCACATTGGGCACCTTTTCACTGTCTCTGGTTCAGTACCACTGAAAAGAAAGCTGGAACATTTAGACATTGGCAGTTAATGGCACCTGGACTTGCTCCAAGCCAAATAAAATGTGACAATACACATTAATATGCCCTATATCAATTAGCTTTCTTTAGCAAAGGTCTAAAAAAGCACTTTCAAAGTAGTCTTCTAGACAGATTTCAAGACTTGAACACAAAACCACCGAAAACCCAGCATCCTCTTCAGCAGAGCCACTGTACTGCACACACAGCATGAGCCACCCTCACACTCCCACCCAAAACTAGTAGGATACCAAATCACTAAACAGGTTCAACTTTTTCTGCCCCCAGTAGAAAGATGAAACCAAAAGAGTGCAGATACTACAAATCAAAATGAATAACAGGTTTCCAAAGTTAAATTTTATGGCAGATTATAGTTTCAGGTATGGTGTCTTTACCTCTGATTTCACCAAGTTTTTGTTCTGTAAGGAAAAGCACAGAATACTGTTTAGGAAGCATCAGTGCTAATCAATCACCAGCTGTATTGAGCGCTCCTTAATATCAAATCACAGAAATATAAGTGAAGGGCTGGGTAGCATCTCAAGAGTCATTTAGGGAGTTCATCTCAGCAGTCTGGTAAGCTTACAAAGACAACCCTCTGGCAAGTGTTTGTTTAAGGCATTGTTTAAAAAGTAAAAACTGAAATCTGATTCCACAACTCTCTCTTGCAGCCTGACAGTTGTCAACATTTGCAGTCTACTTTAAATAATCACACTAAACTTCTGCCTCAAATTAAGCCAATTCCTTCTTCTCGGGTGTGGAGAACAGCAGACAACTTGTCTTCTTTGCAACATCCTTTTACACACTGGGTAACTTCTAGCATGTCTCCCCTCAACCTTGCCTAGCTAAAATCAGTTCCATCAAACTTCTACAAACATCCTGCTCCCATCATTCACTCCTGTGACTCTCTACAATTTTCAGATGACATGTCCAGAACTGCATATAGAACTACAGCTAGAGACAGAATAAGCAGTTTCTCTCACCTGCAGAAGTTTTATTAACACATCCCAAAATGATATTTAGTTTTATTTTTTTCTTAAGCAGATGCATATTAAGTCCTGCATCCTAATACCACACAAGCTACATCCATGACAGAAAGTCACTGTTAAAAGTTAGCCAATACACAGATTTCAATCAAATTTTCTTCCAGCCACGATGGTCTTACAAATCCGTGCAAATTAACACACATGTAAACAGAGGTGAAAAATGTAAGTACCACCCCCACCTCCAATCCCTTTTTAAGATACAAGAGAATCCATTTGAACCGCCATTCACAAACAACTTTGTTTTTCCTCTCTATGCCAGGCAGAAATTGGCCTGGTGCAGGGACAAAACACTGGGCCATGCAGCCACCTGTGCTGAGCAAGGGCAGTGAGCAAGGGCAGTGAGCAAGGGCCGTGAGCAAGGGCCGTGAGCAAGGGCCGTGAGCAAGGGCCGTGAGCAAGGGCCGTGAGCAAGGGCCGTGAGCAAGGGCCGTGAGCAAGGGCTAGGACAGACAGACAGGGAACAGCTGTGGCAGCCACCTCACTCTAACCAACCCCAGATGTGGAGATCCCCTTTGTTTCTCTCACCTCATGGTACATACAGCCTCCCCATAGTTTGACAGTATGGCTGCCATGCCAAGCATTCCATGTGTTGTATTAGCATTTCTCCTTCCTAATCTCAGTACTTGGCCTTCACTATTTCCTCTTGCTGACAACATTTTTTTCCAGAATACCCAAGTAATTTTAAATTCTGCTTTCCATTTGAACATAGAAAAATATCCCGTAACTTTTGTCCACAAATCAGATAAACTCTGTAATACATTTTCATCTACTACAAGTAGTTGTGCTAAATAGTTCCTCATTTTCAGTGATCTGAAGTGATAACATTAAATGCTGATAACACTAAGATAATACAAGTGACACTGAAGCCTCACACTAATTACATTCTTTATGAAATTTTTCTGTCATTCCTGTAGACTCACATCATTTTACCGAAAAACTATTTATACCTGTAAGGCTGCTATTTTCTTTTCTCTTTTTTGTTTCAATGCCCAGAAACAAGTAAACTGGAAGTTGTTTTATGCCCCAGAAGAAATTTCATCATGAGCAAAAGCATCTCAGGGGAAGAAGAATCAAATGGTATATACTCAGAAAACAAAAGTAGAAAAGAGTAAACAGAAAACACAAAGTATTTAGATTCATCCCTACTTTTCATTTAGTCACTGGTTTCATGAGAGCAATCATCAGATTGCTTTTGCTGGTGAGGTAGTCCCATAAGTTAGTAGGAAGAGAAGCTGACGCTGGTGGGTTACAGCTGTCAGTAACAGAATCTGAAACCAATTTGGAGAAAATGAAGCAAGTGCCTGTTTATCAACATTGCAGCACCAGTGATGCAGGTGGAGGGAACAGAACCCAAAAGGTTGTTCTACTGAACCACTGAACTGAATCTTTCAGATCTGTGCAAACTACTACAGTCTGTGTTGTCTTCAGCACCTGGCAGGTGCTTTCCTTGCTTTTAGTCTTCTGCCGTTAAGACAAGTATATTTGTGCACTCAGTTAGCATAAGGATTCTCCTTTGAGTTCGTTCAGATTTTTTTTCTCCTCTTTAAAGGTCAGCTTTCTTTAAAACATGCAGGCACAAATTAATTCTCCTCTCCAGATATCACCTCCTTTCATAGGGGCTAGTGATGGAGAGAAGACTACAAAGGAAAATATTTTGTGTGAAGCAGACACACACATGCATAGCCCAGCACAGGTAGAAGACTCATCTGAGTGTTCCGGAAGACGACAGTGGCTTGCTCTTGTCCCAAAATGTACACTTGCTATTTTATCAATCAGGTTTGCGATTCCCTGCTAAAAGAAGAGACCACAAACATATGGGAACAGATGGGCAGAGGCACAGAGTACGCGCATACTTTGGTGTGCTAGAGAGCCCAAGAACTTTGTCCCGAGCCAGCTACCCATCTTGCTTTCTCCATCCTCCAGCACAGAGTGTCTGTAGGAGGCAGCATTGACTCTGACAGCAGCAGCTTGGCACCGCAAAGTAGTTGGGAGCTTGCTTCATTCTTCTGTCATTATATAGGCAAGATGACACTGTTCTCTAATCCAGCCAAAGCTGATAAGTACCATCAACCTGTCACTTCCTACATTTCAAATTCTAACATTGCAGCATCAAAGAGTTTTTACATTTCGATTTCTTTTGCTGGCAGCGGTCGGTAGCCTCTCATTCTCCCACGGTGTTCTAATGCAGCATTTGCACACCGGGGTTACTCCCAGCCTGAATAGCAGGTCATCCCCTACTCACTGAGCTCATCTGCAGCCCATGTGCTAGGCAATTTAGATCCAATCAGCCCTTATTTAGCTCAAGAGTAATGAGCAGCATAGTGACACAGACTTAAGCCTGACCCTCAGGACACTGCTCATCAAGCAGTAAAACTGTGACAAAATCATTCATCTTCCACCCGCTGGCAAGAAATAATACTCACACTCACTGTATTACTTTTTCAAGATATAGAAAAAAAAAAAAGTCCTGAATTTTCATGATGTGAGACATTAATTTGCAGAAAGCTGAATTCCCTTAAACCCCCCTGTTGCTATGAGCTCACCAGGGGGAAATAGGCCTTAGGAGACTGAAATGGAATAAAGAAAATTGCTTCAGCTTTCTTTTCATTTTAAATAAGCCTTAAATCTGACAAGAGATATCCTAAAGAGAGAAGAAATATATATCTTGTAAGGTAACGAAGAAACAATCAAAATTAAGAGATTAGAAGACTACTCGTATATAATGGTTTTACTGGCAAAAGTATTTCTTTGTTTAACATCCACAACAAAAAAAAAAATATTCCATATGAAAAGCCATTCTCACACCCCGTGTGAAGAATGAAAGAAGGAAAACTGAGAGGAAAGTTAATTTGGGGAAAATAGTTTCAAAAGTGAGACACTTCCATCAGAAAACAAATCTGTGCTTCATGTCCTTCAGGGAGCACATCTTTCTCTAAACAACTGCAGGGTCCCAAGCAGCAGGTTTTCAGTATACTTGCATATGACTTTACTCTCTTTTTTTTTAGTGGATTTACTCTTTCACAACAGTAAGTCTTGTACTGCTGTCAGGTAGGCCACAGAAAGCTTATGTGGATTAATTTTTGGTAGATAGAGTGGATACCATAGATGAAACACAGAAAAGTTTCAATCTGTAGCACAGGGGACACAGAGCTGTTCATCTTCATGATTGATGTCTGAGTACTAAACTTTAGTTTCTTCACATTCAGTGGCTAGCAAGACTGCCTTTGTTTGGGCATCAAGAATTAGAAGGCCCTTTGACAGCTTCTGTTGCTTCAGTTTGTTCTTAAAGTGATTTTAGAACAGAATTTTTCAGATGGAAGGGATCTACAATGATCATGTAAGTCCAACTGCCTGATCGATTCACAGCTGACCATAGCAAAAGCAAATTATCAAGGGTATTGTCCAAATGCCTCATAAACACTGACAGGCTTGGGGCCTCAACCACCTCTCTCTAGGAAGCCTGTTCCAGTGTTTGACCACCCTCTTGGTAACACAATACTTCCTAATGTCCAGTCTAAACATCCCCAGCTGCAGTTTTGAGCCATTTCCTCATGTCCTCTCACTGGTTCCCTGGGAGAAGAGCTCAGCACCTCTCTCTCCAAATTCCCTCCTTGGGAAGGTGTAAAGCATTGAGGTCACCCCTCAGCCTCCTTTTCTCCAAAGCAGACAAGCCCAAAGTCCTCAGCTGCTCCTCACAAGATATTCCTTCCAGCCCCGTCACCAGCTTTGTTGCCCTCCTAAGGCAGATGCTCTCTACTACATCTTAAACACCAATATGAAATTGATTTTAATCAATTATTCAGCTCTCACAGAATCACAGAATGTCAGGAATTGGAAGGGACCTCGAAAAATCATCTAGTCCAATCCCACTGCTGGAGCAGGAATACTTAGATGGGGTTACACAGGAAGGTGTCTAGGCAGGTTTTCAGTGTCTCCAGAGTAGGAGACTCCACAACCCCCCTGGGCAGCCTGTTCCAGTGTTCTGTCACCCTCACTGAGAAGAAGTTTCTACTCATATTTAAGTGGAACCACTTGTGTTCCAGTTTGAACCCATTACCCCTTGTCCTATCATTGGTTGTCACTGAGAGGAGCCTGGCTCCATCCTCGTGACACTCACCCTTTATATATCTTTAAACATTAATGCAGTCACCCCTCAGTCTCTTCCAAGCTAGAGAGACCCAGCTCCCTCAGCCTTTCTTCATAAGGGAGATGCTCCACTCCCTTAATCATCTTTGTTGCCCTGCGCTGGACTCTCTCCAGCTGTTCCCTGTCCTTCTTGAACTGAGGGGCCCAGAGCTGGACACAATATTCCAGATGTGGTCTCACCAGGGCGGAGTAGAGGGGCAGGAGAACCTCTCTTGACCTACTAACCACCCCCACGCTCTCACATGGCCTCCTACTGATTCAAGAAAACAGACAGGGAGAGGTGGAAGTTCATATTCTTGCAAACCTGAACCAATGCTAGACATACACAGGAACTTTCTATAAGCAAAATAATTAAGTACACAACTCCAAGGCACACTGTATCTCATTCTATTCCTTTGTATAGTAATAATCTCAGAGCAGAGGACATAAAAATAACATAAGTTTTAGCTCATCATCTTTAAAGATCACAATACAAGGGACAAAGATATAAAACATTATTTTAGACGAAAAAAAAATCCTGGGAAAACAAAACAAAACCACACACAACCAGACTAAAAATGCCACATAAAGAGTAAAAAAAAAAATAAAAAAATAATAAAAAAAATAATAAAAATAAAATCAGTTTTATACCAGAACCACATCTTAAGGCAACAACGGTGGCTAAGGACGCATCCAGTATTCCCACAGAAGATGGTAAAAGATTATTTCTAAGGATTTAGACAAAGCAGACTTTTCAAAACGTTGCTATATTGTAAAGCTGTGCTTGCTTCCCATGCTCTAAAGCATTTTGAGACTGGATTTTCTTCACACTCATTCAAACCTCAGTTTCATTAATGGAATAACTGAACTTCAAAAACACCCCAAAAAATACTTTAAACCATAGGTGAAGTTAGCACAGCAAGGCATGCTTGCTCCACAAGTGTAAGAGCTCTGCTGTGAAGTCCAAAGTGAAGGACTTGTGTCCTTTTTCCACACATGTAAATGAAGTTTATAGCAACTTTTAATTACTTTCTAATGGTCATTCATTAAGCCTGGGAGATCTCAGTGCCAAACTAAGATCTTCTGACTTGTGGTTCAGTGGTTTAGTCACAGAGTTGCACTCTCTGCTTATCAGGACATCACAGCCAGTAGCAATAAATATACTCATGAGATGGGATGGGTAAGAGAAGACTCATGCTCTTCCAAACTCCTCTAGATACATTCTTCAGAAGTTCAACATCTGAAAATGCATTTTACAAATACTAACACTAAAACCCCTGTGGGGGAAGAAAAGAAGGAGGGAGTAGGGAGGACCTTTCTATTCTTCTCCAGAGTTTATCTGCTGATTTACATGGTAAGAGAGAGGGGGGGAGAAAAGCTGTTGTTGGTCTCAGAAAGCTTCCCACAGGCTGTTTTGATGGCAAGTATAACACAAAAAAAAAAAAAAAATTACAAATAACTGTACATTTCCATAGCAAAGATATACTGGATAATCCATTCCCATCGTGATTTCTCTCACAACCTCAAGCTAGGCACACTCTAACAGACAAAAACAACTGGCTCTGCTGTTATCCATGGCCCAGTTATTAATGTAACTTTTAATTGGAGACAAGTTCAGCTGATTAGTATTCCTGAAGAGCTTATGGAATTTACACACTGAAATTTTCAACAACTTTTCATGCCCTTCAACACTGGCAGAACAAATAGGCATAAATACCCAAGGATTGTTTTTGTTTTTAAAAATTACCATTTATTATGTTATTAGGTTTGTGGTACTTGCTATTTCTCTTATGGGAATCAGTAGCAAGTCTCCCTGAAATGAAGCAAAGATGTCTTGAGTACAGCAGTGGCTTCACACCTGGGCATGTACTTGTATAATCCTGTAACTCAGTGATAATATCCTACAAAACCCAAATGCCAGGATGATGATAATGAAAGAAAGCTTATGTCAGAGCAAACCTTGATTACAATAAAAGACATTTTAACATATTTCAAGTGTTTCTTTTAAGAATAACATATTGCAATGATGGAGCCTACTATTTCCAGGCACTTGGCAGATTTATCTGTGCCCATTTTTACAGTGCCTTCTGTCAAGTCCATTACATGTCTGTGTTTTTTATTAACCTAGGGTTTCTTTTTGTGTTATGAGGCACTCAGATGACAGGTAATGCTAGATATTTGGAACTAATGAAAGCACACATGGGCAAGAATTCTGCATTTACCTTTCATTAAACAAGATGAAAAAAAGAAATAAAGATTCTAAAATACTGCTTAAAAACAGAAACAAAAAATGAAGGAAAACGTATGTCTGAGCTGGAAGCTGTATGCTCCAAGTAAACATAGGAAGAAAGTGCTTTTGTGGAGTTTCTTGATTGTTTACTGTTTATTTTACATATGTTTTTAAAAAGGAGACTGTATTAAAACACAATCTTACACTTCATACTGAATCTCACTATGAAGATCAAATACTTGGCAGTGCCAGCAAGTAGCATCTTGTTTCCAATTATCCACTCACCACATATCAAAAGCTAATATAATGAGTTATCCTGCCAAGTCATAGTTCTATTTAAATCTATGGACACTAAAATTATCATAATGATTAAAAAAAAAAGGTTTAAAAAAACTTATTTAGAACAGTCTAAGCATAGGTAACTGCAACTATGAAAAGGTACCAGTACTTTTCTAGCAGACAAGAAAAACACAAGAAAAATCTGGAAAGGGTTATTTTAAAACACAGTAGTGTAAAAATGATGAAGGTGGGGGTCTCGTTTTAGTTGCCTTTTAAGAATAAAGAAAGAAAACAAGTGCACTTTCAAAACCTTGTATGCCAAGTTTTAGCCCAGAGCAAGTTTTCACTGCCATGTTACAAATCCTTGAAAATAAAGGTTTATAATGGAAATGCTGACAGACCCTTAACCATAGAAGCATGAATAGCTATAATTAAAGAAGAGCTTTTGGTTACACCTCACTCTGGAAATGAAAGATTGCCACTGTTAGAGTATCCTCAAATAAAAGCAACTGGGAAATCTGGAATGTGATTCTAGCAATCCAACAGGATACATTAAAAGGGTACTGCTAAAGCTATTTGAAATTTTAAGCTTTAAATACTAAGGCATTTAGTTGATGTAACCAAGTCAGTATTTTGGTAATGCTACTTAATCAGCAATAAAGAATGCTCCTGTGAGCCATCATCTAGGGTTAGCAGAAAGTGTTACATGAAGTTATTATTTCCTAACGGCCTAGAGGAGAGCTGCTTCTCTCTTTAATCAGTGATCCTTCTTCCTTCCTACCTGTAAATTCCCTGTCACAGAGTTATAAAATTATTAAAGTGCAGTGTAAATAAAAATTACATTTATGAAAGGCCTACTGTCTTACATTTTCCTGGATTTAAAAAAAACAGTGTTAAGCCATTTCATCCTATGCAAGTTTGCAGACAGACCAGGCCTGATCAGTCTGCTTAAGCCAGTAATAGTTTAACATCTGGCTGGTACAGAGACAACCAAATCTTCTGAACCAAGAAAGTGGTTTTAGTGTTGTTTCACTTGTATGCAAACAGAGGACTATTTTCAGGGAGTCTGTCAAAGTGGGAGAGAGAACCCATAATACTTTCCAGTTCCATACAACATAAAGATCTAAGTGTCTTATAAGTGTTAAGGAATTAAGCTTCTCTGTAGACGGGATAAATAGGCAGGCAACACTAAACAAATGTATAAATACAGACAATGAAATACAGAACTGTTAAAAACAAGGCTCTGATAATGTCTCTCATACCAAGTAGCATTTGAGTTGGTAATTCGAATATTTTGGCAGACCTGTTTTTTGTAAGAAGCAGTACAGATACTGTGCTGTACCTTGTCTGTGATGACCTGAGGTCTGTAATGAACTTCTACGCCCCATCTCTGTATTACAGGAGGGCCACAAAACCCCCAGCTCTGGAAAGCTTCAAAATAATGCCAGGTTATGAAACCAGCAAGTTTTTTGCTAGTCTCAAATTTCTCCCTATTTTATCTTTAAAAACAACTCAAGAAATGCTGTGTATTAGCTAATGGAGAATATGTCAAAGTATTTTTGAAGTCTCCAATTTATTCCAGTAAATACATTCAGTTGAACTGAAATAATAAATAATAAATCAACTAAACTTAGTTTTGTGCTTCATCTTTTTTCAAAAGACTGCCTGAAAAACAGCTGTCTTCAGATGTATAAGCTATTGACAGCTGCAGTCAAACTACTAGACAATAACAAAGAACCTAGTTAAAGAGAGATCTTGCATACAGGCCTCACTATTCCTATTATGCTGTCTTCCACAGCTCCTTCCACATATTTCAGTCTTGTACATTTGGCAGATCAATTGGTGCCTCTTAATATCTTATTAAAAAAAAAAAAGCAGTTTGGCCTTCAAACTGGAAGACTACTACTCAAAAGCATCAGGAGACAAAAATATGCTTATTGAAGGGCATTGTGGATGCTGAAAGCTGAACTAGTACATCAAAGCAGAACTGCCTGGCAGTGGTAAAATATGATTTTTTTTCTTGCCTATTGAGCCACAGACAAGTATTTATATCTCCATAACTGATGTATTTGATTGCAACCTTGGTGAAAGAGGAAAAAAAGAGTCTGAAAAAGATTCACTGAAAAGAAAACAAACAAACAAAACCAAACCCCAATCAACAACCAAAAAAAAAAAAAATAAAAAAACACCACCAAGCAAAAAACCCCAAACAAACAACAATAACCCACAACACAAACCCTCCCTAACTGAAGTAATTTAGTACAGATATTAGTTCTGAAACTTCATGTGCCAAAAGAAATATGGTATTGCCTGAAAGATTAGTAACAGCTGTGTAACTTTTTGCACAGCCACAAATTTGTAACAAAATATCAGGGAGGTCAAACCTAGTGTTCTAAAATAGCAACGAAACATTTCTAACATGCTGAATGCAGTGAGGTGTTGGTGAATTTTTGAAATATCATTCATAATCCTCCAGAGATTTCTCTTTCCTTTTCCTTCATTTCAGTAAGGAATTAATATGAACTACAGTTTAGCACTAAACACAAAAACAGTATGCCAGTCTATATGCACAATAACTTACCGAAGTCTGGCTAGAACAACCTGAAGAAAATTTAGGACCATGCTCAGTTCAGCTCCTCGACAAGCAGGCAGCAGCATCGTAAAGCCATCATTTAGCAACTTTTCCTCAGAAAGACTCAAGTAGCAACTGATCTCAAACACTTCTTGAACACCATCAATGTAGGTTGAAAGTAGAGTCCAGAGATTTTGTCTTTGAGTGTAGTCATTTTTGGTTACTAAAAACTCCTTTGCCTTCTCACGGAAAGCATTTGAGAGTCTCTCAGCTAGGACACTGATGTCCATGTTCTTCTCAACATAAATCAAAAGGAAAGCAAAATGACCTCTCCAGATGAGAGCTCTCTGAGACATGGTGATGGAGGATGGAGTCAGGAAATCCAAAAGATCCAACACTCGACTCACTATATCTTCTGTCTCTGCAACAATTGCCAGCATGAGGAACAGGTTAAAAAAGTTCTGTAGCCCCACTTCTGTCATCTCCTGCATTCTCCTCCGATGGAACTTGGAATAAATTCTACATTGAAAAAAACAAACAAACAAAAAACCCAGGAAGGTTTTAGAGTATACAATTTTCTCTGCTTGATAGACTAAAATTGTATTTTCATGCTTTTAGTTTGCAGTTATCCTCTTCCAATAACCCTTAAATTTAAAATATCCTTTTTTTCCTCCCCTCTTCTATGCTTTTGGCTACTGGAAAAAACATACTATTGCATTTTCTGCTCCTAATACAAGATATACACTAAGATTTTTCAACCCCAAGTAAAGCCTAACCCTTCCCATTTTTCCAACCTCTAGTACAAAGTTGAGCACAAAGTTATGAGCAGACTCTCTCTACTTTTTCTGTGATGGGTGTCCTCCATTCTATGCCTTCCCATCAATCAAACTTAGCCCATGATGGCTGCTAGGAAATGAAGTAATTTGTTGTTAAGTGTAATCTCTCAGCTACAGCAAACAATTCCTGTAGAACTTCTTTCCTAAAACTCCATTATTTCCAGGTGGCACAAAGAAAATTAAAAACAAAAATGAGCAGGGACCCTTTTTCTTTAGCTACCGACTTCTGTTCCTACGTTATACACCCTGAGCTGCTGCAATCGAAGGGTCACCTGTGTGACCATCACTGCGGTAAAAGGGGTGGAAGATTTCTAACGGAAAGCTCCTTTTCTCCACAGTCCTTTGCCAAAGTGCGTACCGACCTGTATGGCACACCTACTGTATGGAGTGTGGACTACAGGTTTGGGAAAAAACAGGGAAACTGAGGCATTTGGGAGAGAAACCTCTCTCCAGCAGGAAGATGTTAAACTTAAAGCTCTGTTCCTTACATGACAATGCTAAAGTCATACATAGCTGATGGGGAAAAGCACTGGTATTTTGCAGCTTTGAAGTGTCTAACAAAAAGCAGAAATCTTTTTATATAGATATTTTTTCTGCGACCTTTGCTCAGATCTGGACTTTTAAATAAAGTTTAAAATAAAGTTACTCCTCCCCACAAGAGAGGAGTAAGATGAAAATGGCTCAGCTTTTTCATTTGTGTGTTTAAAACTTTGGGTGTATCCTCCACCTTTATTTTAAAGTACATTCCACATACAGTAGTTAAATATCCATAAATGTTGTTTTTCTATTCTGTCACATGGAAAAACAGTTGGAAATGGTGCTGAGGTTATCAAATTTATCCACCAAAAATTACAGCAAATCCAATTAATGTTGTTTAGTAGTAAATTACTACTGACAGGCATTTATGTTTGTCATGCATCAATTAATGCTTGGTTAGCTGCTGAAAACAGAGTTCATCCTAAAATCATAGCTGTAGGCTGTTAAATTTTGCTACTTGTGTAACTGATTTATTCAAGGTAGAAATGATGAATACTGGTTGAGCAGACTGACACACTATTTGTTGTGTATTATTATTTTCCCTCTTAAATCAGGGGAAGTAACAAACTACAATAGCACAAAAAGTAGGTATAATTTGTTTTCAGCAAAAACAGAGCAGGCTAATTAAAATTACCAACTAAAACAAGACAGTGACTTAGCATCCAACAACATACTTGTTTCTATACAGTTGCCGTAACTTTTAAACCTGAACTTTACAACTCATTCATGAAGTGTACGTCGACATTTTTACATATTACTGGCATACAAAAATTTTAGTACTTAGTAAAATTTTTATTAATTTTATTAATATTTTTTAAACAAAAACCCAAACCAAAACTAATTCTAAGTCTCCTATACCCAATGAAAAAAAAAATTAGCACATTTAATGATCAGTACAATCTCATTACTATAAGCTTTAAGGATTCAGTAAGTATATAAAACATCAAAATTGATTTAGAGCATATATATTTTATGGTTTTTATATCATGACTGACCATCTCTCTTAAATAATGTTTCAAAATTAAATGACAAATTCAAATCCTCAAAAAAAAAATATTGTGAGAAATTTTGGAAAGCATGAAATAGAAAATATAAATGAAACTGGAGGCCTAGCAAGAGCCAGTCTGCATGCTCTGTGACAACACATGGCTTACCTGCAGCCCAAACAGAATTTCTGTGCTTTAATTACATTACCTATCTGGCAATGGGGTTGTACCACTGCACAGGCTGCCAGTGTGCTAAAGTCCTGGCCTATGGGATGAAGTAAATCTTCACAGGCTATGGATGCCAAGGTGATTCTTGGACCCAGCTCGTGGACCCTGTCACAGCCTCAGCTGGCAGCAGAAGCTTCAGGGAACAACTGCCTTATTCAAATTATGAATCATCCTCGGTTCCTCATCCCCTTCACTTTCTCATGAGCACAGTGACCCCCCACCTTGCTTTGGCATGTGGTTGGAAAGGCCATGCGGTCTGACTAAACGCCATGAGACAAACTAAATAGCAGCCATACCGTCCTTTAATTTGCTTCCAAGGATGCACACCACCGTTCTCTGCCTCTTCTTTCATCAGCTGTGCCAAAATGCTGAGAAAAATGAAGTAACTGTTGCTGGACTCGTACAGGGTGGGGATCTGCTGTTCACAACAGCAACTTTTTGCCAGCTCGAGCATTGCCAAAGAAGTTTTACTAATATTTGCCAAACCCTTCAGACCAAGCCAAGGAACAGTGAAGCAACTGTTCTAAAAGAGTAAATACAACCAGAAAACATTATAAGTAACAATAAAGGCTAATATTCCAAAGGTAATAAGATGCAATCCTTCACACAAATAAAAGGAATGTTCCTCAAACTCAAAAAAAAAAAAAGCATTGTAACTACGTGCAAAGTGTTTTTACATGAAATTATAACCAGTAGTTCTGACAAAAAGTAAGAGTAAAAATGTATTATAATTCATTCTATTGTGACATAATGTAATGGGCCATAATATATATTTAAACATGATTTCTTAAATATATCAAATTTAGGGATACCGCCATTGACTAATCAGTTTTACAGAAGTATGGCAGTCAAGCTTGATTAGAAGAGAATCAGAATTAATAGCTTAAAATCAAGGACCATCCACAGGCAATTCTACATTTTTTTATAAATTCATCTACTTACCAGGTTCTTGCTGTAATAATCCCAGAGTATGCTGACAATAGACAGGTTCAAGTCCCAGAAACTACACAGAGTCAAACAGCACTGAAGATGCATTCGTAAGTGTTCCTCTAACACACCACTCTTGATAAAGGAACAAAAAGTTTATTGTAGGAGCTGCTTTTTTTCCCCTCCATTTTCAATGCTACACAAAAAAAGCTGTAACTCATTAACTTATGTCTACCTGTCTACACATTCATGTGGAAAACATTATTTGCTACACTTTCTCAGAACACTGTAAACAATTACAACAATCATCTACAATAACTTCTAATCATGTCTGCCTTCTCATGAACAATTAATGCAGGGCATGTGGCTTCTGAAGTGGCGTATTTCTAAAACAACTTGAAACCTGAAAAGGCATTTTCATTTGTCATAGAAAATTATATATTCAAGACGTTATGTAAAACAATAGAAAAGCACTAGAAACAGAAAAAGAATAGGAAAGAAACTCTTCAAAAGACTGATTAAAAAATGTACAGAGTAATAGTTCAAATATAATAAAAATGCCTATAAATGAATGGTGATCCTCTATTTCTTTTATAAATGACATTTACAATTAAATCAGCAGTCTTCCCCAGAAACAATCTTATACAAAAAAAGCGACAGAACTGCAGACGTTTTCAACAGTTCCTGGGTTTTTTAATGAATAAAAGCAAGAGTCTTGATATAAAACAAAAAAACTGCAGATGAACTTATCTATTTCTCTAGAAAGATCAAGCCAGTTACAGAAGATGTATAAAAAAAAAGCCAAACCAAAAAACACACCAAAACATGTACCCTTTAGAAAGAGAATGCTTAGTCTTAAAGCTGTAATTTGTGCATAGGATTATATTTAGAATCTAATTCAACAAACAATGACTGCTTCAGTTTAATTCAACAATAAACATGGTATTGTGGGCAGCTTCAATTTTAACCATTAATTATCTGTTCAACAAGGACAGGTTTAGAACAGTTTCCAAAAACAAGATAGTTCCGAAGGCGTTATCTGAAATTCAATATGAAAGAGTTCTCCAGACTTCAAATATCCCTGGGATTAATGGATTCTCTCATTTTTCTTTTGCTTAAAATGGTTTCTTGCATGGCTGGAAATACTATCAGAACTCTTAAGGTACTCAGCTTTTAATTTATTGCAGAAGGGAGGAACACCAGATACTATAAAAATGATACTAATATCTAAACATTTCTCTTATGACCTCCTACTGAAGTAACAAAATTGGTTTCCTAGAAATCCGACAAATGCTTCTGTATCTCTTTTAGAGTAGATTAAAAAAAATATAGCAAAGGTATAACCAAACTGAGGCAGAAAAAAAACCACCAAGCATTTCTTTTCTAAAATGAGAGAAGTCTAAAGAGACAGACTGCTATTAGTTCTTACAAACAAAAAAGCTTTTGATTCTCACTTACAATAAAACTTTGTAAACACAAATTCATCTTACACTGACAATCCATAAAATTAGTCATTTTGATGTTGCCTACTATACAAATACAGCTATTCCTAGTACAACAATTTTCATTTTGTAGTACAAACAGAATTGTAAATCAGCTCTACTTTTGTTATTAGCCCAGTAACAGAAATCCAAATTACAAGACAAATAGGGAATACCTCATGTAACCACTTTCCCCATACATGTCCTTTTTTTGTGATACAGATGGGAGATCTTTCACAAAAGCAATTGTCTTAAACCCTATCCATTAAAAACTACAAAAAAAAGAGCAATTTCTGGCTGTGAAAGTCACCAGTCTCTCAGCTATTTGAATCTGAAAGGATATATCCAAGGCAGCAGCATTCTGCACTTGCCGAGTTATCCTTTATTGCTCCAGCAATATTTACAGCTCGCAGCATCTTTGCTTCCCATGTCCATTGGTCACCTAACCTGAACCCTGAACAGCACCTTCACGTCTCCTCCTTGCTCAGAAGGAGGCTGACTATGTCCTTAGAAAGCTGGAGTTCCTACCTGGAGACAGGGCACTGCAGCACCCACCCCTCTGCCACCTCCACCTGGACATGGGGCACCTTCCTCAGAAGTCTTTACCACCTCCTGCATCAGGCATGTGCTGGATGAGAGTGGCTCAGGCTCTCTGCTGTTCACGTGAGGGCTGCCCTCTCTGTGCTGGGGATCACTAAACTCACTGGTTTCACTGAAACTACCAAAAAATGCTGCAGATTTAGCATTAGTTAGTCATTTTTGCATCCCAGTACTTAGCTGTCCTAAGGATGTCAAAGCTAACTCCAACTTCTGCTAATTTCTCAAAAGTGACCATTCTTTTCTCAGCTTTCATGATGTTCCCCTACTCTCAAAATCCACATCTACAGCAGTGCCTATTAAGTCATCTTTTCACAACACAGCATTTGAAGCTTACATGAAGAGAAATTAACAGTTACTGGTAGGACAGAGATTATCAATTTACATTGCAAATATCTGATCTGCACCTTTTTCAGATGCTTTTGAACACACATAACTATGAATTTTTGATTTCATCTCCATTTCTCCGCCATTCTCCATCCAAACATGTACAGTCTACAAGATTTTGAAGTTAGGGAGCAACAAGCACAAGTGGATTATGAGGTCAATGGAAATATTATGTACTAAACATAAGTAGTATTTAAGCTCTTATATGCTTTAAAATGAGATTTCTAACCAGCAATTCCTTCCCTCTCTTGCAAATGAGTGATTTGGCACTATCATTTAGTCTTATTTTGCACAGCTGTGCACCTCCAGTACAAGTAACAGAGGATATATGCTGAAAAGGATGGTTTAGGTAGGACTTACTAACAAACTCAAGCCAAGTGTTGGTGGGCAGTATCATCAGTACTGTCCTGTTGTTCAAAGAGCCCTATTCTTCCTTTTGTCTTTTCCTGCTTCTCCACGTTATTTATTGACTTTTTGATATCTCATTGTGCTTCTCATTCCTACATTTTCTGGTCTCAAAAATACTCGGCAGACAGTAGAGACACAAAAGGATAATAAAAAGGTAAGAGTGGCCACATGAAACTGACAGAGCAACACAGGAGATGGACACATCTCCTGGTAAAAAAAAAATCTTCCTGGACATTGCCAAGATGGTTGACGAGCAGGGGTAGGAAGCAGGATGCATTTTTTAATAAAAGTACCTACATGCAGTCATGCATGCACATATAGGGACTAATGCTCTCCAAAAAGCATTTCCTACAGGCTGTTGATTCCATAATATAAGAAAAAATAACAAACTAATAAGAAAGAAAATTAATTAGATGGCTCCTTAAACAGTTGGTAGTAGTTGCAAACACATCCTTGGCAAATTAGGGTTTGTTTTAATCCCAGCAGTGGTTGCCCTTGGAAATTAAAACAGATATTTGCCTCATATTACTGTGTCATGATTGACTCATTCAAATCTGAATGTGGCCACCTAGCTGCCTTTCTAAACTGTCTACAATACTTGTTTAACAGAAGCATCAGAAAGCTGTATAATTTACATATATTCAACTTCAGAGTAATCTTTGTTTATTATTTTGAATATTCACAAGAAAAGAGGAATATTTTGAAGAAAAATGTAACTACGAGTAGCCTCTTACTGTTTCTCAGGTTGCTGACATAAAGAAGACGCAACACAGGAAGGTGGCTAAGAAGGTATTCACAGGGTTTTTTTTGGTCTCATCTTAACCTCTCCAGTTTCTCTCACAGAATGGTAAGCATCCAATAAGTGATGACATCACTACAGTTTTAATGTATATGCACAGTATGTTTATTCAGTTATATGCTGTGAAATCATTCAAAAAGAGTTAACCTTTAAAGCTGAAAGACTACATAAACAAATGCTAGAGTTCATGTATAACATGATTTTTCAAACTTTTAATACCCTATCTATTGTTTCAACTTTCCTAACAACTACAAAATATCTTTTTGTAAAAACTGTATTTGTAACAAGTATTGTTCCATACTCCAGCTTCCCCCACAGCTATTGCTACTGCATGATCAAGGCAGTAATAATAAATAATAATAATAATAATAATAATAATAATAATAATAATAATAATAATAAAGAACCAATTCCTCTTCTGCTTTCAACAACTAAACTTTGCAATTTTTTTTTATTTCCTCTGAGACCAAATACAAAAATAAACAAGTTTATTCTTGTCATAGGCATACACAAATTAAATAAATTATTTTTATAGGTGTTGCTGATACAGCATTTGCAATTTGTACCATGCAACTTCAGACAAATTTACAGAGCTGCAACATAACATTTAAAAATGTGACGAACAGCATATTTAAAAGCATTTTAAAAGGAGGTCAGTTCTGACCTCTGGGCCATAAAGCATTGCATTAACAGTTCTGCAGAAAGAAAAATGATAAGGTATGAAATGAGTGCTCAGAAACTAGAACCTTATCAGTAAGAGTTTGATTCAAGCCTGTAAGACAAATTGCTCAGCAAGGCAAGTCACCTTCCTGCTGTGATGAGGATATAGCTGAATTTTCAATGCAACTGACTATCTCCCTCATCATGTCTCCTCAACTTGATATCCTTACATTCAGTATCTGGTTTACATTTTCTAAGCATCCAGTTCTTATTCTGAATACATCTTGTCAGAGTAGCCATATACCTACCCTTCCAGGATAATTATCTTTTTCCTTTATCTGACAATTTAGCGTCAAGCGCAACCACTTTAAAGCAAGTGTAACTGCTAACAAGGAAGGAACTGTATACTGCCATAGTTCAGCTATGTCAAGGATATTCATTTACCTGTGATAAAAACACTAGAATTTCAAAAATACACTTGTTAGTTGAACTTTGTTTCATGCCCTGTCTTTTCCTGAAAGCATCCCTGACACTTTCCTTGTTTGTTATTTCTTCCTTTCCACACTTACTTGAGCATCAGTGGATTTTTTAAGGAGTTCTTCCACAAATTTCCAATTTGACTCCTTCTGCTTCTGAAAAATAATGATTATCAGCATGAAATAGCATCTGTATTCCTCATAGGAATTATTTATTATTAACAGGAAAATAAGCAGGCAAGAGATATCCAGAAATATTTCACTTAATGACAGCATATCGTAGTCATCACTGAAAACAGCTTTTTAATGAATGTAATTGATATCTGTCCTAAAATTCACGCGTCAAAACCAAATAAAGAGTATGAAATTTAAACTGGTTTAAGTGACTCTTGTGATTTCAACCTTCACTTTTAGCAAAGAGTCAAAACATCCAGGCATTTTTGATTAGTACAAGCAATATGTCTTACAATTTATTTCTTTAACATTCTCTAAAAAGGAAGATAAGGAATAAGAAGAAGGAAAAGGTACAATCTCACCTTTCACATTTTTTCATTTTCAATGAAAAAAAAAAAAACACTTCTAACTTATTTTTCCCAGGTCAAACATTAAGGATTTTTTTGCCCATTTTGATAAGGAGTTGGCCACATAGTAATGGCCTATACAGATAGAAAAAAATACAGGGTAGCTCAAATATGGTCCATAATTCACATTCTTGAGGTTGTGAAGACAGATGACCATCCATTTGAATCAACTAGACCACACTAGTGAAGTAAAAGGGTTACATGGCAAAGTATATTGAAAAGAAAGAAAAAAACATATATTTAGGAAAAGTGGAAAGAAAATGGTAGAAGGTTTTGCAACTAAGACCATTTCCCAGAAAAAAAAAAAATAAAAGGCAACCAAGTCAACATACATACAATGCTAGGAGGTCCAAAAGTCATCTCTCACTCTCCATTATGTATATATAGCTTGTGTAGGTGACTAGATATGTGAACATAGTAAGGCAGGATGATGATGATGATGATGATGATGAAAGAACTCATTGCCTCCACTATCAAAACTGTTAAGCCTTGTAAATTATTCTGCAGATATTTGTCCTTTAAGAGCTGGCATATAGCTTACAATAAAGAGCATCTTATGTTTTGGTAATGGAAATTTAACTACTTTTCAGCAGCAACAACATTGTGCCCCATCCTCTTCTGCTAGTGATTACACTACTTAATGCTGTGACTTGGTGACAACTCCACACAGAACTCCAGAAAGTAATCAAGAGAATTTTAAATATGAACTTGTCCTGGTTTTGTTAAAAACAAGTTTGTCTTTCAGTGAATTTGCCTGTCCGCTAAAGCCTTCATATTAGCTGCATTTTCCTGAAGAACCAGATACATGTTTTGGTAAACATAGCAATGGAATGCAAACTTATTGATAAGCATGGACGGACATCTCGCGAGAGGGGCGACGAGAAACAGGTGATCAAGAAACTAACCAACTGAGCATAACATCCCATTCACGTGAATACTTTGTATAAAAGTGGGAGATCGTGAGGATCTCGTCCCTTTTTTCCTTATGGCCGACATGAGGAGAGGACCTTGCTAGTCGTCCCTGCGAACTGAGGCCTAGTGAGAGACTGAATCCAGCTCCGGTTGGCTGCAGAGTCCAATCCAGGACTTCAGGTGCCAGCTCTGCAGTTGCTGAGACTTTCAAGATTGGTTTTGTACATTTTGTATTATTTTCTCTATTCTTATTAGTAGCATTAGTAAAACATTTTTAATTTTTCCATCTCTCTTCTCTCTGTCCTTCTTTCCCTCCCAATCGCCTGTCCTTACTGGGAAGCGGGGAGAGGGAGGGGCTGAATGGGGAAGGGGAGGGAGAGGGGGTTAACAATATATCTGCCACGGTTTTATTGTCACCCCACGATCAAAACCCACGACAGAACTCTAAAAAGATACACTAATATTTATGTAATAAAATTTAACTAGTTGATGGCTTCACATTTTGCATGAGAGGAAAAAATATATTTCTGAAAGATCCCCAATGGTAGCAAGTCACAGTCTCTACACTGTTTATGGAACAAATACGAATGAAAGGACAAGTATAGATAAAGTTACACTAAAGCTGTGATTTCGTGATTCACGAACGTATCAATGAAGAAGCTCCCACTGCTTCCTCCCCATCCTGCCAGATGCTCTTCCTGCTCTCACAGCTGCAGCCACTGCTCCACAGTTCTGGTACTTCTGTTTGTGGGACACAGCATGAACCAGATCAGTGAAACGCCCCAAAGCTTCAGGAGAGAAAGAAAGAATGAAAAAGGCAGAAGGCCCTGACCTAGGTCATAGAATAGGGCCACAAATAATTGTACCAGAACAGCAGAGGGCCTATCATGCCCAGGGTGGTAAACAGGACTTCTTAAGATGTTATTGGTGCCAAAGCTTTTGTATCGTGAAACTCGAGTCTGTACCATCCTGTCAGAATGAGAGGCCACTGGATCAACAAGGAGCTAAGGAGTAAAGGCAGCACTTCCATAATGAGTAAAACCCACACAGTGCACAGTCAGCATTACAAGACAGTTCTGGTTATTATTTAAGTCATATTTTTATTGTGACTCCAGTATTTTAGAGCTTGATGTTATGTGAATATCTACAGACTGGCATGGACCTACTGCAGACCCCAAGTAAAGCTAATCAACTGCTCAAAAGCCAGATTTATAAGATTAATAGATATTGAGTCATGCTAAATGGTTATGAGACCTCTGAATGTCTGGATCAGCCTGCTCAGAACATGCTCTTCGCACTCCCATAGCCCAAGGGCACACAATTTATACAAAAGGTGTTTACTGCCAGAGTTCCAGCTCAGCTACAGTATGCAGATGACCATAGAAGATCCTGCAGTAATTTACAGCAGACTCCTGACATCCACTGGAATTGATTACTTGAGCGCACCCAGGTTCAGCCCAAACTTGGGAAAGAATGACACCAACCACCTGCTGCACTCTTCTTTTAGCCCCAATTGTCTCTATCTTTTGACAGACTTGTTTCATTCAAATCCCACTAAATTTACATCCTAACAATATTCCCTGCTACACTGGCAATATGGCATGACAACTGTTTACAATCCATCCTTGTCAGAGAATATGTAGAATCTACATCTTTACTCCAAACATGCTGGCTTACAACACCCTCCCCTCCACCCCTGAAGAGTCCGAAAAAAATCAACAGAACCTGGAGACCTTACAGTGCCTAAGACTGCTGCTAAAACCAAAAACTTGAGCTGAGACCCTCTGGGGTTCTGCAAAGACTGACAGCTGTTTACCTTAAAAAGTCACACTAGGCTTCTCAGCTAGAAGCCCATCTTTGCATATCTTGTCACATAGTCATTTCAGATTATTCTATTCAAAGACAAGAATTCTTAGCCCCAAGTAATTCTGCCTATATTTCCCTAGCCCACAGTATATTGAAATTGACCCCAGCAATGGTCAGAAGTAGAACATGTTCTCATCAGGTCCCATTTGGTTTTTAAATGTACAAATCCTACTTTTCAGAGCGTGAGGTGGGACCTGAATGTGGCGTTATGGAAAGACATAGGTACTGCACACTCCTCATAAGTCTCTAGGAAACATGGCCAAAATTTTCTAGTTTAAAAAAATGGTTTCATGTGCATGAAATATATCTTCAATATATATGAGTGATTGTGTATGTGAGATTATGCTATATGAGCTAAAGGGGAAAAATAAAAAGAAGCAAGTCTGAAACCTATTTAGAATTTTAAAAGCTTTTATAATAACCTCAAGGCCATGCAGACCACATTAAAAAATTGAAATTCTTCCACAGATGACATAGGCTTAGAGGCAATTTTTGCTACAGAGCACATGAATAACCATCATTATGACACATCACCCTCCCACCTCTGATCACAGTTAATTAAAAGAAGGCATGTGTCATGAAGCTATTGCATCCGATGTTTAACCAACAAAACAGGACTACATTGAGCCCTGATGTAATTCCACTGACTTCACAAATTTATACAATGGACTATTTTATCTTATGTTTAAAGAATGTTTGAGGCTCTAATTTGTGTGTGGGGAGTCTAAAGAAGTGGTTACCATCAACTGTCTATGACAGATTATATACTTGTGGTATGTGAAAAGGCATTGTTGTAACTGATAGATTTTTTTGTAAGCACCCACAGCACTGAAGGCAACAGGGACCTCTGGACAAACAGCCACACTCAGAGAAGTACAAAACACAGTTAACAGTGTGAACAGAAAGACTACTGGAAACATCAAAAGGCATGTGCACAGAAGGGTCTCACAATTTACAAATCGAGACTTAGAGATTCTCCTCTCTCATGTGGGCTCTAAGGAAAACAATATTATTTAATCTTGGGCAAGTCACTTCCTGTCATTGTGTCTTAGACTCCTACTCCAAAATAAGAACAACAGGAATCCTTTTTCCCATTCTATGGCTGTTTGGCTTGTTTAAATAATATAGTACCTGAGGCAAAAAATAATCTCTCATGAAGCTAAACACATAGTACATATCAGCATGAGAGACAGGAAAAAAAAAAATCCAACTATAAAAGTAAATAGTACCACTGCATTTTGATTAGGGTATAATATATAAGAAACCCAGGATAAATGTCTGATTCACATTGGTTTCTGTATTCGACCTGGGAATAACCTTTTCTCTCCAGCTACATTCCTCCAGTAAGAAGGGAGTGCAGTAATTCTATCTTCCCAGTGTCCCCCTGCAATACACTATAGCAAAAGCAAAAGAAGCCTTAGACTAACTTCAATGTAACCATCAGATGCGATCTGCAATTTCACACTGTATGAATGTGGAAGAAGTTGCTTCATTTTGCCATGGCATAATTAGTGTGTGGTTCAGTCTTTTCTAATGAGCACCATGTCACGGGATCCTAAAGGATCTGTTAACCCACAAAGCAGCAGAAGCATAAGCATCCCATATTCATCAAGTCCTTCAGTCAACAGAAATGGTCATAAGTTTTTCAGCTAAGTATACAAGCACTGAGTTGCCACACCTTTCCTATCTCTTTTTTTTTTTGGGTGACAAATCAGGGAATTTGCAAGATAAAAATCAATGACAATAATTCTTACTTTTATTAGAAAGTCTACTTAGGATTAAAAGCATTCACAGAAGTTCAACATTTTTCATTCCTTCTCTGTTTATATACAAATGCTTTTAAAGATCAAAAGATGGAGGGGGGAGAGGAAGATTTTAAGTTTTCAAAACCAATTGATCAGCTGATGTGATGATGCCTCTTTACAGATCTCCAGTTCACAAACATGTTTCAAGGTTTTAACCTTTCGTCCTAAATCAGGGCAGGAAATTATGGTGCAGACCAACAGAAAAAGGGTATGTGTGACCTTCCCAGTTTTAACACACACTATAAAACTACAAATAAAAGAGATACTTCACAATAAAAGGCAATTAAACCAAATTTGTATAAGAAGCCATATACAGCTGCTGCTTGGCAAACTAGGGAACATAAGAAAGCCAATGGCATGACCTGATTCTCCTTAATGCCAAAAAAACAATATCAGACAAAAACCAACCAACCAACCAAACAAAAAAACAACACAAACAAAAACATCAAATTAACAAAAAAAAACCCAAAAGATTTCTGGATCTTCAGCTCTCTCTTTGGCTTCTAGTCAGCCCCCTCTATAGTCAATTAAGAAAATTTGGCAGCTTTCATACCTTTCAAAATTGATTAAATGCCTCAGCAAGTGTCTATTTCCTTCCCAGTTAATGATTAGAAACTTAAAATTAGGCAGGATGAATCTCAGAGGAAGAGACTGAAAGAAGTCAGGATTTACATGTCCCCAGAACTGCAGAAAACTGCCTTGAGGTCTATGAAGGAATTTGATGCATCAGTACCAAGTATGGCCCTACATACATCTTACAGGTGTAGGAATGGCACGTACAGCTCTAGGCCCCTTACAGAATGCATGGTCATGTCAAGTCCCTCACAATGAGATTCACAGAGAAGAACCCGACTAATTGGGGACTTGTCTGCTCTAGCGAGTAGGAAAATAATCTAAAAGCAAATGTCTTGCAACTTGTCATCAGAGCTTCCTAAACTTAAACTTGAATTCAACCTTTATTAGACAGTGTCTATTGGTAACACACCAACACAGAAAATTAAGCTGTATAAGCAAACATATGCACCTCATCCTGACATTGTTGTGGTGCAAAGGGAACACAATTAGACAGACTGGATTTTATCTGGAGCAGAGCTACCACTTAAGAAAAAAAAAAGTAATAACAGTTACACAGTCAATATTTGAGGTTTATACTTCATACCATATAATCTAATGTGTTAAGTTCCTAAAACAACAAAACCAGTGAAGCATTTGTCCCACAGGCAGACAATCTTAACACATATGCTACATCATTAAGTATATGTGCTAATAACTAGATAAGATGGGATATTTCAAGTTTCCTTAATACAGTAAATCTACTGAATATCTGGTGTATAGCATGAATATGTCAGGGACTCTTGGAATGTTTACTGACTTATACAAAGCACACTTCAACACAACCAACCTTAAAGGACCTTTTTTAAGGAGTGTGAAAGCTCCTGTATTACAATATGAATTGTTTTCTGTCAACAACAATAACCAAGCAACGTTAAAGACCTGAATAAATGATAACAACCTTTAGGTATTTAGAAAAAGATCATACCCACCTTTTCATTTAGATTTCCATTACGGTCAAACTGGTAGAGTGATGCTAGATGAGTAATAATCCACCAGCTAAAACTCAATGGGTCTTTACACTGAACTGTCTCAAAACCAGGCGTCTTTTCAGAACTACCTGGCCTTTCAAAGATATTCTTCAGAGTTTTGTTCACCAACCTCCAGAAACACTGTAGAAAATGCAGAATTTGAACTGTGTTGAATAACAAAACCTATGTTAACAATTTTCTCTACAATACTGTCCTATTGATTAATTTGCTTTTACAGAGAACAAGCAAGATGACAGTCATTTAATGAAAATTCGAAAAACAATGTTCAGTATTATGAGAGAACACCTGCCCTCTCTCACTCTCTCAAATGCCAGCAGAAAGCAATATGAAAGGACAAGCTTTGGTCAAAAGGAAGAACACAGTATGATACTGTATGATACACCAGCAAAACTACAAGCTATGGAATGATAGCACACCAGCATTCAAATGAGAGATCAGAATTCTTCAACAAAGACTTCCTATAACATTGCTTTGAAAAAACTTTTAGTGCCACACTAACCTAATCAAGAGGAAGACAGTAGTAAATGGGAGAGTATCACTCTGAAAGACAGCAAACTGAGGTTCAAATTCTCTGTTTTGTTCCAAGTCTGTTCCAGCACGGACAAACCAATTAATTCTCTTTGCCTCAGACTCCTGTCCAAACCACAATGTGACTTCTTCTTACAGCCTTTGCCTATCTTTCCAGCAGCTCTCTGGGACTTCTTCACACCTGTATTTCACCCACCTTAGCTGAGTCCTGATCAAAACTTACACTTCAAATTGCTAGTGCAAACACTTAACACTAACAGTTTCACTTGTGTGGTCCAGCTTTACATCTGTTGTCATGAATGAGTAGAGCTATCAGTACAAACACTCTACTGTGAAGTACTTCAGTCTATACTAAGTGAACAGTACTCATTGCACAGATGGCAGCTTTGGTTTTTGTAAAGATTATTTAGAAAGCTTTAAAAGGATTGACACTCTTTAATATTCAGAGAAACATCAGCTCAATCTATCTAATCAGCAGTCAAGAAAGAAAAATCAAAACCCTTGAAAATATCAGCAAAGGAGAAGAACAAAATACAAAACATCATTACACAATGTATAAAGTCATATGGCCACCTAACCCATACTTTGAATGCTGTATGCAATCCTGGTACTCTGCCATTCAAAATAGGATGATGTAGAATGGAAAAACGGTTCAGAGTAGGGTGACAAAGATGACCACAGGTAGTAAATGGCACCTGTAAAAAGAATGACTGAATACAGTGACTCTTAGCCTGGCTGAAGAAGCTGGAATAGCTGGAAGCCATTATGCAGCAGAAAAACTACAATGTAGTTGCCATCACAGAAACATGGTGGGATGACTCCCACGACTGGAGTGCTGCATTGAATGGCTATAAACTCTTCAGAAAGGATAGGCAAGAAAGGAGAGGAGATGGGGCAGCCCTGTATATGAGGGAGTATTTTGATTGTCTGGAGCTTGATGAGGATGATGATAGGGTTGAGTATCTATAGGTAAGAATGTCTACAACTACCTGAAAAGAGATTGTAGCATGGGGAGTGTTGTTCTCCCAAGTACCAAGTGATAGGACAAGAAAAAATAGCCTGAAGTTGTGCCAGGGGAGGTTCAGATTCAATATTAAGGAAAAATTTCTCCACAGAAAGAGTTGTGAAGCACTGGATCAGGCTGGCCAGGGAAGAAGTTGAATCACCATCCCTGGAGATGTTTAAAAGACGTATAGATAATCCTCTTAGGGACACGGTTTAGTGCTAGCTAGAGTTAGGTTATGGTTGGACTCAATGATCTCAAGGGTCTCTTCCAACCAAATGATTCTATGATTCTAGAAAAGTCAGAAGGTAGAAGATATCAGAAAAAAAAAAAAACCTTGAGAGGCATATAAAGTCCTATTGGTATAAGGAAGGACAACAGGTAGTGATTGGCTCTTCCAATAAAAGTATAAGGGAGCATCAAGAGAAGTCAGCAACCACAAGATTCAAAAACAAAAACCAGGTTGTGCTTGTATAGGTAAAATATGGGTATCAAAGACAGACACATGGGCTAGATAGATCACTGGTCTGACTGTGCCTATGTCTCTCATGCCTGGAGATGAACCACTGCGTGATGTAACGCATAAATGACAGATAACAATAAAAATGTTTAAAGATGGGTAAAGATGTTTTCTTTTCTTCTGTTCCTTTGCTTTGCTTTCCTCAGCACAAGGAGCACTCCTCAGTGCTCTAGGTCATAACCAAACAGTATACTGCAAGTATGGGCTTGATGCCCATTCAGGACAAGGGCCTAAAGCATCAGAGTTAGTATGCAGTCCTCCTAAAGTAAATATGAAATTCAGTTGTATCAACAGATATGTGAATTAGTGCATCTATGGCAATGTGGGAACATTTGACAGCTGTATTGCATATGTAACATGCATGCACATGCAACAGTATTCTTCCATCACCTCTGTGTGAGACCCTTTACTTCTGTGGTCCAGCAGCTGTATAAGCAGAATCCATAGTTCTTTAATGCATGTACAGGGATAATGGTGACTAGTAAGAGCCTCAGATGGTCTCACCTGGAAAAGAACATGCAATACAATTATTCAGAGAAATGTTATTTTTGCAATTGCACTGTACGTACCAATATTTCCACTGGTTTGGGTTGTTTGGGGTTTTTTCAGTTAAATAATATAGTTACAATTACATATTGGAAAGTGCATTATTCCATTAACATCAAATATATGTCTCATACAACAGACTGTTTCCTAATTGTACATAAGTTACAGGTTGTGCTGTTTCTTAGTTTCTTCTGAGCCACTTTCCAACATTATTTAATCAAATGAAAACATGTTTCTGAGGCCTAAATGAAAAGGAATTGCAATACTGATTCATTGTCTGAAAGTAGAGTGAAGAGAAAATGATTGATTAGGTTTTCTTGATGTTCTCAGGAAGATAAGGAAGAGATTTCCAATGATTTAAAAGCTATTATTGTTGCTATTTTTAACTGAAAAATCCTTAATGACAAGCCTTAATGCTAGTAAAAGATGTTTTTGTTGGCATGAGGATGTTAATGTTCCCATAACATTTCTCAAAATCTGCTTTTCGGTAAATTTACTGCAAGGCATTATTTTAATATGCAGAAAACAGTGTATTTCAAGTCATGTACGTTATTTGATTACTATTCCACATTTAACGAAATTAACTCAAACTGATGTATTTAAAATGTAGTCGTCTTGTGATTCATCTTTCAGTTTTACATTCCCTGAATTGTGAAACAAAATAAGCAAAACAGCAAAAAGAAGTGCTAAATATATTAAAAAAAACCCTCTGTATACTTCCATGTTTTAAAGACCTACCTGCACTGTATTCGAAATAATTATAGTATAGACAATACTTACTCCATCTTAGGACCTATGAATCAACTGAACTGTATTCAGAAGTGGTAAAAACAGTGATAAAAGCTTTGTTTAAATAGCATAATTCAGCACATTTTATTTTCAGCAAGGACACAATGGCAGAAATGTAGAAAGAGGCGAGAAAAAGCAGCTCATACTCAGTTTATCTCTAAGCAATGAGTAGTCCAAGACTGTATAACCAATCTACGCCCCTCCAAAGCAAATAGAGTGGAATCGGCACCTAGAGAAACTAATTAATCTAACTCACTGCAGAAGAAAGAACTATTGCTATCATTTCTTGAGAATAAAGATAATATTGGGTGACTAGTTTAGCCAAATAACTCCTAGACACCTAGATCCGACAAGACAAATCTTGAATTATGTCCTCGTGCTCTCCCT
Organism: Columba livia; assembly: GCF_036013475.1. Taxonomy (NCBI): domain Eukaryota; kingdom Metazoa; phylum Chordata; class Aves; order Columbiformes; family Columbidae; genus Columba; species Columba livia. Next base: position 42,219,377 of record NC_088604.1, read on the forward strand.
TATCCATTCACGCATGACTATTCTCAAATCACATGGGCACTTAAAATAATTTCTGAATTTGGATACATAACAGAGTAAATCAAAAATCAAAATACAAAATGCCAGAGACAGCAGTAGCTGTGGGAAAGAAACATTACCAAAGCGGGAGTGAATTAGTAAAAAACACACTCTCAATTAGAAGAACAAGGATATCACAAATAGTTTTAAATCTGTGTAATATTCTATGCAGATATAGACTATTTATCATCCACCTTTAGAATAATACATTTACAACCACTGTTTCATGCAGGTCCAAAGAAGGTTTAAATGTAAGTTAATACTTATAATCAAGTGTTCAATATGTATTTATAAGTGTAATACATACTTTGTTTTCCTCTCTCTGTAAAGAACCCTGCTTACCCTATGAAATTGCCAGGTTAGACCCTAACAATCAATTTAAGAACATCCTAAGTTCAAGACTGAACTATTTAAAATAACTCTGTTATTCACATTCCACATAGGCTCTTTAGAGTTTTTCATGTGCCTATGCTTCCTCGCATTCCTAGTTAAAGATCCATTATGGGAATCTGAATTAATCTTATGTAAATATTATCTTGAAAATAAACAGTGTGCCTACTAAAGCCTATTGAAAAACTCATTATTTAACTACTAATTTCCCAAAATTGAATCGCCTCAAAAATACTCTTGTTATGACTCAAAGAGCAAAACAAATCCGTCAGAAAGGGGCAGTCTACATATTACAGGTGCATTTTAACACTAAGATTTTACAGAAGTATTAGGTACACAAACTATCTTACAAGTGACAGTTTCAGGCCTTTTACATGGAATACCAGTTGTTGCAGCAACTACGTTTCTTCATCTACTACTTGCATCTACTGCTGTGCTCTTCTACAAGATTGCACGATCTCTTCTGCAGGTGTGCAGTATCTATCCAGGATAGACTTTGGCCAGCAGTATCAAAGCCAGAGACCATACAGATATTGGCTAGATAAAGGATAACTGAGACAGTTTTTTTCAGAGATGGTCTGGATTTCCTCTTGCAATATCCTGAGCTCAGTCTCTTGGTAAGAAGGGTTATAACCTCAAACTGTAGCAAACTTTTGGGGCAACAGAGCTCTGGTGCCAGAGATGTACTACTGAAAACAGAAAGGAGACATCCAAGGATATTCTCTGCCAAATGTATCTCAGAGCACAACGCGCTCAGTACATGATCCAAGTCAACTCTCTTGATACCAGAGCTGCTCAAGAAATAGATCTGAGAGTGTGTAGGATTAGAGTTTATGTCACTCCTTCCAAGGATTCCCACACATGTTAGGAACTGCCCTTGTGAAATTTCTCAGCCAAAAGCAAAGGACATGTTTTAGGGATGAGCTGACAGTGTCATCTATTTCAGGTATGAGGTATGTTTTCAACAATTTTGAGGGCTGTTATTTCCATTACTGGATTATAGCAATGCATGCATATTAGAGGAGGTGCCAACTGAAGATCCAGCTAAAGGCCAAGCTCTGTTTCAGAAATTAATCTCAAATAGAACTAGTTCAACATGTGCAGCCCAAGCCCAGGGAGAGCTGCAGAAAAAGTGGTAGCAAAACAATCTCTTCTCTTTGTAATGTGGCTCTGTGGCTCTGTGGAAGTAGGATGAATCTGGCATTCTAACATCGGATGTTTCAAAGCCTACAATCAAGCACAATGGTCAGATACTATTTGAATCCTCCTTTAAAAACATAACTCCCATCTCTTGACTTTTGATGGGGAAGGAGATTACAGTATTATCTGATAATAGATCAAAACTGATTTTAAAAGGTAACAGAGTTCTCTACAGAAAGACAGCTTAAAAGAACAGTTATCAAATGCTACTACAGATGCTTCCTGCCTCCCACCCCTAAACCAGCAATATAAAATAAGGGGGATTCCATTTTTCATGTCTTTGTGCTAGGAAAACATAAATTATACAGCGGTCACTGTCACTTATTCTCAGAGTTCAGTCCCGCACGAATGGATCACACATGCCCATCTAAAGCAGTTTTGACAATGACACAGAAGATTACGCAGCTCTTTTACTAGCTGCTATATGGAGCTATTATGACTTACTAGCTTTGGAGTGCTCAAAACAAGTAAGAAAGCCACTGCAGCTATGAAAGGAAAGAAAAAGAAAAGAGAAGGACAAGTTCTCCCCTAACAAATATAAAAGCACTGTAACAGAAAGATGAGTTTGCAGAAATAGGAGCAGTGCAACAATAAACTGTAATATGACATTCTGTTACTGTCCAGTAAGCTTACTGCCAGGATTACAGTGATTCTCTTTTTGTTCCTGTTGAGAGAGTTTGAAAAGATTTTTATTTTTTTTTTTGCATCTATAGCTCTAAACCTTTTAGACTGTGCCATGTTTGGCATTAAACCTGGAACACTGAACTTAGGAAATGTGGCACTCACTTCTGCTCTGTACATGGTGCATTTCAATATTACTCTCTCATTCAGCTGCCAGATGGTCATGAATAAATATAACACAATTTGAGCTCCTAACAAATAACACTCTTTAAAACATGGAGTTACAAAGCCACACATAACATTTAAAACTTAGCAGCAAGAAGTTTTCTATGCATTAGTGCAATATCTAATTCATGTGGTACCCAATACAAGCCTCTAACTGCCCATAATCTACATAAATAAGTTACCTTTATATACTTGTTGATGGATAAGCTTATTAAATCAGATAAGAGATTTCCACAGTGTGTTTCAAACAAACTGGTACTGGTTAAATTCTCTCCGGTTAGATTTATGAAATGGTTAGCATATACAACTTGTCCTAAAAAAAAAAAATAAAATAAAATAAATAAAATTTACAAACTCATTTGGGAAAATTCATCCATTTCAAGTTGAAGGTAGTCCCTTCATTAATACACTGAAGTCTGGTATTATTCTGGTTGACAGTAAAATAGTTTGTCATTTTACAGCCTTTTATTGGCATGGTTTTTGCAGTGGAATAAAGATTTATTTATCTGCAAGCTCCCCTTTCTCACATGCAAGTGCGCATGTTCTGAAATGATGACATGTTTTGCAGATATGTAAGTTGATGACAAACAATTCTGGAGAGGTCTAACACTTTCCTTTGGATGTGTTGAAGTAAAAAGCTGGCACGATGATATTCCAGCTTGAGCATTTGTAGACATTAACAGAGATAAAATGGTTAAGTTAAGCGGCTTTAAGATTTTATTCCACAAGCTTTCCAACAGTACAACTCCCTTGACATCAGTGGAACATTAATATGTAGAACGAGCCTGTATTTTATTCTTGGAAATGGAGGGTGAAGCCCTGAACCCACTATCTTGCCATTGGTCTCAGCAGTGTGAAATTTCCAGTCGATGTACTGTACAGAATGAGATGAGAAACTAAGAAATTCTGTAAGACACATAAGAATACAAGACAATATACACAGACATACTACTGTCTTGACTAGTAAGTTCTGTTGTTAAAAAGCGTGAGCTTTCTCTTACGAACATGGATTATGGCATTATTACTCAGAACTTTATCTAGAAATAAATATAGAATTCTGAACAATAAATTACCTCCAACAGCTTTCTCATCTTTTCTCCAAAAGGCCCCAAAAAAGGAAAACAGGTTATCCCACAACTGATCACAAAAGAAACTTAGAATTCTAGAACAAACAGACAACCCACACATTGTCCAGTAACACAGACATGCAGAAACAGTGAAGATGCATTAATCAGAGCAAGGGTGTGCTGTGACAGCACTCTGAGAAGACAAAGTCTAACCCAAGAGCTCAGCTTCAGTACCAGTTACGTAGGCTAAATGTATAGTACATTCTTTTTAGACCTCAATGTTAGTCTAACAGTTGTAATTCCTATATGGAACTTATATTGATAACTTCTAATAACAAGGGGAAAGTTTGGCTGTAGTAACACAATGATTATAGAAGATTTTGTGGTTTATTTTGCTAGCATGGACATTAACAATAAACATAATCCTCATATAGCAAATAAAGTTCTCTTCTGTATTTTAATAATTCTTTAGCAAACTGGACTCCTTTGAAGTCTGTTTCTTCAATTGCATCCTACGACCTTTTTATCTAGCTTTTGTGAAGAACTTACTCTTTACGATCTACTTTCTTCCCTTTTAAAGCCTTTAAAACAAACAAAACAAAAAGCAGGTACCGCCTTGCCCTATTCTTACAAGCTCCTCTGACTGAGGCTTCTTTTTCCCACTATTTTCTTAGTGTCACATACAGTTAACAATAAGAATTGTCTGTTCTGCTTCGTCCTTGGATGATTTTCCTATATTGTTTTCATCAAATTGATGTTCATTTTTATGCATTCTGGATCCCTGCAAATGCACTTCTATTTGTGATATCACAAAGTGTATTATTATTAAATATTTAGTATGTTGAAAGCATAAGTTGAGAACAAACTTTGTAATCTTGGACAAGTTTTGATAGAACAAATTCCTAAAACTATTTCATTTAATTTGAGCTACATGAAGATTCACAAAGAACCTGCCTTCACCTTATCTGAATTTACCCAATTAGGTATAGCAGTGCTTAAATTCTACTAAAAGTAGTGAATGATTCTGGACAAATTAAGGTGAGAAATCTAGGTCATTCGTACGTACAATAATAAGTTCAAGAGAAAAACCTAGATACTTACTCATCATTTTTTCACCTGCTACATGAAGAATTTCCAATACTAGCCAATGAATATCCAAGTGGAGGTGTAGTAAATGCCATGAAGGAGGAAAGACCTGTGAGTAGAAATACACACATTTATACAACATTTCTTTAGCAAATTCTGGATGCCATGTTAAGACACATGAAGATAGGCATACATCTTGCCTGCAGTGAACATTATGGATATCTATGATCAAATAACTGAATGGCATGTTTGTATGTTACAGTGTAAAGAAAAAAAAAAGTGAAAATAAACAGAAAACCTTCATGACAATTAATTTGGTCTGTAGAAGATGTTTGTGAAGTCTTTAATCTGATCTAAATTACAGTTTAAACACAATGCCTTGATTCAAGCTTGACAGATTGTGATGGATGCACTGGGCCCCCCCCTTCCAGGCCAAACCAGTAGCAGTTTGTTCCAGGCTCCAGAGGTAAAGGCCTGAGCCATAGCCAGGCCAAGAACTCCTTTTGGGAAACCCACAAGGAAGCAGAACAGCAACTGAACACCAATAAGTTGTGAGTGCAAGGAGTCTCATGCAGACCTTTCCCCACAGTATGCAATTTGACTACAAGTCAACCACTTTATTCTATAAATATGACAGCCTGGGTAGTCCACTTTGAGGCCCCTATGCTAAGTAAGTGAGCTGTATGGCAAAGGTTTTATTACTCACAAGTCAGTGCAGGAGTTGAATTTAAGTTTAATATTAATCATTTAGCTTAAGTGAATGCACAATAAATATAATACATAATTTAGAAGTATAAGGTCGCATGATTTTTAATATACTCTCTGCTTTATTTTACTTAGTAAGCTGCATTTCCTGAAGTCTTAGGCTGTAAAGTTCTGCTCATATTTACCAAAAGCAACTACCAGCTACACTGAACACTCACAAGATAACATCTAGTTTGCACTTTGCTGGGAAGAATGGAAGTGACTGGGGAAAAAACTAGCGATTACAAGGCTAAACTGAAGACATTACAGATGTCTGTGAAATGGGGCCTGTTTTGCATTTCATTAAGAAGAAAAAGATTTATTCAGACAAAACAGTACCTGCAAGGCTATGGACCATAAACAGGGTCTACAGCTGAACAAAACAAAAGCACATACGAGATCAGTGAAAAAGATCCAATGAGAAGCAAGACGACCCCAAAGTGCTATCGGACCAAATCACTGTATGAATGGTTTGTAAAGATATAGAAGTCTATGGTTTTCTAAACTCAGGTTGGACCTCTGCACAGGTACCCAGCTTGAGACAGCCTTCCTGCTATTCTACACCATTAGTTTTAGTTTGTTTTTCTTTTCCTGAGAATTTTGTTCCCTGAAAGTCTCTTCTGTGAACAGGCACAGGCTTTGCCTGAAAGTTTGGCTCCAGAGTTCTAAAATATAGACTGCGGAATGAACGGTTATCAGGGAGGGAACGACTGAAAGTTTGCACCACAAATGGTTATAAGGGGGAGAAGACGCCTGAAAGCTTGCTCCACAAATGGGCATCAGGCTCCTGAAGAGAAGGTAAGCACTGTTCAGCTTGGCATATTTCCTCCATGCAGTAAATAAGTGAACTTATCACAGAACGTTTTCAAGTCACTCTTTTCTTTGAGAAATCTAAACATTTTTTTCTGCAGTACACAGAATCTTAAATCACTCCCCTGTGACAGATTACAACACCTCTAGTTTTATTTTCCTTTCCAGAGGAGCATTAGGTAGCACACAAACTGCTAAAATAGAGCGTGCTGTTAAAGACTTCCAAAATTTCAAGTTTCATTAAAGTCTACTTGAAACAACTGTTTTTTCCATCAGCTCAACAGTGGACCCACTGACAAGCTAAAGGAACAGAAAGACCATTCCTCTCCAGATACTAGCTTACACATTTAGAAAGAAAAAAGTAATTTCAGTCTCAAAAGATATGAAAGCATTAGTTATTATATGTATGCACAAATGTTAATGTTGCATACTATACTAGTGTTTAATGTTTCAGTACCAACTTTCATGTCTGCACTTTTCTTCTTTATACACATGGTCTTTTCCTATTCTGAGTCAGATTTCAGAATGTATTTTTTAAAAAGTGCCCCTCCTATCAAGATGCTCAGCATTCTAACCATTACTAAGGACAAACACTGAGGAATTTTTAAATGCACTATGTTAATTCAAGCCTATTTATTTACCTGTAATTGGTATTATCAATTTTACAGTGCAGGAAGAATTCTAAAAGCTATAAAACATAAAAATAAGTAGATAGATAAAAACAACAGAAAATCCAGAGCTTATTAGTTGTGTTTGCCAAGTATGGGATAGCACTTAGTTAATAAAGGAAAGAAACACACCAAAACATAAATAAAAATTTCAATTTCAGCCTGAAGAAAGATTAATTCTTATTCAGCAAAAATTTATCAAGTTGAATATGTACTGTTACACACACACACACACACACACACACACAAAAAAAAAGAAATTATAAAGGACATCCACCTTTGCCTGATGTTGAATAGTAAATGCTGCCAGGACACTACTAGGGAGTTCACAAAGGCGACCAACATGCATGGTCAAAGCATAGAGCTCTTCCACCAACACTGATGGTAACTGCGCTTCTAGTTCTTCATATGGATGGAGCATTCCATCGTTTTCCAATTTAGGGGGTTCCAGATACCTGAACACACATACACAGACACACAGTCAAAAAATGGATAAGAAGCAGCTACACAAAGCTCGGTACATAAGTTCGTAAATTGTGTGTATATCTCACCTGAAGATGAAAACTTTCACATAATGCAAAAACTCAATGCATTGACGCCTGATGCTCTCCGCTTCAGAGTGCAAGTTTGCAGCTTGACCTGAGGTAAAAAGAGATCAATAGCTTAAAGCAGATGTTCTCACACTGTGACTCATGTGACATATGCATTCTCCACCATAACTAAACCAGACCACTAGGAAGCCACCCTCGTCTCTGAGGACAACTGGGGAGATGGTCGGTGGCAAACATCCGCTTGTAAATGTCATCTTGCCAGAGGGATCCATTCTTTATCTTATCTTAGTCACATATCCAGATATAGAGGGAAAAGACATCCAGTCCCTCAGGAAAAGCAGTATAGGCAAGCAATTGGTGCTAGAAGAAATCATTTAGCTCTACTGCCCTGTCTGCTTCCAAGACACCTTCAGAAAAGACGCATGTGAAACCATTTGTCAGCATCCTTTGCTCTTGGGGGATATAAGCAGGTGGACTAATTTGCAAACATGCTTTGTAACTTCTCTTCTTAGGAAGCATCACATTGTTGCACTGTGCCATAATATGTATAATACCATCCATTCAGAACCTGGTAGCCTGCCTTTCACTTGCAGTTCTGTATTCTTTCAGCCACTTATTGTAGCTATGCGTCTCCTTTTCTTTGCTCTCTGAAGATGTAGTTCTCATGGTGTTACCCTCCTTATCCTGCATCTGCAAGCATCATTATGGCAGAGATTCACTGGAAGCTATTGCCATTGGTGTAAGAATCACTCAATTTTTCCTACACCTTGCCTTGTAGCTTTAAATTATAAATTAGAGAAAAATTAAACTTAGTGCATAACAAAACAAAAACATTTAAATACCCAATAACTACTTACCAATAATATAAATACACAAATGCTTAGCAACCAGTCAGCCTGCAACACTTGTACCTCATTAAAGATATGCCATTGTTAGGAGCATCACAAACGAGAACAGCAAATGAGCAGGTTGAGCCAGACCCAGTCCAAGTGTGTTACACCCCAGGAAACATGGAACGAAGACACTGTCACCTGCTGCACAGGACTGCACACCCAGGAAAAGGCAGTCGCCTTTGCTCCTCTCCCCAGCTGGCCACTGGAGAGTCTTCCCCTTCCTTCTCTTGCTCTTTCTGTTCCTTTTGTTTCCCCCCATCCCTTCCAGGTAACCCTAAAGTTCACGTATGCCACTTGTTATGGGCCCCACAACTGAAATTTTATGCATATAAGCATCTCTCAACATCTTTTGAGCAACAACACTCACTGAATGAAGCAAATCAACTGGTACAAGTACTACAATATTCCAGTGTACAGCCTCCTCCCAACACATTAGAACCCATAGGATCTGCCATGGTAATGAACCATAGGTTTAGAGGCTCATATTACACTGTTCTAAAGCTATTGGATAGATATTACTACTGCTTTGTAGCAATTACAAATAATTTATCCTAAGTTCTGTTTAAGCAAAATTTTATATTACAGTATTTCACTACAAAATCTTTTGCATGCTATCATAAATCATTCATAAATTAAATAAGTAGAACAAAACAGGAACAGTAGAGTGTTAGAAACAGATCAGGCATCTTCAAAAAAAATAAAAAGGTCAAAACAGAATAAAAAAAGATTTTTTATGGCTTCCACATCACAGTTCTCAGTACCAAGTCTCCAAAGTTCATTGAGACTGACAGGAAATTAAATGAACTGTACAATATTGATATCTGTATAAACATATACAAAGATTGAGTGACCTAAAACTCTAAACTAGGGTTGTAAACAGTGGCAATAGTGTGTGTATTATATCAATAATACCTAACATCACACTCTGATAATTTTAAATATTTTAATCCTCATGACACTCCTCTGCTACTAGTCTACTTGTATGAAGGGAGAATCGAGTCACAGATCTATCAGTGACTTGCTCTAAATCACAAAGAAAGATGGGTACAAGGCATAAAATTCAACAGTTTATTTTTCTACCTTATTTGACAAGAGGAAGAACAAGACACAAAGAGAATCAAGCAAGTGCTTTAATTTGAGGGGAAAAAAAGTAGTACAGAACAGTTTCTTGGTGTCTGGCGACCATGTAAAAGTTCAAATGTAATTTAAAATAAGGCTATTTCCACTTATGCATTAAATGCCAGCAAAATTAGATTTTTAAGATACAATGAACAAAAGCATATGAAAGAAGCCTGATGATCAATTCATACCAATTATTTAAACGGCAGAGCATGACAATATCGAACCAAAATAATAATGTGTAAAAATATTCACTTATACTCTCAGAATGCTAACAATTTCCCTGTAATGAGAAGATGCTACAGACAGTTGATTTGAGTAATTACTGAACTTCTCAACCTGCTAAGTAATTCAGCCTTCAGACTTTCGATAAGCCCAAGGCTGCAATAATCCTTCAGAAACATACTGCTTCTCATGCCTTAGTATTTAATTGAAACAAAGCATTTTGTAGTGATCCCATTTTATCGATCCTGCTGCAAAGATAAACTAAGTTAGTAAATAATTCTAAACTAAGCACATATAACCAACTTGTTTAAATGTAAGCCAAGAGAACACTGAAAAATTCTCAACCCACTACCTTTGTAACTAAAACAGTTATTAGGAGTTTTGATGTAACTTCCTATTTTTTATTTAATAAGTTAATAGTTTTGCTAGATTCTACCTTAGGGGTGACATCTTAGTTCAAATCAAATTATTGTGAAATTCGACACTAGGGTCAGTAAGGTCAGGATTGTCCTGTGCACCAGATCTGGTTCCAAACTGACTCACATTTCTGTTATCTATTTTCACACTACCTTACATGACTTGGTTACTTACATTTGTACCCTTTCTGCAGGATTACGCTGGTTATATGTTATTCTGCAGAACACTCCATGAACACTTGGTCAAGAGTCAAAGCACCAGTGTGTGGCCTGTGATAATATTCTCCTATAATGAAAAGGCAGCAGGATACCTATCCCAATGTGAAATTACGAGTTAAACTTACCAAAATCAGATGAACCCATTTGTACTAGGTCTTCCAGTCTGTATATCTGTTGCCTAATTGAAGAAATACAAAGATCTATGCTATTTATACAGGTAAAAGTTGTTTAACTGCATTTTAGTAAGGTCTAGATAGAACAGAGAGATGTAAAGGGTGCTCCTTCCTTTGTATATCTGAACAAAGCTTACAGAAACATAACTTAAGAAAGAGTATTAGCAGAAGGCAACAGATACATCCAAATGTGAAGGGATGAAGGACAGAACTTTTGCTTGCTTTTAAAACATTAAACAACAAATACAAAATTAGTTACATGTCAGGAAAGGAAAGAAAAACACACACAAACCCTGAAAGTGATCTTTCCATAAGCATAACTCAACTTCATATTTGACCACAGAATAGACCTGTAAGTTAGTCCTCATGGCATACACTCTGTATACACTAAGTTGATTCACTTGTGAACGAGCACTAGCAAATTTTGTCAGCAGCTTTTCCCACGTCCTGCTTAGGGTGGCCTGCTGCTTAACTTAGCACAAGAGATAAACAGCAATAAATATAGTAAAATAATAAAAAAAAAAAAAAAGGAGAAAGTTCAGGGGAGAGAGAACATTTCTAAAGCAGCTGCTAACTGCCACTGCAAATGAAAATTTTAAAAAGCTGTAACACAGGTAAGTACTCAGCCATATTCTGCAACAACTGTTCTTGTCAAGTGGTCTTCAAGTGTAGTCTCCACAGAGACAATGTGGTACCAAACTGAACACACGAAAAGCACAACTGTATAAGACAGACACACACAAAGAATATACTGCATAAACAGAGGAAGGAACTTTCTGCCTCATTTCATACGCAGTCAAAGCAGCAACTACTAAAGGACTTAAAAACAGGATACTTGGATCGAACCCAGATCAAATGTTCTTACAAAGAAAAAAAAAGAAAATGAGGAAGTGCCCATAAGGATCCAAAAACCCAAGTTGCAACCTGAATACTAAAGGGCAGGTACACATTCAAATTATCACCCTTATCTCTTCCTTCCTCAGATAGAGTCATGTCAGCTACCCAAAATTACCTTCAGACATTTAGGTGGGTTGTGGTGTTTCTTTGTTTTGTTTTGAAATCAAAGGTGAATTTCTGCATTATTTTTTCAAGTACTTCAACCATGTAGAAAGGAAGGAATTCTAAAGCAGGAGGTCTTTATGAAAGAGGGCTGTTGAGGCCGAAGGTTAGAGAGTGTCAGAAAAAAAGCCACACAGAAAAGAAAAAGAAAAAAGCCTCTTCACTGAAGTAACAAAAGACAAAATATAGTGAGGTGATAAAATAAAAGCACAAACTGGACATGAGAAGCACAACAAAGATATTATCAGTTAAATAAGACGTTTTAATTTCAATTTTAAATGTATTTCAGCTTCAAATACTGATCCTCACGGTTGTTAATCATTAAACCACTTGATTTGCAAATAAATATTCTGACAGTTAAACTATCACTTCTGCTTATTAATTAATCAAAGGTGTGTTGTTTTAATATACCCACTTAAATTGTTACATAGCTCTTACTGACTCGCATATCTTCAATCTTTACAAAACCAAACAGGTAAGAATTCATTTACTCTACAATTAGTGTTTTTAATGTGCTGTTCTGCTGCATAATACTATTTATTATAATATTTTAAAATTTAACTAACTTTTTTTATAGACACATTAAAAATTCTAGTTTTCTACAAGCATATATTTAAACATGGATACTATCTGTACTTTACAAATGGAACTATTTACAGCCACCTTATCCTCAAGAATCATTATAACTTGTACTTAATGGAAAAAGGAGCTTTCCTACTTTCAGTTGTCAACTGGTCTATAAATGAAAGCAATCCATTTTATGACTGAGAGAATATCTTTGCAGAGGGACTTGTCACACCAAAAGACAGCTTAGCAACCAAACTCTGAGAGCCAAGAGTTAGCTGAAATCCATTATTCCAAACAGTTCAGTAGGTTTTAAAATATGTATAGCTTGAATAATTTAAAAACCACAGTACTATATATTATGCCTTATGTTTGTCTCTAATACAACTATAGTGCAGTTTATATTATAGGAAAAAAAAAAAGGATTTAATTCAAGAAATCAACTACATCATTGTCTCATTGCCCAGTGTTTTAATGGTAAGGAACAGTTAACAAACAGAACAGACTAAATGCTGAAAGGAATACAGTGTTTCTTTTAACCAAGTTCTCTTATCTCCTTCATAATCAGATATTTTTTTTCATCATACTGAAGTCAAAGCTTGCATCAAACAAGCAAAGCTAAATAATACTGGTTTTAATACACCTCCTGTCATCTATGTCATCATGTTTCAATAAGCCAGACACTATTAATGTTGTTTCACATCACGCCCTTGGTCATACCCTAAAGGGATGGAGAAATCCGCTACAATCAAAGGAATGATGGAATGTATCACATGTATTTGTGGAATCATACAAAAGCTCTTCTCCCATTCACTCTCTGTATGTGCTGTACATACTGAGGATTATCAGGAGCAAAGAGGATTATCAGTGATCTGTGTATTTGCATTGACCAGATTAAACATCTACACTGAATTCGTCAAACACTGAGTAACTGTATCTGAAGAGATTGCTGAAGCTACCCTAATCCAAACAATTGAAGAAAGTACTACATCCAGCATTTAAAGTATTTGATTTTTAACCTCCACTTTTCTATATGCACAAAAAAAGGTCTCAAAAACCTTCAAAAGGCAACCTTAATTATACGTGTAGCACAATCTCATTCAAGGAAATCTTATACAGTTTATTAATATATTCTGAGCCTACAGCCTCCAAAATTTATCACAACACTATTATAAAAAATATATTTATCAATTTTTATCTAGTGATTACTAAGATATGCACCACACTGCTTAGAAGCTTAAGCTGTATAATATAAAAAAAAAAAAAATCTGTGACACAAAATTTACTTTTTTCCATAATTCTGTCTGTGTCTTATCCATCACTTACTGCAGTTTTAGATAGACAACATAATCTTTTTGGATGCACTGCATAGCTCACAGTCTTTTATGATTTTACTATCAAAAACTTGAGAAGTTTGTTACATTCTTGATGTGGGTATAATTACAGCAGTGGATTAATTATAAAATACACTAATGTTATCATACCTTAGTAATCCAAAGAGAAATTCACAGGATTCAACTAATGCCATTTCAGTAACCCACTGAAAGCCAAACATTTCCACTACATCATCTTCATAGTCATTCGGAGAAGGATCTAGTCTCAGCAAAACCCTGTAAAATAGAGCCAACAATATTCATTCATTCCCCAGTTATAAACTTATAGAATACAGTATCTACAGCTGCCTTATGTATCACTAATATTTTATCAGCGTATAAGCAACATGTATACTATAGATAGGAAGAAGTAGCACTGCTCTCAAAAGACAGAAGGTTTTACCTTTTATAGCAGTGTACAGTACATAAAATATGTCAACTCTTAACTTCAAGAGCATAAAAACATTATATAGTCACAGGGCACATTATATTTTAGAAACAAATAAAAATTAACAAGCTACCACCTTGCAGCATCTTCATTCTTACAAAGAGGCTGAGACATAACATACAGACTGTCCTCAACAGAAGAGGCTGCTACATTCACTAACATGCTCCACTGCAACTGTATGTTTGGAATCTGGCTCGGGGTACACTACATGCTTAATAATTAATGCTAGAACCTAAATTGGCTCCTTTATATGTATTTAATAATAATTATATAGAGCACATTGATAAAAGCACACTTTTAGGTATGTAAACTGATGAAGGTCACAAAACTGTGACTTTTTTATAACTTTGACTAACACTAGCTTATGGCTACCCTTTGCTCTGGCTAAAAAAAAAAAAAAAAAAAAAAAAACAGAATTTTTATATTACACAAAGTGGAGAAAATCAGACATATGTATAGATTTTTAAAATATTACTAATTGTGCAAATATAAAAATATTTCATTAATGTGCTTTTAAAAAAAAAAATCACAGCAAGCTGTATGATAACAAAGACATCAAAACAAATTATTTCAGAATTTTCCCAAAGAGTTTAACAAACTACTTCAGCACAGATGAAGCTGAAGTCACTAAGGAAGTAGAAATACTGGTACTTTTAAAAATTAAAAAAACCATACTGGGCAAGCATTAGTTTTCATTATATTACACACCAAATTCGTGTTCTTTTGAACTATACCCTACTAACAATTCAGTTCTCAGAGGCAAAAAGAGCATCTGCTGAACAATTGGCTCAATCTCCCACAACATCTGTAGTTCACCTGGTAACTGACTAAATATTGGTCTCTTTTGAAGCCTTTAGCAATTAAATCCAGTTCTAGATAATGAAGACAAAGGAGTCCCTGCATGTAGGCTTTTTCAATAATTTACAATCCAAGTAGACAAGGTGAACAAACGACAGGAGAACAGTATTATCATGGCTGTAGTGATCTGGGAAACCTGCATACATGTAACAATTAACATAATGCAGTTCAATATTGAATATTCTCACCTAAAATCAAATCCCCTTGAGGTATACATCAAACTTCTCCATCCTTCAGCATTACCCACCAAGTGCTGCCAGGTCCTTGGGCAAAAACAATCCCACGAATGGGTTTGCCTTTGCCTGAGGCAGGGGTAACCCAGACTGCCTTTCTAACATATTTTTCATGTGTACTACAGGGACTTAATCTCCTTCTGTGGTACGTAGAACTTCTGATTTGGCAGGTCCGGCTTGACTGACTGATCCTCTAGTGTTGAGCAACCAAGTGGCTTTTGCTAAATGTGAATCCCAGTTTTTAAAGGTTCCGCCACCCATTACCTTTAGTGATGTTTTTAACAAACCACTGTACCTTTCAGTTTTCCCAGAGACTGGTCCATAATATGGAATGTGATATACCCACTCAATACTGTGCTCTTTGGCCCAATTGTCTGTAAGACTGTTTTTGAAATGAGTCCCATAATCTGACTCAATTCTTTCTGGTGTGCCATGTCACCAAAGGACTTGCTTTTCAAGGCCCAAGTAGTATTCTGGGTTGTAGCATGGGGAACAGCATATGTGGTTGCTTCCACCACTGTAAGCACATAGCACTTACCTTGATGTGTTTGTGGAAGTACAATATAATCAGTCTGCCTAGCCTCTCCATTCTTATATTTTAACCATCGCCCCCCATACCATACAGACTTTAACAGTTTGGCTTGTTTGATTTCAGCGCATGTGTCAGATTCACGGATAACCTGTGAAATAGTGTCCATAGTCAACTCCACCCCTTGATCACGAGGACATTTATATGTTGCGTTCCCTCCTTGATGGCCCAAAGCATCATGGGCGCAACCTGCTTGCTGGTTGTTTCGATGTTCCTCAGTGCCTCCAATTTTAGGCACATGAGCATCTACATGACGAACTTTAACAGGCAGGCTCTCTAGCCGAGCAGCAATGCCTTGCCACAGCATGGGAGCCCAAATGCGTTTACCTCTGCACTGCCAGTTGCTTCTCTTCTATTGTTGTAACCACCCCCACAAGGCATTTGCCACCATCCATGAGTCAGTGCAGAGATAAAGTATTGGCCACTTCTCTTGTTCAGCAACGTCCAAAGCCAGTGGGATGGCTTTCACTTCTGCAAATTGACTTGATTCACTTTGTCCTTCAGTGGCTTCTGTGACCTGTTCCACACAGCAGCTTTCTACCTCTGATGTTTACCTACAAGACAGCAGGATCCATCTGTGAACAGTGCATGCTGCTTTTCAGTCCTGCTAGTTTATTATACAGCAGTGCTTCTTCAGCCCGTGTTACTTCCTCATCATCTGGCAACATCCCAAAGTCTTTACTTTCTGGCCAGTCTGTAATCACTTCTAATATCCCTGGGTGATTGGGACTCCCAATTTGAACTTGTTCGGTGGTCAGTGCAATCCACTTACTTCATATAGCATCGATTAAATGATGCATAGATGGAACCTTCCCTTTGAACACCCAGTCCAGCACCAGCAGTTGAGGTGCTAGGAGAAGCTGTGCTTCAGTACCAATCACTTCTGAAGCAGCTCGAACACCTTCATATTCTGCTAGTATCTCCTTTTCAGTTGGAGTATAGTTGGCCTCAGATCCTTTGTATCCTTGACTCCAAAAACCTAAGGGCTGACCTTGAGTTTCTCCTGATGCTTTCTACCAGAGACTCCAGGTAGGGCCATTATCTCCAGCTGCAGTGTAGAGCACATTTTTAACATCTAGTCCAGTCCAAACTGGCCCAAGGGCCACAGCACCTGAGTTCTCTCACACTTAATTTGTTCAACGGCTTGTGGTTGTTCAGGGACCCACCCAAAACTGTTCCTTTACCGAATCACTTGATAGAGAGGGCTCACAATCTGGCTGTAGTCAGGAATATGCTTTCTCCAAAAACTTACAATGTCTAAGAAAGTCTGTGTCTCCTTTTTATTAGTAGTTGGAAACATAGCTGCAATTTTGTTGATCACATCCATTGGGATCTGATGATGCCCATCTTGCCATTTAATTAGTAATAACTGGATCTCTCATGCAGGTTCCTTGACCCTGCTTCAGTTTATGGCAAAACTGGCATTCAAAAGAAACTGAATTATTCTCTCACGTTTCTCGAAGACTTCTTTCACTGTGTTGCCCCATACGATGATGTCATCAATATATTGCAAGTGTTCTGGAGCTTTACCTTGTTCCAGCGTGGTTTAGATCAGTCCATGGCAGATAGTAGGGCTGTGTTTCCACCCCAGCGCAAGTGATTCCACATGTACTGGATGCCCCTCCAGGCGAAAGCAAACTGAGGTCTGCACTCTGCTGCTAAAGGAATAGAGAAAAACGCACTAGCAACGTCAATTGTGGCATACCACTGAGCTGTCTTTGACTCCAGTTCAAATTGCAGTTCAAACATGTCAGGCACAGCAGCACTCAATGGTGGCGCAACTTCATTCAGGCCACAATAGTCTACAGTTAGTCTCCACTCTTCGCTAGACTTACGCACTGGCCAAATTGGGCTGTTAAAAGGTGAGCGAGTCTTACTGATCACACCCTGGCTCTCCAGTTAACAAATCAACTTCCGGATAGGAATCAAAGAGTCTCAATCGGTGCAATATTGCCAGCAATGCACCATTGTGGTAGTGACTGGCACCTGCTGGTCATCAGCCATCAGCAGTCCTACTACAGAAGGGTCCTCTGAGAGACCAGGCAAAGTAGATAACTTTCGAATATTCTCAGTGTTCACAGCTGCTATGCCAAATGCCCACCAATACTCTTTTGGGTCCTTAAAATACCCTCTCCTGAGGTAGTCTATGCTAAGGATGCACAGAGCATCTGGGCCAGTCACAATGGGATGCTTTTGCCAGTTTTTCCCAGTTAGGCTCATTTCAACTTCTACTACAGTCAGTTCCTGGGATCCCCCAGTCACTCCAGAAATACTGATGGATTGTGTTCCATTATAGTTTGAGGGGATTATCATGCATTGAGTACCAGTGTCCACCAAAGCTTTGTACTCCTGGGGATCTGTTGTACCAGGCCACCATATCTGCACAGTCCAGTAAACTCTGTTGTCCCTTTCCTCTGCCTGGCTGGAGGCAGGGCACCTCTAATTCGTGTAATGCATGGTCTCTGGGTAAGGAGTAAAGGTTCCTTCAAGAGAATCAGAATCTCTTCTACCCCTTCTGGAAACTGGAGCAGCCATTTTCCTAGGAGTTTTTCCTTTTAACTCACATACTTGTTCCTGAAGTTCTGAGGTAGGTCTTCCATCCCATCTCCTCATGTTTTCTCCCTGGTCACGTAGGAAAAAACAGTGTACCTCTCTTTGTATACTACTTCTGTCTGCTCTCTTGAGATTAGAAATGCCTTCTCCTAATAGCTGAAACACAGGTTTGTACAGGTCGCAAATGGAACTTGCCTTCTCTGAGTGCTTTGATTTCTTGCAACAGCTTTTCAAACAAGTCGTCAGATTTTTCACACAGATTATCCACCATCGAGACACGAGCCCATAGAGAGCTAGTAAGGCTGTCCTCAAAGTCCCGAAGCTACTTAATCACTGCAGCAATGTTTTGTTGAGCTGCAGCTGTTCAGGTCATTGATGCCAATAACTTAGCATATGCTGGTGATGAGCTTTGTACAAACCAGCACCACATAAGTCATGTACGAAGGATTCTGTCTGGATCTGTCCTCTCTTGGCTGTTTGGATCAAAATAGATGATCTCCCGCACAGCTAATTCTCTCAGAAACTGGATACCTCTCTCCATTGTATTCCATTTCCCTGGTTTACATATAACATCTTCCTTGAAGGGAAACCTTCATGGCTGTCAGGAGTCAACTCCAGAGGGTGGAGGAGTTGTTTTCTCTTGAAATCGCCCAATCAAGGGTGGCATCCCTTGACAGAAATCCTAGCTGCATGGCTTCCCTGCCTTGTAGTTCCAGACCATCAGCTTCATTATTCCAGCATCATAGCAGCCAGATGACAACATTCTGGCCTTCATGAGGAACTCAAGTCTTTTCACATATCACTCAGCTCACTTGTAGAAAATGATCAAGTGGTCACTTCCTCTTCTCCTTGTCTTGATGAGGATGCCTCGTGTTGATGATGCCCCTTTGCCATCACCTGCAGCATGACTAGTCTTTCTTGTGACTTAAACCTGGCAAGTGATACGGACATGGGCTTAGCATCTCTTGATTTATTTCCAGAGTCTAAGTGACTGTCACTGGCATTGGCATAATTACAGTGGCTGTTGTGGTTGCAGCAGCAGCAGTGGTCAGTGTGGGAGGGTACAATAGCTGCCTTGTCAGTCTTTGAGGCTGGAGAAACAGTGGTGTCTGCGGTCAGGGAGGTAGCAACCTTGGCAGCTTTGCTCTGTGTAGTAGCTGGAGCTGCCTTTGCTGCCTTTCCCTGTTTGGGGTGAGCAGCCATGCCTGTTCCTGAGGCTTGAGCAGGTACAATGTAAGTCTCAGGAGTTCGAATAGATGCAATCCTCCTATTTAATCTCATCTCTCTCAGCACTACCACGAACTGACACACATTCAGCAAACCTGACAATACCAACAAAGCTCCAAGGATATTCAAAACTCTCAAAAACATCTGTAATCTGTTGTAAAAGGTAAAGTATCATTAATCAGCTTTTCTATAGATTGGCTCGTCCAATTGGAAAATACATAAGTGTGTTTCTCTTTAATCTCTACTGGAAACCTATTGGCAGAGCACTCAGAACGTCCTTGGCTCTCAGACCACAGCAATTAAAAACATTAGCTCTGCGCTGGGGTGTTACCACTTGTTCTCAAACTAATTCCAAATAATGAGTACGCTAGCTATGAAAAAGAAAGGTTCCTAACTGCATGAAGGAAATTAACCCATTTTCAGCCAAACCAGCACAGAAGGTGGGAAAAAAATACCAAAGTAACAACAAAAAAATACGAGGCTTGGTAGGAGGACAGACAAAGGTTAAGCTTTTGTAGGAAAAACAAATCAATCCCTGCAGGATCAGCAAATGGCACAGAAAACTAAGATGGACGGATCACAGACAGTAAAGAAGATATTAACTAAACCAAAGTAACATTTTAGAATCTCATGGAAAATACTTAATTGTCATGCATGTGACTCATGAACCTTAAATCCAGAATGCAAGAAAACATAGAGCTTTGAGAAAGACGCTACAAGAAGCTACAGAGAACAGCAATCTGGGGAACCTGGACAGAGTAAGTTGATTTCTATCACACGGAAAAGAGAGAAAGGGCCAGTATCTAATAGAGCATATAATTGGAAAAAATAATGTTACATCCTCCTCAAATTTAAGAGGTCTTGGATGTTGTTGCCTAACATGCTAGTTTTGAATTGTCCTACCATGCCTGTAACAGGTCCTTTACAATACCTTAGGGTAAGTTCACAAAGCTCAGAACTTGACCCAGAACATTGTTCAAAGCAGCTTATCAACACAGTTGCCCTTCCTGCTTTGGCACACCACCAGGTTGATCTTGGGATCACAAGAACTGAAGAACAAACTGATTTGGAAACAGTGTCAGCATTCAAAGGCATCAAACACCAGAGAAAAGCACATCTGAGAAACATTATATTTGCAACTCAAAAATCCCCATACCTCTTAAGAGACCCACTTGCTAAATAAGACTCTGCAGAGAAGCTTCTCCCAACATTTTGGTTGTCAAAAGCACAGGAAAAACAAGACAACTTTGAGTTCCCATTCTCCACTTCCATTGCCATCTCCAAGCTTTCGGTGAGAAATGGAGGTGTTGAGGAAGCCGCAAAGTCATCGTCCATTGTTTCCACCTAATCCGGAAAATAAAGAGGTTAATTAAAAAAAACACTCCTAATGTTTCTTCACATAATTTTTTCATTGCCACAACTCCCTATAATCCTTCAGCTCAAGTAAGGACACAGATCTGACTAACTGTAACATCAAACAATGATATCACCAAAAAAGGCATTCATGGTCTTATGCCACACAATTCTGCTGCTTTGTGCAACTTCATCTTTCTCCATCACAACCAGTTCTGGGACTCACATCAGTGAAAAGCTAACCCTATAAAAAACAAAATAGGTTCATTTTCTTCTAGTTTGTCTCTCTAAATTGAGTAATCATGAGATAAGACCAGGACAAGGGTAAAATAAGAGGCAGAAATGCATTACAAGGCATGAGTGAGCTACTTTCAGCAACACCTCATTTACTGACCAGGGTAGCTACGCAATGAAAATAATTCATGCATTACAGGCTCCCAGTTGTGCAGGACTTAAATATTACAGCTCAAATCTCTATGAAACAGTAAATACACCCCACATGATAATTACATACCCCTAAAATGCCACAGTTTCAAAGTTCAGAAAATGATTCTGACATCGCTCAAGTTGGAATTTTCTATTTAAAAAGCCTGACTTGCCAGTAATATCAAAAAAGAGAAGTAAAAGGAAAAGGAAGATCACGTCCAGAAGAAGATCGCTGTATACTTAACACTAGTGAATTAATATATAATACAACAAATGGAAAGAATAGAACTAAGCAATAGGTACCACAGAGCTCTACAATACTATGCAAGCAATATAATTAAAACTATTAATGCTAAATGAAGCTTCCATTTCAATACTGGCAGTTTTTCATACTGTCTTGAAAACATCATGGCTAGAAATTGATAATGCATAAATTGAACTGAAAAATGAGCTCAAGGAAAAAAAAAGCAAGTTCCCTCCTGCTTTAACCCATCTATTCACATTCCTGCCGTGCAGTTAACCATGCAGCAGCAGAGGCAACTCATCAGTGAAAGTGCGCCAGGTAATAGCAGAACCCTGTGTTTAGGTGTGTTGGCGTAAATGGGAAAGCAGAAATAAAACAGATAAAAGTCATGCCCTAAATGAGAATAAGAAGACTTCCTAAGAAAACTCTGTTCAATTTCAAATATTAAGAACTCCCCCGCACGACAGAAAACATTAGGAGAAAAAAAACAAAGTACAAAAAGAGCAGCTCTTTATGGACATTACGTCTGTTCGGTATTTATCTATTGCACCCCTAAGCAAACGAAACGAGTTACTGACTTAAAGTACCACAACCTTCCAAACAAACCCAACTTGAGAAAAACTTTCCAGCTCCAAAACAAAAAAAGAAAAAGAACTGCCAGGAGCATCACCCAAACAGAGCACAGGGACATGGACACTACACAGCGCGCCTGCCGGGATCTGACAGGACCAACTCCCATAACACCTGTGGCCCAGAGACGCTTCCCTGCAGAAAGGCGGGGGGCGAAGCGGGGCGCTGGGGGCGAAGCTGCCGCTTATATTAAGAGTCGGGCCAGAGGAGGGGAAAGCGGGAGTTACCTGCTCTCTGCCGGGCTCCCCGTTCCGCTTCCTCCTCCGGACACCCTTCCGTACGTCCCGCGCTCCACCGTCACCTCAGCGCTGCGCAGGCGCCGCGGCGCCCATTGGCCAGCAGCCGCTCCTCCTTCCGCCGCCGCTCGTCCCTCCTCTGACCCCGGCGGGACCCGCCCCTCCACTGGTTTCCCCGCCACGTTCTGGTTCGGGTTTCACTCTCCCTTTCTGACCCCGCCACCCCGCCCCGCCCCGCCCCGTGCCGTGCCCGCCCCGCCCCGCCCCGCCCCGCCCCGCCCCGCCCCGTGCCGGCCCCTCCCTGCTCCCGCCCGCCGCGTCAGGGCGAAGCTCCGCACGCTCCCCTCAGCGTTCGTGGCCCCGCCCCACCCTGGCGCTGCGTGTCTCCTCTCCCTCTGGGCCCTTGCCGGCCGCTTGTAGAACCGCGCTGCCGGCGCGGGCAGTCCCGAGCGGCCGCCTGCCCGCAGGCCCCGCTGCGCTCCCATCGGTGTGAACTCCCGCCTGACCCTGGGTTCTGCCCGTTGCTCCCCCACCCTCCTCTCACCCGCCCTGCGGCCGCATGTCGCCCTTAGTTCCCGATGTGCTTCTTACTCGCCCGCTTCTTGGAATTTAGGTGGAATTCCGTGGGAGCCACTCGCACTCCCTAGCACTCCCGCAGCTCCCCTTCGAGCTGCCGAAACCCCTGTTCTCTCTGCTTCGCCTGTGCCCCTGGCCCGGCCAGCTGACACAAGTCGGGCAGGGCCACCTCTCACCTGAGTGCCAGCATGGCCTCACTGCGATTAAGTGCCCCGGGTCAGGTTGCTGCTTTTTAATCTTGTACTTCAACTGTCCACAACCTTTCCTTGGTTTCCTTCTCGTCCAGCTTCTGCCTGAACCTCGTTTTCCTTCCCCTCCTCAGCCGCCTTGGTTCTCTCATCATGCTCCCTCACAGCCATGGGCAAGAGGTTCCTGAGATTTTCTGATGCCTCACAGACTGTGATCCAACCTTCCCACTTCTGGTCCCATCTCCAGACACAAGCATTGCTCATCAAGCATGGGAAGTGGTGTTTAATACAACTGAAATTCAAGCAGGGTATCGCTCCTTTCATTTACTGAATCGCCTTCATTAGGTGCAACAGCCACCACTGAATAGGTGCCAGGGAGAAAGTCCTAAAACCTGTGCCTGTCATAATTTAGCTTAAAATGCTTGCTGTGCGCCTAGCAGCCTCTGCAGCTTTTAAAAAATAATTGTGTTATTTTGGATTGCCTTGGTTTGATTTCATTTCAAAATCCTTTTCCAGTTTTGCCTGGGTTTTTTTGGGGGTTGAAATCAGCAGCAGTGTATGTAACTTTTTTTTTTTCCTAACAAGAAAGTTGCTATAAAAAGTTTAGCTTTTGCTGCTACAGCTTGGTCTGAAAACTCTCCTGCGATTAAAAATGCTTCGTTTGCTCCTGTGTCTCTAAGAATCCCTCACTTCCTTCTTTAAATTCCTGTCTAATTAAAAAAACAGTACATCATGGTTAAATAAAACTGTACCCAGGATAACCCTGATTTCCATATGCAGATTTATCTGCACTGACAGCCCCCTCTCCCTCTCTTGGTCTGTTTCCTCTCTCCCTCCCTCTCTCTCCCTCTTCCCCTCTCTTTCTCTTCCTCTCTCTTTTTGTCTCTCTTTATGTCTATTGCATTATGCCTGAATAATTTTCAGCCTTTTTTTTTTTTCTTCCCCTCTGCACACACAAGCTAAAATAACTAGACAAAGATGCAAGGTGGTTGCTGCAGTCCCTGTCTCTAGGACAAAACCAAGAAAGCTCCTGATTGTAATGCCACCTTTTTTTTTTCCTTTTTTTTTTTTTCTTTCCTCACCCATGCTTGGTGATTAAACTTGCCCAGGATGGGGAAGAAAAAGGAGCTGGAAATGAAATAAGGTTGAGGAAAAATCCCATTGCAGCAGCTGCAGCCAGTGGTGTCTGTTGCCAGATGTGCTAAGCTTCCTGGGGTCCTTGACACTAAAAGGCAGTATTAAAATATTTGGAGACAAAAGCTGCATCCTCAGTGATCATTTTCTTTATTTAACATGGCAGCAGGCACCGTGAGGGGGAAAATCAACACGCTGGATGTTGAATTGGACTTTCCTCCTTTCTAGGATGAAAGGATGTTATCTATCCCATGCCAAGAGGGAACTGAGGTAAGAGAGCTGATCCAGCTCCTGCTTTTTCATAGTTTTTTTTTGTAAGCAGCTTTTCTGAAACAACCTATATATAGACATATGTGTATATTTATATATTTCTATGTTTGTATATTTGTGTATTCTGTTTCAAGTCAGTAAGTGGTCATTTTTTTTCTGTCATCAACCTAGAGAAAGTTAATTCACAATATATATTCAGAGCTTGTTTGGAAGGGTCGTTTTGTGCTTTTGTGGGCTTTTATTGTTTGTTTCTTTTCTTTTTTTTTTCTTTTTTTTTCAAATACGTTTTTGTTTCCAGAGAAGACTTCTACAGTGACATCATGGTCGACTGCTGATATTAAAATTGATTTTTGAAGTCCTAAAAAAAAAAACAACAGTAACTTTGCAACAAGAAATTGTGCTGGAGATTCATATGCTCTGTTTTTCGGTTACACTCTAAATATTAGAAGT
This sequence comes from Columba livia, assembly GCF_036013475.1. Classification (NCBI taxonomy): domain Eukaryota; kingdom Metazoa; phylum Chordata; class Aves; order Columbiformes; family Columbidae; genus Columba; species Columba livia. The sequence continues at coordinate 42,244,252 of NC_088604.1, forward strand.
CTTATTAAAGCAATAGTGAGCTTTTTTATTATTATTGTTATTTCTAGCACAGAAGCGATGAATGCTGCATAATTAAGTACAGTATTTAATTTGGCTGTTGTGAAGCAAAACAATAAGGTAATAATTTTTATTGTACTAATCAGACTCAAGATGTTCTCTGTGTTAATTGGGTTAAAAAAATTGCAGTACTTATTAGAAATTCTAATTTCACAATGCAGCACTGACAATAAGCTCAGCCAGTGAATTATTCACATCTTTAATTTGCTCTCTTAATGACAGTGTTCTGTAATCAGAGTGCAGAGACTGCTTCCTATGCATTATGTATGATGTTCAGGACTTAAATGCAGGACATTATGAAGCCTCTCAGTGGCTCAGTAATTAGTTTTCCACAAGACAGGGCTTAGATATTCACAGATAAAAGTCTACAGTTGAGATAATGTTAAGGTGGTGACTCATGCTAACAAAAGCAGGGAAGTTCAAATTTAATGCTGAAACTGCTCTCCATTCTCCCTCGTTGTGCGTAGGTGCAGGGGGAGGGAAAGAAAGTCTCCAAAACCAGCCCGCCATGGTGAGTAGCCGCGGACAACCCAGGGGGGGCAAACTGGGGGCTCATTTCACTTGGGAGCCGTGTTTTTGGCGACTTTACTGATCGGGTGATGGAGGTGGAGTTAAGTTTTGTGCCTCTGTTTCAAGGCTCTGAAGAGGGCAATGATGTACACACCATCAGAGAGCAATCATCAGTAGGAGAAAAGAAATGTGTTTTAAACGATGTTTTGAATGGGAGCTACTTTGTTATGTGTAGAAACTTTGAGAACACTTGATGCTTTCTATATTGCTGTTGTACCTATTTCAGCTGTCATGGTCTTTGCTGTACACACATTTTAGAAAACATGTTATTTTTCTAGCAATTTCATTCTCACCATCCAAAACATGGATCATAATGCAGATTTGTTCTTTTTTCCTTGGATCATTTACTTCTTGTTACATCAGGTAATTTAAATGTAGAGAATATGCGTGGTTGTATATCTTTCCTACACCTGTATGCTGCTTATTATACAATAAAAGCCAAGAATATTGAAGTAGGAAAATGTTACTTTTTCCATGCTTAGTCTCTAGTAAGACTGGCAGCTGTATATTTGTCCTGAACAATCATAAATTTTTAGTGGAAACAAAATATCTGACTAGAGAAGGTTATTTACTTATTTCATGGTAACTCTACAAAGGCCACTCTGAAATAAATATATTCTTGGGCAGTCTTTACAGGATTGTGATTCTAATTATTAAAGATTATCTACCAGTAAAAGTTTTAGGCTTAAGTTTTGAAAAACTCACTGAAGATCCCAATTTAATAGTCAGGTACAGATATGGGATTAAGAATTTTGAGTACATCTAGATTTTTGAAACAAAATATTTTAAAGCTAATTCCTTTAAAAAAAATTACCAAAGACTACATCTGGAATTCAGTGTTATTAGCAGCTGCTGCTAGCGTTGTCCTGCTTCAAGGCCATGGGACAAGTTACTAAGCTATTGCTCTTAGCAAACAAAGCACTATATAATGTGACCAAATTAGACATTATATTATAGTCCAGTCCTGAAAGTAATTATCGTTAAACTGTTGAATAAAGAAACAGCAAATTAGATCAATGTAGGTAGGTGATCCATAGGAGAATGTTGTATCAGAATCCAAGTGACTGTCTACATGAAGAAATTGATTTGAGTCTTTTGAAGAATATGACTTCTGTTCCGAATCAAGATGCCACAAGTGGTTAGTGTCATATGGTATCACTGTCACTGCGTAGCTACGTTGCTTACTTCAGTGTAGAATCATACAGTTGAAAAAGACTCCAAGAAGGCATCATGCCCACCTCCTCGCTCTGCCTTCAAAGCCAAGATCAATAAAATCTGTCATTTTAAATGAACACTTGTCTGTCTTGGTAAAATTTTCTTATGCTGACCTACCCAAGTAATCCATTCCAGTATTTCACTACTCTTCCCATTTGAAAGTTTTTCCTGATTTCTGATCTTCACTTGCTGAAAGCAAATTATTTGAACCTGTTACTTTTTGCACAGTGGTTACAGGGAATTTATTTTCCTCTTTGTAGCAGACTTTTACGTATTTGAGGTTCTTAGTCATGTTTTCACTCTATTCTCTTAATCCGCACTTGTTGTTTTCTTCTTTGTAGAAAAAAAAAGAGGTTATTTTTTTCTGATACTTCAAATCATTAATTCTTGTTGCTCTCCTTTGACCTCTCCCTATTTCTTCTTTCTTAAAATGCACTGCTCCACACTTAGCCATGATGTTCCAACTGCCGTATAAATTCCATATTTTCATTTTGTGAAAGGTAGTTTGTCACTTCTATTGTTTTCTTAAGAAAATCTTAGCAATGTGATTTCCACTTTGTGGGTACAATGACATCTGTTAATCCAGGATACAATCCAGTACAATAGGAAAAGATGCAACATGTTTGAATGGGTGTTTAATTCAAAGGTTTGTGCTTCTGGCAGGAGTCTTCGTGGATGTATTATCCAATGGCCTTAACCCTCATGGTAAGTACCTATGCCTGACCTGGTTAGTGATGTCCACGTGTGAACCGTCATACTGAAAAGAAGACTATCTGAAGTGTTCAGTCCTCAGAGGGTTCTTTCAAGGTCTAGCAGCGCTATCAGTGTCAGAATTTTAGCCTATGTCTTTGTTGTAAAGCAGATTGGATGGCCAGAAGAAGTTAAAATCTGAACTTTTCCACATAACCCCAGCCACGTTGGACAATCTGAGTTTGAGGCACCACAGCAGTTAGGTGAGAAGACTTTTTTGTGAAAGTGGCAAGGGTGTTAGTGACAGCCATAAAATAAGGTCCAGGGTTAACTGCAGCAAAGTTTGTTTTACAAACAGTATGTTTTAGTAAAAAAGAAAAAAAGGGGGGTGGGGTTAGAAAGTCAGCCCTTTCTAACTAGCCTAGCAGATTCATTCTACATCTGAGCTGTGTGTCTGAGAAAGAGCAAATGGTTGTCTACCCAGTCTGTTAAAGTGGAAGACAATTCATTTTTAGCTCTGCGGAAATAAGTGCCCACTGTTGTTCCTAGGTCAGAGGAAGACAGTTCATAATATCCCCGAGTTGTCATGGCATGAGAATAGAGCAACATTTCTGAAGCCAAAATGGAAGAGTCCTCTGTCTGATGACTTGTGGTGTTTCCAAAGGATGAGGGTTAATATAATCCTATAATGAAGATGTAGTGGCCACCAAAGAAAATGTTAAGCACCTTTATTTGATCATGCAGGCATGTATTTCATATCTTAGGGAGGTAATCCTTTTACTGTCCTCTTACTGGCCTGTAACTTCCCATGTTCAGGAATACTGCAAGGTTTTTTTGAGTGTTCTGTTTCATATTCTTGTATTTGTTCTTATACCAAAAAGCTAAGAACATAGTTTTAACTCAGTGCAATTTTTAGTGATATCTCTAATAAAAATTTAAGAAAAATCCTTACATACTATATTTCCAGTAGTATTTTGTGCTTTTATTTAAATTGCTCCTTGCTCAAGTACCATTATAACTATTAGGTTCTTAAGTGTTATGATGAGTTAAGTATTTCCAAATGTCTTAATCTAGCCTAATAATGCAGTGCTTTCATATACACAATTCCCATGAAAACCAGTGGCAACGCTACAGTGTAGGAATAAGCAATACAAATGCCACAATGTCTCCCTTTTGAGTAATTATTTTAACTTGATTGGCAAAGAATAAGGTTAACCAAAAAAACCAAATACTGAGCGTGGGAAGAGGGTCATTGATAATGTTTTGAATTCCAGATTTATCTGTTTCTCCACTGAAAGATATATGTCAATGGAATAACACTAATCAGAATATCTAATAGAAATCTCCAATGCATTCATATTCACTAATGCTTTCCAGGAAATATTTCGCAAGTAGATCATGCGTATTCTAGTAAGTAAAAATGCATATAATTGACTCGATATTAGGAATTCCAACCTATATATAAATCCCTTTATATATTATCTAAAGTAGAATAGTGATAAATATTCATACTGTAAATTCAGTTTGGGCTGTTTTTCAATGTCAAGCTAGAAATAGTGTGATGAGTTAACATACTCAATCTTCTCTAAAATTTAAATCCATAAGACTTTGCAGTTCTTATCTGCATCCATAGTAGGCCAGAAAAAAACAGAAGTAAGAATACTTAATACTGCACAAAAGCATCAGCCTGCTTCCAACTGGCTTCTCTTCTGTCTCATCATCTAGATATATTTCCTGTACCTATGCTTCTGTGAGGAGTTACTTCTTATCCTCATTGAACTCCAGCATTCATTGCTCACTTGCTAATTTTCCAGCCGTTCTTTTTAAACTTTTCCCCATACTTGATTTGAAGCTCAGGAGACTTTTACTATTCCCAAAGCATCCATCCTTCAAACTCTATTGTTGCTACATTATTTGACAAGAGTTAGGCTGCTGATGTCCTTGAGATGTCTTTTTTCATTGTTTTCTCATGTATCCCATTTCTTGTCTCTTTATGTTTAGGTTGCAAGGTCTCTGGTGAAAACACTACTGGGTTTTCTTTTTTTTTTCCTGTGCTTGTAGGGAGAGCACAACAGGATTTTTAGGCTCTGTGTTAATACAGTGAATAATCCTAACAGTAGTAATAAAAATAATGTGTACAGTTAATAATTTTAACTGCTGCCCTTTTAATTCCTAGTAATGCAGACAGACTTTTCAACTGCTAAGAACTTCTTTGTGAAAGAATTCCATCTTTATCCGGGGAAGCTGACAGGTTAGGGCAGTTGGAAACTGCAGAATAAAGGGGCCAAAACCAAGCAAAGCAGAACTTATCCTCACAGTATTTATGTTCAGTGCTCTCTGTTTATTATCTTTGCTTCTCCTGTGTAATAGTTCATCAAAAACACCCTAGGTCCAATAATGCTCCTGCTGAAAGCTTTTTGCCTCTTGGGTACTAAATTATTTCTGGTGTGTGGTACACAGTAGTAATACAGATTCTTTAGGTACGAATAAAGGAGTGTATCAATCCAGCTGTAGACTGAGGGTATTTTTGCCAGAAAGAATAGCTTTGGCTGAGAGTGTCTGCAGTGGAGCAAAAAATTTCTGTGAAAAAGAGACATTATAAAGCTGTGGTGGGGGTACCACAGTGGAAAAAGTGCTTGGCAGAGGGACTGGCAAGGAGATCCATAAAGGGTTGCTGGGTGAGGAGAGACATAGAAATGTGACTGAAATAAACAGGACTTTACGAGCTTTGAGCTTTTGAGTGTAAATGTGCACAAGCTTTAGAGTCAAGGTGAAGATGAGAGAAGACTATGGAGACTACACAAGGTCAAGGAGGAGTTTGTTCAAAGAGTGAGGGGGACAAGATATGGCACAGTCCTGGAAAGAACCAGTGCTTTTAAGATGTTAGGATACACACATATAAAAGATGTTGGAGGATGGATTTCTGGCTATCAGCATTTTGGTGGACTGTGTATTGGTAGTATACTATCAAATGTGATGGGATACTTGGGGAAGTGGAAGGCACAACTCTGCGATCCCAAATTAAGCTTAGCAGGAACCTCTGGCTAAAGCATATCACAAACTTTTCTGTGCAGAATTTTTAAAAACAGATGCTTTACCACCACTGTATGGATTTGTACTTGACAGTATTTGAATGAAAGCAACTAATTAGAAAATAGTATAATTCTGTGAGGCCAGCTACCACTCTCCAACTCAGACTTTCTAGTGTTGGGAAACAAGGCTGGGCTTCTGCCCAGTCAGCAAGTCTCTTTTTTTTCCTGGCTTTTCCAGAGGCTATAAATTTAGAAAACATATAAATGATCTGTGTGGATATGGATGTGGGCATCACACAAAGACACTCTGAGTCTAAATGGCATTTTCAAACAAGTATCTAAAAAGCAATTACACTTCAACCACTGTAATTTGAGAATTGCAATAATCATTCAGGAAAGGGGATCTCTGATAAACTTCATCTGTGGTTTCCAAAAGTATACTATTTTGTCCATTCTTGTGTCATCTCAGTAATATTCCCTTTTCATTTTGTCGGTGCTGTGTGCACTTTGCATCAATGTAACCTGACAAAAAGAAAATTTTGGATGATTATTGGACACTTAGCATTACTTCAAAGATTTTGAATTAAAAAATCTCTTGATTTTTCCAACCCCCCCTCTGAATTTTATTGTAATATTTATATAATGAAAGATAAAAGTGTCCTGCACATATCGGGTCCTCATTTAGCAACTTAGAAAACAGAGATGTCATTATCAAAAAGGATATAAAGGGAATGGCTCAAATTTGGTTTCTCACTCTGTGTAGCTTATCCGTATGATTTCAGGAACTCAGTTTGTCCTTGTATCTCCATTCCTCAACTGTATAATAAACCTAACAGGAAACAGTAAAAACAAATGCCTTTAAAAAAGTATGTGGAAATCAGTACAGGTTGTCTGAAGATGAACCAGTACATTAAGGCAACTGTGCATAGATACAATTTTCCATCAGTTGATCTCAAAACCTTTGCCAAAGTAAATGAGTTTAACCTTCATTTGGCAGATGCCCTGGCTAGCTAACTTGTAAAACATGCATGGAAGATGATGTAATCTTTGTTTTGACAGCAACCACTTAAATAAATATGCCTGAAACAGACATTCTGGCTGAAGAATTTGAAATAGCAAACTTTAATGTGCCTGTACAAAGAAACTACTCTGAAGTGTCCATCAGGGAGAAAAAAAGGAGGAGTTTTGTTCCCAGTATCTGTTATTGAGCCTTCAAAGGGCTAGGTCTGTATGATAACTGAAAATAATGCTGCTGTTATGATCCTATCTCTAGATGTCCATACTGTGGTCTGAATGTGAGTTGTACTATCCTTTCTGCAGAGAAAGGTTTTATGAGATAGGAGGGTGATGATGGTGTCTGATGGCTGGATCTGAAATCTCCAGAGGCAAATTTCTTTCTGGCAAGAGATGAGAGAAAGTTCATCTGACTGACACTGCAGTAATTTTCCACTTCATAAAATGCCTTATATTTCATTCCGTTTACAGTATTTTTAGTAAACATACACATACGCAGACACTGCAAGGAATTATAATTTTCTTAAAGTTTTCTCAGGTATCCTGATGAAAGTTTTGTACTGTAGTTTGCCAGGCATGCTTATATGACTTAGAAGTCCATTAAACTTCCCCTATTGCCAGTCTGCCATGCGAAGTTTAAGCTTGGAACAAAGGAAGTCAAGAACAGTGAGAATAAATTGGCAGGTGTCTCACCTCAAGCTTAAACTACAGAAATGAAAATATATTATCACAAAAACTGTATTTGAAAATGTGTCTCAAATTAACTAGTGGGCATAAGTAATGAGTTACATCTAACTGCATGTTGTATATTCTAATGGATTTAACTGTTTACCAAAATATAGAAACTGTTATTTTTGAAAATGAAAATTGTACAATGGTATTATATAACAGATTACATCTAATAATTTCAAAGAGGTTAATAAAAGTTGCAAATTTTGCTATAATTATGCTTAGAGCTAACCACTTTTAGTCAACCTTATCCAGTAAAACAACACTCCAGAGATATTTTAATTTAGCCCCTGATCAGATTGACATGGTTTTTGGTATACGGCTGTCCTTTGTGGTCTAAATTAGAAAAATAACCTCTCCCACTTCAACACTGTGCAAATACAAGCTGAACGTTCTGGGAGATTGTGGCAGCCCGTCTTAAAGAAAGGACTGAGGCAATGATCCTCTCTTATTACTGTTGCTTTTGGGAAAAATGCATTTTCAAAGATACATTGAATGAGTGGTATTTGTATTTCACCAGGAGACGAACTAAAAGTGACCCTTGCGACTCTGAGCATATAGAGCTCACCCTTGCACTTTAATCAGAAAAAGCTCTCCTCTTGTCCTGGCACATGCACAAATACAGTTCTCAGCAAAAAACCCAAAGAAACCCTAAAATCTGATCACTAAAATTCATTACAAAAAGATGTAGTTTTATTCCAGTGTGTTGGAAAGCTGCTCACTGGAGCAGACATTTTAATAATCAGATATTTGAGAGTAGATTCTTCTTACAGTAGCAGAAAGAAAAGCAATCTGGTTTTGGTTTGAGCATAATGGACATCAGAGGCAGTATTCTTGGTTGAAATTGTGAAAATTGTTTAGACATCACCTGGTGGAGATGAAGGAGGACTATTTGATTTTTTTTGTTGTTGGTTTTGTTTTAAATGGAAGGTAGGATATCATAAAACATGCAGAAACAATTAAAGCTATTAGGAAACTTATTGAGAGATTTGGAAAAGAGAATAAATGTCACTGCTCAAGTGTCATTCAACTTTCTAGGTATTTACTAATAGAGAATATCTCAATACTGCTCAGGAAAAGAGATGTCCTACAAAAATTGACCCAGTTAGTAAAGTGGAATGTATAGAACTTATGGTGTAAATCCAGCAAATTATTTTAAAATGGGTTTCTTGTAGAGGTTTTTAAAAATAACAGCTGTTTATTTTGTTTTTCTGTCTTCAAGTTTTGAATATTCAGTTTGAGATATTCCAAAGTGACCAAGCTTTCCAAACATTTATTATTTGGAAATTGTTTCTTGTTTTGAAAGTTTTTAAATTCGCATTTGCGATCACTTTTGAATATTTTGATCTTGATTTTTAGTATTTACCTAAGTCATACTTTATTCACGGGAATGCAGGAAGCATTTTTAAATAAATGTTGCCAGTCATCTTTACTAATTGAATCTATTGCATATTAGCACAGTGATATGGCCTTTTTGAAATCAATACCATATCTCAATGCTTCTTAGTGCAAGCTATTATTAGCATTGAAATCAGCTAGATATACCAGTTAATCATAGCTACACAAAAGCCACCTATCCATTATAGGTAAACAGTATGATAATTAACCCACAAGAATTTTCCTGACCCTAAAACGAGGGTCAATCAAGCTGATAATGTCATATTTGAAGTGCAAAGACACTGGCTAGGGTCTGAAATAATAAGATCACTGAATTAGCATATTGTTTTGTCCCAGCTGATATATTGTGCATCTTAGCACACCAGTTAAGTTGAACGCAGCTTTGTGCTGCTGCAATTCTGCTGTCTACTTCCGCTTCAGGTGCTACCTTGACTGCAAAAAATTTGTGGGATATCTTCCTAGTACTCTGCTGCAAACATGAACTGCAGGTCTCACCATATTAGCTTTGAATAGTCAATTTTGGAAACTCAAGGTTCAAAATGTTAATGCTTCTCAAACTGTTATTAGTTGGGAAGGCAAGGTAGTCTTCTATTTCACTAGTGTTAACACTGTTTATGAACTTGCTCTTATTCCAGCTCGAATGTAAAGATTGGTAATAAAGTTAAGTAAATTGTCATGCAAGACTTAGTATCATACAATAGTTTGATAGGGGATTTTTTTTCATTTAAATTCTGCATCGTTAAGTTGCAGTCGTAACAGAAATGATATGATCCATCTCTTTTTAATAACAGTGTTCTTCAACTGCTGCTTTCAACCTATATACAGTACTGTGTAATGTCTTCCAGTAAAATGTAGATACCGATAAATCTAATTCTTAGGATTTTTTTTTTTCACTTACAAAAGTAACTTACAGGGAAATAAACTGAAAAATGTCTGACCTCTTTTCTGATACCTGAGCTTGGACTTCTGTGTGTCTTCTTTCAAGGTTGTGGTAGTTAACATCTTAACAAAGCTTTATTTATTAACACATTTTGGTGCATCTGCTCGCCTTGTTCTTTCCTTTGGATAGTACAGAGAGGTCACTTATTTAAGGAGAAGTGTAGGACTGCTACCTTTCTGGACTGTATATGAGTCACCAGCAGCGTAAGCCTCTTACAGAAAATATTATGAAGACAACTTCAACTTCAGGTGGTGAACATAGTCTCAGACTTGCACAAACACAAAATACTGGCTGCTGGGAGAATATGCCAGGGAAAGAACTATGGTGTGCTTGCCCTGTTCTTCTCTTTCCCATGGACTGCTGTCAGAGATGCTGTCACAGGCAGGATATTGAACCAGTTGGACTTTTGATCTGATCCCACTCAAACGTTCTTAAAGCAACTGTCGGTTATATCTAACATATGATCCAAAGGATAATTAACTTCCTAATTCAAAGAAAACAGGGTGGCATAGTAGCAAAATGCACATTTCCTTACGCATTGTACATTTCTTTAGCTATTTGCAGCACTTGTTGGTAGAATGTTAGCAAGAGCAGAAGATGGATAAAATGCTTCAATTCTGTAATGTCTTTTGAATGGTGTTTATGTGTGTGATTCCTGATGATCAAGAGCAGTGAGAACTAGATTGCCTATTGTGGCGATTAAAATGACACTTATGGAAGTTTGGTGCCTAAACCCTAGACAAAAATACAACCAAACAAAACCACCACCACCAGAGCAACAAAAAACACTACCCAGAAAACAAATGCTCTCACAGCTGCCTATATCTGCATATATCAGCACATATATGTAACTACCTTCCTAATTTCCATGGTCACTTGAATTTAGGTTCCTGCATGTAGTTACCTGATGTGACCACCACATCCTTGCTTTTTACTATCTTTTAAGATCTAGAGATAAAGGGTGGCATGGAAGTGTTGGCCTTCATCTTTGAAGGTATCTGGTATGTTTTGGGACAGGTACTCAGCACACTCTCAGTGCACAATGGGCAGTACTAAGTTCTGCATGAATCCCTAAGTGTGGTCACCTCTCTCTTTTCCTGTATCTGGTTTTAACTATTAGGCTATTCAATAGTTTGAGGGGGATGATTGGAGAAGGGGAGCCAGTGGGTGTTGGGCTTTTTGGTACTGAGCCACTGTGCAGGCAGGGACTCCAGATTCACAGGGCAAAGCAGAATACGAGAGAGCGGCTGGAGAGACAGAGGGAGGTAAGGAGCAGCATGCTGGTGTGTTTGTATACTTTGAATTACAGGGTTTTGGTTTAAGAAATAGTTCTCTAAGCCTAAATGCATACTTATTTCCTATGGGCTTGTATTTAGGAATTGATATTTTAACTGAGTAATACTCAGCCTCCAGTGTAAACTCACCTTTATTAGACAAGAGAGAATCAATTTGGAAGAGAGGCCTTGACTGCCTTCTGCCATTTAGATTACTGGTAAGTAAAAGTTGTGTTCGTTTCATATTCTTTTAGATGGCAGACACCCTATCCAACTGCCTGCTATTCATAAAGTTTGTAGGAATGTTATACCTTTGAGACCTTTTCCCACGTACATAAATGGAATTGGTTACTGGAAGTGATCAAGAGGAGCAGAGCAAGGCAACAGTACTCATTTTTCAGGAAATCATGTACAAAAAAATACAATAGCCTTTGGTCCAAGGAGCTTTTTGTTCTCTCAGAGTCTACAAAAAATGCTGCTAAGCTTGGTGTCTTAGTAGAGATATGGTGTTTCTTTCATTTGAACTCATTTAAATATGCTCATTATTTCTTATTCATAGAAATCTGGTCCATATTCTGTAGAATCAGGTCAGGTGCCAGGCTTCTAGGAGACACAGCTTCTGATGGAAAACTATTCCTGCTGCTTCTCTCTGCTCTTACCCCAGAAAACCATACTGCACACCCTGTGTTCTTATGTCCTTACTCTGTTCTTCATATCTTTATTATTTTATGGTTTATAGTATTCATTGCTTTATCCTTTTCTCAAATGATTGTTTTACAATGGGTTATTCACTTTCCTAGATCCAAGTAATCCATTCCTTTCCTTCATAATCAATGTCAAAATAATTATCAGAAATTTGCCAGGTAGGCATGTTGTGTTCTCTTTAAAAGCATCAAGTTTATTTCTTAGTGCTTTAAAAATCTTCAGAATTTTCAGTTAAAATGATGACTTTTCACATTATCTCTGTGTCATCGATTTTCTTAATCGAGGAAAAGAAAACAAATTGGAATAAGTCTAGGAACATGAAGGGATAAATAAATAGTAAGAAGTTGACAGTTGGTAGTAGGATTTTATTAGAATCATCTTTGATAACAACTCCTCTGGTACCTGTTATGTGTGCTCATGAATAGCCACTGAACTAACACAAAACATCTGCTGCTTTGGCTGAATTTAAATACCCCAATCTGATAACCTTGTAAGAGAAATGTGCCAGTCACCTAGAATTGAAATTCACACACCAGTCTTGATCCAGTGAAGAGAACAAGACTCCACACATCCAGAAATAAATGTCAGTAGATCCAAATGCAGACACAAATTTTAAGTGTTGAGCGTTAATTTGTATTGTTGTGTTTTACATAGAAGTTAATGGTTCAGAGGTAAAGACTACTGTAGTTATATGGGTAAATATGTGGGCACTGGCTACAATATAGCCCTACAAAAATAGGCAGAAAATGTATTTGAAATTGAATTCAGTGATACATGCAGGTGTAGATTTTATAATGAGTAATAAAACTTTACATGAGAGACCTGTTCATATTCCAGATTCTTCACATTTTCTAGAATTCTTCACCTAAGACACATTTAAGCAAATGTTCCCTTTACAGTAGCCCAGGCAGTTACAAATTGGGGAAGTATTTTTTATGCTATATGTTGGAATTCATTTTCCAAGAAAAAAGTAGCACTCTTAATTACTTGTGCATTTTCTGTGATTATTCTTGCAATATCTTTTCTTCTGATTGTTGTCAGTTGTGTTTGACTGAAGCTTTTACTCTAGTTCTGTTTATTCTACAAAGAAAAGACTATAATCTTTCTAGTTAGAGAACAAAATAATTGAAGTTCAAGCTCTTGACCAGTGTACGTTTGTAAAGCACTTTTCTTAACTCTTCTGTTGGTGAAAGTGTTGACTAATAAATGTTTTCTCTAAAAATCATTGAGTGTACTTATAATAAGTTTGTGTAAGTTTAAATAAGTTTATAAAAATATATATATTTATATTTTATAAGTGTATTTATTCCTTTTGATTGTATTCTTTTCACTGCTTCATAAGATTCTTGGGTTATGATCTTGTGAACAAGGAAAAACGTGTTGATCGTATATTGCTGTTCATTCTCAAGCCCTCAGCTTTTTGGAGAAATGACTTACGTACTAAATATTTTGCAGGTATATTGTTTGCTGTTTATGTAACAGCTGTAGTAGTAATGAATGAGAAACACAGTATTCTGTGCAAATACTAAAAACTAAAAATCATATGCGTATCCATGTGGGGAGAATGAGTAGTACCCAAGACAATTACCGTATGAAATCTGAGTATTGCACATTTTTTACTAATTACATTGGTGGCTATTTTGGGGCTTTCTTTTTTCAGATCAGAAGTTGTAACGGGCCGAGGAGTCTGTCATATCTAATATGCCATTTTCTGATGTTAAATGGTTTCTCAAAATTCCCGGCAAGCTTAGGAGTTTGGCTGCTTTTTCCTCATCCATTAGGTGTCTCTGTTTAGCATATCATTAGGAGGTTTTGATACTGTCATTTTGTTTTAGTATTTGAAAGATGTTTTATCTTTTTTGTCCTTCCATTTTAAACACTCTGACTGGCTTTACATATACAACAGCTGTTTTTTTCCCCCTTAGAATCTGTTTTATAGATGTTCATACTCCCTCCATTTGCATGTTCTTTCAGATCTGTTCAAATAGTATATTTGAGTTTCAGGTTTGATGCCAGTGAGGTTGCATCATATTTCTTCTTTCCAGAGTACTCTGTGCCATAGATACTCTGGAATTGAAAGATGAAAATTTAGAACTTTATTTGGTGAAGTGGTTAATTTTAAATTCTGACAAACTATTTTTTCATACTCTGGCTGGCATAGATCCGGTACTTATCCTTACAATCATGTTTTTGTTTGTTTGGTTTTAATATGTTTGTTATTCTAGAAACTCCCTCCTAATGTCAGTTGTTGCAACCAATCAGTCTGAATTGTGTTATTTAGCAAGCAGAAAATATATTTACAGACAAGTAATATCTCCCTGTGCAATGGTAGATTTCATCCTCTTTACTTGGGAATAATGGAACAGGTGTCTCAAAGAATGTGATCTGAAGTACAGTTTGCCAGTGCATTTGTGAAAGTTTATTTATAATTGTTCTTTAAATGATATGGAGATATAGAATTGTATTGTGATAAAAGTATGGATCTTGTTAACACTGTATAATTACATTTGATGGGTTTTAATTTCGGTTCAGTTTTTAAAAGTTTGCCTTGGTTTAAACCAGGAAAACTACAGCTTTACTTTTTTTTTTTCCTTTTTAATGTTTTTTTATGTTTAACTTCTGATTGATGTCTAGTTGTGACAAGTAAGGAGAGGAATTAGAAGACCTTTCAAGGCTCCTTTTAGTGTTTAGTTTTTCATTCAATTATTTTATTTAGTGGTTTTACCTATTTTTGTGTCTGGTGTTTCATTCTAAGTAATGGTAGTTTTTTTAGTTGCATAATACATGAATAATTAAGATTTTTTCACATATGTCCAGTCTGTTAACTGTTCTTTTTTTTTTTTACCTTCACTTTGTCATTTTTGAGTTCAGGTGGCGAAAAATCAGAATTTTCAAAGATAGGATTGTAATTCATATTATAATGGGATGTGTTTTTCATATTGTTATCTGCACCTCTTTCTCCATTCTCAAATGCTCGAATTCTCCAAAGTTTTAAGATAGGCACTCTAAGCTAATTGTGACATGAATTAATAATTCTAATAAAACTGAAGTAATTCAAGATTTCTTATAGATACTTCCATTTCTCATATATTTAATATTATGTATGACCTAAAAGTAAAATCTAAAACAATCTCATGAGGTTCTGATCAATGGAGAATTGTCTTAATTACAGAAAAATCAGACAGCCAATCTACAAGTGTAGAACAAAACCTGTTACTTTTTATTAAAAAGTTACAAAAAAGAGGACGCATTCTGAAGAGGCTGTATTAGAAAGATTTGCTAAATTTCCTTCACTATTTTAAGTATATCTCTAAAATTCACAAAATTGTGCACAAACAAAACAGTGCAGCTCTGGACCAAGCCACAGATTTTCTTAGAAGAACTTAAGGGAAATATGAATATTAAGAAGGGTTTGTTTGTTTATTTTCTTTTCTTCAGCTGTGCAGTTGAAAAATGGAATTGGCACCAAAGAAAAGAATTTGAATCCCATAATTGGGAGATCACAAAATACAGAGCTCTTTGCGTGCAAGACCAGTGAATTCAGTCCAATTCTATTGCTTATGACTTTATTATTTCAATCAATGCCAGGACTTCCTATATTTAAAAACTTTCTTTGACATCTCACATCAAGAGAAGCCAAAAAAAGTTCAGTATTCCTATAGCCATGCTACTTCTAGAAATCATTATTTGTTATTCTCTCTGGCTTTGGAGGAGATAGCTGCCATACAGATTACTCTTGCTATTGCCTGATGAGATGTGGAATGTACCTGTGATGAAGAAGCCTAAAATTTGCAGGATGGTCCCCCACTGATCTGTGGAGTATGATAAAGTTTTGTATGACCTCGTTTTGCATTAAATTAACAAAAGACAAACGTCAGCAGGTAATATTAAAAACTATAGTAAGATCCTGATGTGCTTTAAATTCTGTCTTAGACAGAACTTCTAAAAGAAGAAAGAAATTACAAAAAAGCTAGCTTATGAATAAAATTGTCATATATGTAAAGAGGAACAGAAAGTACAAAACTGAGGTCAGTACTATTTTCATTTATCTCTTCTATTTTGACATCTTTGTTAGTCAGCTAGGAAATCAATAATGGCTAATTTCATTGGCAAAGATTAGAGGGTACATAGGAAGGAACACTCAGGATGTGTGTAGTTGCTTTCAAGGGCACTTTGAGTAAAATATATTTATTATAAAATGAATGGAATGGCTCTTTTTACCTAATTGGCTCATATATCAAGCATTAATTCTTTAGAATACTCAATGTGCAAAACAAAGTTTGTGATATCGGATATACAAAAAGTATTTTGTTTATTTCCGCTACATTCACACCCTCATAATGAATGCCTGTCTAGTAATTCGAACCCTGTCATAAAAATAATAAATAATAATAAATGTAAATCAAAGTGTCAGCATGATACAGGAAGTGTCCTAATAACTCCTTGCTAATCAATAATGTTTAAAAATTAAATATATTCTATGTGCATAATCTGTGATGTAGTTTCTCTGAAAGAAAAATGCAGGGGTTTGTCCCCACTATAGGAGATTAACTAGTGAGCATCTGGAAAGTCAGATGTATTAATTCTGGAGTTAAGAACGTGATTGCACACTGAATACCCAGCAACAGAAACACTCAGATGTTGGCAGGAGAAAAAAAAAGAAATTCTTGAAAGCTGAGGAGGAGCCAGATGTGCTTTCAAGCAAAGCATCTGGGCCAATGTGCCCTGAGCTATGCAAAACCATCAGGAGGAATTGATGAGGGACAGTGGTGGGCAACATCCGTGCAGCAGGGGTTGGAGGCAGCCGTCTGCCAACCTGACCTGTCATCTGGGAAGTTTTCTGCTTGCTTGGGATCTAGCGTGAGGATATTATGGAGAGACTGCCAAAGCTGGTCAGACCTGTGACTGTTCCCTCCTGCTGTTCTTCCATGTGGGCAGCAACGATACTGCCAGGGCAACTCTGCCTGCAGAGCTCTGGAGATAGTAGTTAGGGATATGGGTGCCCAGGTGTTGTGCTCAATCTTGGGGAAGGGGAGAGCTGTAAGGATACTACATGTCAACATTTGTTTGATGTCTGACCTGGTAAGGAGGGCTTTCAATTAACCACACTGAAGGAGGGCAAGAGTTACTGTCATCCCTGTAAGGGAGTGATAGTCAGGGTTGTAAAGCAAAATGCCTGTGGTGATCTGAATGAAAGGGAACACAAAAAAGCCCAAGGTTTAAGCAGGGTCATCTCAAGCATTTTTGTGTAAACAAGGAAGTGCCTGCAAGGGACCATCAAAGAAAAAAACAAACAAAGAAACAACAACAACAACAAAACAACAAAAAAAAACACTCCACAAACGAAAACCAGATCCTTTCTGGGGTGCCTCTCTGATGTGTCTGTACTCTAGTGTGGAGAATAAACATGAGAAGAGATCTCTGTGCAGTTGCAGGGCTATGTATGATCTAGTGGGGATCACTGAGATGTGTTGAGATGGCTTGCATGATGGCAATGGAAGGATACAGGCTCTTCAGGAAAGAAGCTGGGAAAATAAGGAGGTGGAGTTGCACTTGGTGTAAGAAAACAGCTGGAATGCATGGAGCTCTTCTAGGGATGAGTGTGTGTAATTATCTGAAGTCCTGGAGCCAGCTTAGTTTCTTCCTAGAAGCTGGTATAGTGCTGTGTTTTGGATTTATTAATAGAATGGGAGTAATGTTGCTAACACACAGATGTGTAAGTTGTTGCTGAGCAATCTTTATACCAAGTCAAGGACTTCTCAGCTTCTCATACTGCCCTGCCAGCAAGGAGGCTAGGTGTGCACAAGAAGGTGGTAAGGGACACAGCTGGGACAGCTGACCCCAGCCGACCAACAGGTATTCCATACCATATGAAGGCATGGTCAGTGTATAAACTAGAGGGAAAGTTAGCCGGGGGGCTGCTGCTCAGGGACTGGTGGAGTCCCCATCCTTGGAGATATTCAAAACTCATCTGGACATGGACCTGAGCAACCAGCTCTAGGTGGCCTTGCTTGAGCAGGGGGGTTGGACCAGATGGCATCCAGGGGTCTCTTCCAACCTGAAATATACTGTTATTCTTTAAATTCAGCTAAAGTTAATACATGTTCAATTTAACTCACTATTTCTGATCATATATTTCTAAATAATTTTGGATAACAAACACTAACAATAAAGGGCTATGTAACTTTTTTCTTTTTTTTGTAGTGATGTAATGTTATTTAGGTTATAGAAGAAATATCTTTTAATGTTTCATTTGGACTAAATAAGCAGAAGAAAACTAGCTCATGTCATACATATCAAAAGTTTGATGTGATGCATTCCAAGGTATATGTGTTTTCTACCTACCGTCTTAGTAGAGCATTGCTGAGAGGAGAATCGAGTTCTTCACATCCGTTTTGAAAATAATCTTGTAGAAGCAGTAAATCTGCTTCATACTTCTGGTCAGGTTTATTTTAGAAAAAATTAATTGTGTGGTTTAATTCCAATGCATATTTTCTGTAAAAACAAGAATATTTAATCACTGCCATGAGTCAGAGTAGCTTTATTTGTGATGTCACCACATGATGGGGTTAAATTCATTGTTACTTCTGTAGCATTACCCCATCATAAGCACAAACTAAGAACTATCTTGTATTTCAATGTGATAAATGGAATACATACTTAGGAACCCAAAATTTTGCATTATTTCAATTCAGCGTCTCAAAAAACACACTGGCACCTGTTTAAATAATGAGAGATATACAGCTGTACATATTCTAAGCACACCACAATTTAATATACTATCATGAATAAAAGCATGAGTACTTAATTCATTGTTGGCTTCTTTGTTGGTGCACAGCTGACATACAAGCCAATAAGAGCACCAGGATGTTTTTAGTGATGATTTACACATCTCTCACATGGCCTCTTAGCCTAGATGTAGAATAAATTTGTAAATGCAAAACATTTGAAGATGAAAGATGTGATCCTATAGCTTTAGTTGTGTTGAAATTAATGCTGTAACTGTGACTGAACAGTTAAGTAAAGAATCCTGGTTCATCCTTACTGTGTTTAACAAATTACTAGGGGGACTAGGAAAGACTTTAAAACTTCTTATTGGCACTTACTGTTGCAATACACACACCTGCATCACATGGCTCAATCACGCTTTTGGGGCCACTTTTCTATTCCTTCCATTTAAAATATTGAGTGGACGGTGTATGCTCTCAGATAGTTGTATAATTTACTTATAAAGAATGGTGAAAAAGACAATGTAGAGAAATCTATATTATCCTTGCAGTATTGACACCCTGCTGAGCAAGTATCTCCTTTTACTTTAGTGTAGTGGCATTATGTTAACTGTTCCTGAAGGAATTTTCTAACAGAAGCTTCAACATAAATATAACAAAGGTCAGTCTTTTGGATTATCCTTTTTTTTTCCACTATAGAAAGAAACTGTTCAAAAACATAATAATTGTCCTTTAGAGAAAGTATTCAATTTTATACCTAATTATCAGTGAAACGTACATATACTACTCATGTTGTTTAATTTATTAAAGTATCGGCGATGTGCATATAAGTGCCTGCATGTCCCACACTAAATCACTACTTTACTGTAGCAGATATTTGTGTGAAGATATGAAATTATTTCTTCGGAGAGACTACATATAAAACACACCAATATACCAAACACCTCATTGTGACTTCATTGGAACTGCATACACATTAAAATTTAGCATGTGTTTGCAGTGAACTGAGGACCCAAGCAGAAAAGTGACAGAAAGATGAGAAACAGTCAAAATATGTAGAGTTATAGGCACGTATTTCCCTTAGTGCTATGTAGATAAACAAAACTTCAAAGCATTAACTTTAATACAAGCAAGACATTTTAGAGGTAATGTTGTTTCAGTCTTTGTTCTCTGTAAATCTTGTTTCTCTCCTGTTTGTCTTGTCATCTTTTTGATCCTTCCTATTTTGTGTTTATCTGTATTGCCTCACACATAACACTAAGACCTTTAGTGATTATGTGATCAAATAGCTCTGGACAATGAGATTCTGTTAGGCAGGCTGTCACTCCACAATAAATTTAACGAATATATTTTTTATGTTACACATTTACTGTGCTACATTATTAAGATATAATGATACCTTGACATCTAGGTGTTCCCCCATTAGAGTATTTTTGGTTTGGTTTTGTTTTGTTTTGTTTTTAATATACACGGAAGAGGCTGGGAGCTGAGAGTTAATCTGGTTGTTAGTTAGACACTGAATTATTATCATGACAAGACTTAAAACCTGTTGTATGGAGTCCAAACAATACCGGTTAATGCACATCATAATTCTAAATGTGGAGCTTGGACTGAACAGAGGTTGTAGCACTTATCACTTAAACGTTCTCTGTAAAACTTCATAGGATATTTATAATAGTGTGTTTAGCATGATGTCAGGTTTCATTAGTTGATGCCTTCCTTTTGAGAAATCCATCTTTGCAACTGATTGTTCTTTGGCTGAGAGAAAACAATGACTTTTTGCAAGTTTTAGAATTAATCAGTCTGCATGGCATTCAGCAACAGAGAAGCAACATTGCTCAGTTTTTATGAATAACAGTAGGCTGATGTTGAACAATTTTTTTGGGGAAAATTCCATCAGCATAGTCCATTGCTCTCGAGGCTGATGATGTTGAATCTGTCATTTTTGATGCCCTAAAATCTGCTACCACCAGAATTTCTTTTCTTAATGTCAAGGACTGCTTTGGCAGTGAGACAGGGGTCATATTGTGGATCTGAAGAAAAACAATTTTGGTGCCAAAAGAGATGAAACAATTGGTGCATAAGGTCAATTGATGTTCTTGCCAATTGCTTCATGGCATTAGACCCTTCTACATAGTTCTCTAAAAATCTTCCATCAAAAGATTGGAATACATTAATCTCACCCTTTACTACTCAACAGTAAAGATGAATAGTTCAGTATTAAATTTGAAACAATTTTTGTCATGAAAAACAATCTAAAGATTTTTTTAATGGCATATTTGTCTTTGAACAAAGCGATATTCTACCTGTATGCCTATAAGAGAAATCAAACTATAGAATACTTTATTTCCTGCAGTTTTATCTAGCACTTGGTGAAATGGCAAACATTAATTCCCATTTACATCCCTAAGATATATTATTGATGTCTTTGTGGTTGATGATATCTGGTTACTTTCTTTGTAAAGCTGTGTCTAAATTGGTTTCCTCCTGATTCTTTTGCATGCATGTCTACTAAGACAATACCTACTTCAATTCTAGTGTGCTTAGTAAGTGTCTTACACAAAATATGTAACACCATCTTCTTTAATCAATTTTTAGCTTAATAATTCTTACTAGCTTCAGTGGTGAACTTAGTAAGATTGAAGGTGGAAAATTGGTGATATACTTCATGTAATTTTATACATTTTAATACACTCTAGAAACAGATAGAGAACTGTTTATATATAAACATCCTCTAGAACACTTTTAAGGTCAGGTTTATAGGGAAGGTCATCTCAGGGCACTAGTTTAACTCTCTGTATTAAAGTACACAGAGTTGATTGTATAAAAGGGGAAAATACTACTAGTGATATTTTCAGCTGCTTTGATTGGCAGTTTATGTTGCCAGGATATTCTCAGTGGCTTTGCTTTCCATAGTCATGGGCACAAACCCCAGCCAGAATCAAGCACTCCTCTGGAATTTGGCAATGGGTTTTGTTGGCTTGTCCATTTCTTTTGATAAGAAGGTTTTTGTCCCTTAGCATAAGATATAGTTGACCTTGAGTTGTCTGGAATGTTGTTAATGCTGAAGAAATGACTGACAAACAGCAATTATGGAGAAACATGTGGTTGTTGCTATTCTTATGCTCTCATCAGGTATTGTTGCACATTTGAGGTCAGACTGTGGAAGGTAACATTGTGGATGAAACAATGAAAAAGAAATAGCATTATTTTCAAACTCTTTATTCATGACTACAGATATTTTCTATATGATTTGCCCTTTCTATCACAGTGACCTCTACAGACATGATGATGAAAAATATTAACAAAAAGCTTGTATAAGAAGTTATTCGCAAACACTAAGCTAAATCAGTCAAATAATTGCATGAACCATTGTTGGCATCACAGCAAGTATAAAGTCAGATCTGTTTTTTAAATTTACTAGTGTAAGGACTCCCTGCTGAAAGCATGTACCAGATGCAGGGTTTTCTCAAGGTTAAATGTGATTATAGCGCGCACACACACATACATATTGCAGACAGAGATTAAATCACAAAATAATGAGATCTTTTCAAAATGTAGTATACTACTCTGATTATCCTCTCTACCTTTAAGATATGCTTGTGTTTTAAATCTTTGTTTCTTGGGAACCTGCATTTAAGCTGATATTATGTCATTGAACTTGAAGGTCTGTCCATTTTATTGTATTACCTGCAGAAAAATTAATTTCATGTAAAGGATCTACAGTTTTACTTCTGTGTGTCAGCAGTAAGAATTATCTTTTTTTTTTTTTTACTGACTCCTTACACATCTGAAATGAGATAATAAAAATCACAGGAAGATATTAACGAAATTGAACTACTGTAAGAAAATGAAACAGATATGAATAAGTAACATTCTGTGCTCCATACCGAAAACATGTTAGGTTGAATTTATTGCTAACTGTCAGTATCAGTGACTTCAAAACTTAAAAATCCTTCTGTGAATTGGATTTTTTAAAAATATTTTGCTCTTTGTCCAATATTATGGACTGATGGTTTAACACATGGAAAATAGTGGACTGGTTAGATTGCCGTAGCCAGAGGGTCTCTGAAGTCTGTGTCTACCCTAGTGACTTGATGCAATGAGAAATATTTTATGTGAATTGCCCAATGGTGTCTGGTTTATGCTTGTTTGTGTCTCAAAGTAGTTGGACGCACAAAAATGAAATTTCTTTTAAGGGAAACTAAATCAGAAATCCTGATCCAAACACGTTCCAGTGCTAACACTTTTACATTAGACTCCCTTTTCTGTAGTGATTTAAGAGAAAGTACCTGGTAAACAAAACCAAGTTAAAATTAGGTTATGCCAAGCCAGTGTCAAATTTGTGAAATAGTAATGGGGCTGAGTACATAAACTGATTCAGGGTGATGCTGCAAAGAGTTAATTTTCTAATTAATATGTTAAACGAAACAGATTCTACTGCACACTGTGCTTGGTCCCCGCTTTGGCTCAGAAAGAACTGAATGCTTTCCCCATTCAGAGTAACACCATATTGTGCTACCCAGAAGTTTTTCACAAGCCTCTCCCAAAACAGTGCTATGCCTTCAAGGCATAACTATTGCTCACTGGAAAGCTGTTCCTTTAAAAAATGCTCATTGAAAGATGCAGTTTCATTGAAATGGAAATGTACACAGTTTCATGGATTAAAAAGCCAGAAGGGAGTACTGTGATCATCTAGCCTGGCATACTGTACAACAGAGACCTCATGGCTGCCTTAGTTTCTTCCCATTTGAACTAGGTCATGTCTTTCTTGAGATAAAAAGCTCTACCTTGCTTTTCAAAGAGCATACTTCAAGGATGGGAGTATCTACCACAGTTTGCAGTGAGGTACTCCTCATTGCTAATTATGCTGTTAATTCTAAGTTTGTCTGTCTTCAGTTTCTAGCCCCTGGGTCTTGTTATGCCTCTGTCTGTGAGAATGAAATGAAATTTATCTTCCTATGTATATGTTTATAGACTGTAATCTAGTTACGCATTATAGTAAGGAGATAAATTTCTTGATTGTCTCACTTTAAGTCATACTTTTGAGTACTTTGATGGTTCTATTGTGAATACTTAGCTACTTACCAGCATTATTTTTGACTTGTGGATGCAGATATTGGGCGCATTATTTAAATACTGAAGTAGCTAATGCTGAGTAGTGTCTCTTTTCCTGCTTGAGATTCCACTGTTTATACATCCATGTTCACATTCCTTTTTTGACAGAGATTGAGAAAAGTTTGGAGATATCCAGATGATCCAAAACTGCAAGGAGTTCTTTGCTTTCCAGCTTGTATTGTAAGCTTTTAGGTGTTTGTAGTTTGCAGCTCTAGTGTCAGCTCTGGTGACACTAGATCAGACACACAGTAAGTCTTGATAAGGGCATTGTTCTATTCTTCCTTGGTGCTCAGTCCTTTTTAGGCCACTAATTCTGGGACAAGTTTTCTTTTCAAAAAGCTGAGAACTAAGACTGCATTTTTGGTTTACTTAAATGCAGTCTTGGGTCTCTGCTTTTGGTTTACTTAAAGCAAATCACTGTTTGGGATTGGTTTATCCAAACAGCAGCCTTCAGGAAAAAATAGAAGAAGTGAGGATGAAGAGGAAAGACTAATCTGGTGATAATGATAGTTGTGTTGCCATATCCATTCTGTGTGTGAGTGTTCAGTGTTCAGGGTGTTCAGCCCAGATATGGGAGATCTTAGCTGACTTTCTTCCTTTGTCTCTGGAAAGACAAACTTACATTTCCTGCTCTCCATGAGAATAGTTTAACCACATGGACAGAGAGCGATTTTGCTATCTGCCAGCATGAATATTTAAGTGTTTCTTGTAAAGCTGAGTATATGCATGAGTTAGCAGTGTACTTCAGAATATCTCCTTTTACTCCTTATCTTAACTAGGGCAAAGAATGACTCTGGAATATCTTGACCACTGAGAAGATGATGCAAGTTTCTTTGAGTTTTCCTGATTACTATTTAAAAAACTAGAATTTCCTATTTATTCAAAAAATATTCTCACATTGATGTTCTTTCTCTTGGTGGACAGTGAATATTTAAGCATGTTTTTAAAAGGTAGACCTTCAATAATTTTAAACTATGATTTAATGACTTTTAAACTTATTTTGAAGTACAAATATGCCATACCTGAGAACTTCCCTTGTAGCTTATGCCAGTAGTACACACAGGCATTGAAGTGAAGTTAGAAAATGGATGGTGTTTAAGATAAAGCTATTATATAGTGAGAAAACCTTTCTAAAATACCAGAATCATATGCCAATTACAAATAGTTCAGTCTTTGCTAAGAAACAATATTTCCTAAGGAAGAATGTCGGATATATGGATATAGAGTCAGTAGTATTAAGGGCCTATTTTCAGTTATTTATGACTTGTCTAAGTTTGTGAATATGAAGCAAAATTTTACATGCTGGTGTCTGCCTGAGCTAGCTTGGTATGGTCATTGCAGCTAAAAAAGGCCTAGTCATTTCAGAGAATGGAGAAAAAGAAATAAAAAAAAAAAAAAAGAAAAAAGAATTGATGCTATTCTCCATTTAAATACTTCGTTGCCCTTGTGCTTTGACATGGGACATCATGAACATGACTTGGTTGCCCAGGTGAAAAGGTCTCTGCCCAAAGCTTCCACACCTGGTTCCTCCTTCCCCATCCCCCTTCTTCAACAGTTATGAGCCTTTGAAAAACTGTGGTTTGTGTGCTCAGTGTGTGTATAGTCAGCAGTGACTTCCTGGAACTTAATTGCTAGTACTCTGTCATCATTGAGCGTGCTTGATCCTCTCATTGTTTGTTATTGTAACAGATGGTGACTGAATACACTTCCTCCCTTTGTGTCTTCTATATCTAACAAGAGCTTTGGCATCAGCTCCAGACATTCAGTTGTATCATCCCTGCTAGTACCTGTGCCATTCCTACCAAGCTACTGAGCATTCTCCAGACTCAGAACAGATTTCCTTCTTAGTGCAGTTCTGAGCCAGAATAGCAATGAGGCATCGGAACTGTGAGTTGCAGTGCAGTTCCTTTCAGTCTGGCCATTGCTAGCCCCAGCCTGGCTGCTAGTGCTTGGGTAGGCCTGAGGTTGAAAACAAAGCATCTGCTGAGACTGAGACTTAAAAGAGAGAAATTGACTGGAAATTGAAGGATGAAGTTGAAATTAATTGTGAAAAAGACTCTTTTTGCAAGTTGGTCTTAGGCTGAGAGGCTGAAACGGAGAGCTGAGCGGGATGAGGTTCATTTGCCTGTGTACACTGTACAGATGAATGTAAGAGAAGAACATGCTTTCCAGTAGGTTTTCACAGATACGTATGGACAGCAAAGGACAAAGCATCCAGAATCTTGGTTTTGGTTTCAGGCTTCGGAGGAAAGTGTATCAGTGTGACATGGACTTTTCTGCCTAGTCTCTCTCAGTTCCCCTGGCATCTCCTGTTCCACCCATATAATCTTGCTTGAGATTGCTTGTCCCAGTGTCATCCAGACTTTTTATATCCTTCATGCACTCCTGTGGCTTCCCATTATGGCCTGTTTCTCATCATGACCCATGAACCTGATCTCTTTGTGCATGCAAGCTTCCCATCTTAGTCAAGTCTCCTTTCTGCTTTACATACATAGTTCTTGATTTCCTGTGTAGCCACTCCAGTTCTTACTATGAAGAGCTCTCCCAGTTCCCAGTCTCATTCATAATTACGTCCAGTCTCACATTTTTCTGACCTCTCAGCAGATTTCCCTCTCTACCCTCCATGTGGCAGAAACTGTCTGATCTAGTATGAGTACTAAAATAGGATGAGTACTAAAATAGGATGAATGTTTATCTGAATCCTCTTGTTTCTTTTTTTTTCCAGTGGTTACCCAGCTAGTCTTAGGTTTCTCCACATCCTTTGCCTCTTGGTCAGAATGTTCTTTCCAAACTCCTTTTCCTGTCCATCCACTACACCTTTCCTTGACCAGACAGGCTTGAACTCTTTACTCCCTGACAGTTAAGTGAATTCCAGTACTTATTCCCAGACCACAATCTGTGCAATTTATTTTAAATGTATACATATTAAATACAGGTCTCAGTTACAACTGTATTTCAGCTTTGTTGGCCTGTTGTTTGACATGTAACCTTCTGCTTTCTGTGTTGCTCATTTTTGCTCTGAAGACTGAATTACTGGATTGTCATGCCACTCACTATCTGAATCTTCATAAACTTAATTATTTTATTTTTACAGTCTTCTAGAGAAATTAAGGAGGAAAGAGAATGGCGTTATCCATATAAAATAATTCAGGATATGCAAATTGAAAAAACATAGAGCCCAGTTTTTTAGAGTATTTAACATTGCTGTATATTAACTTCTGTATGTTGAAAACAGAGCTCCTATGGATTGTGTTCGCAGCTATGTTATCAGCATTTCTGCAAAAGATATTTAAGAAATAAGTTGGAACAGGATATGTGGGGCACAGTTAATGATGCCTCAGAAAAGCTTGGTTTAAGTGCCTTATCAATGTTATTAAGGCATGCAGCAGGAGGACGCAATCCAAGATTCCCAAGGAAGCTATCACCTGTTTTGATCACGATACCTTCTTTTCAATTGTGCAGTTGTTTATTACACAATTTCCAGGTGCTGCAGCAAATGAAATAAAAATTCTACTTACAATCATGGTTTCCTATCAGAGCAGATTCATCCTGAGCATTAAATGAGTCTGGATTTCTGGGAAAGAATAGTGGATTTTCATGAAGTACCACAGTGTTGTTATTCAAAGGTACAGGGAGGTGGAATTACTTGTGGATTGGTGGATATAAATCTGTTTTGAATGTTTTTTTTTATGAAATCCCACTAGCATTCTATTAATTTATCAAGGAAACTGTGATATCTGAAGTTATAATGTTCATCTGTGGCAAATAGCCACTGCTCTGTTCTAAACATAAACTTTGGAAAAGTATTAAATGCTAACAGGATTTTAAAAATAAGCATAGTAAGTGGTACACAGCAGAACTGGATGGTCCAATGTGGATGTAGTTTGGATATAATCATTATAAAAAATTGGCTGCTATAGTTCAGTGATAAGCAGGGCTTTGACAATAAACGTTAATTACCTGAGGTTCTTCAACTGACTATGGCACCAACAAACATTCTTTGACATAAAAAATAAGCATGTTTAGTGGCTACCAAATTCTTATAAATGGAAATGAGTATGATTGACTTTTGGGCTTCTACAGACCCGAGCCACCTCTTTCAACATAAAAGGAAGGATTTAATAACCAAAATATAGGTGTCTAGTGCTGTTTGAAATGCCCTACCACATTCAGCCTAGCCTCCAGCTGTCACTCCAGGAGGACTCAGATTTCCTCTAGTCTCGTATCTGTCAGCACCAGGTCTTGGATAGCCTAGGCTATCTGAAATGTCACTGGCTATGTTTGGCCCACCAAGCCATAGTTTTGTATTCAAGATGTACGTTTTGGATCTCATTTGTACAGATTTTGGTCTGGGTATGTCTTACTATTTAAACGTGGACCAGTGGCTAAACAGCAGACAGATGCTCTCTCTTCCCCAGCCGAAGGAAGGGAAAAGGAAGAAACACTTATTTTTCTGAAAGATAACTTCCTATATTATTCAACAAGTCTGCCTCACTACACTGTAGTAGTCATAACATTTTGTTGGTCTTTTTAATCATTTTGATAGTGGTATTCATTGGCTCTGACACTTAAGTGCAAGGCCTTTAGTTTCCTTAATGCATGTGTTCTACCCTTTTTGATGTCTCACTTTGTTTCCTTTCCATAAACCTAATTTTTACATAGTTTCCTGTTTTGTAATTAGTAACTTCTTGCTTATTTGTTTGTTTCTGCAAGGCTATGGAAACTAAATATATGATGGTTGGTGTCATAGCATAGCTCCTGGAAAATAATGCTGAAGTCCATGCTTTGTGCTGTCATGGTCAGGACAAGAATTACTTCACCTTTTGGAGGCTTTGTCACTAGATGCTCTAATCATTTACAGGAACTAAAAATTAAATGTTATATCAATGCACTAATGCAACAGCCAGTTATCTACTGGAGATTAGGTGTTCCCATTATTATTTTCTATCTTTTCAATCTCAGGTCATGTGTGGATTCATGATTCACATAACTTGTTTATCTGATTTAACTCTCAAACTTCTGTAACTTTTAATAAAACTCCACCAACACAACTGGTCTTTCGTATGTACTTTGGTGGTAGTGTTCATGAATTCATCTTCTCTCATAAAATTTCTGATAGAGCGATAAAGTCAATTTCTTATTTGAATCTAAGTGTTTAAAATCCCTCATTTTTACTCTTCCAGCATTTATATAGAAACACAGAAGTTGTTTCACTTTCATTTTCTCTACTGTACTATGACTGTTCTTCACTGTTTTATTTGGATTTTACTCTTCTATCTCAGATCTTGAGGTTTTATGAAGACTTAGAGAGTATTATGCAGAGTTTTTTATGAAACAGCTCTTAAAATCTACTATCCTGGATGCTTCCCTTGCAAGGGATGCAACCCTTGCTGGCTTTCCTGGAGCTAGTAGGTTTTTAAAGTGCAAGCAGTCTCATTCTGTTTTGCCTTTAGACAAAGTTCTCTTGTACAGGTTCTGTCTGCCACCAGCTCTTAACATCCTTCTTCCTGATGTCATTTATTCAGGCCTGTGTGGAGACTGGCACTCTGTCTGAGCCAGTAGCTGGAACTGAGAGGATCTCAGGGAAAGCTGCCATGGAGCTTCTGGTGTTTATATTACCCCAGAACGGCAGGTTTTCCCTTTGGACTGTTATCCTGGTCTTCTTTGAGTCACTGAGGGTCTCTCAACCTGCCAGCACTGGCTTCTTGCTGGTGTTGGCCCTGACTGGTCACTGTCCTCCTGCACCTGAGAGCCAGGCCATCCCGTGGCATCTTTGGATGTCACAGACTTACTATCCAACTGCAAGCTGGTTTTAACCTCACCGTAATATGCCATTCTTTCCACTAAGAAAAAGAAATAAAAACAGATAATCCCATTTGAGGTTTTGATTAACAAAAGCTCGCCTAGTATGCAGTTTTCTGGAACAAATGAGTGCCCACCCCTTGCTTTCCTGAACCTCTGCAATGCTGAAGCAAATCAGAGGTCCATAGTTATTCTCTGCTTCACCTGACTTCTGAGAAGCCGTCTATAAATGAAGGCAGTCATGCAGCTATTGTAATGAATACTGGAAATTTCGTTGGAGCCATCAGATGTAGGGCACAAAAATGGCTTAAACCCATCTTCTTTCACGTATTTTAATTTCTGTCCCTCTACTAAGATATTTATAGTTATAGGTAACACGACAATATCCAGAGTATTTTATGTAGTTCCTGCTGTTGCATGATTTATGATGACGTTCCTTCTCCTGAAGCTCACATTTATATGCACTATTCTTTACAATTAACTTGTCCAACAAAAATAGCTTGGTTTCTAGGTTAATATAAAAGTATGATCCCTTGATAATATAAGTAAAAACTCCTAGTTATAGATATTAACATTATGTCTGAGCAGGTCTGTATCACTGAGGATGATCAAACCTCACAGTATTTCAAACATGGCTGCTGGTAATCCATCAACATTTTTTTTCCTTGATTGTCATGTAGTAGAATCCTCTTAAATTACAGTATTATGCATGAAAATTAAACAATATTTCTGATTATCAAAACATAACCAAAAATGGCATTTTATCAGGAAGCATTAATAGAAATCTAATACTTTCTATACTGTTGGATATATGGAGGTAGGGATAGGGTGAAGATAAATCACATGCTAGGATGCTGATAGTGAACACCAGTTAATACCTGTCATCTATGGGAAATAGGCATCAAGTGTATCATTTAAACAGAAATTTCACCATTGTACACTCTATTACTTCACTTCAAAATGCACAGCACTGATTCTGCTATGGCAATCATCCCAGGGAACAATAACATATATGTGAATTTCTGCTCTATATTATACCTCCGGTGCCATGTATGGTGCCAGTGAGATGACAATATTCAGAAAAAAAGTTCATGTATACAGTCATAATAACAAAGTGGTCTAGCAGGGGAAATCTAGGCTAAATGGACAACTGTTTTTATAAAATCCTGTGAAACATGGTCTATAACAGTACTTCAGTCTTCATTTTTTATACATTATTCTAGGTGGTACATTTTGTTTTGCAGATAAAAGTAGAAATGTGATTGTACTGTCACCAAGATACCATTTAATTTTGTTATTGTTGCTATATGGTACTGTAGTGCAGGAATGCTGTGTTACCTTAGAAGGAATGGTGACTGTGTTATTTCTTAGAAGAAAATATTACTAAAGCAATTATATTTAAGCATCTTTCTCTTTTCTTTCAGTTAAAACCATAGACTACTAGTTGATAAGTTCAATTATACCATCCTCAGACTGTTGCTCCATGAAATAGAAAAAGATAATTTTATTTGACGTAACATACAGTCTGCCCGTTTTTTTTAGTGCTTTCTGCCTTTTGTATATCTGTTGTTTGGGTTATGATACAGTAAGCATTAGAAAAACGCCCAGTATTGCAAAGTGAGTGTAAACACTTTATTATTCATTTAACAGCAGCATTATTGCTAACTTTCTCATAGTGTCTTTGAAATATATACATTTATATATACCAATCAATAAGCACAGTATGGACAGGATAATTTTTTGATTCCCCTCATTCTGTGACAATGTCCTTAAAGTAAGTTACACGTTAGATCTAAACTGCTTGACAGGTAGCCATTCTAAAGTCATTTATGAATATAATCAATGTAATTCTCAATAGTTTTATTTCTAATAACCAATTTGCTGACTTCATGTTCCTGTCAAGATAATTTATACATATACACCATATGTTCTGTGAAATTTTTCTTTACCCAGGTGAGTGTTTAATCTCTGTTCTCCCTAAAGGAATTATCCACGTCCCTGAAATCAGAGGATCCTCCACTTATTTTTGCCTTCTGTCAGTCCTTCCAGCCTTAAGCCCTCAAGTCATAATGATCATCTTTTCAACAGAGGGCAGCATATGGCATTCTCAGAGTCCATCAATTCCACTGTTTAATTGACTGTAAAAATAACTGTTGAACTAAAGGTGATTTTGAAGCACTTCCAGCTCTTACTGACTCTTAGGCAAGATTC
Organism: Columba livia; assembly: GCF_036013475.1. Classification (NCBI taxonomy): domain Eukaryota; kingdom Metazoa; phylum Chordata; class Aves; order Columbiformes; family Columbidae; genus Columba; species Columba livia. The sequence goes on from NC_088604.1 coordinate 42,275,735, forward strand.
AGATTTTGGTATCCTTTGAGACTATATAGAATATTTCACAGGAGAATGATCTGAAGAAAATGAAAGCTGTTTTTCTTTTTTTTTTTTAATTGTTACAAAAAACCAATTATTCTCCGGCTAGAATTTTCTTTGTCATGATAGTAAACTTTGAAGAAAAAATTGCTTTGCTCCTATAAATTAAATAGATGCTAAAAGGTTGTATATCAGATAGTTTTCATTTGTAAAGATCTTAGTCCCTTGTCTACTTAATAATAGTAAATCTATTAGGAGAAGGGCTTGACAAACCGTTTGCTAGCATGTATCAGACAGCCTAACATTCTGAGCTACTAATTCTGTTTTACAATCTTTTCCAAAAAAAGAGCAGTTTATTTTTAATAGGCTTTTTTTCCTTCCATTTTATATGGAAAGAAGAATGAGTTTACATCCATGTTTCATTATTCACATTCTGATTTTTTTATTATATCATGTAGTCCATATTGTAAGTTATGATAAAAATGATGACGTTTATGCACGAAATAATCACCTAATATCCTGCAGAAGCTTCAGGATGATCCTCACCTTTCTGATCTTTTACATTCCCATTTTCAGGTATTCCATATATAGAATCCTTGTTTATTGATCAAAACAGATGTGAGTTATGCTTTATTGCAATATGTTTAAATATCTTTGGTTTTGACCAACTAGATAGAACAGGTTCTTTATTAGCCTTAGGATAGCTCATTAGATGTAAAATAGTGTCTTCCATGGAGTGTCCAATGAGATGACATTCCTCATAGTGATGGTGATGCTACCATAAATTTTGTGGTTTTGTTACTGGTTTGTTTGTTTATTTGTTTGTTTGTTTTTTAACTAACAATCAATGCTTTCTGCTTTACATAAATTCAGAAATTCTCAAAATAATAACTGATTCTTTTTGCATGCTGCAATGGCTCCTCAATAAATTACGAAGTTTAACACAATTTCTACAATATCACACAGCCTCTGTTTTCTGGAAGGTATAGAATAGTTTGGGTTGGAAGGGACCTTCAAAGTTCATCCATTCCAGCCCCCTGCAATGAGCAGGAACATCTTCAACTAGATCAGGTTGCTCAAAGCCCTGTTCAGCCTGACCTTGAATGTTCCCAGGCATGTGGCATATACACAGAACTGTGTGGAATGATTGATTATTTTCACCTTGGTGGTGGAATAAAGAGAAATAAATGTTTTAAGAGCTGCTCTAGATTTTTTTATTGGGTAGCTGTGTGGGAATGTATTGTTGTGTTAGTCTTCTTGAAAGTTCTGTTTTGGTGTTAATTGAAGTGTCTGTTGTTTTTCCCATAAGGGAAGAAAAATTGTATAATAGATGGACTATCTTTTAATAAAACTTAATGCCAACAAGTGGCTTGACAGTGACAATGAATGCCCAAAACTAAAATGTAGAAATCATTTGTTGCTCTTACTCTTATGTATCATACTACCAGGAGCATTAACATGAAAGAGGTATTTCTAAGGTGTTTTTTTAAAAAAGAAAAAAAGTGTTAAAAGTCATTTTCAACTCCAACTAGTTAAGCTGGCTCTGAGTTTATTGAGTTTTACTATAAAGACCAGGTATCAGTTGACACTGAGGGAAAGGTATTCTAGAAATACTAGTTTTAAGCCAAAACCTTAAAAGAGGCTTTGGATTAGCTCACAGTTTGGAGGGCTGGATAGGAGTTTGTTGGTCTAATAGCAAAAGGATTATATTCTATGTGCCTAAGTTGTTCATGTTAGACTGCTGGGCTTCATGAAAATGTACCTTTAGATGTGATGGTTAAGTCTCTCATGAATCACAGAATCACAGAATGTTAGGGATTGGAAGGGACTTCAAAAGGTCATCTAGTTCAATCCCCCTGCCGGAGCAGGAACACTTAGATGAGGCTACATAGGAATGTGTCCAGGCAGTTTTTTAATGTCTCCAGAGAAGGAGACTCCACAACCTCCCTGGGCAGCCTGTTCCAGTGCTCTGTCACCCTCACTGAGAAGAAGTTTCTTCTCAAATTTAAGGGGAACCTCTTGTGTTCCAGTTTGTACCCATTACCCCTTGTCATACCATTGGTTGTCACCGAGAAGAGCCTGGCTCTATCCTTGTGACACTCACCCTTTATATATTTGTAAACATTAATAAGGTAACCCCTCAGGCTCCTCTTCTCCAAACTAAAGAGACCCAGCTCCCTCAGCCTTTCCTCGTAAGGCAGGTGCTCCATTCCCTTAATCACCTTTGTTGCCCTGCGCTGGACTCTCTCCAGCAGTTCCCTGTCCTTCTTGAACTGAGGGGCTCAGAACTGGACACAATATTCCAGGTGTGGTCTCACCAGGGCAGAGTAGAGGGGCAGGAGAACCTCTCTCGACCTACTAACCACCTCCCTTCTAATACAGGCCAAGATGCCATTTTTTCTTCTTGGCCACAAGGGCACAGTGCTGGCTCATGGTCATCCTGCAGTCCACCAGGACCCCCAGGTCCCTTTCCCCTACACTGCTCTCTAACAGGAGGTCATTCCCCAATTTATAATGGAAGTGGGGGTTGTTCCTACCCAGATGCAAGACTCTACACTTGCCCTGGTTATATTTCATTAAATTTTTACCCACACTTAACGCATGACTCAGTCATTTAAATGTTTTCTCATTGTTAATGTAATCCTTGTTTGTACCGTTCCGCTATGTCTCCTGTTTATTCTATTTCTTTTTTCATACATATACAAAATTTTAGATATATTTTACATATATTAAATGTGTAACATTAATTTGTCTGGAACTACCTTTTTCAATTTTGTTTATTGTTCTCATTTCTTGAAGGAACACAGTCAGGGGAGAAGCTGTTTCTCCCCTTCGGTACTCTCAGATATCTGTATCCTTTTCATAAGAAGTTTTGCAGCCTTATTACTGACTAGCTATGAAGCACACAGAAGTGAGCATGTCAGCCTGTGTAGTTTAGAACACTTAATTTATCTATTATATCATCCATTGAGTGATAGCATAATTTGGGCAATTTTAAGTGCGAGATAAACACCTAGTCAGTGGTAAAACCTCTATAGTATAACGTCTGAGATACGGTTTGGCAGCTGGAATATACTCTCTAAAAAAACCCCAAAGGATCTCTTGGAGGACTTCAGCTTGGAGTGCTTCCTGAGCACAACTGGTGTTTGTGGTACTTCAGTAAAGAAATCCTGGAGCCCTCAAACTGTTGTTTCAACATGTTTGAAGTGGTTATGCCCCTACATACACTGGGAAAATGTTCTTCTAAACCAGTAGTTCTGAGCCATTCCTCATCTTTCATGACTCTGAGGTTAATATGTATTCTGGAAGTGCTCTAGAACAAGGTCAGGAGTTCATTGAAGTTATGTTAGGTAAAAGGTTGTCTCAAGACTTTTTCCGGGTTTTCTCTCAATTTTGTCAGACCAGGGAGAAGTGAGTACTTGATACCAGATATAGGTTTTCCATTTTCTGTAAAGGTCCTGTCACCATCATAGTTAAATAATTTTCAGCTATCATTTAGTACTGGTTTAAGGTTATTTCACACTGTTCTAATAGCTGAAAATGGTTTAAGTGGGGGCTTTGCATTGGTTTTGGTTTTGGGGGTGAACACCCTTGGCAATTAAAGAGAACCTTGAAGTAGAATAGCTATACAAGCCTTATTGAATTTTGTATTCCAGCTTGCATAGCTACGTCACATTTGCTTTAATCCAGAAGAGCCAGTTCATTTCTGACCTCTCAGCCCTGCTGCTCAAGGGAAACATACAAAATACCTTCAAAAGATAATTCTGGAACTAAAATTCATAACTCTACTGGGCACTAAAAACCATGGACTCAACAGAGACATTGGTTTTATGGCACATTATATTTTTTGCCACCCCAGGATAACCTTTCCATGCTGCACAAACAATAAATTACTTGTGTCTCTCATGCTCTCTCTCTCTCTCTGTCCCATAGGAGCAAACAAATGTATTGTCTTTCCCTTTCTAATATTTATCCACCTTGTATTTATGAACTATCTTATTTTTCAGTTGATTGAATTTGCAAGTTTGATTAAATTAAAATCAGAACAATTGTTCTCAACTTCTATTTAGCTTGGAAGATTGTAATTTTCTATTTATTATTCTCATGTTATTGTACATGTGACTCGTAAAACATTTTGAGATCAATCCAGCTGAGGAGTGGTGTGTAGTTGTCCCGTTTTTATTTTCCAGCAAAAATGGTAGCAACTAAAGGGACAAAGTGCACTCGATCATAAATGTCCCTGTTTTCAAAATTAAACACTATCTACATAATTTGCTAATTTCTGAAGTTCCTTGGCGCTCACTGATGTCCTCTGGAAGTCTGGTAAACTCCAGGCTGTATCAGTAACTGAACTCTATTCAGTTTCTAGTACAGTTGATAGTGCTTTGATAAAGCTGGAAAATGCTGAAATGCTGACAGTTTCTAAGAGAATCCTTTAAAAAGTGTTTGCCAGTACCAATATATTTTAAAACCCCCCCGAAATATTGCTCAGAAAAAAAAATGCAATAAAAGGATGTGTGCATTATTACATGCTCGTCACTTCAGTGATCATTCAGTGAAAAAACTAAAATCAACAGCGCTCACTGTCTCTGCAGGTCTAGGACATCACAGGAGAGGCTTCTGAATACACCCTCATGGTTTGGTGCTTATTCTTAGCTGGGAGAAACAATGCCATAAATTTAGTTCTTGCCTCTGTCTCTGTTGTTATAAAATTTCAGTAAAATAAATGAAAGAAAACAAAGAAGGTACAGTATCCGGACTCAAGGCATTATGACTTACCATCTGAGTAGACAACATGAATAGCCTGCAGCATAGATCAACTTTAACTGTGGTCTTGTCACATTTCATAAACTGGAGCAAAACTGGGCTTGGTCAGCATATGATACAAAGCCTGTAAGAAAACTATTCAGAAAGTGGTGCGTGTGGCTCAGCTGCTTTGTGGCGCTTCCTCAAAAACTAAAGAATATCTCACTGCAATTAAGGGATCGTTTTATTCTCAGTGGAAGATGATACAAGAAGAAAGTTGATTGTTTTCATTTAAAACAAAACAAAACAAAACACCTTCAGTCTTATTTTTTTTTTTTTCTGGTTGGATTTACTTGTTGTATAAACCAGCAGACACTTCTGATGAAAAGTGGAAATTTACTATTGCTTCATGTATAATTGTTTTTTTGAACATTTTTGCAAATAGTTCTGGTGATAATAACTAGTTTTGGTATTAAATATGATTGAACTATATTTAGCTTAAATCACTTCAAGAAATTTAGATTGACATCTGTCTATGTTGGTCTGTGTGACTGTAAACACCACCATAATCTTTTTTTGGTGTGTATGAGCCTACCTAGCAAAATTACAACTCAGAAACATAAGCATGCATTGTGTAATAACTTCAGGAAGCTGCTAATTTGTTGTAGAATTTATTACTGGTATTTAGAATTTTAACCAAAATCTCTGATTTAACAAACCCAGTACAGTCTCAAGACTAGTTGTTGTAAAACATGATGCTCATTTGCTACTGACCTTGTGGGAAAGAATCAGTGGTATTTCAAAATATTCTTTATTGTGACGAGCACTTAATGACAGAAACGCTACTACCGTCAAGAAGCATTGGTCCTGGTTGATCTACTGAGTGAAGATCTGTTACAAATCCAGTATCAATCTTGTACTCTTTTGATTAATACATAAATTGTGTATATGTTTTTAATGATACTGTAGTGTCTTCTACTTCTAACTTAAAACCAGAATAATGGTAGACAGTTTTGTTTTTCATTTGGTTTGGTTTGTTTTTTTTGTTTGTTTCTTTTATAATTAGATTCAGCTAATGGAAGAAGTGTGGAGTTTGCAGTACACTGCAGGATAACTTCAGCTGTTTTGTAGTAGCTGATGACCTAGAGCGAGGTGGTTACAATAAATTGTGTATTTAATTGATATTGTATATTTAATTTATATTTTTATTTGATCTTAATTTTATGATATGTTATTTAAAATAAGCCTATTTTGTTCTTGCGTATGTATAGTTTAGAAAATTTCTAGGTTTCAATTTTGTGGAATTTCAGTTGCACAATACTACTGTGTTTGTCACACCAAAAAGAAAAACTTTAATCTGTTCTTTTCTTTTCCCTGGTATAATTTAATAAAATTATGAGTCTTCTTTCATGATAGGTAAGGTGAAAACCTGTGTTTTGAAATTAAATTGCTTTACAGTGGATATAAGTAAAGTTTAATCTTTACTGTTGGAAACAAAGCATTTTCTTCAAAATTAATTGTTGTAGAAACAGAAAATTAGGATAGGTTGAAACATCGACCTATATAGGATCTGTCCCCTCATATAACATTAATCATAGATGTCACTAGTTACTAGCCCTCAAGAGCCCACATTAGAATATATCATATTTACTGTGAAAGTTGAATAAAGGCAGATACTGAAGAAGATGTGTTGTATGCAGTCAGCCATATGCGAATTTATTGTTATAAGTTGTGAATTCTGACTACTTTCAGGCCTTTAAGTGCCCTTCTTCCTAGCTTCTAAAAATACCTTTCACTATTGACTCTTGATTTTAATATCGATTTACACCAATAGTCTTAATTTTATTATTTTTAATGTTGGATTTAGTAAAATTTTCTTAATATAAGATGTTGTGTGTATGATTAACTCATGCTGGAGTTTTCTTAGCAGGGTGATTAGAGTAGAATTGTCATCGTTTGGCAATTTACTAATATCCTCACGTAGGCATAAATGGGGTTGGAATCCTTACATCCACAGCAGAGAACATTGCTGTTTGAAGGAAGACACACTCTTTGAAGTACCAGGCTTTAACTATCTCTGTGGCTCAGTAAGTGAAATTAAGACACTTGGTTCCTTTGTGTTTTCCAACTTCAGTGGAACAGCAAGATTTGGAAGTTGGGATTTGGTTTCAGGCTGTGGAGAAGAGCTAGTCTTCTGGTTTGTTCTCTACAGCCTGGTTAAGTTTGACTTGTTACTTGTTCTTTCTTCTCCTTTCCTCCTTCAAAGCTAATATCCTTGCCCCAGGTCTTTTTGCCCAGATAATCTTGGCTGCAGGCTGGTGGTCCTTGCTGCATTTCTTTCTCTGCAACCAGCTGTTCCTCAGCACTCTGTATTTCTTTAAATTCTCCCCTTCTCTAATCTCTACCTCCCTAAATCACTCAGGTATCTCCATCTGATGTTGTACCTTTCCAGACTCACGATCATTCCTGACTCTTTTCTAGTTCTGTTTAACTTCAAGTCCTTGAACAAACTATTTTCATATCAACTGAGGCCCCAGTGAGTCCAGGTATGCAAATAATTTCTTTATTTCAGTCTCTCACTCAGTCCCTGGTACTGTGGTTCATTTGTACCCTTTTTTGATTTTAAGCAGTAGTCCTGTTGCCCTGGCACTCAGTTCTCAGTCCGAGTCATTCTCATCAGTCAATCTGAGGCTTCTAACATAAATCATCACTTTCAGTCATGCCCAACAGCAGCTCCTTGGTGTCCATCCTCCCATTCTGCTGCCACACAGACCCTCCTCTCTCCAGTTTACCCTCCCTTAGCACTGCCTTTGGAGAGTATAGGTGAGACAGTATCTTTCTTGTCCCAATATGTGGATTGGAACATAGGGAAAAACTGCATTATGGGAGAAATATAGGATCAGTCTTGGGATCGGGATTACTTTGGGCAGGTGGAATAGTTCATTATTACAATCTTAAACTATTACGTGCCTCTCCTGAGCTTGTAACTTCACTTTTCAAAACCTCATTATCTTGCCCAAGTTTGGGTAACTCGTTACCTCAGGCTGAATTTAAATCCCTCATCTACATTATGGATGACACCCAAAGGTTTCCATGAAGAAGCAGGTGGAATTTTTGTAAAGGTAAAATAATGTGTTTTCCGCACCCACTTTATTTTCAGGAGCTAATAGTTGCGGTGAAGCTGCACCTGTTTTGGTTTGCTTCAGTGTCATGATTGTGAAGGTGTCCAATTATTACTTGTACCTATGAAATATTCTTTAAATTGTTGACTTTGCTTTTGAAGACATTTTTGAGTGGGTTTACCAACTCCACTTTTTAAGATGGATTTGTAATTTATTGGAGAGCAAGAATGCAGTTAATTGGTATTTTTGTGTAAAGGAAAAGTATTAAATATATAACTCTTCTATGAAAACATACATTTGCAGGATTACCATCTGTTTTCAGAAGCAGACATCTAAAACTTTACTAATTGTAGATTTTTTTCCCTCCAGTTTGTCAATCAAGTGTTTTTTTTAAGTATCATCTTGATGTCACATATGGCCAATTTTATACTGGTGGTTGAAACTTACATGAGTATGCAGAGGCTCTCAGTGATTATTGCTTTTTATATTGTTTCCCATTTAATCTCCCAGCATTTCGTTTTCCAGTTCTAGTAACGGCATAACCCACCAGTATGGAAGAAATGCCTCTCAGATATGCTTGCATTGTGTTGTCTCTAGAAGTTTTTCTGGAGTTTTTCTGTTTGGTTGTTTATTGCTTGGGGTTTTGTTTTGTTTTGTTTTTTTTGTTGGTATTCATGGGTTTTGTTTGTTTGTGGTTTTTTGTTTGTTTTTTACCCCAGAAAATTGATTGGTAGTCCAAAAAATTAATCCACAGAGTGGCTTCATTCAGGCCAGGTCAAATTTGCCAAACCTATCAGCTTGAAAAAATGAATAAGTTCTGCAGATCACTACTTTAGTACCAGCAAAATATATTGATTTGAAAACCAGTAAAGTGAATGTCAAGAAATATAGTATCAGAGGAGAGGAGTATCTCTGAAACACTTTTACCAATACCGCAGTGCTGTCAGTCCCTTACTGAAAAATATGGTGTTTTATCCTTACATCTCTCTGCAGGGGGATTAACCCATATTTTTGTTTTCATAAAAGAATTTTCTTATGATCTCAAGCATTCTCAGTAGACTGATTTTGATCTTTTCTTCTGGAAATGTTTTATTCTGTGTGAATTATGCAGGGTGAGTCTACATTGCCTGCCTTCCCTTCCTTCCTTCCTTCCTTCTTCTCTTCCTCCCTTCCTCCCTTCCTTCCTCCCTTCCTTCCTTCCTTCCTTCCCTGCAGCCCCAGTTCCTCTGTACACTACTCAGCCTTTGGCTTACTCTAAATATGGGCCAACTACATTGCCCTAAGCTGGCTGTGGAAATCAAAATAGGCCTAGACTGCATTAGAATTGATAGGAAGAGACCTTGGTTGTCATCCATTCTGAATCATGGTTAGAGTAGGCTGAGCTGTAATGTTATTTTTCCTTCTGACTCAATGACCATATAAGTAAATAGTCAATACAAAGGAGACCTGCATTAGCAGAAGAAACACCAAACAAAATAACCTTTAGCCTCATGTATTGGCCTGGACAATACTTGATGAAATTTTCGTCTTCTTACAAGTAGGAGCTGAAACTTAATCTTCCATAATCCTCATGGCTTCCTTTCCATTAATTACTGGGCTTCATTTCATAGGGCTGTAAGCTGGTTGCTTAGCTAGACAACAGAAAAATTGCAGTTCCCACTACCTCAATCCTTGATGTTCCAAAAAACACCATGTGGAAAACCAGTAGTGTCCCTACTACATATTTAATTAAGATTTGATAAAGAACTTAGTAATTTAGACTGCGTATGTCTGGCTACAAAAATGCCCCACCTCTCAGAAACACCCTCATGTAATTTGCAGGGATTCCATAGGATAGGCTTTACTAGGCCTTTTCAGAAGTATCTAGCCGATAGGAAGTCATTCAAGATCTGATTTTAATATTTAACTGAGCAGATAACTTAAGTATATTTTTGCAGTCTGGTAGTGTTTATTAAAGATTGTAGGTTTATATTATTGTGGACTGCAAGATATGAGATAAACAGTTTTTTTTCAGTTGAACCTTAATTTGCACCTAGTATTAAAGAGAGCTATTTTACTACTGGCTGTGTGGGTGGAATTCAGTCACTGGCTGCTTTGCGTTAATTATTGGACTTCCAAGAAGGGTGCAATTGAAAGACATGGTTTAGGAAAGACAGATGTATATCTTCAAAGATTGGATTGATACAATGGTTTATTTCTACATATTTATATGGTCTCACTGATAATTTATATCTAACTGCTGTTTTAAAAGACTATTTGAATAATAGCTGCTGCAAACATTGCAAGCATACAAATGAACATGGCCATCTATGACATGCGAGACTATATTGTCCCATCCATTTTGAACTAATTTTTAAATTCAGTTACTGTGCAGATCTTAACAGTTACATAAAAGAATGGGAATGTAGGTGGAAAAGTTAGTTAGGTTTCTACCACTGTTTGCACCTAATAGCACATCTATTAATACTTAAAAGATGCTCCTCATCTGTCATGAAACATCAGAATGTCACTGAGGATGGTTTTGTTACTTGCGACTGTCACATTTTTAAAGCCAGGATCTAGTGCCTAAGAATTAGCCATGTACGGAATTGATTTTTGGCCAGAAATGAATATTGCCTAATTAAGATACCTGTGGTACTTCTCATATGTATGATCTTGACTTTATCATCATTCTGTCATTCATTTTTCTAGGCAATATATGATAGAACATAAGTTTATCTCTTAACTGATATTTGGTAAAATATATTACAGAAGGAATTAGAACAGATATACAGATATTGAGATTAGCTGGTATTATTTAAATTAATATACATTCAGGTGGCAATCTTCCATTTTGATATCAAATGCTGAAATTTTTCAGAGAATGGCATTTGACCTCCAGGTCTAGTGAAGAGCTTGAGATTAGCAGATCACTGAATAAAACTCAATAAACATATAATAAAAGAGGAGTGGAAAAAAAGGAAATTATTACAAAGCTAAAGCTGCAAAATAGTGTACATTTTTGGGTTTGAATTCATATGCATAAAATCATATAACATAATATTACTTTGCTTTTAGATTCTGTCAAACAGCAGAATACTCATAGTTTCCAAAACCAGTATGTTTTGCTTTGCTTTCTTCTTCTTAACTTAATATTGCTACTAAATAAAACATTGTAGGATTTTACTTTTTAAGCGCGGAAGGAGAAAATAAAATAGAGCCACTTCTGGGTAAATTCTTACAGTGAGCAACAACAACAACAATAGATGGTGCTTACAGTTTCCTCCCTTGTGGGTTTCTTTTTAATATTGTATTTCAGAGCAATGAACGTATGGCTGTTACTATCAGCACTGGTGTGTTTGCAGCGATGCCTATCAACATCCACCAGAGAGCAGGGCAGCTCCAAAACCCACATCTTTTATGCTGTGGAAATTGATGGAGACAGCAACACAGCCAGCTTCTTGGCCAAACAACATGGAATGCAGTTCATTTCAAAGGTCAGCGCATATTTAAACTTGCTTCATTACTCCCACCTTTATGCTTGAGATTTTCATTTTTTTAAAATCAGTTTACCTAGAGGTTCCTTTAGAGACAGAAAAATGAAAGTGCTGAATCCTATTTTCATTTGGGGATATCAAGCTTTTTATCAAATTATAGAGGTGGCGTTTCAGAATATTTCATATCTGATCAGAAGGAAAATCCAAAAATAATTTTCTCTTTATTCAGGAGTCTTTCAGGCACTGGGACTGTTTTATTTATTACTTAATATTGTGCTCCAGTCAATCATTTTGAATTCAGACAGGAAAATGGAATTTTTATTTTTAAAAGGAAAAAATCCTGAGGAAAAACGCTATTGGAATAAAGCAGATTTTATTATTTTTAAAAATACAAATATGTCTTTTCTTCCTCTGCTAACTATTTTATTTCCTTTTAACCATGGTGCATTAATATGAAGACATATATTAAACAAAGGATCCTATATAAAGTAATATATTAGTTAATTACAGGCATTTTGTTTCAGAGCATTTCTACAACATTTGTCATTGAGCTTGAGGAATTATGGCCTTGTAACACAATCAAGGGAAAACCTTTTTCCTTCTTTGGACTACTATCTCCATGCACATATTTTCTGTATGTGTACTGTGTATGTGTGTATAAACACAAAGTATGTATTTATATTGCATTTAGCTTTATTTCAACTTTCCATCAGAAGAAGGTTATTCCTGAAGTGTATGTTAGTACTCTGGCACACAGCCCAAACAGAAGAAACACATTAATAGCTTCCAGTTACAGCTACTGGTCTATAAACTGGACATGTACAGCGGTGACATAGTGTTAAATTTTCCTGTTGCTTCTATTTTAGAAACACCTTGCATCAGTTAAAGTAGATCACAAATACATTTTAGAAACTTTTAATGTGTTAATCAGTAGCAGCCTACATTCATTGACCTGAAAGTTTTTTGTCGACTTAAATGAATTAAGCCTTGAAGTGCTCCTGTTGCTTTTATCTCTGCTTTTCAGATATGAGAACCAGAGAGAGGTAGAATAAGTAAAACAATTTGTTCAAGCTCCAAACAGGAAGTCTGTGGCCCAGTGAGAAACAGACAATACCTTTCTAAATTCTCAATTCCTAAGAAAGAAAGTGAGGTTGGCTTGTGAAGAAGAGGCAATGCATTATCTGTACCTCAGCATCTGCTCTGGTCTTACCCCGGTCATGAAAATCACTGAAGGGCCCTGAGGAAAACTGCTCCCTAGTTCCTGTTGGAAAAATGATGATGACAGAGCCTTCCCAATCTGATACCCTTAGAACATGAATATTAAACCCACTACAAACTGTTGTAATGTGCGTGTTAATTAAAAACAAAAACCAACAACCAACACTGAGGTATTAGAGTAAGTATTTCTGTAAAGGGTGACTTCGATGACACGGTTGCTTAGAAAGGGTTTCCTCGGGTTTTGAGTAGCACAGAGGTATTTTGTACAAGAGGAACAGATGACAGTTTCTGTTGCTGTACAATCTGGCACTATTTATAGCTAGGATGCTGGAAACAAAATTGGTGGTATAAGAGAGCAAATCACACTGTATTCTCTGTTCTGTAATATTTATCCAAGAAAACACCTTTTTTATTACAGTGATTATGAATAAGAAAATGCAAAAGATGGAAAGAGAAATGCAGGAGATATAGGAAAGGTTTTTTCCCCTAGCTTCTCTGTGAATTTCTGGTTTACAACCTGTTGTATAAGCAGCAGGTGCCTTTCTTAGCATTCTGATTTCAAATATGAAAAAAAAAAAGCTTCTGTGATATTTAAAGCTTATGGTCCTTAAGCCATGAGGAGCACTGGTGAAGTATTAAAGATTCAAATATGATTAAGCATAATGTTTTTTCAAACTTTTTGTTGGCATGTAATAAGCTTAGCGCAGGTGCTATGTGATAAGACGAGGTGATACTAAAACAGTATTTGGAAAAATGTACCTGTAAAATGTGATAAAACTTGTTGTTACTAAAATTCCCAGGTAGTTGGGAGCATAATAGTATTGCAGTTAGAAGTTGTGCTCCTATTTTAGGCTCCCATGTGACAAAGCATTTGAAACGTAAAGTTCAATTCTTTTTCAGGAAAAAAAAATAATCATAATAATGTGCTTAAGTTCCTTTGAAATAAATAGGATCTAGGTATATGCTTAAGTGCTTTACTGGTTAAGGCTGGGCAACTGAATGGGGCTTTTAGTGAAAAAACAGTTTTGTACGAAAAAAGTGACATCAAAGGCTGAAAATGCTATCTTTTAAATATGCTACTGTCACCACAGGAAACAGGCTCCTGTAGAAATCGTAATTATGTGTGACTGTGACATCCTCACTTCAGCATGTTAGTTGCAATTTAGAGTTGCAGTTTAAAGGCATAACTTCCCTTTGGCGTAAGTGTACATTTTTGCTATTATATGATACATGAATAAAGACAGTGAGTTAAGTGTGTTATTTTGGAGTGCTTCCGCTCATTAAATATCGTTACTTATTAATATGCAGATGCTTTGCAGCAAAGTAGGAAAATTGCAACTATGGAAAAGGCTGCCAATTAAATATCAAACTGGAATGCACTTTTTCGAAGTGTAACTCTCGAATGACATTTAGTGTCTAAAATCCAAAATGTTAAACTCTTGACATTGATTGCAATACTATTCCATTTCACATTCTGTACCAGCTAACTTACCCACAGAAACAGTGTAGGGGAAAAGTTCTTTTGAAACTTACTGTTATGGTTTCTCTTAAAACCACTGACTTAAAGTTTCTGTAATTAAAACTCATTAAATATAGTGAAGTTATGCCCAGCATGTACGAGAGTTTTGCCAGTTCTAACTTAACCAAAATATTTTGCGAAGAAATGCTTAATTTGGTTCTAGTTTTGCATTTTTAGGTGATAGCATTGCACTCAATAAATATTAGAGAGCAGATTTTAAATATAGTTATACATCAGAGGTACACATTGGGATCAAATGTATGTTGGGATTCTTTCACACAGTTGTATTTTGAGTCAGCTTGTTTCCTTTATTTTTATCACTATTGTAATGTAGACTGCACGTGAGTCTTGCCTCTATACTGCAAAAAGGACTTTTTATTGTACTGATAGGTGGCAGGAATAGAGGATATAGTGCCAGCTACTTCTGTTTCATTCTCTTGTTCCCTTCTGCACTATTTAAGACAGAGGTTGTATGGAAGACACAGACTCTATTGCATTTCTCTAGTCTCAGAGGGAGGGAGGTGGTAAAAGAGTAAAACTTGGAAAACGAGTGTATGCACACCAGCTGTGCATCATCAAGAAGAGTGTCTTTTTTGGCTATGTAGTGCATCATCCTTACCTTAGTGAAGTCAACAGAAAACCTCCCATTGACTTTCAAGGGAGTGTAGCAGAAGAAATATTTGTATGTAAATGTATCCAAGTAGCAAATATCACTAGTACTTAAACTATGTGAGACACTCATAGGAAAATGGAGTGAAAAACCGCAGATTTGATCTCAGTCTCTCAACCTTCCAAAGCATGAATACTTGTATCGTATTGTGCATTATGCTCCTGTGTAGCATATATGAAACCATGAAGAAACACTGGAGAAGCTATGCCTAAAATAAATTTGTGCTCCGTACATTTCAGAATGAAGGTTCTGGCACAAATAGTTTTAATTGACAGCCCTCTTAGATGAGATTTTAAAGTGAGCACCAAGTTTCAATGGTTTTACAAAAGTCAGACAAAAGGAACACATCATGTTTTTCTTTGTGTGGATTTTATTTTTATTTTTTATTTGCATTAATAAAAGTTTTGTGTAATGATGAATTTGAATCTCAAAATGAAACTAGGAAAGCTGATTAGTGGAGGAAATCAAGTTTACCAACGATTATATTACTGATGCATTAGTTGCGGAAAAAATCTGTTTAATTGCTGAATCAGTTTTGGAGATTTTGAGATATATATATATACACACACACACACATATATATATATATATACATATATATATATATGTATACACATAAGTATAATGCTTATATGAGTGTATTCTTGGACGCACATACCTGATATGCACTTATGCAAGTGTATAAATACAGGTACCTTAAAAATTTAATTTACAACAAAGTTTCATAGTTTTATCAGTTATTTATTTTTCATCAGCAAAACTCTGGAAAAATGTATATAAAAGGTATATGGCATTTAAGAGTTATATCTAAGAATATGTTATTGATAATGCCCACTGGGAACACGTGCAGTGAAGTTCAAGGTCTTGATATTCCTAAATTTGTATAGAAATGCCAGACAGGTCTTGGATTAAAAAAAAAAATGAAATGAGAATTTGAAATGAATGGTTCTGATCAGGAGTCAAAAATTGATTGTATGTCTATATGCATTTAGAAGGTAAAGTCAAGCTGGGCAGCAAACCCCACTTTTAATAAAAATGGGTTTAATACAGGTACTTTCTAGGAATGAAAACAAGATTGCTGAATGACATTTTGACTGGGAGTAAGGTTAGTTTCATATTCTTTCTCTCTTTTTGTCTTAGTTTTTCTCTCTCTCTTATTTTTTCTTGCCCTTTCTCTTTCATTCTCTCTTTTGTTCTCCTCTTTTTTTAAAATTTGTTTTTCAGTCCAGAGAAGTTTTTAGTGATTTCATTATAATTTCTGTTTCCCAAAGTCTGTATTTTTTTATGAAGCTTCTTCAGATATTTTGCAAGCTGTAAGCAGAGCAGATATAACTTGAAGTTTCCGAGTGTATTTATGACTCTTAGTTTTTGATGAATCTTCTTGATATTATTGTGCATTTAAATGCTGATGTACACAAAATTGAAGGAAACTATGGAAATGCCTCTTGCTGAGCCGGACGTAATAGATCCTATTCAAGAATGTCTGCTAACTTGCATCACCTCACTCTATGGACAAGCGTTTTGAATCAATGATTTCCCTCTCAAGTTTTACAGCACATATTTAGCGTTTTATATTTGCTGCAGAGTAGACTCTGGGACGAGCGTTTGTCCCTGTGTGATTTTGTTTTCTATTCTACTTCTTTTATTTATCTGAAAAAAATATCTTACTTCAAAATTACTGTTTTAAAATTGATTTTCTCCTTGTGCAATATGTGGTTGTTACAGAAGACTAAGTGATACACCAAGCATTTTAAGTGGGTAAAAAAAAGGGTATACATTGTAGGTGGGTTTTGATTATTGCTGTGCCTTAGACTGATGTACAAGAAAATATGTTTGTGGGTTTTGTTTCTTTGTTTTGTTTTTCTTGTTTGGTTGTTTTTGTTGTTTTTTTGTGGTTATTTGTTTGTTTTCTTTTATTAGTTTTCCTTCTCTTCTCTGCCATTCTGTGAAGGTACTGAAGTGTCCAAATTGTGTTCCCCTGGAGGCAAAGAGAGGAAAAATCCCTTCTTCACACTGCAGCCTAAAAGTAGTAATGGCTGAGGAAAAGCACACCTTCAGTGGTGCCAAGTTTGTTAACACAGCAGGTGAATACTTGACGATTTGAAAATACTGTCAAGATTTTTAGCAAGGCATAGTACAGTAAAAGCTTTCACTGCTGTTTCATCCTATTTTTGTTAAAAACTGATATTTTCAAATATTCCGCTTCTGGGGTCATGTTTTTTTTTTTTTTTTCCAGGAAAGGCACATAAGTCTTTCTGTAGCATAAAACTAATACCATCTTAGGCCATTTATTGAATATTGCAGTATCATTATATTGTACTGTAAAATAGCAGCATCTGCTCTTTTAAGCTCAGCTAAGAATTCTCTTGTATTTCTTGAGCATTGCAAGATGTAGATTCAGAAGATCTTTACATCTTTTCCATGTTTTTGGCAGTGCTGTGTAACACTATTAGGTGCATGTGTGACAACAGCTTATGTATTCAGCCTCCTATCAGGTGCATGTCCCTATGCTTGAAAAGGGCTTTACAAAAAGGTAGAGAATTATGAACACTCTTTAGTTATTACCAATTTATGCTAATATACTAAGAAACTAATAATTTGATTGTTCTGATTGAAATGATGGGCATGATTCACAGGAGATATAAATTGGTACAGCCCCATTCAGATCAATGAAACTATACTGATATATGCCAGCTGAGAATCAGGTCCCTCATCTTTCTTTGAATAATGGTAGGCTGACCAAACCATTAGAGAATACAGTTAATAGAACAAGCCTGTATTGAAACTGGAATGGAAGCTAGTAATGTTAGATGATTGTTTTTAGTATTTTTTCTTTCTATTGTCCTGTTGAGTAGACAAGTCTTAAGGAGATCAAGTTTCAACTCTGAAGTTAGTGACATAATGGTACATTTAGCAAACAACCACAATGTGGGAAAACATTGGAAAATATTTTTGCACAATGCTACAAAAACAACTCATTTTTTTATTACTTTTGAAAAAAACCCCACAACTTTACCTTTGCAGCTGCTGATATTATTCTCCACTCTGTCTATGCTTACACTTAACTAGTCTGATGTTACAACAGTAGCTACAGTGTAAAAGAAAGGTGAGTTTAAAAAAAACAAAATCACCATGATTCATCTAGATCTTCCCAATGAGCGAATGTCCCCTATTAAATGTGTTAATTTCAAATTCTGGATTCCTTTTGTTGTAAGGAAATGGTGTAAATGTGGTTACAAGTATTCTATTTTTTAAAAAGAAAATATCTTAAATAAGAGTTATGAAATGGTAAACTCTCCCTGGAACTACAACAAATGTTTCTTCTCATTTCTTGCACCTCTGGGACTGTAGCACTGGGAAATGGATGCAAAACCCCATAAATTTGCCAGGTGTTTGGTACAGGGTTCCTGGCACACATTTTATCCCTCACTACTTTTGTCCCTGAAAGGAGAAAAAAAATAAATTGGAACTTGGTTTAATTTAAAACATATTACTGACCTAATATATGCATGTCTATTTTTCCAATGATTGCCAGAGGTGTTTAGAAAACTGGTGTCAATATATCGTGTATGCATGTATTACATACATGGAATGGTATAGAGTGCATGGTGGGCCAACTCATTTCTATCAATCTACTATGAAAGGTCCTCTGTAACAAATGGAAGTGATGCCTCAAGAGGCACCTCATGGTTTATTAAGAGTAGTTTGATTTTAAGAACTTGAGTGTCAAACATATGTAGTCAAACAGCTTCCTGAATCTTTTAAGTTGTTTTACAAGAAGTATTTTGCACCACTGAAATTCAGCTTGGTTTTGAGAGTGCATTAATTGGCTGTTTTACTTTGTAAGTCAATGTAATGACAAGTTTAAGTTCCGGAATCTGGATTGTGAGAGAGAAGTGAGACTAGAACAAGAAGGAATAATCACTTCACTTGAACAATTGTTGCAATGTTTCACAGTACTTCACTTAATAGTCTAACAATTATAATACTTTTTATTTGTCTAGCACACTTCATTCAAGAGTGCAAAGATTCATTACTAGTTTAAAGATTTGCAAAGTTTCTGAACCTAGATCAGTATTACCATAGCTGTGAGACATAATTTCAACAAATTTTACTCACATGGATTTTTGAACTAACTAAAAATATTTATATCTTTGACTTACATTCAGATAATAGTTTCAACCAAAACTAAGTTGGGAGTAGAGTAGGAACTTCACGTATTGTTATCTTCAAAAGGAAACATCCCAGCAAAACAAAAATTAATATTTCATTCAATGTGCAAAGTTCTTACCTTTACATTTTAAAGTTAAAATTAATAAAATAAAATAAAAAGAAAATAGAACCATGTCCAGATGGCTTTAGAATATCTCCAAGGATGGAGACTCCACGACCTCTCTGGGCAACCTGTGCCAGTGCTTGGTCACCCTCACAGTAAAAAAAGTGTTTCGTGATGTTCAGGGGGACCCTCCTGTGTTCAGTTTGTGCCCAGTGCCTCTGGTCCTGTCACTAGGCACCACTGAAAAGACGCTGGCTCCCTTTTTGCCATTCCCTTATTTCAGATAATTGTACAAATTGATGAGATTCCCCCTAAGGCTTCCCTTCTCCAGGCTGAACAGTCCCAGCTCTCTCAGCCTTTCCATATAGGAGAGGTGCTCTAGTCTTTGTGGCCCTTCACTGGGCTTTCTCCAATAGCTCCACATCTCTCTTGTACTGGGAAGCCCAGAACTAGACACAGTACTCCAGGTGTGGCCTCACTAGTGTCCTTATCCACAGTCCTCCCCGTAAATCTCTTCTGACCACTAAACCGAAGTTTGTTTTTTTCAGGCTCTGATCACCACAACCATTTTATATATTGATAAGATCCATCATTTTCAAGGCTACACTTATGCTTTAGTAGAAGATTTAGGAATAAAGTCTCTATGTCCTATTTGCTACTGATTATGGGGAGAGAATGGTGGTGAAAATACAAATGAAAACAGTGTTTTAAAGAGGGTTCAAATGAAGTCGTTAATCATCTGCCTCAGAAGCAATAGTACAGTTGTGGGGAACGACTGCAATGATCTGAGGGGTAATAGCTCAGAAAAGTCATTGGCTTCTTTGGAAATGTTGGTTGAAATACTAGTAGTATCAATGTGATGAAATGTTTTGTTTAACATTGAACAACATGGTGCTAAGTAGAATTTGCATTAATTACTCACTGCTTTGACTGGTGTACTTACAGAGTTTTCTAGGTATGGATTTCTCTTCCTTCCCATCAAAAAGATTTCATACTGTAGCATGATCTGTCTGTGTAGACAAAAAGGAAGCAACAGACAGCTGAGGATCTTCCAGGTAGAAGTGCAATGATAGGTGAGAATGAAAATTGTTCTGCATCAACTGACATGAAAGTTTTCTGGAAAGAAATCAAGTAACTAATTGCCATCTTCTACAACTGAAATGATCATCATAATGATAAATGAGGTTGTTTCAACAACTTTCTTCTCCATAGAAGCTAACAGCTGGGATTTTTCATCATTCCCAAGCCAGGGAAGAGATGGTGATGACTCATACCCAAAAAGTTTGGGTACTTGGAAGCATTCTTACTTTTTCTCATGGGCTGTCATAAAAACAAGAACTCCTTTGCAACTAATGACTTAGTGCCGGTGTGAACGGAGAGTCTGGCACTGTAGGCATGTGGGAAGTAATTCATGAGCCAAGAAAGCTAAACAGTTCTCCTTTGAATTAGTTTTAATCTGCTGAGATCTCAACTGTTTTCAGCATCACCTGAGAAAACCGGTTTGCAGTCAGGATCAAAACTGTCCATCTTTATTGGCATGTGTCGGTGTCTTCAAAGACTTGCCTTGTTCCCAGTCCGAGAGGAGTATTTCTAATCCATGTGTCTGAGTGTGCATGTTCTGGCAAGCACACATGTACAAACACACACACGAGCAAACAAGCACCTGTGTACACTTTTATTTGCACTTCTTTCAGGGCCTAGCGCGCAGCTTTGTGTGCCCTCTCTACGTGTGATTAAATATTAATTAGGCTTCTAATATAAGCAAGTGAGTTCACAGGCCCGAGTGCCACATAAATAATGCATGAGGTACCCAAAGGCTCAGCCTGAGAAGCTGATTGGCCACCTTGGATTTGTATAATTATGAAGTTTCATTATTAACAGTGGAAGCAGTGGAGAGATTTGCCTAGCTTGAGGGACTTTGAAAGCATAAGCTGTCTCATTAGGGAAAAAGGGAATGAGGCATAATATGCAAACTTGTTAGTAAAAAAAAAAAAAAGTAATAAAAATTAAACATAGCTCTTTAACCGGGACTGTTTTCTACGTATATATAAACATTTCTAAGTGTATAAAAAACCTGAAATTCAAATAGGTGAGGTCTATACTACAGCTGTTTAACAGTTTTGTTTGCAAGAGGTCTTGCTTAAAAGCTTTTGTTCTCGGTATAAAACAATCTTTAATATTTTACAAAAAAATCCACAGGTAGCTTAATGGGTTCTGCAAAGTGAGAGGTACGGAGGTGAAAGAGAATGAACACACAGTCCAGGGTTCTTGCTAGAATGTGTGTTGTGCATGCAATTAAATCTCAAGGTCAAACAATTTACAGACAATTACTTTTCTAACATCTCCAGAAATGCCTGCTTACACGTCTTTAATTTTAAATGATACTGATATTCCAATTCTCCCCAAAGGTTAATGCTGACTAAATCCAGCTGTGACCTGACACGATGCGACAGCACAGTGCCTAATTATCCTCTGGATAGTCATTTACTTTAAACCATTAAAGAAATAGGCTGAGAGGAAGATTTAGGACCCAGAAAAAATGTTAGCCTGACTTCTTTCTTCTTGAGGATGGGATGGGCTGAAAAATAAAAATAAAATCTTGCTAAATGTTAGCCATTTGCTTTGATGGCAGAAAATTGTTCATCCCACTCTGTTTTTTTTACAGGTTAAATTGCTAACTAGTTCATTTTATCCATTGCCTACGGCTGGCGCTAAATGTCAGTGACAAATTTTGTACTTGTCTTGAAGAATGAATTAAGTTATGCACAAAAGCTATAGTGCTCTTTTTAAGATGAGTGAATTGCAGAGAAAAAAAAAAAAGTTGCTCGTTTGAAAAAGGATTATTTCGATTAAAGGCCTTTTCTATTGTAGTGGAAGACAGGTAGTGGTTTAAGATAATTCTGACAGTTACCTCCCACAGAGGCTGCAGTCCTTTACCAGAAATTTCTTTAAGAGCACTTGTGTCAGATTATATACTATGATTATTATCATAAGACCATTTGTGACAGTAAAGGGGGGGGGGGACACCCACAATTACAGAAAATGGCAACTATTATTCATTAACTAAGGCAAAACTGGTCTTTCTTCAGTGAGGTCAGCATTCCTTCACCGTCACACAAACCTTTCTATGGGTTGTAGCAATGGCAATTAAAACCCCCCAAAGTATTCTCTGCCAAATGTTGGTAAGAAGGAACAGTTCGTTCAGCAATTTATATTGAGAAGACCAGGCACAGACTTCACAATCCATCTGGTTTTTAGTTGTCTGGCTCTGGTAGCAACCCATCATCTCTGAGTGAATAAAGTACCTAAGAATGATTGCTACCATCATAGTGTTTGAAAGTCTAAACTGGTTTACTATCCGTAGGCTAAGCCTAAGGGAGCTCTGCATGTTCATATTTTACTTGGTTTTATTTTCGTGTGCACCATATCTGTTTATTGAAAATCTAAGGAAAGTTTAAAGTTAAGACTAGACTTTACAGCTATATCTGTTACAGGGGGGCGTCTTTAGAAAGTCGACACCTCTCACCCCACTGAGGTGGCATAGCTGATGCTCTTTTGTACTTATAGTGACTAATTTGCTCTGGATATAATTACCACTAGAGGGAAAGAATTATTTTTACTTTTTAAAAAAATTATTATTATGGAAGCGCTTGGTATTTCCAACTGTAAGCAGAGTGCAATTGTGCTGTGCACTTTACAAAAACACAGATTTGAAAGAAGTGTTGTTTTTAGTGGCACCCACAGGTTTTGGCAGATACTTTCCTCCTCTCACTGTGTGCATAAATATTTTCACTGATACCAGCTGTAGAAAGTGATATGGTAAATGCTAATCTCAGTACAGTCATAGCAGTCACAAATGGAAGTCAGATCTGTAACTTAAAGTTGAAAACTGAAATGAAAAATCTAGTGATTATGCACTAGTGCCCTAAGCTACTGAAAGATTCCCTCTTTCTTTCTCTCTACACTCGCATACTCAGGCAAGGGGATAAGTTTTCCACCCCAGAGAAAGAAAAATACAGATGATCAGTTTTCTGGTGATAACACTGCAAGTCCTGAAGACAGTCTGGCTCTAAAAAGTGATACAGGCTGAGATACATCTCACCTAACTTTGGACATATGAAGCACTGATATCTCAGTCTGAGCTAGTCATTTTTGTTCCTGTTCTACTGAAAGGAGGGAAACAGGTATGACCAGATGGATTCTATGTAATTTGAGGCTTCTGTTTAGGATGAGATGAGTTGTCCTCTGAAGGTGCTAGGTTCTTTTCGTTAACTTTAAAGAGAAACTAAACTTGGTTGGAGTTTTAGATTGCCACATTAGGGCGCATGGATCGTACCACTGATAATTTTCCTTTCTTTAACCTTTCATCTCTGGCCTGTCTGCTCACACTTGAGTTCATTTCCACTCCCTATGCATGACAGTGTCCTTCAAAGTTTTTATGAAGTATATTTTAAGCTCTCTCTCTGTTATATTTTTTCCATTTGTAAATACCCACACTTTTGACCTTCCCTTTGATAAGCTGGTTAGAGCACTTTCAGCCCCATATTTTTAGGTTTTTTTGTAACCTTGTGTCACTTATATAACTAAGTTTTTTCTTCACACTTTCTTTGCAGTGTGAATAAGTGTTATAAGAGTGGTCTTAAAATTTTGCATAGGGAAAAACTCTTACTCACTTCTGTTTTTTGGAAGATGAGAATTTTGTTAACTGCTAGTGCCACAACATTGCATGAAGAAATTATACTAACATAGATATTTGTAATTTACTGTAATGCTGCTTTTCAAAGAAAAGTATTTGGGTTTTTGCTCCCTGTTACCTATTTTCCTGTATTAGACTGTATAAATAACTATATTTATAACTACATTTGGCTGATTATGGCCACTCAGCTAGGTGATACTTTGCAGCAATTGCACTCAACTAACTGTTTATCATCCTACTGACCTCTCTGTGTCCTGATAACTCAACTTCCTAAAAATGATAACTGTTAAAAATATTGTGATGTTTGGCCAACAACTATTCTTTTTGGCATCTACTACAACCAGCATTGAATATTGATAATTTGATGTATTTGATGATTTGAAATATTGATAAAGAAACTGCTGCATTTTGGAACCTGTCATTGAGTCAGATTTATTAAATTTTAGTTACTCAGAGTAACTGAAAGTGACTTACACAAATTTAAGCCATGCAGCAGGCAGTGGAGAGAGAGACGTCTTCAGAGCGCAATCCATCCCATCCACTCCCATGGAAAAGCAGATAAAAATTTAAATAAAGCACATAAATAACAAAACAAAACCAAAACAAAAATGTCTTTGCACATATAACTCCTCCAGAAGAGAAAAACAGAAGGAGCAAACAGCTCATTGGGAACAGATCGTTGTCACATTCCACAGACAGTGCACAAACTGTACAGTGGGTTCTTCATACACTGGTGTGTTCCTCTTCATTGCCTGCTCAGTAGGTCTTGGAAAGTTACCTTACACTAACTATTTAACTTTTAGGTGGATAAAATTACATGGGATGAATATCAGCCTGTGCTTGTTGTTTGGAAATGGGTTTTTACATTTTCTGTTTTATTTATTTGAGAACTGGGAGAATGTTATTTAAGAAAATACAGTGGTCAAATATGTTAAATATTATTTTCAGTTCTGTGGAGTAATAGAAACATTTCAGTTTCATGTTTATTCTTAGAATACAATTCTGGAAACTGTATCTCCCTTATGGTCTTTTTTCCACTTCTTAATTATTGTATGGTCCCCTGGTAAATTCTGTCTTTTATTAGAAGTTCTAATTATGTTCAGCTGAAACCTCCAGCTTGGGCTATAGAACTTTTTACTGAACCTTATTATGATTCCCAGGACAAATCCATACTGAATCATGGTTTCTGATCCAGAGACCTTAATCTTTGAGAGCACTTCCTGAAGTGGAAAAAGACATACTCATTGAGAAATATTTCATCACTGTTACAGCTGTAGCTTTGAGAACTGTCTTCCCAGTAATACTACTTCATGAAATAAAGAAGAATTTGCAAACGACTGAATATGAACATGCTTGGGTTGCTAGGAAGTGACTTCAAATATGTGAAATATTTCCAGTATATACATTCCAACTTATTTTTGTAAATGCTAGAGGAATAAACTCATGCAAAAGTTTGCCTTTCACTAATTCTGTTCAGTTATTTATTTTGTGAGCATTTGGACTGAAATCATTGGGAACTTCTGTGGAATAAGTTAGTACTTTCTGTAAGGATGGGTAAGAAAACATGCTCCTCACAAGCCATACCAAGAGGCAAATAAGATGTAAATCTCTATATCCTGGTTAAAATTTAACAACTAATGAAGTGAGCGTGGTACAAGAATTTTGAGGGGGTGAAAATGGAGTAAAATTCAAATTATCAAATAAACCTACTCATATCATTAGCTAGCAAGGTGTAATTATTTGTAGTGGGAATAAGCTGGAATATTAGAAAATCACAGAATGTTTGGTGTTGGAAGGGACCTCTGGAGATCATCTAGTTCAACCCCCCTGCTAAAGCAGGTTCACCCAGAGCAGATCACACAGGAACGTGTCCAGACAGGTTTTGAATGTCTCCAGAGAAGGAGACTCCACACTCTTGGCAGCCTGTTCAGTGCTCTGTCAGCCTCAAAGTCAAGAAATTTATCCTCATATTCAGATGGAACCTCCTGTGCTTCAGTCTGTGCCTGTTGCTCCTCATCCTATCATTGGTCACCACTGAAAAGAAATATTAGAAATTAGAAATAACACGCTTGTTCCTGCCATGGGTTTTGCAGTGTTTAGAGCATATTTGTGATCTCAGATTTCCACTTTTTGTATTGAACTCATTTCAGTGTAGTTGTTTAATTTCTTTCCTGCAGTGTTATCCTTCACCTGTTGAATCAAAGTGTAAGTGCCTGGTATCAGCAGGTGCTTAAAGTATCAGCATTAGAATATTGCTCATTTTCCTTCTTTTTCTGGGAATATGTTTCCTCTCAATTATGAATTAATGCAATATCCAGGCAGAAAGAAATGCAAAAAGCAAAAGTATCCCTTTGGTTACAGAAGAAGCCGCCTGTCCTCGCTGCAGGCTCAGCTCCTGCTGATGCCGCAGCAGCGCCGAGTCCCCTGGGCGAACGGTGGGCACAGACCTCCCTGAGCTGAATGTGCCGAAGAGCCCATGTGTGACAACATCTAGCTGGTGTAAAAATGGGTGTAGGAAAGAGAAATTATGCCATGCTGTTTGTTTGGGGAGAGTCAATCTACTGCTGCGTGCAGTAAGGTGCTAGAACTTATATGGTGTGCAACCATGGGCAGAACAAAAGCTGGTCAGTGAAGTAGTTACATTAATGGTCAGTAATATGAAGCAGATAGTAAAAGCCTTGAACTCTAGTCCCTTCCTGTACACAGATTTATGAAATCTGCATTTCACAAATGCAGATTTTGAGTTCAAAATGGTGCATTTTGAGTTAAAAATAAAATCTTGTTAATGTTTTACTTAAGAAAACATTTCTATGCATAACAAGAATTCCCTTAGTAGGATTTTTAAAGTGCTATAGTGATTGGATAATATAACAGACATTATATTTTGGTGGTTTTAATTTGTTATTGCTGAATGGGAAATATTCCGTTTTCAACTGAGAATCCCTATTGACTGAAATTTATCACTTGGTCATGTTGCAGAAAGCTGGTTCAGCCTCATATTCCTCTTTCCTCTTTCTAGCATACAGTTATCCTGGTCTTTTCTGAAGTGGTGCTTTCAGTCACTTTCAAACTTTTTTTTGCTGGCTAGTAATAATTAGTTTTACACTTTCAGAACATCTCTCCTGAGGCTTCTTTGTCAGCCTGTTTCCCCTCAGGATAGCTCAGAGTCCATTTGGAAGCTGCATCTTCCCTTGCCTGGGTCTTCTAAGGAAACTTAACCCTTAGTGTCTCCTTAATGCATGACCCATTCAAAAAAAATCCCCTGTTATCGCCGGTTCCAAAATAAGACAGCCAAGACTATACTAATCTTAAACCTAAGCCTATATTGTTGTTCTAGTGATGTAAGGATCTGTGATTCTGGATAGGTTCTTTCACAATGAGAGAAAATTCAGTTTTATTTCTAGTAGGAATTACGTTTTCATTATTGCCTTTTTTTTTTTTTTTTTAAAAAAAAGTGTTACATAGATTTGCGTATGTCAGACATATGCCTGTGAAAAAATAACATGAAATGTATTTTGAAGTTGTTGGGTAACTCCAACTTGAAGGCTGATGAAAAGAGAGCCATCATTGCCTTACTAGTTTGTTGGGTTTTTTCCTTGTTATTTCAAATTCACTACAGCCAGGAAAGGACACATTTGGATCTGTTTGGCAGAGATTCCTAAGGGTAACGGAAGCAGTATACAAGCAAGAACAAAGTCAGATTAGTTTAATTTTGCTTTTTAAAATACTGTCTTGGCATGTGAAATGTTCTGAAGCTAAGGGCATTGCATAAATAGAAACTGGGTTGTGCTATGGTGTTTATCAAACGCTCCTCATCTGCTGCACCACCCCCATAAATCTACCAAAGCTTTTATTATTCAAGGGTGGGAAGGTGGGTAGAATGGAGTGAAAGCTACAGAATGATTTAACACTGTGGGAACTTAATCAATAAGAATGTTGCAGAGAACTCCCAGGAAAGAGTGTTGTTTTCCATCCAGATGATAATGAGGCAGACTAGCAGCAACCGCTGGAGAAGGAATGCGGGAGCGGTGAATCTGTGGTACAGCTTTGCTAGTTGCTAATTAATAGTTTGAGGCCACGGGGACACCTTTATGCCCCTCTGCTACTTGTAGTTTCTTTGTGGCTTGTCCCATGTGCCTCGTTCACCTGGGGTCACTGTGCTGAATTAAGATTCTGGAAGTTTATCCAAATTTAACCATGGTGCTATAAATCCAAGTTTACCTTTTTTCTCCCACCTCTGTTCTTGGCATTATTAGTACATTTATGTTATTATATAGCAATTAATCCTTCCCTATATTGCAAAAACAATCTTCTTGAGAAATCTTTTCTTCCCTGTGCCTTGCATCCCAATTTCAGACAGCTGAACTTGTTTTGGTGTTTGACATCTGTGGTCTGACTGGAAAACATCAACAAAAGACAAGCTGGATAGCAGTTAAACATGACTAATATTTTTGATGTGTGACTTTATATACTTTTAAGTGGTGTTAGCTTGAAGAGGTTGAGAATGCTTGTTTCATGATAGTTAAGTTCTGTATTGATTTTTCTCACCTTTATCTGGAGTACAAAACACAACAGGGATCCACTTTTAACACAGCTGAAGCTCTGGATGAATGATGCCATTTTACCTGTATCTTTGCAACAACTATTCTCATAGTCTTTTGGTTCTTCAAACCTCCGATGTAATGATGTACAGAAGTAGTACAGTATTGTAAAGAAGAAGTACATAAGTATAGAGAAGTATTATCTCCATTGCCAGATAAGAATTTAAGCAATGAGAATTTAGATAGTGAGGTCGATGTTGGCCATAAGGCAGATGGCTGTAAAGCAACACTGGGCACTGCAATCTAGTAGTGTGTTGAATCCAGATTTTCAAAGTACATTTTATGGGACCGTCTAAAAGCATGTCATAGGTAAAAATGAATTTGTGCATTGTTCTGCTAAGGCATGGATAAAAATTGCTACATTCACTCAGAAATACAAGGTGACTTTTGTTTTAACACAGTGAAAATGAGTAGTCATCAGCAGCAGTCCTACCAGGTTTGCCCTCTAGTACTATCACTTCTACATTATCTTACTTCCATAAGATAATTGACTTCAAGATTCTTGAGAGGTTTTCTCTAAAATGTTTTCCTAAAGCACACTTGCCATAATTAATCAATGTGAAGAACAGAGCACACAAATAAAATTCTCTTTATTGATGATATGTTGTGGCTTTTGTTGCATTTAGTTTTGGTTCAGGTCATTTTTTTCTAATTGTTTTGTTTCCCTGACTCTTGATTGTCTCATTCTTTGTGCTAAGCTTGTCACTGCTGTTGTAGGCATTCAAGGAACAAATGTGACAGCAGAGAAAGCACTGAAGTAATTGTACCTGTGTGCCAATGTGTTTTGCCCAGTTTTGCAACAAAAGACCATGAGACTAGGAATGTTCATTTGATTTTTGCTGATCTGAGAGGTCTGTGCCACCTCTGATAATTCACCACAGCAAATCAAGCTTTACATGGAAAATATTGCATTAACTAGAACTTTTAAGTGTTAAACATTTCTTAAAAGATGTATTTAAGCTTTGGGGAGGTAACGCAGATAATTTTTTTGCATCAAATTAAAAAAAATATATATAATCACTTAATCTACTAATGAGTGAAGTGAATCACAGCCTGTGCATTTACGTGGGTTCAAAAATATTTCTGTTTTACCCAGAAACTCAAGTGATGTATGCAAAATTATCTAGAAAACTTGATTTGGCTACAGAGCTCCTGCAGAAATTAAGCATTCATTCCCCTAGGCAACTTTCAGCATTTCAGCCTAAAAATAGCACGTTCACAGGATAATTTGTAATTAATAAACCTAGCTGGTATTTAGAGACTTCTGACTATTCCATGGGTAGGGTTGTTTCCTTGACTTTCCTACCTGTCCCTCAATACTAAGAGTTTCTGTTGGTCTTGTGCTTTCTTAGTAAGCAGTTTGGGGCAGAGACCTTTGTCTGGGTCAGTGTCTAGGGTAGCACCTGCTGCTTTGGTTTCCCAATTCAGAGCTGGCATTATTATAAGAGACAAGTACACCATAAGGAAATGTTTTAGTCCTTTAAGTGTCTGTCATCTAGTTCTTCCATGCTCATTCTCATTGGTGACCATGCTGCAAAAAGTTTTGATATCATGTTCATATGGGAAAGTTTGGTAACACTTTTTATGGAATAGGAGATATCTTCATAACTGAATGAAACCAGGAATAGGTTTTATTCACTGGTACACTGAAAATGGTAGCTCAAAGAGACATTTAACTTGGATTCCAGCACAGGTCTGTCATGATGGCATATTGACAGAAATAGCAGACACCAGATCAGGAGTAATTTCTGGCAGGCACCACAACGAAATGTGCATAAGCATGCGTGCACACATACTCCCTAAGTACAGTCTTTGTCTTAAATAGATATCCCTATATCGCTCATGATTTACAATGATTTTTGTTTGTGAGCCATTTGTACTTTCATTTTCTTTTGTGCTTTGACAGGATATAATTATTTCTGAAACATATAATGGGATCAAAGTGTATTTCATTACTAAAGAAATTATTGCATTGTGTTAGTGCCATCCTGACTGCATGGAAATGTTAATCTAGTTTTGTTATATTTTTTTCAAATGAGAAGTTTTTTCTTATGAAAATTTTGTGAAATTAATTGTTTGCTTTCTCTCAACCTCTGAGGGGTCTATAGCTTCAGAAGATATCAGATAAAGGATGATGACATGTAATGAGAGCAAGATTTAGCTATTAAACTTCCTTGACTCACTTTAAATATTGATTAGAGAAACACTTCTGGGCAAATATTTATATTGAGCAATAATATAATTCAGTGATTTTTTTTTTATTTTTTTTTTTTACTTTCTGAATATCATTATGTCTTCAGTAATTTAGCCTAAAAAAACACATTGTTAGCCGTGGGTTATATGAAAAAGTCCTAGATAGATGAGACCAAGAAATAAAAGTGAAATTTTCCGGCAGTAAACCGTCATTCAGAAGATACAAAGGCACTCCATGTTGCACAGCCTGTATCTGGCCTTTCCCAGAGTTTGGGACTGTTGTACCTGGGAATATTGGCTTCAAGCTATTCCAAATATAATGCTAATGTTGTGACAGATACTAATGAAACCATGCTGTTGCTAGATAGAACTGATATTGAATACATAGGCAGAAGAGGTAATTTCCTTATTCACTTTCTTAATGAGCTCAAGGAGGACAGAGGAACCTTTCTGCATCTCTGAATATTTCCTAGATTTTATTATTTCTTTTAACAAGAATAAATATATTTGCTTGTTTCTGTTTATTGCGTATACAACCATAACAGCTGACCCTACTTTTTGTGTAAGTGAATGATGTTTCTGTTGTAGGGGGAAAGATACATGTTAAAAATTCTCAAATAAAACAACCCTTTGAAGAATCTAAGCAGCATCAAACATATTTGTGTTTGAAAATTCCTTTCTAGCTTTTACTCAATCAAATGCTGAAGAGTCCAACTTGCGCACCAAACACAGAGGGACCAAGTACGTATATTACACATGCTACTAGAGTATCGTCTGAGTGTGATGGCTGTGTGTGATGCTTAATGACTGTTTTTTATTTCTTTGACTATATTGAGCCTTTGGTTACCAAATATTCCAAACATTCACTGAAAGTTTGAGGTATCCAAGTTAGAGAGCAGGGTGGACCCTCCCCACCTGAAGGCAGGATGCTCTGCGCAGCTGTCGCACGCTGCATATCTTGCTTGGCTTACTTGGTGTTTCTGGTCCAGACTGAGAACCGAATCCTGCAGAGGGGCTAAAGAAGTACATACTTGCTGTGGACATGTCAGGATATAAGTCTCGACAGAAGTAGCTGAGTAGCACAGTGTGATGCCAGTTATCTGGACATATGTGTGATATCCGTTGGTGCTTGTGCCGTAATTAGATCTCTGACAGCAATTTTTTTTGCTTTAGGTGGAGAAAGCAATACAATTAAAAAAGACATTTTCCTTTATTTCCTATTAATCAAATTTATTTTAAAAGATGATTTTTTACTTAGAAAAAAACATTTCCTTGGTCAGTTTCTCAGATAGGGTCTGTGTAGAGTACCCATGCTGCTACTTAGATTTCAAGAGAGCTGCTCTGATTTAGGAGAATTACAGGGTTTGGTCTCTTGCTTGTAAATACTTTATGAAATAGTCAAATATGTTTAATCTTATTTGAAGTTATAATACATATTTTACATTATTGTATTATGGGTGTATGCCATGACCAAAATTTGATTTTATGTTGAAATGGTATCGGTAGATCCATATTTCAGTACATCTAGAGTTTGTAAGTTTAATCTGAATTTTGAACTAATGTTTAATAGATGATTATAGATTGTTTTAAAATAACAATTTTTTATCATCTTTGATTGCTGATGTGTAATGTTAAGATTTCTTCATCTAAAGTCTTGCTTTCTTGCTGCAATATAGTTTCTTATTCCTCTAATTCATGTTGTCCTCGGTCAAATAAGAAGCAATGCAACTTATTCTTTAGACCCAATTACTGAAAATGAGAGGAGTGTTTACTGTTCTATTTGAGAATCAGGACCAAAACCCCTATAGTGGCTTAAAACAGAGAGGAGAGAGAGGTTCTGAAAACTCCATGGTGAAAAACTCCAAAAAGGAACATAGGTTTCAAAATCTTTAACTAGTAAACTAGGTGAATGGGTAAATGCTTGAGAAGTTTTTTGTCATCTCAAAGGATGCAAAAATTCAGAGAAATACTATCTACCTGCTAAAATATGGCAGCTAGCCTGAAGTAATGTTCTAGGACAGTACTTGATTTTGTCAAAGTATGATCTGAACTTAGGTATTAGTCCACAGTCTGGCACAAGACAGATTTTTTTTCTCTCAAACTAGTGAAGGTATAAACAGCCAGAGGTGTGTGTGTACAACAGCTGCATTAGTGCTTGGTTACCATTGCAAGTTAGAATTCTAAGTTTATACACAGGTCTGCAGAAGACCAACCTCTGTATGAAATGAAAAGAAAGATTTAATTTGCCTCAGGAATTACATGGATTCAATTATTATATAGTATTAATTATATATTGTAATTACATTATTGTAATTCATCCACAAAACTATTTGATAACAAAGCAGATGCATGTTAAATGTAGTATTTATGATAAATATGAAAGTTCATTCTATAACAGTGTAGCTAAATCAGTTTTTCTGATCATTCAGTTTGCAAGCTACTCTAAAGTACACAAAGACTTTTCTTCACTGTATTATTGATTTCTAATTTTTCTATTCAAACTATTTTTTCCTTCTGGTCAGATATTGTCCCAAGCTTTTATGAATGTAACATTCTGAATATAATGATAAGTAAAGGCATATCTAATTCTAACAAATATGTTGTGATTTTTTTTTCCTCTGTGCTTTCTGTCAGTGTTTATGACTTACAATATTCCTGTAATTCTGTTCCTACAGCAAGTTATTTCTACACATATCTAAGCTGATATGTCTCTTTCATGTACGATTGCATTTTTCTCGTATCCAAAGTGAAAGATTTTCAGAAATTTTGAATTGGCCTGAGGTGCTCCTGAAGTTATTCTCTCCTCAGTTTCTTTTTTCGTATTTGAAATTACATGGGCCAGGCTATTTAATATAGAAATTAGAATGCTCATTTATTTAGTTCTTAAATATTGGTTGCTCTTCATGTTCAAAGTATCTTCTTCAAATGGCCACTATCTTCTTTCCCAGGTGAGTGGAATACTTCATTTAAGTTTCTGCTTCCAGCATAGAAGCTGAGCAACCTTCTTCCTTGGTGCTGTGACAGTTGACCTAAGCAGAGCTTTCAGTCTCGTTTTGCTCACCTTTGCTCATGTTGTTGCCTATCTGGACAGTATTCTTACTGACAGCGATTGTGTAAGGGTTTTTTTTCAGTTATCTTGTCTCTGATATCATCTACAGGGGTTTGGTCCCATCTGCAGGAAACTGTAGCTGTGAAAGCCCATGGCAAATTGTACTTGGTTAGTACAATCTGTAGTATCGAGTAGTCTGCAGTGGAGAATGACTGCAACTCAGATAATAATGATATGAGCCTTTGTCAGACTCCATAAATGAGAATGTTTCCTCAAGAAAATGAAATACCACAAGTAACACAAGATGAAATACCAAAAGTAACTGAGAAAATATCCTTGATGGAAAAAGGGAGTTATTAAGTCTCTACCCATTACAAATTATCTGAAGATGTGTAGGACAACAGAATAAGCTTTAAACAACACTTACAGAACTGCAAGAAATAGATACCTCAGAATAAAGGCATAAAGTGGTGGTCTTATTTCTTTTGGTAGGATGACAATCACTTGATGTTTTCAGTAGTTCTCAGTTAAATCTGCTAAGAAAACTAGTTGTATTAGAGAAATCTGAAGAGTATTCCATTCCTTACAAATATAAACCAGATGCTTTTTCTAAACATTTTCTAAGCAAAGATGAAGCTCTGTAAGTGTTTGGAAGTTATTTAAAGGCGAATTTACATATTGCAGATTGGGAAGCTAATTGAGTCCTTTCTCTGAAACTCAAATGGGTCTTGGACCTTGAACAGAAAGCTTTGGAAAGCTGATACTGACCAATTCAAGTTTAAAATGTCATTTTCTTTGCTAAGTAAGAGTAAAGTGAGACTAGAAAGATGCTCAGAGAGAGTAGGCAGTGCCCCAATGCTGTGGATAGGACAGAGGACCTGCAGTGCTACAAAAAAGACATTAGGCAGGATGGCATTAGAAGACCAAAAGAAGTACCACAACTGTAACCTTAGAAAACATAACAAGTCCAGAAAAACCCTGCCTTTTGATGAAAAATTGCAATAACTGAACTCCATCAATTTTCAAGTCCATTTAAAGTATTTTCAGGCCCTGCTACCTCAGAGAATACCCTTTGCAGGAGCAGTAGTGGACATTGCAGTCAAAGATCACTAAACTGTCAGCTTAGAAGAAACATGACATGGAGTGATTTACATCTGAACAAAAGAAATAATGAGTTTCTTTAATATTAACACTTTGGAAAAAAAGCTGAAGTACTAGAAAATGAAAGGGTTAATCTATATGCTTTTTCATTCAAAGTGTATGTTAGCAGTCTATATCATTCACTAGACAAAAATATGATCTGTAATGGAATCAGGGAAGAAATCCCATGATAAAATGAAAAATATGGCAATCCTTTCAATTTGTCTCTAAGTGTTGTCCAGGTAGAGGCAGGGAACTGATTAGGAAAGACTGAGAAAAGCTTTTAGGGAGTAACAAGCCCTCGACAAAGTCAGAGTACATTAGCCTGACTTGCTTTTTCAGTAGCTTTGTCTAAGCCAAAATATGGACTAATATTGTTAGTCTTGCACACATTTTGCAGAGACTAATTAAAATCATTAGTACTGAGTATGTGGACATGATTTTTTATAGTCTCTGCTGGTGTTGAAGTCTCAGACCTGAATGGGATTACATCCGCAGTCACTGGGATGGTGATGTTTAAATTATTAAGGAAAAATATGGTGATAAGAAGACAGAGATTAGAAAAAGAAAGTCCAAGAGAAAACTGTGATATCATGGATATCAAGTGAAAAAAAACATGTTAGGGGTAACTCTTTCAGCCTGTTGCATGTGTCAAAAAAAGATCAATTTAAAAAGCACATTCTTGTTGATACAACCTGGAAAAGATTCTTTCATAGGACCAAAGCTGGAATAGGCTTGATGACATCAGCTGCTTCTTCTAGGCTGACTCTCAGATTTCCAAGGTTGCCCTTTGGAAACTACTATAGGTTAAAAATGCTCATACATATATACATTTTATTTTCTCTTGGCACAGAAAATTTAACATCCAGTAATCACCCATAGTGTAGCAGCATAAATTCAAACATTCTATTAGATTAAATGTTCTGATTAGCACCTTGAAATGCATACACTGATCTTAGGTGCTGGTTTAACAAAGAACATGGAATCAGACTGTAATACAGAGAGAATACGAACCACAAAGGACCAAGTCCATCACCTTTAGTTGTGCCTGAAAAGTTTGTTGAACTACCTGTATATTTTATGATCTGATGACCTGGAATGAATACTATATTCTGTATTAAACTTAGCTTCCAAGAAAGGGGCCTTTAGATGTGACAATCAGTTTCAGAGTAGACATCTTGAATTTTTCTCTCAGTTTGGTGAACATGTTCAGCAGATGTACAGTAGTAAAGAAATGGAAAAATCCCCCAGTCCCTAAACCAGAAGCCGTGGACGAGGAGGAAATGCTTATCAGAAACGAGAAATTAGCAGATGTGAGAAGTACTTGATTATTTAGATTCTTGTTGTATCATATAGGGTAATTTACATTTAAAATGAAGGAATTGTTAGAAGCTGTATCTTAGGCTTGGTTAGGCAAAAAAAGAGAACCATTCTCTAATTTCTAAGTTCTTCAACTCTATTTTTGATTGCCTAAACCAACCATTTTTCCAGCCTCAGGTCATGAGGTAAAATAAAGTACAATGATTTTCATTGTTATTTTAATTAAATACAGAAAACAGCATTGAAATATTAAATAAAGGCTTTATTGCAGTGATTTTATAAGTTTCACCTGTAAGAGCTGGGGCGATGATTTGGAGGTATGTCTGTGCACTGGCAGTATCGTGAGTGCAGTGACAACCATACATGCCCATTGTTTTGCATCATTAGTACTGTACTGAATCTTTAGGGGAAAAAAAAATGCCCACTGAGAAATGTAACCTCCAGAGTCCAGTCTTTTTATTACTTCACTTTTTTTTTCTTTCTTTCTTTTTTCTTTATACAGCACCTAATTTAGGCCACAGACAAAAAGAAAATGTATCTTGAATATGCATCACGGGTTCCAAAAATGAAAAGAAATTGGATTTGGATAGCACTTACTCAATAGACAGATATGATACATGGTAAGAAGGTGCACTGTCTGCCCTGTGATAGATTAAACTACTTTGTAGGAAAATTACTGTGAGCCAGTCACCACCACCACCGTGGCTAAATCTTTAATAAAATTCTCTTCCATATTCAAGAGCGAGGTATGAAGTACACAATAAGCAGAGTGGAGTAGAGTGCCATTTATCAAACCACAGCTAGGTCTGTAATCTCCTGCTTTATCCTTTTTTAGTACTTTATTTGTCTTTATTGTTGCAAGGAAGCACATTTACCCAGGGCAGTGGGCTTTCGGTGCTGATAAACCTTTTGTTTTAAATTCTACCTGTGCTTTTTTTTTTTTCCCTATTTTTTCTTCTGTTTTCTTTTTTTCTCTATATTTTTTTGTATCAGATAACCATCCTGTCACTCTATGGGAGTAATTAGTTTGTTTTGTTTTGGTGGTCCCTTGCTTGCTACATGTTCTTTCACCTTTCCCTGCCTGTCCTGACCCTACCTCTCTTGTCTCTATGCTACAAAAAAGGATACCAAAGCCTCTAAGACGTTTTAAAAAGAATACTCAAGCCTGTGCAGAAGACGGTCTGGGATGTATTGCATAATGCTTTTTTCAGGCTATTTGGCAAGATGGCAGTGTTGAACCATGTTGCAGTTGGCCCCTGGGTGGCACTACATGGCTAGACCTGGGACCAACAAAAGCAATTTTGGATAAAGGCAGAAAACATAATTGAAGCAGTATTCTTGTTAAAAATTAAAGACAAATCCTTAAGCTGGATTTGTTGATATTTGCTGAATTCAATACAAATACACAATAATATTAAGCTGTGGTCCTCTTGTTGAGTGAGATTCCAAAATGTTCTGTATGTCTTGACTACCTGATAATACCTGGATCACTTTTGGCAACATGCTGATATTAAGTACAGATGCGGTGGAAGGGTCCTATGGGTAGAAGAATGTGACTAGAACTGCTTTGTGCTGGCTGAATATGCATACTACCAGTCTGTGCTGCAGCCCTGGGGGTGATTTTTTTAGTACTATTATAACCCTTTTTATTGTTTGAATAGCAGTTTTATGACAAAACATTTATATTCAGTCTGCCTTTGTACTTGACTGAAAGAGAGCAATCACTGAGAATGATAAGGCAACAATGGTAATGATAACTGCATTTATGGAGGCTTACAGAATTTAAACGGGCATGCAAAAATAGACTTACAATAGTGCTCTACCTGCATCTGCACTGGTTTGGGTATATTTCATGCACCTGGCCTATGTTTGCTTATTAATGGAGATGTTGCCTTTTCTCCTATTTTTCTCACTTATGGAACTTCTGTATGAATCTTACATGTGTGTACATCAGGTTTATCTTACCCCAGAAAGATGCCATAGTGAGATGGAGAAACATAACCGTTTTTCAAAATCCACATCCCTGAAATTATTGCTCAACTTAAATATCAAGTTTGCCGAGTCTGTGGTTATGTGATTTTGCAGCAGAATGGCCATTACCTGTCTTTAAAGGTCCTACCTCTCAGGAAAAATAGGCAATTCTTTCACTCTCCCTTGAGAAGAAGTGAGAAATAGCACTGGACATTGGAAAATAATCCAAGAGTTTAAGAGCAATCTGTTGCCTGAATATTTTTAAGCCAATTCGACTCCACTTTTGTCTTCCTTTGCTATAGTATTTTCTCCCTGATGGGGTTCACAGAGACATACACGCACATATATTTGTGTATTTCCTTAAATTTATTGCTTATAGGAGAAGGCAAGAAAACAACAAGAAGGTTCAGTGTGTTTTGAGGGGAAGTAAAGAGTTCCTGGATCTCGGAGTTTTGTGTGAGGGGAACAGAATAATGCCTAAGGCTGTTTCTACTGTACATTTTAATATGGTTTATGAAGAAAGAAGGTGTACACTGTGCATTGTTCTAAAGATATTTGCGGGCTACATTCTGCCACATTGTTCACAGGCTGCTAAGGAGACTTAACTGATGTTAGAGCCTTTCTTGCTGAGGAAGAGACTGTCCTTGTGGAATTAGAATTATACATCCAGCCTACATTTTTATACACTATTTTTAATGTTTTGAAATAATTTTGTCAGCAATCTAGTTTATGTAAAAATTGCTGTTGACTGTCTCTTTTTATAAGCCAAAACAATGTATATTTTTAGAAAAGTGAATTACCATTTTAAAGGCTTTTTAAATTTTGAGCCATACATTGAGATTTTATTAATCTTGAGAGCTGGTAATCTCAATACACCTCAATTTGTTTCATATGGTAGTTTTTCTATTATGTAATTTTATTTCTTTATTCACCTGTATTTTAATTTTCTGGACTTACCAATCCATTAGACATTGACTTTATACAAAAGCTGGGTGGCAAACATTTGTCAGAAATAAGTGACTGTAGAAATGTAGGAAGAGAAAAAAAAATAGTTGTTAGAAACAAGAGGTATGTTTTATTTTTTTCATGCATATTATTTTACTAATTCAGAAGCTCACTAACTACACTACCTTTTTTGACGTATGTATATGATCATTACATGTTAACCTGTTAATGTGTTCCTGTCTGTGCTATTTAGGCTTTAAATGTGTTTAAATTAATAATTGAAATTCTTTTTTGCTAATGAAATACAAGCAATGCAAACATTAAGTTGCTTTGCCTAAGTTCTTATAGTATTTTACTGGAATGCTGTATTCAAAGATATGTCATTTTCTACTAAGTGTCTTTCTAATTCTTTTGTGCAAATGATACCTTTTCCCCAAGCCCAGCTACTTGGGGATATTATTGAACAAGTGTCTTTTATAGGATCTAAAAAAGTGCAGCATTATGTGAAAGAAATTTTACAAAATGTGCATGGACTATTTAGGAATATGCTTAGTGAATATTAAGCAAACACCTGAAGTTCCTGCGCTGCTGCCTAGAACCAGCACTTCATTACCTATTACGTGCAGTGACTTGGAATTTTTTATTAGGTACTGGTCTTTTAGCCTGTAAGGCTTGTGCATGATGTGTATGAGAGCAATTTCCAGCAGAGCGAAGCTTATCACAGATCCACCTAAAAGGTAAGGATATTTTTTAATTTTTAGTTCACATGCAGAACAGCTGCCTGCAGAACGCCTGCACAGAAAGCAGGAAAGAAATTTGGTTTGGGGTTGATTAGACATGTCTTAGCCAAACAGAAAGTCCGGAAAAAGGCATGAAGAACTTCAGATAAACCCCAAATACTTACCCACCCCCCCATTTGTTTTTCAAGTAGGTGAGGACAAAGGAGAAAGGCTTAAATATATTTTGGGTTTGTTTAGTGTCTCCCAAATCTGTAGTGTTGATATCCGTGGTTTAGACAAGATGATTTCCAAAAGCAAAGTTGAACTGTGAATCTGGCAGGCAAGGTGTGCAAAAGAATGTATCATTGCTATTGGCATTCCTCATATTCGCTAAGGAAAACAGTGTTAACAAGTGTTAATGAATATTAAGAAAAAAAACAGAAAAGCAGGAGAAATGGTGAATAATTGAGAAAGGCAACTAATAAGAATGAAAGAAGCAGAAAAGGCACAACAGTAAAGCTAGTGGTAGAAAAGAAATACATTGATTACTTTTTCACTGGCTTAAATGGGCTTTTGAGTGTGACAGATCTTATTGCTTAGGCCATGAGTGATGAGTCCTAATAATATTATTTTGGGTAATTGAAATCAAGTAGTTCAGGAGATAAATGTACCTTAAAAAATGATAGGCTTTGTACAGAATGTGGTGATACACTGGTGGTTAATATAACAGAATTAGATAAAAGAATATAAAGAAAAAGAAATTTTGAAACCCAGGACCAACAGAGACCTTCTTGGTCTCCAAGTTTCCTGTATTGTCATCATAAACTTAACAAACTCCATCTTAGGAATTTTTGCTCTTTCTAATAGAAATGTTTTCTTGGACTTTCTTTTAGAAACTATTGCCGTTTCTCCTTTAGCCAGTTACTTATCCCACTTTCAATTTCACTGCTAGTCTGTGTATTTTCGACTTCAACTGACCTTTTTCACATGTGTTGTATGAAATACCTTGCAGAAATCCAAATAGGTATTTTATCAAGCATATCAGTTGTCTTGTTAAAAGACAGCTATTGGTTCAGTCTGGCATGATCTTCTTGCAATTAGTTTATGTTGTATTCTGAAGCTGCAAATGTCTCCTTTTCTTGATCGTATGAAAACAGCTGTTGGTCGTAGTGTAATGAAATCCTTGCTCTTGCAAAGGGAAAGTCTTGTCAACCACACTTTCTGAACTTTGAATTTGGGTCATGCCATTAAAAAAAAGGTTTCCTTGAAAGGAGCCTGGCCTTGATGCATTCCGCTATCAGACTGAGCATGCATATCATGACAAATCTTTCTTCCATTAAAATCATTTACTAGCCTAAAAATGAATTAGCTGAATCAATATACTCCTCCTGACATTTCCCTGAGGAGACAGAAGCAACTGCTTGAGCAGCAGGTGCTGCCTGAACGGTCAGACACCTCACCTGATGTAGGCAACGGGGCTACCACTGGTGACACCAGGCACCAAGATACAGACCTGTGTAGGGAACCAGCGGAAGAGAGTTACTCATGTTACTCATGGGTGCAGTGGTTTTGCTGAGGCAAAATGAGAAAACTGATATGACTATCAAAACTGGCAATACTGCACAATCCTGAAATGTATAATAATAATAGTAATAAGAACAACAAGAGCACAAACCCCAAGGAACCAAGATGAGAAAGAAGACAGCGATTGTTTCTCCGTGTCATGCTCCTCTAACTACTTGAACTTCATGAAGATCTGTGTATAGACTTATCTCCAATTAATTCATTAGATAAATTTGTTTTCAAGGATAGTTTCTGTAAAATTTCTTAGAGTTTTGATTTCTTATGCTGTATAGGTAACCAGATATGTAATGTGTAAGGTATTTAATAAAGAGCGTATTCTCCAGTTTCAGCTGTCTTCTTCAAAAAATAAAGCAATGCTTCAGAGAATAGGAAAAACAAGGGCAAAAAGTCAGATGTAAATAAGAGGAAAGATTTGAGTTGGCTGCTTTCAAAAGGTTTAGTGTGCACAAATTAACAGACCTAGAATTTCTACAGAGGTGGTAAATTCACTGATTTTTCAACATTTTTTTCTAAATTGAGATACAAAAAAGATAAATAATGCCATGGGATAGGTATTTTTTAAATTGAAAAATATTATTGATAGCTATTTGTGGCTCATTATTTTTCTTTTCCTATGAAAATTAATAACTTTTTTAAAGAAAGACAATATTAACACATTGAGCTCTACAATTAAAATTTATTCTCAACCTCAGAAGAACTGATAGTAGCACTTGATTTGAAATTCTCCACCAGAATTATTTTTCAATAAAAATAACTCACGCTTTGAAATTGGAAGGGACCTTTGCATGGGTAAATAGTAGAAGAACCCCAATTTAATTTGAAAAGTGAAGTCTTTCAATTTTTGCAATTAGATAATTGAAATTATTAAAAGTGAAGACTTTTTAAAGTCTAGCTTTAAAAAATGTTAGTAATAGCTGTTAGTTAATTTGTACTAAAAATTGCAAAATCAACATGAAAGCATTTGGAGTGTTCTAAAATTGTTAGACTTTTTTCTGATTATTTTGATAGGATAAAATTTGAAATCTAAAATTACTTTTTT
This sequence comes from Columba livia, assembly GCF_036013475.1. NCBI lineage: Eukaryota > Metazoa > Chordata > Aves > Columbiformes > Columbidae > Columba > Columba livia. The sequence continues at coordinate 42,318,031 of NC_088604.1, forward strand.
GCTGCCCATAAAATGTTTCCTGGTGATGTTTGGTTGATGTGCGCAGTCAGCTGATCTTTCAACACATCTCCTTAACCACAGTGTTCATGAGTGTTTACATCAACCTTTAGTTCAGCAGAAAGAGGTGAGGTTAGTTCTGTTTGTATGGCAGGGGTACATACTTGTAGCCAAATTGCAGATTTGTGTATTATGAAGTGACTGAAGCTGGTTATGAAAATCCTGGTTGTTGGACTTCAAATAATTACTTTCATCAGCAAATAATATAATTTTCGATATTAAATGATGATTCCTTTTTCTTCTGCATTTTTTTTTTCAATATCAAGTTGAGGATGCAGTTAAATATAAGGCTATATTGCTTTCTTCAATAGATACTGGTGCTGTGGAGAACATGCTTTAATATTGTACTTTTATAACAACTGGGTCTTTTCCTAAAATCTCTTTCTTTGTTCAGCATAACTTTAATATGTTGGGTATGTCTCCTTTCATCACAGCAGGGGACACTGTGCATTTGCGGGATAAACTAGTTCCATATTAGCAATGTGAAATCTGTTTGAACTTGTTTGCATATGTATGCCAGTTGATAGTGTCTTTCGAGGTGGTATTGAGGAATTGTGTCAGCAATAGTATTTTTTTCTCTATAGTTAGTTTATATGCTGTAAATATGCCATTCCCATTGCACCTGATTGCTATTTGAATTGTCTATGAATATAGGATATATTGATAATAGCATATCAATAAACACATCTAGAAATTAACAGCTGGTATTAATGAGTGGAACGCAAACACTATAGCTCACAGTTTGCTACTTGAAAGAAAATCTCCCAAGGTGGCCGTGTTGAAAGCTTTTAAGGTTGTTTTGAATATGTGTGTATAGGAATTTGTTCAGGGAGGTGGAGCTGTGAAAGAACGTAGATTGAGTGAGTCTCTGTGTTGCATACGCCAAGTTTAATACGTGGAGAATTTGAGTGGGACTCTGTCTCACAGCGGGTCCGGTGCCAAGGCTCCTTGTGTGATGGGCAGTGAGGGAGCTTGTGTGCTCCAGTGAAGATGAATCACGGAACTGCTTAGTCTGAGAACCTCAGTCAGATTTAGGTAGAGCTTCTCAGCCTTGATTTATCTGGAGTAGTTCTGGACATGTGCAAAAGCAGAATGCTAGGCAACTTGGGAATATTAGCGATAAAAGCTCATGTGATTATGTGAGTCTTTTTATGTCTTCCATTTACATACCACTATTCAATCAAAGTTGCACTTCAGATGCCTCACTCGGTTTGTAAATCTTACTCTTTCCTTTTTATTTTATCTAATATGCCTGCTGATATAAATTATCACTTTAAATTACTTTTTTATTTAGCATAAGAACAATCTTGACTGCTTTACTTATGAATGGTCCACTGTGCACACTAGAGGTGATAGAGATGAGAGTGGATGTCTGTTTTGTTATTTAGGTAGAAAAATCTCTTTTCTCGTTTGATTTGTAATCCTTTCTAAAGAAAGATGCACTGCATTCTGTTCCATTACAAACTCCTCTTGATTTCATGGCATTATCAAAGTTCATCTTATTCCTAGCTATTAAATAATAATAATAATAATAATAATAATAATAATAATAATAATAATAATAATAATAATAGATCTCAGACTCATTTTTATACGTGAAGGAAAGGAGTGACAATGCAGAAAGACTGTTCAGAACGTGCACTATTCTGTGCTAAAGTCTAGCAAAGAAATAATTCACTTAGGCAGTTGTTTGTTTTGGTTTTTTTTCTGTTTGTTTGGGGTTTTTTTCAACAAACCTGCCAGGAAGCTTTTCCCTTGCTATAGGGCTCACATTTAAACCATTTTTAATGTTGGCTTTTGGCAAACAATGGATCTTTCTCCTTCTGTGATGGAAAGAGACAGCTCAGTAATAAAGAATACTAATTTCTGTGTCTTTCACATTCATGTCTGGAAAGAAATGTAATTTATAGAAGAAAATTACAAATTATATTATGAACTGCTTAAGAATTTCAGGAAAGGAAACAACTTCTGGATGAAAACATGAAAAAAGACTATAGTGACTAATATTTTTTTCAGAAGCTTAGACATGAAATTTCCATTATTGCAATGGACATATAAAAATACATATGCAAACATCTATGATATCTCATAGAAAAGTTTTTGAAATTGAATGATTATTCCCATTGTAAGAACAGAAGGAAATTTTTTGGGAGGTCAAAAGATGACGTGAACATTTCCCATTTGGCCTATTTGAAGGAAAGTCTACCCTACTTAAACTGTTATTAACATAAATATAAATTCACTTACACATTTGCATCACAAAGTATGTGATTTAGTTACATTAATAAAGTATATTGGTGTGGAATTCTGAGGAAACTGATATGAACTGATCTTTCTTGTAGCATGACCACAATAGCCTCCCCAGGCTTTGAAGTGGCTGTGCTTGAGCTTTCTGAAGTATTTGGGATGTGCTCCTTTGAAGCACAAGGGTCATAGCATGGGAAAAAATATTCGAGATCAATTATTACTCCTGACTCACAGTGTGTTCAAGTTGTCTTTATTACTTGTCCTTGAGACAATAATTTGATTTGACAGGCAGATTGGATGTTATTAAAATTAAAGGATTTCCGTTGCCTTACAGCACTTGTGAGACGTTGTTGCAAATATCTGCTTGGTGAAGAGAACCAAGCAGAATGTGTCACTGGTTTGCTCTGCAGGTACAGGAGTTGGAAAATTGCCCAGTTTTGTAATTGGTTGGTGAATTAATTGTATATAGTTGTCCATGGTGAGCATTTACTGCTGGAATGCATCTCTCAGTTATTAGAGTTGATACAGTGCACCTTTTTCAAGGAAAACAGGAATTAGCAGTTTAGAGTTCTGACGTGTTACTGGTGTTACTGCTTTTTTTATTATCTAGTAAGAACTGTGCACTACCATTTGGACCCTATTTTACTAGATACTGTATATTCATATATACAATAGGAGGCCTATAGAAACTTACGAAAAAAAAAAGAGAAACTTATGAAAAAAAGAGGAAAAGATTGAAAACCAGGTAGACACAGGAGAGTAGAAAAGGCAAATCATGTATGATTATGGCATGCTTTCAAATAAAGTTTAGGAGATTTTTATGAATTAATAAAGCAGAAGAAAATCTTATTTGGGGTTTACTAGAATTGTTGCTGGAAAAAGACGCTTTGTTATTATTTTCACTTTGTAAAAAAAAAAAAAAGCGAATAGTGATCTGTTAATGAGCATGTATAAAATTATCCAGTTTAGTGATTGTTAAACATCCTCTGTTACTCCTGTTTTGTTAAGTTTTAACTGGTGAAATTGGTACTAATATAAGCTCCTTATTGGAAAGGTCGCCACTTATATATAAATCATATACAAATATATGATTTTAGGAATATATAATGGTGGGGTTTGTTTGTTTGCTTGTTTTCTCCCAACCTTTTGGTGAATGATCTTTTATTTCTGACAAAATAAATTGGTGAGTGGCAGCAAACTCCACTAAGAGCCTCTGTTCTGGGCATTTTACATCAATCCAATTTTTAAATACCTATTGTCAGACATTTAAGAGCGACAGTTCAGAAAATGTCTGATCCTTGAAAGCCCTTCCTTAAGCATCCACTGCCAGTTGATAAACTATTTAATTAGATAAACTATTAAGCTACTCCTTTGAATTTTTTAGAAATATATGTAGTAGTAAGAAGCACACATTACTAGGATTTTTTAGTGCATTTTTTCCTATCAAAGAACATATTTCCATTGTCTAATGCTAACACTTAACATGATTATTTTTTTTAAAGGAGAGCAAGTGTTAGTAAATGTACAGGTAAACCTGCCTATTAATTAAGTCTACGTGTAATTAAGTAAATGTAAATTGCCATATGCTCAGTACATTTCATAACCCTGAAGATAATAATTACCGTATCCAGCTCATAATGGTCTGACTTTCAAAACAGGTGGGATATTCTCCATCTCTTTGTTTTTTTACTAGTTATGTCTTTTGGAAAAATACTAAATACAGGTACAAAATACAACCGAGCGCAGAACAATTTCTTCAAATTTACGAATGCAGACTTAAAAAATTCTAAGTTCCTGTCCTTGCAGGTACAGGTAAACAAATAGTTGATTTTCAATCCATCACAGACAACCCACAAATTTGAAGGTGAGGCAATTAAAAATAAAAGTTTCCTCACCTCTTGAATTGCATTCACGTGAAATTTTACAAAAGGAAGAAGGAAAATAATTCATAAATTGACACTGAAACTTCACTTTCTGGAAGGTCCCATTTCACTCTTATTCCATCAGACAATCCTGCAATGTCTGAAGGGCAAATATATACAAATGTGGATGTGCTTGAAAAAAAGCCCAACAGAATTTAAAAAGGAGAGTGAAAGGAAATTTTTTAGAATATAACTAGTCACAAAAAATGACTCATCAGACTGTGCATTTCAAAACACTTTTGTCTTTGATATGCCCGTAGTTATTCTATGATTTTCCTCAGCCTCTTCATGTTTATTAAGTACTGAAATATTGTAAAATATAGTGTAAATTATATATGTGTATTGATATTATTTTGTAATCCATATTATGAACTCTGAGAAGAGTCAATTGTTCTTACTAAATTGTTATATAGTGTTACTTACAATGAATTGTACTCATGTTTAATAATTGATTTGTAGCTGTGTTGTCCACCATTCTTTATGATTCTGATAGACGGGAGTAAATGATTCACCTGGTCATCCACATTTTTCTGCCCTCTCTCAAATGGCTTCTTTTAGACTGTGTGTATCAGCGTTAAGCAGCAATTTAAGACTACTTTATTTAAAGGTTTTTCCATGAGTAGTCATGTATTATTCTACAGCACTCCATCAATAGTTACCCTCTCTAAGAAATAAAAATACAAATGCACAAAGTACTATCAAGTAAGAAGGAGTTTTCCAAACTGTGTGCCACTAGTGATACTTCTAGAAGCAGTTTCAAAATCGTATGAAACCTTTCATAGACTCATTTCTGCCAATTATAATTGCTGTGGTTCTTGTCAATACGATGGATGGTACCAAGCAATTAGATTTTCTGAAAATCTTGTAGAAAAAGAGTTATGTATGGGCATACAGTATGTATTCAGGACTATGAATATTTGCTTCAGCCTGAGGAAGAACTGTGTTCAGTTGAATTAGAAGGTGATGGGAGGGAGACTGAGCTGGTGATCTGGTTGTTTTGTAGTTTCGCTTCTGAAGTGAAATGAAATAAAGAATAGCAGCTAAAAGGAATCTATTAGTGTAACTATTAATATTTTCTTATAAGCTCATTCCAATTAAAAATATTTTGTAGAGTAACTCCTTTATCAGACCTGCTTAAAAGAACCCTTTGGAATATAATACATATTATATTTGCAAGAAGATGGGTTTTCCATGTGAAAGACTCACGAACACCTTTAATTGTTAATCTTTACCTTCACCTTTCCTGATTCTTTCAACCTACAGTTTACCCAGTTTTTAGATGGGAGTTTCTGCCAATGCCAATAATAATAATAATAAAAAAGAAACACTGCAAAAACCTGAATGTCAACAAGAAGATTCACAGAGGAATGCAATCAAAGATGATGTTGCAAATCAAGCCTAGAATCAGACCATCAAAAATTCAAAAACATTCAGCTATTTGCAATTATGGTGGTAATTGCTATTTTAAAATATTTTCCTTCTTCCAAAGAAACTCCATGTTGTTAGCTGAAATTCTAGATATTTTAAATCACAGAAAATCTTTTCACAGCTGATGAAGACTAAATATTATAGGCAATCAAACCAACGTATTATCTACATATTTTAGCTGATTTAAAAAAAAAAAAAAAAGTAGCTTTTGGAACTGCTTTAAAAATCATTTTACTGCTTTAAAAAATCATTTTACTATGTGCTACTGGCTAATTGCAGATTACTTTTTCACAGACCAAAACATTAGCTTTACCTACTTTAAAGCAAGAGGTGGTGGATTCTTTTTAAGGAAATAGCATCTGAGGTATTTGCTGTGATATTTTAGTCCATGTAATCATTCCTGTTCTTTCTGTTGTGAATCACTGTTTGCAGGGAAGTTTTGATTAATATATGTAAACAATACATATAATATATAAAATTAGGGTTTCCTTTAAAAGACTGTAATTTAAAGATTGATGTACTAACGTTACATAATATGAGGCCATTAAATAAAAGTAAAAAGCTAAAAGTTATATATAGAGTGTTCGAAAATGTTATTGAAAAATAATGTAAGAATAATTCTGGTTCAAGAGCAATTATTATAAAATGCAACTAAAATATCAGGTTTTGCTTGAGACTCTTTCTCATACTAAATTATATTTTGAATATGAGAAACTGCATTTATTTTTATTCTCTGATAGTAATAATAAGCTATGATCTTGTTTCTTTTGTTCAGAGGCTTATTTAATTCACAATTTTTGAAGGATGGCTTCCATAAAGAAGGGGAAATTCCTTCTCTGTTTCATTATTGAAACTTTCTAATTGGAATTTTTCTAGTAAATCTGTTAAAAGTCAATAATATGCTATGATTTTTAATGAAATAAAAATTCATAAGCATTCTGCTAGGTGTTTTAGCCACACTTCATTAGTTATTAGCTTGATGTGTGAGGAACAGATATTAGCAAATGTTTTACCCTAAGAATCTCTTGTAAAGCTGTACAATGTAAAATTGGTCTATATGACCAATACCTGACAAATTTGCAGGATTTGGTTTCGAACACATATTTAGGAAAAAAAACAGTTTAATACTTTTCTGACAGTTGTTTTATACACACTATGTCTGCGTGAAGCAAATGCAAAGGATTGGCAGGGCAGTGATGACACAGCACTGATAGAACTGCGGTTGGATCAATGAAGCTGGCAGAGACCTGGGTGGAATTTTTTGAAGTTAGAGGAGAATTTTTAGTGGAGGATCCTGACTTAGAGACCTCAGTTATAAAACAGTCAGAATAAACAAGTGTATTAAAGTACTCTGAAATTCTGCAAGTGTTTGTTTGCTTTGTTTTGTTGGTTGGTTGGTTTGCCTTTTATTTTTTTTTTTTCTGGGCTTACAACAAAAGTGGAACTGGAAAGTGTCTGGAAGTTTAGGAGGAAGGAAAGTCTTTAAACACCAAAATAACTGCAGCTAACTGTTGGTATAAAATGTAGACTTTGATTAATCTGTTAAATATCTAATTTTGTACTCACTGATTCATACCATTGAGGGCAAGAACTTCATAAATATTTATTAATAGCATCTTTAGTAAGCTTGTGTGACAATTTGAGGCAAAATGAAGATAATAACCTTAAAAAGAGAGCAAAAAGGATTCACAGGTTGTAACCACTCAGTGTTGCTTAATCTGCAGTACTAAATTATTAAATCCTTCAAGGAAGAGAAATCTCATACTATTGAAAGAGTATTTGGAGAAAGGAGTTTTCAACATTGGAGTAAATCTGCTAAATCTGAAAATATTGTTTTAATCAGGGCATGAATGTTGGGGCTTTTATACCAATAAGCCACTCTTGTGAATGATTGCGTAGGGTCACTTAATAGCTATTTTTATAAGGTGCCGGATACAGGAAAGTTAGGGAGGAAAAATATTGTGGCATTTGGAGTTTTAAGTATATGTTATTTTTCTGAGTTCATAAACAGCTTACTTTTTCATAACTAAAATGCATGTTAAAGAGCATGTATCTTTGGATCAAATTTGTAATGTGCCTACATATTTAAAAATAGACCTCTCAGACCTAATTTTATGCATTAGAAATAAAGCTATTTGAGCAGAGGTCTTTGTTTTGTGGTAAGTACAAACCTGAACTTTATTATGAAAGATATACCACTGAGGTTTTCCCCTCTTACAAGATGTTTCTAAATCTGATATGACATGATACTGTATGAATGAAAAAGCAGTCGTGTTTTCAGATGTAAAAAACCTGAAGGTAAATCTGAAGTATTGCAACCATACTCAGGAAAAGCACCAGTCATTTTATTCTATAGAATTCCTGAGCCAGCTGATAGATGAATCGCTTTTGACAGTAACTCAGTTTTTGACCTGTGTGGCAGGGAGAATGTCACAGCAGTAGGACAGGTTCTGTGATAATTGGAAAGTGAAGGGGACTTGGTGGTGCAGTAGGTTAGTGCATTAGCCTTTCCCCTCTGGAGACCTCTGTTCCTATTCTGCCTTAGGGTCACTAGTGAAAATTCATACTTTGGTGTCCTGCTTCTGTTTGTACGTATGACAAAAAAGGCATATGTTTGGAAAAAAATGTTGCCTTTCTTCTCTATAAACCACAGTATCAGCAAGGATCTCAGGGCCAATGTACATTGGCAGAGAGTTTAAACAGCCTTTATTCCTACAATATGTGTCTATTGGGTCCACTTTCCCCAAAAGAACAGTCACTAAATGTGTTACTAAAAGGGAAAAAAAAGGGAAAACTTCTCAGTTGATATGCATGAAAATAATGCAAATAATGAAGGAAACTCATCCATAATACAAAAGCTACACTGATAAATTGCCCATTTTTGTTTGGAATCAACTCCTGCTAATCTCTCTTGCACTGAAGTTATATTTCTCTTAAAGTATTGTACTTGAACCTCTTTCTGCCTAAGATGTTTAAGTGCCAGAGAACTGCTGTTTCATATGCAGTGGAGTGGAGCAGTGGTGACATCCAGTGATTAATTAGTTCAAAAAGTACACATTACCTAAAGGTATCCTGGGAGCCACTTTCCAGGCCTGTTAAAAAGAAACATATTGCTTGCATTTACAGGTGGCAGTAAGCTGAATATAGATTGGTTATCAACGATGTACTGTCTTTTATTATATCTGTAGTGCTTACTCTTATTGCATTGTAGCAAGGGTGGTGCAACTAATTGTGCTTAATGATCCAAGGAAAAGAGCCTGAATTTTGTCTTATCAACTCCTCCTATGTTCATCTTTTCATCTCCTTCAAAATGTACAACTTTCAAGTTGCATTAGGGATTTGCAGCAATGTGTGAACACTTTAACTTTCAAATACCCACAAAAATGTTAGCGCTGTTTACAACTGTGAGAGAGCTTCCCTCTTTAAACATGGATTAGATATTCAGGAAGGGGCCAGTCTGAGCACTTTGGTGACTGAGGAAGTCTGTCCAGGAACGACAAAGGCATCAGGGAAGTAAGACCCACAATTTTATACCCTTCTAGGCAGCAGGCAGTCACAATTCTGCTCCATCTCTGGAGCAGATGTCAAGAATTTTCAGTTAACCACAGTACCCAGTTGCTTTGCCTTTTTGAAGATAATTTCCCTCTAACTAGGGGGAAGCATGGAGCAAAGATTAAAACCTACTTTCTCTTTTTTTCCCTTCAATAACAACAAAAAAGATAGAAGGGGGTAAACAGAAAAGAAGCAGAGGATTAAAGGATAAAGACAGGACAGGGGAAGCTTGAACAGCGAGCAGCAGACAAGAACAGAGCTGTCATTTGACTGATAAATCATTATCTTAATCAACTGTGCCAGCCAAAGAAGACCTGAGTAAGCAGCTACAAATGAAGAAGCTTTAACTGACTTTTTTGTTTCCACTTCTCCGACACACACCTAGTAATTTAAATTTGTACTTTTAATTGTACTTGTTTCTAATGAGGTGATTGGAGGCTTTGTTTGAGACTTTTCCTTTTCTTTGCATGAAAACAACTTCCTAAAGTTGTGGAAACTTTTAAGCAGCTTCTATACTGTGTAAGAGTTTAGATCTCCTTCAAGTGCACTACATTTCTTTGACTAGTGAGATTTATTCACTGGTTAGGTTTTGTTGTTGCTGTGTTTTTTGTTTTGGTTTTTGTTTTGTTTTTCCACACACCACCATGGAGTTGATCTGAAGCTCTGAATAAGAAGCAGAAGCAAGATAAGATTGAATGGTGATTTTTCCATATATTGTGATGTTCACAGCTAAGATAGGCCTTCTCTTCGTACACCTGCATCTTGCCTGATCAGCAAGGTCACTCCTATTCACCCTTCACACTCATCTCTAATTGCAGACCAATATCAGGAATGCCTTTGGGATGTCAGTCTCACATCCTCTAAAGGTTGATGATAACAGTTTCACAGCATAGGCAGACAAAGAGTACTTAGGAAGGTCCTTTTGCCTCCCAGTTTCCATGCAAGGCTGAGACCGAACTAGAAATGAGAGTTGAGGCTGAAATAAAAATGGAGAAGGATGAGACCTAGGTCGAGATGCAAGTGAAAATGAATAATAATGAGTTGTAACAGGGTTTTGGTAAGTAAAAAAACCCCTCAGACCTGAAACAGTCTTTGAACTACTTAATCAAGTTGGTCCAAAAAATTACTTTTAATTTTTAACTTTTCTTCTGTATCTGATATCTGAAACCTACAGCCTTATGAATAACTCTTTTCATAAATAAACTTCTGCATTATGTACAGCATATTTTCATAGTCTGCTCACTTATGCTGTGCCCCATTACAAGTGAGGTTCTAAAAGAAGTGAAAAATGTCTAGTTTGAAGATGTTCTGCTGATTTTAAAGTTACAGAAAGAGGAGGAGTACTGTATTCTTATTCTGGAAGCCTACATAAACCTTCTGATGAACTTTGTAGGACTGTTAGTTTTGCTTAGCTCTCTTTTCTCAGAATCCAGATAGTATTTTTACTTATTTAAGTCTTTAATGTTAAGCAGTGTTTCTTACTAATAATAAGCTATGCATCCTGAAACATTTGAAATTTCTTTCTATTCATTATTATGTTATTGGAACTGTATAGGATTTAAACATGCATTGTAAGTATCATTTTTAGAAGTTCTTTTAGCTTTTGTTTTTAATTATGGAAAATAATAGGTAGAGGTAATGCAGCAATTGCAATGAAGTGTTCCCATTTCTAGCTGCCAATGGAGGCATGTGTACTTCTGGGTTTGATTTTGAGTTGAGAAAATAATCTGACAACTTATTTTTACACCACTTTAGTAGTGGTGTGGATTTTTTTTTAAAGTTTCAGTGTTGTTAGGTATGATGCACAGAAGCAGGGTGAGAAAGTGATTTCATGCTCTATTTCTCCAGATGAAGTTTTGTGCTTTGCTGATGGATCATGACGTGAAAACCCAAATTGCAACTTCCCAGGTCTAACAATGGTAAACAAAAAAATTTGTCACAGGAGTCATAGATAGACTTCTATAGGCCACAAAGAACTTTTGAAATTAGTTGATATCTTACCACGGCACAAGTTAGCTTGAAAAGAATTAGTCTTCCTTGTTTGTAGACTCCTAAGATGTCTGGTTTCTAAGCATTTTAAATAGGTTGTTTGCTACCATAATTTTTGGTTACATTGAAACAAAATAAAAGTTAAAATAAAAGAAAAATTGGTGACCATGGTGACCATGTTGGGGATTCTTTTGGAATGGAATTTTCTTGATTGTCTAAAATCAAATAAGCTTACAGTACTTGGCAGGATACAAAAGGATGAAGTTATCTAATCAATGAACATAAGGAAACATCAATACATTTACTTTTGGAATCTCAATTACCTAACCCAGAATTTTACCCCATAGCTGTTGTTTGGTTAGGTTTTATAAAGCAAGCTTCAGTGATCAGGAGGTTATGGAATAAGGAAAATGTATACGCTACTTTGCTACCAGTTTATTATCTCAGGCTGCTGCCTCACAGAGGTGGTTGTTCATCTTGGGGTGATTCTTTTCATCTCTTGCTCCCACCTGTTCAGTTTGCCTGCCTCTGTCCAGTCTCTGCTCCAAATGTGGGGAGATCACTTATTGAATAACTGCTCAGCTACTTCTGTTTACCAAAAAAATGTGTGTGTTTATCTTAATATCCAAGGCATTATTTAAACCATCAAGGTTCTCCAGATGTTTCATGAACATCACTGTCCTTCCTGCCTTGGGGACAGAGCAGGTTAAGAATGGAAACCTCTCCAGACAGCTATCAGCCAGTGGTAACCCATCCTCATTCATTAATCATCAGTTTACTGTAGCTGGACTCTTTACTGGGTTGATACTTTTTCTACATGTAATTTAAGACAACATGGTTTATCTTGAAGTAAAACAAAGAAATAAATGCTGCATATTTTTACTGGGAAAAGGTATTTTAAAAAAATGTTTAGTCCAGCTCCAAAGTAATTTATGGCTGCAATTCTTGTTCCTGCTGCATAATCTCAAGAAAGATTGTCACCTTATAATATAGTAGAACATTGTATTAAGTTGGTTGCATGCTATCTGGCCAGATATATAATTTTGAGCTATTTCTGGTGTTTTATATTTATCCTTAAGATGTTTCCTAAGGTAGCTCTTTAAAGATTGAGTTTGATTCCACCAAAAAAGTGAGTACTGTGTGTTGTATATTTAAACCACAACTTCAAGGTATAAGAAAAAATTATAGAGAATGAGAAAAATGAACAAAGTTATCAATTTGATAATAGCAGCACAAAATGTTTAATAATGTATCAGATAACATTTATCAAAAGGTTTAGTTGCTGCCTACATTCCTAATGAGAAGCTCTGAGATAACAGTCACAGTCACAGGTTTACGATAAAGTACCTGAGGCTTTAGATGTTCAGTCCAACAAGCACTAGTATTGTAATAGTGTATAAGTAGGTTTACTGAATAGTCATAAATGTAATTATAGAACTCTGACTTAAACTCATTTCAGAGGCAAAGGTGTTTCAATTAAGAATAATGGAATGCTGCTAGATGAAGTAAAATGATGGCACTGTCCGTTCATTACATAAACCAACATACTGCAAATAAGAATATAAAAATATAGAATGGAAATAATAGTTTTATATTCCCCTCCTTAGGCTCAGTTCTTCATTGCTGGGAATTTAGAAATGGAGTAGCTGTGGGTGGGTAAATAAGGGTCCATGGCTTTGAGTTGACTTTTTCATCCTATACCCTTGATGGACTTAGTGGCAAAATGTTCCCAGTCATAACTCTACATGACATTAGGGTTGTAGCCAGATTATGTGACTACAGCCAGGTGCTGTACACCTGACAGATTTCAAGAGCTACAGAAAGAGTGTTAAAGATGTTTCTCAGTTTTGTGAAGCCCATATCAGAAAAAAAATTGGCTACCTCTGCAGGTATTTCTAGCTCTGCTTTGCTTCAAACAAAAGCTGAAGCCTCAATCTTTCAGTGTATTTAGAACTTTTAAAGGAATGATTCCTTCAAGATGACAACTCCCAAAAGGATAAAAACTTAAGAAAATACATAACATACTGAAATATGCACACATATTGTACCTCATCTTGCCTAGTTCTCCATGAAATGTCAAAAGAACCTCCTACTGTGATATGTCTGTGAGCTCTGCAAGACTGATTAAATTTCTATATAATATCAATTGGTGCATCCTGTGAACCATAAATTATAAAATTTGTGTTCTATTTTATCACTCCATAAAAAGGCTTAAAACTTTTTTCTTATCAGATGCAAAGGATAAACTGTGACTCTCATTTTATTTGTGGCAATTTTATGCACATACAGAAACAGAGTGTAAATGTGGGGTATATTCTTTATATATGTGTGTGAAAGAAATAGATTTTACACAACAATATAAATAATATTATGATTTATTTCTCAATTTTGTAGCATCCCAAAATAAGGGAACAAAATTAGATGTCCAAAGTCTAATATGTAAAGGTCCCTTGAGAGCAGAACAGAGAATATTCAGGCTGTAAGAGGATGCAGTTTCCTCCCTTACATTTTTAACTAGTGGAATAGCAAAATATAATCAGAAGATTGGTGTTAGAGAAGATTTGCTTTGTGACAGAAACTAGTGTTAAAAGGGCTTGTGGTCATTTCTCACACCACTTCAAGATGTGTGGTTTCTGTACAGAATCTCAACTTACACATTTAAATCGTATTCAATGTTTTTGACCTTTTGGCACCACACACCAAGAGGCTAATGTGAGAAATCTGTTCCTCTTGAGTTGCTGACTGTAGTTTAAGTCCATTGTTCAGAGAATTTCACTATTATGAATTTCAAACTAAGACGAATGTAATAAAAATGTCTTTAGTCTCATTCTCATCTCTGTCTCACAGTCTCTCACTCTCTCTCACAGGGTTTTGTACTGCAGCTCATCACCATTGCACCTGAGTGCCTTCCAAATAAAATAAATAACAGTAGCAAAGCCTCTAGTGAACATCACGGGGAACATCAACATGGAGAAGCAGGGCTTATAAATCTGCACGCAACGCTGTATGAACGTGCTTAGATTGCTTCCAGACAGGAGCTGGCCTATGTCCAGCTTCTTGAGTAAAGTGTATTTGGATGGTTTCAGGTCTATATTCATGGTTGGGATTTGCTTCAGGGTCGATGCTTCTCTTACGGCAGAGCTAGAGTGGGAGAAAGGTGAGGGAATGTGTTTGTGTGATTACTTTTGGTAATTGATAGTTGCACACAAAGTTTTAATTCAAATTGTGTCACAGTTATGAATACACCTGTGATTCCTTATGTTGGTCCTTAATAGAAATAAGCATAATTTTAGTAACTTTTTTTAAAATGAAAAAAAGCCATAGTATTAACTTTTTTCATGTAAAACTATGTATTTCTATTTTTCTTCAGTTTGTTTTTATAGTTGCTTGTATCTTTAGTATCATAGGTATCCTGAGCAATATTGTGTTAAATCAAGAGCAAACAGAAGGTGATCATAATGGAGTGGCTTTCAAAAATGCAATATTCATTTTGAGAACGGGTCATAAACAGAACCCATTAGTAGAATTTTCTAAGATACAAAGAGTCTATGGTAAAATGTATTAATAAAATGGTAATTGCAAGATTTCTGAAATTTTAAGAGGCAAATGTAACAATGAACGGTAAACAGTTTCAAAATTCTTGAAATCTGAGTCACATCAAACCAAGTACTAGTAAAAAAAAAAAAAAAGGTAACACACCACCCTCTCCCCTTAATGGAAACATGGTTAGACTGTATGCATCATAAGGCAGATCTTGTGGCTGATTTTCTCCATAAACTAGCGCAGGGGTGTCGAACTCATTTTCATTGTGGACACATCAGCCTCATGGTTGCCTTCAAAGGGCTGAATGTAATTTTAGGACTGTATAAATGTAGGTGTAGTTAGAAAATGAGTTTGACACCCCATATCTAGTGGACACTGCTTCTCCTGAAGGGATTTATTTCAAATCCACTCAGAATTTATCTTTATGAAACCATGATTTGTAGTTGGCTACTTTGTCAAGAGCTGGCAAAGAGATGGTTTGCTGAAACATTTGAGCATCATTGAAAACATATAGTAACAATGCACTACTGAGTAGTAGCCTTCTCCAACTGTTGATAAAAACTCTAGAGTTCAGGTAATTTCTGAAAGGTTTGTGGTTACAACTATTTTTTCTGAGTGAAATCTGCAAGAGTAGAAATTATGGTTCTGAAATCAGAGGTGTTGATGCAGATGTTGGGGGCTTCTGCTAGTTTTCTGGGGAAATAAATACACTTTGTCCTGGAGGAAAAAACTACGTAGGACCATCAATAATTAAGGAGTTCATCTAATGATCTCTTATTTGTGTGCATTGTCACTTGCTGTATATTCCTTGCATTTCTTGTCTAATTCATGTAATCTATTTAAAAGTAAAAATGTTATCCACCCTTGCAAAATAAGTAGTCATTTACCAGCTATTTTCAAATCTGCTGAAAAGCAAAAACCTCTGGAATTGCATGTGGAAAATGCTGGTTTTGTAATACATTGGCATAATTTCCTCCAGAGTGATTCTCATACAAAGTCCTGAACAGGATCAGCATAATACATATACAACATTTGAACAATTAGGAGAAAGTTGTTGATTTTCTAACCTTAGAAGAAAAGATAGAGACATTTAAACCTCAGAGCTCAAAGATAGTATAGATTTCCTTTAGATTTTTGCTGAATTCAGTTTTGTGCTTTCCATTTTTAAAGGATGCATTATTTACAAAAAAGAAGGGAGTATCCACTTCTGTCGTACATAGACTTGATGACAATTTCATAAGCTAAATGAGCATGGCATACAGATAACAGTTTTCCTGATGTTGAGGCAAACATAAAGACAGTATCTCTTAGTCTAAATCATTAAAAGAATTAATGACTTTTCCTCAGTACCCAGAGACAAACAGTATCATTAAACCTGTTGTTTAGAAAGTAGAGGGTAATAGATCTGTTTTTGAAAATGTGTACAATACAGAAAGTAACAGAGATTTAATTGTGATCTTAAAATAATTAAAAGGAATTTAATTGGAGTATGGCAAAAAGTACCAAAATATCTCTATATATACAAATATATTTGTCCTGAGTGTTTGGAAAGCTGAATAACAGTCATTTTCTGAGCTCAGTAAACTATTTTGCATGTCCTGTATGAGCCTTTGTAGAGAATCTTTGGGGAGAGTGTTTTAGGAGAAATTGAGGAAGAGACTAATTCTCATCATTATTGAAAATCTATTAGTACTAATAATGTGTTTTGAGAAACAATGATGCTAGTCTCATATCATAGGAACACAGATAAGAATTTCTGTGAAAGTTTACTATTTAACTAGGCAAGACCAAGAAAGAGTGGAGAAGGAAATAAACACGTGGAAAGGTCAAATATAATAGGCTGTAGGATGAGAGCAGTAAATTTGCCCATCTCCCACGTCTGGATCTGTACCTATTAAAGCAGAGGTGTCAAACTCATTTTCACTAGGGGCCACATCAGCCTCGCGGTTGCCTTCAAAGGCCGACTGTAATTTTAGATACATTTATACAGTCCTAAAATTACAGTCGGCCTTTGAAGGCAACCGCGAGGCTGATGTGGCCCCTGCTGAAAATGAGTTTGAAACACAGAATCACAGAATGTTAGAGATTGGAAGGGACCTCGAAAGATCGTCTAGTCCAATCCCCTCACTGGAGCAGGAACATCTAGATGAGGTTACACACGAAGGCATACAGGCAGGTTTTGAATGACTCCAGAGAAGGAGAGACCACAACATTTGTGGGCAGCCTGTTCCAGTGTTCTGTCACCCTCACTGAGAAAAAGTTTCTTCTCAAATTTAAGTGGAACCTCCTGTGTTCCAGTTTGTACCCATTACCCCTTGTCTTATCATTGGTTGTCACCGAGAAGAGCCTGGCTCCATCCTCATGACATTCACCCTTTATATATTTATAAACATTAATGAGGTCACCCCTCAGTCTCCTCCAAGCTAAAGAGCTCCAGCTCCCTCAGCCTTTCCTCATACAGGAGGTGCTCCACTCCCTTAATCATTTTTGTTGCCCTGCACTGGACTCTCTCCAGCAGTTCCCTGTCCTTCTTGAACTGAGGGGCCCAGAACTGGACACAATATTCCAGATGTGGTCTCACCAGGGCAGAGCAGAGGGGGAGGAGAACCTCTCTCGACCTACTAACCACCTCCCTTCTAATACACCCCAGGATGCCATTGGCCTTCCTGGCCACAAGGGCACAGTGCTGGCTCATGGTCATCCTGCTGTCCACCAGGACCCGCACATCCCTTTCCCCTATGCTGCTCTCTAACAGGTCGTTCCCCAACTTATACTGGAATTTGGGGTTATTCCTACCCAGATGCAAGACTCTACACTTGCCCTTGTTATATTTCATTAAATTTTTCCCCGCCCAACTCTCCAGCCTGTCCAGGTCTCGCTGGATGGCAGCACAGCCTTCTGGCGTGTCAGCCACTCCTCCCAGCCTGGTGTCATCAGCAAACTTGCTGCTAGTGCGCTCTATTCCCTCATCCAAGTTGCTGATGAATGGATTGAATAGTACTTTTCCCAGTACCAACCCTTGAGGCACTCCACTAGATACAGGCCTCCAACTAGACTCCGCCCCATTGACCACAACTCTCTGGCTTCTTTGCTTCAGCCAGTTCACAGTCCACCTCACTACACGATCATCCAGACCGCACTTCCTCAGTTTAACTGTGAGGATGCTGTGGGAGACTGTGTCAGATGCTTTACTGAAATCAAGGCAGACCACATCCACTGCTTTGCCATCATCTATCCATCTCGTTATGTCTTTGTAAAAAGTTATGAGGTTGGTCAAGCACGACTTCCCCTTGGTGAAGCCATGTTGACTGCCCCCTGTGTTAAAAAAATAGTAGATGACAGTTCCTAAATGGGTCACAGAAGAATTTGTATTAGGAGTGAGAGGTGATAATAGGTGAGATAATTACAAGGTGCAACTGTTTACTCAGCTATCTAACAGCTAACTACCTGTAATTAAGCAGCAGCTCCAGTGCTCTATGACAGTGAGTTAGTGTAAATACTTTCAGATGGTCGTTAACAGCTTCTGCTCTGCAGAAATTGAGCTGCTGCTGACTCAGAAAGTTTCATGGAGACTGGCGAGACAAAAAGAGGTCATGATTTTCTAGAAAATCTGAGAACTACTACATTAAGCTTCACCTTTTCTCAAATATTCTAGTCTTCTGATTTTACTTCACAAGGCTTGACATTTGTGGTTTGCTTTTACAGATCATAGGGTCTGTTCATACATTAACTCTGCCCGTAATTAGGTGAGTGAAGATTGCAAGCACAGCAAGAATTGCTTTCCCCTCTGTGGCTGAAATTCAATTAATGGTGGTGTTCTCCTGCATGGTAGCTCAGGTATCCACTCATAGGCGGTTCAACAGCTCTATTTTTAATTTGTTGCTTACAATCTGCTTTTGTTTCTCATATTGCTTATGAAAGTCTATGACAGCCAGTTTCATGTGAACGCTGGGAATAAGTCTTATGCTCCTATTCTTTATGAAGAAAATTATCTTTCTGTGAGTATCCAGACTCTTGTGTTTGATTTCTCTGAGCCAGTTATTCAAAGAAAGCATGGACATGTAGTTAGAAAAGTATTGTTAGTAGGAAAGCTTTTAGTGTTGTATCAGTAAATGTCTCTCCCATGATCCCCTTCCTGGTTCCTTTAAAGTTTTTCTAGAAGATGCTGGCTTGACTCATTGTCTACGATTTTGTAAGATATCCTGATGTGAAATACAAGTGAATGCTGTCTCTTCTGATGTGTTGGTATATATCCTCAAGGGAGCAGAAAAGAGACTGCAGTTTAGTTGAGCCTCTGTAGCAGTTGGCTCTCTTGTTCTCTGTGGGGAACTCTGGAATGGGAAAGGCAGCCAGTCATGCATGCTATAATTTACATCTGATTGATGAAGGGTTTAGATTCACAGGAACAATTTGCACTGGGACTCCTGTGGGCCTAAAACTGAAATATTTTGCCACTGCTATCCAGCATTAATTTTTGTCTTGATCAGTCTCATATCTTTCCACATCAAGTTCGTTTTCAGAATTAACCCTTGAAGTTATATGTTTAAATGATGGTTGGTAGTCCTTATTTCCTGTGTTAAATAATCAAGTAAGTTAAGTTGTAGCTGAAAACACTGCCATTCTAATAATCAGAAAAATACATTGTATGGGAAAAAGTACACCATACTGTATTTGCTATGCTTGTGGAGTCAATTAAATGGTTATTTTTAAAATAACCAAATATCTGTACATTAATTCATGAAGTTCTTCAGAAAATACAGAGTCTTTAAGCAAAAAGCCAGCATCAGATAAAGGCTTTTAGACATCTCATAAAGAACAAGAAATTTATATATTTTTAATCAAATATAATTAGGCCAATAAGGTATTTGCAGTAAGTTCTCAAATGAACATGCATACTAAATGAGACACTGTCAATACTTACCAATTTGTAAAATACGTTTGTTACATAGTTTATACTACTATGGTACCAAAAATATAGCTCTTGTTGCCCCAGGAATCCCTGCAGCTACCATTAGGCAGGTTTTGCTCTGACCTAGCATTTGCCACACTAAAGCTACACGTCTAGAAGCTTCTTGAAGTTAAATGTTTTTTTCATTTCTTTATTTTTTTCCTAAACTTCACTATTTTCGAAGTGTCATGGCACAGTGAAGGGAAAATGACAGTCTTTCTATGCAATGCAAGAATAATCATATACTATTGTTTGTAAAGGCATAAATATTTTTTTCATTTAAACATGCCTTCAAAATTAAACACCAGAAAATTCTAATTCCTTATGTATATTTCCCGACTAGCTGAACATGTAAATATATAAAATTGCCGTAAAACTTATTAATGGGCATTTGTTTACATATTTTTATCTCAATTATCTATGCCCATAGGACCCATTCAATCAATTTTTCACTAAGTAATTTTCCAAATATAATTACTGTTATGGGTAG
Organism: Columba livia; assembly: GCF_036013475.1. NCBI lineage: Eukaryota > Metazoa > Chordata > Aves > Columbiformes > Columbidae > Columba > Columba livia. Next base: position 42,338,207 of record NC_088604.1, read on the forward strand.
GTCTATGAACAGCAGTGTCATTTACACTATAGTTCACTAATTGCACTTCTAAGCCATTATAATGAATTATACTTGCACATTCTTCAAGAAGATCAGTTAATGCTAATCACTTCTATCACATATATCACTTAGAAGACATCCATCTATAACAGCATTTTCATTTACAGCCTCATTCCCTTTTAATTTTCTTGCATTGTAAGATTTGGCCATAAATGTATTGTGTGTGCTCACATAACTAGTTAGCCTTGTAAACTTAGTAATAAAAGTTGAGTTTTAAAATTTAGAAGATGCTTTTTTTCTATTTTTGAATAAACTTAAGATGGAAGCTATTAGTTTTGTGATTATTAGAGGTACAGTTCTGGAACACTAGTTCAGGAATTACTGGCTATACAAATGACAGACATAAATAGTTCTAGTATGAAACTTGATATATTTATGAATGAGATGTATAGGGCAGATTACTTTTTATGTTAGGTGACTAGATTTGTTGACCCAGATGCTTTTCTAGACCTTATTTTTTGTGCTTTAACAAGACAGAGCAGTAGGTACTGCAAAGTAAGGAGCTGAATGCTTTTGTCTGACTAATCTATAGGCTGAATGTGTAGATGCAGGCAGTAAAAAGATTCCTTTGTAGGATAAGAGATGCTGAAATAATGATCTCATACTTGCACAAAATCCTTCTCACTAGTTTGACAAGGGAAGTGTCATTTCTAAAGATGTAGTAAACTTTGCTGAGGATTTAGGTACAAGAAGCCCAGTTGTCCTAAGTGTGAAAAAAGAGCTGCCACCTCTTCTCTCCTTGTTATCACAGAATATTAAGACAATGTTTCACTAGTAGCTTACTGGAAGTTCTAAGAAGTTGTGGTAACACATATAGCAAGAATCTAAAAAACTAAACATGAATAAAAAACAAATTGATGTACCCATGCTACATCTAGTATAAACAGCAGTTGCTAATTGATAATATCAAGATAGTTGTTATGGTTGAAATCCTCATAAAATTTCTATGATACCTAAGCTGGATGTGTCTTTACTCAAATTTAAATTTCTAAGGGGCAATAGTGAAAAGAAACAATTTATGTATAAAAATAAACTATTTTTATGAAAATATCAGAAATATGAAAAAAGTGGTTTCTTGTTTAGGTTTCCAAGCTGAAGAAAAACATGGGCTGAAAAAAATAAAATCTGTTTTTCAACTCCAAAGTTGCAGCTTACTATAAAATAAAAATTAATGATGAAAATGAAGGTCCATGGTTAAAAAATATAATTTGAAAGGATGTAATAAATTATTTGTGGAAAAATTACCATATAAGTAAATGTGACACAAAGGAGTTTTATAGTGTTTGAGTAGTATAACTTCCTTGAGAGGAATCACACCCAGCAGTAACTGAACCAGCTTACTTTACAGGTGGAGATAAAAGGGGTAATTGTGTTTTAAAATTCTTTTGTGTGTGAGTGTGCTTAATACCTCTAATGGAAGGTGCCGACTAGACATTCCAATTCATTAAGCAATTCCATTGACCAGTTTACCACATCAGTTTTATCCATAGTTGTTGACATACATTCAGTAAATTTTGGCATCTTAACGCAGGATGTACAGTTGCCTATTCAGTAAAGCTAGGGGATTGTCATGCTGGCTGACTCCTAGACCACATCATCTCCAACTCATATGGAAGAATGTAAGATAATTTTTAGTAGAAAAGTCAAATACCTGGTGAATTTCTTAACCGTAAATAGAAGATAAAGTGATAAAGAGAGGGAAAACGAGAATACTAGTTTGCATAACAAGGGAGGAAGAGGCTATGAACCATAGAGAAGAGAACTGCACCTGGGAGATGAGGTAAAGCAGCTGTACAGCAGACCAATCCCTGAAAGAAACCTGTTTGAGGGAGGTGCTACAAATACCCTCGAAAACCAGGCAGAGTCAGTCTCACATAGCTGGGGTCTGATGGTCAACTAGAATAAGGTGCCCTGGAAAAATTCCCAAAGAAGATATTTTCCATGAACTATCTTCCAGCTGCCAAACATTGAAATGTGGATCTTGGATTATAAATCAATTTTATGGGAGCAAGGAAAAATCCACCATTTTTCTCTATGTCAGGAGAAATCTGTATAACATCCAATTCTTAGAATTTCTACTAAAGTTTGTCCTTGTGCTCTCTTATAATTTTACTTTTTTTAGTTACATATAGATTTTTTTTTTTCCTCAATATTAGCATCTTGGAGCAAGTATTTTGCTAAAAACATCTCAGTTATATAACATCTCATTAGTCCAGTAGTTTGTGGGGGTTTTAAAATTTATTTTATTTTTAATATTTGCTAAATGTTATTTCAGCTGTGAGTTTAAACTGCATGGAGCTACACTTCCCTGGAACAGGTGGGAGAACATTCTGTTATATATGCACTGCATTTCCCCTAGTTTGTCTACCCCAGAGTCTGTAGCCACAAAATATGCAGTATTTTCAGGCTAGGCAAGATACAGATAGGGAACATGCTTGGGGTGCTTTGACATCTGAACGCAGTCCATGAGTCCAAAGCAAAACAAAGTTTTAACTCTTCTAAAGCTAAGTAATTGATTAAATAGCTGAAAGTGAGGGGTGAGTGAAAGAAGATGAGAGAGTGTTTTAGCTATAGACAGAAATATCCACAGGATCTGTTTTTTTTCTTTTTCTGCTCTGGAGTCCTGCTCTATTTGGCACAGATCCATGACTGTGAAAGGTCCACTCCCGTGCCCATTCTTCATCCTTTTCTAACTGTTATCCACTGACAGCATATACCTGGTCTCTGAAGGACGTACTGTCAGAGAGCCCGGCATGCATGATAATAGTTTAAGTGTTCTGGCTAGACCACAGACTATGCTTTTAGGCTCACTGTGTGAAACCAAGGCAATCTTATTCTGACAAGTAGCCCTAAAAACACCCATACCATATATTTGTAGTCATTAAACCACATTTGCAGTATTGTAACTTTTCTGTGTAGTTCATAGTTCTAGTTAACATGGAATAATCATAACATGAGAATGCTTGAAATACGTCATAGCAAAGGCATACATAGAGCAGCATCTCATTTATAAAGATGATGGGTAATGGATACTTCAGGAAGACAAGAAGAACATAACAGAATTGCTGTGACTCTAGTATTTTCAGCAAACAGTGCTTTAGGGCTTGCATGAGTGAGAGGTTGCAGTTGGACTATTGTGTTTAATAACTGACAATGTACCTATTCTCCATCAACTAGTCTAGTGCTTCTTGGAAGCCATTTACACTCTTGGCCTCTAGAGATTCAGAAAGAAAAATGGCATCTCCACAGCACATTGTGCATTGTAAAATCTGTGCATTTTTTTTAATCTATTGTTTGATGGTGTCACTGAGTGTTCATAGTTTTAGTTTTATGAGACATAATGACTTATTCCAGCCTCCTTTTTTTGCCTCTCTTTATGACTTTGGATTTCTATTATATTACCACTCAATCTTTACCTCTGTTTTGGGTCCTAGTCTCTTAAGTTTTTGCTAGTTTGAAAGCACTTCTGTACCTCTGACTGTTCTTGCCTTTTTCAACTTGTTATTCTTTTATTTTTTCTTTAAAAAGGCAAAATCAGAGTTACATGCTGTATTGACAGAGTAGATGTATTTCTTGAATAGTGCACAGTGATGTTTTCTGTTTTACTGTAAATTTATTTCTTTTATTTTACTACCTTCTTTATGACCACTGCTAATCAGTTCATGAAACTGAACTGCCTGACTAGTTTGGTGGCTGAGGGAAGAACAATCTGTGTTTATCTTTAGTAAGGCTTTTGACATTGTCTCCACATAGACAAAAGGGCAAAGTATGGGTGCAGAGGATTGTGATCAGTGTCAGAAAGTCCAGCTGGAAGCAATTCACTAGTGGCGTACCTGGTGGTGTTCATCGGAGGTTGGTAGTGGGGCCAGTACTTTGGAATACTTTCATTAATGACCTGAATGATGAGGCAGAGTGTGCCTTCAGGAAGTTTGCCAGTGATACAAAACTAAGAGCTGTGCTCCCATTCAGAGGGACCTGGACAGGCTGAACAAAGGGGTCTGAGATGAATCTCATGAAGTTTGACAAAGGGAAATGCCACATTTTGTCCCTGGGAAACAATAACCCTCGGCACCAGTACACATTGGCAGCTGGCCAGATGGAAAGCAGCTCAGCAGAGAAGGACATTAGGGTCTTGGTGGGCAGCAAACTGACTGTGAACAAGAAATACACTGTCACAGCAAAGAAGGCCAACAACATCCTGGCCTGCACTGGGTACACCATTGGCAGAAGGCTGGGGTGGGTGATCCTTGCTCTCTACTTATCACTGGTGAGACACATCTGGACTGCTGGGCCCAGTTTTGGATGACTAAGGGATTGGGGCACCTTTCACACAATTTTAAAAGGCCATAAGAGTTGGTGTTGTTTGACCTCAAGAAAAGAATCTAAACAGTTCTGTGTTTATGTGAATTATCTGCATTGTCTTCAAAATCCTTCCTGAGTGGCAATCAAGAAGTCTGTTTAAAGCCATTTTGACTTTTCCACCTATGTTTTTTTGTATCTACTGCTTTGCAATCCATCCTCTATTTTATCAGTTGGTCACTCAGTGGTGTGAATTGGCTGGGTACTGAGAGCATAAAAATAAACTTCATAGGAAAGAGCCTGAACTACCAGAAGGACATTTCAGAGTAGACAGAGACAGACTCTTCTCAGAGCTACGTAGTGAAAAGATCAGATGTGTGAAAAGGGAAAATCCAATTAGACTGTGAAAAGTTGTTTTATTATGTGGTTTTGTTTTGTTCCATCAAGGGTGATCAAATGCTGGAACAGGTTGCAAAGAAGTTTTGTAACTGTCATCCTCGGAGATATTAAAAATTCAGCCAGGTGACTGGATCTGACTCCAAAATGGTGCTACTTTAAGTGGGAAAGGATGAGCCTCTAGTTTAAATTATTTTGTAATTTTGTACTCTTTCTGTAACTGTTTATAGTCAGCAGAAGATATGGTATGTAGAATGATGTTGGGTCATCCCATTGCTTTTTCACCTCAATATTTGCCCCATTTTTAAGATTAGGTTTATGATTAGATAGCCTCTCTTAATTTGGAATATTGTTTGCTGTCTTTTAATCAATATTAAATTTCTAAAAGTACCTTCTATTTTATCTTCCAATTATTGCCGTTTGCTTTTTAAGTCCTTTTGTGAAGAATATATACCCAAGAAATCACCTGTATGATATGTCTCAAAAATCTGTAATAGATTTTTGAAACATCGATTCTCTTTACAAAAGCTCTGCTTTCTGGTGCTCCATGTGTTTACTAACATATTCATCATTTTAATTTGTAGCAGTTTGTTTGATAAAGAAGTCAGACTTTCTAGTCTTTAGTTCCCAGATCAACTCTGGAGACATTTTAATGAATTGCTATTATATATACCATCTCCCTTTTCCTTGTACCAAACCAGATTTAAACAGTGATTTAAATACCACAGAAAATAGATCAGAAATGTTATGTGTGAATTCTTTTAAAAGTATAGGCTGTTATTTCTGACTCATGGTGATTCTTTAATACCCAACTAATCAATTTGTTCAAAACATCTCTCACATTATTTCAATTTAGATAATTTTTTAGGCTTTTCCCTGGCAAAGAATTACTCTGATTCAGGAACTTTGTGCTTGCTTCTCTGGTGAAGGTGTGATGTTGGATTCATGGGGTGAATGCTAATTCTGCTGAAGTTTTAATTTTAGGAATACAGAATTCAGTGTTGCTGTATATCCACTAAGTGCTGTTAAGTATTTAAATGCCATAAATCTATGTTACAGGTGTACCCCTGATGTAAACTGACAGTGTGGGGAGTGAAAGTTACTTTATAAAGCAGTGAGGGCTGGGGTGTTTTGCATATATTTATTCTTTAAGACCATTAACACAACTGAAAAACAAAGCCAAGGGTATTCAGTGACTGAAGTATTAAAAAAAAAAAAGAAAGGAGAGCCTAAATTAAGCTTAAATTTAGCATTGTGCCCATTCTGCACAGTTATTGTCAAGTAGGAAGCTCTGTAAAATATGGAAAGAAGTTAGTAATATGTCAGCAAATAACCTACGAAATAAATTTAGTAATTGTAGGATGCACTTCAAAATAGAAAACAGGGTTATTTTAAAGTAGTACTTGATACTGAATATTTCTAAGGTCATGCAAAATAGAAGGAGATTAGTCAAGAGGAATTCTAGTAAATCATTTTATTATAGAAGACAAAGGAAAGAAGTTGCTTGGAAATGAAGAAGAAACATTTACATGTGTAAGAATCCTACTGCGAACAGGGAATCAGGAGATCTGTCTAATCCGTGCATCATTCAGCATGCAGGCTAGTACAGAAATAAAAGAGCATTAATTTAAGCATTTAGGAGAAATGTTAGGGTTTGAATTTGGTTTCATCTTGTCTTTCTCAGTCCAGTACTTCACTGTCTCTTTCCCAAACTGCATACCATTAGCACTTCTGTATTCTAATCTCTCCCTTGCTGCTTAAAATTATCACTCTTTTATTTCAAATATGGCTTCTTATCCTCTGCTCTGCTAATTGGCTTTATTACCCTCGACCCCTTCTTGCCTCCACTGCAGGCAGTTTGACATTTTTTCATCACCTAATCCCCACTTTTCACACCTCTCCCTTCTCCTCCCCCTGCTCCCCACATTTGCTTCCCTCTCCTCTTTTGGTGCATTCAGAGCTGCAGAGAGCTTTTCAGCAGATATTCAAACCCCTGGAGAAATTCAAAGAGATCGAAACGCAGCACAGGAGCTAGGGCTGTTTTCTTCTGGGCTGCCAAAAGCATAAGGTAACATTCAGAATGAGGTCACTGTACTGTGATCTCATTTCGAATTGGATTTGCTTATGGGGCGTAGGAAGCCTGGTAGGGAGAGGATATTGTTTTGCTAGTTAGCATTACATCAACAGACTATGAAAAAACGTAGGCATTTGCTTTCATTTCCTAATTTATAAATTTGTGTGTCAAGAGTTTAAAAAAAGTAGGAGGAGATAATAAAAGAAAGGCTTAAGCTATGCATGGACTGGACTTGCAGCAGCCAAGTGTAGCATGTATGTACAGTTACCAAAACAAAATGAAATATTTGAGAAGAGTATTTTGCAGGATAACTATGGATGCTTGAAAAGAATGCCAATGATTTTAGCGCTGTGAAGAGCAAGATAGAATTGGCAAGAGAGAGCATGGCACAACTGAATACTTCAGAAACTTCCCTGCAGAAGGTGCTGCCAACAGGCTATTCAGGAAGAATGTGGCATTCTGGTATTCACCCTGATTTCTCTCTGTCAGTTCTTAACAAATAAATGTATGATCTTTCCGATGAGAAAGACAGAAATAGATATTTCATGCCCCAAAGAGCCTACATAATGTAAAGAACAGGGAAGCAAGATACACTGGAAAGCTGTACCTGGTGGCAATTAAAACTTTTCTCTTTGAAAACAGCATAATCATTAATCCTGCACCATAAGTGGTATTTCGGTGTAGGGGAACTGGCAGGAATTGCAGTGATTCAAATGAGAAGTGGCTGGTGTATTAACTTTGAAACTGGTATTGAAACACAAGGCAGACTGTGAACTAAAATGTGGGCAGCAGCAACAGAAGAAACAGCAGAATGTGATGAACTTTGCTGGTAACCTGACTAAATAGTGAGTGGGAAAAATTAAAAATCAGAGAGAGAGAAAAAGAAATCCAAGTATAGGGAGAGAAAACACTCTGCTGAGCTTTGGAGAAAGAGCAATATTTGCAATGTACCTTTCAGAGTGGCTGAGTGATCCTCAGCTTCAGTGTGTGAAGAACTAAACCCTGTTTGGGGCGAGGGGCTTGCACATAAGAATATTTGCTCCTGTGATTAAACATCATAATCATAAACATAGAGGAAGCAGCAGAGTTAGGGTTAGTTTTTTGGGTTTTTAACAAATAATTTTTACAAATCTTTTACCATTATCTTTTGAAGGAATATATAATCTCTGGTGATATATGGGTTGTAAGAACATAAAATGTTGGAATGTGTATTTCAGAAATTTAATTTAAAAATATAATCAATAACTAAAAAAACCCTTTTATTTTGTTAGAATTATTTCTTGAATATCCATTTTAAACTATGTCTTTCTGTGTCATACATTATTTTTCAGTCTCAAAAAGAAAGATTGCTCATGTAAATTTTCATTTGTGATTATAAGCTAGGGCCATTACTGTAAAGAAAACTACTCTTTTTAGCAATGCAGGCTGCAAAAAAATATCCAGCAAAACTCCTTTCTGGCTGAAATCAATAATAAAATAAGTCATTTCATACAAACACACATCTAAAGCTTTCATGACAGTCTAAAAAACGTAAAAATGCCTGCAGAGGATATGAGTTTATTGAATTTTCTTACTTTACTGTTTCATAGACTCCATCCTAACCAGATGGTATAATCTGATTGTATCAACCTAGAAGTATATAGGATTTTATTTTAATGTTAAAAAGGTCGGTAGCTTTGGAACTTAAATTCTTTCTGTCTTCTATACTGCACTAGAATCTCAGCACTGAAGTATTATCAGATAACCCTGATAAAAATAAGTTGATTTTTATGAACTAAAATTTACTTATTCATTTCCTATATATACAGTTAAATTCTTTAGATGAATGCTTCCTAAGTATTTGGCAAAACAATATATGCTTTATTGAATGATGAGTGAAATTTATATTAATGTAGTTGATACAGATATAAGATTTCTTCCAAAGCATTTTTTGCTGTATAACTGTTATTGAATATTACATCTTTTTATCATTTCAAATGATATTCCAACATTTTAGTGCTTTATTCCATCACCGATAATATTTTACTCTTCCCAAAGACACGTTCTGCTAACTTCTGCATTTTTGGTTTGGAGTTCCAGTTAGATTTTAAAATTTGGTGACACATACACCATTCGCTGAGCCATGCCAGGGTTTTCTGTTGGACTGCAGCACGGATTCCTTTTGAAAGATTTTTTCAGACTTTTATGAACCTTCTTCAAATCTGGATCACATTAGACGTAAAGGCTTAGGAATTTTCAGCACCATGGAAGAAGTTTGCAATCATTTTCTATAATTCAAACGGGCTTATTTAGCAGTCCTGTTATTGAAAAGATTCTACAATAATAATGCTACTATTATAATACCATTTCTGTAATAATAGCACTTCTGTTATAAAACACCATTATTATAGAAATGCTATTATAAGACAAGCTCTGTTATTTAGAATTGCTTCTGCAATAAAAGTGCTAAAAAAGTCTGCTTGTATTACAGAAAATTATTGCAAATTTTTCTTGCCTGGCAGTGAAATTTTTCATTCTGAATCTTGTCTGCCGCTGTTGGAAAGTCATTCTCATATGTACTCTGAAGCCTCCATGAGTTACTCAATATTGTGTATTTAAAATAGGGAATTACTGAATAGGCAAATGGAAAAAAGACCAGTCTTCATTTATTCAGTTTCCCATATTCCTAATTTGTTGTTCACGTTTTGTCATATACCACAGCTCTTATTTGCTAAGTGTATGCAGGCCTGTAGCACAGTTCTCACCATTGTGCATAAGGTAGAGGAGGGGGTAAGAAATAAGAAGATAAGAAGAAAGGGAACAAGCCCCCTTGTTTTTTTGTATCCTGTTCCTTTCTCCAACTTGGAGCACAGTTCATAAGAAATTGCTTCCAGTTTCTCCATTTGACTTTGTATTATATTCTTATGCCCATAACATTCAACAAGAGTGAAATTCAGTCCACTGAGAAAGACCTCTATTAAACCCTTTGACCCACTTAAGACATTAGGTTCAGATCTTCTTAGTCAGTACTCGACCCAAGTACCAGCCTGCTCTGATTATCAGCTGCTGTTTACTGCCCACCACCAGTTCATGGCTCTGAGTCTACATCATGAGTAGCCATCTTTTGGGAGGAATGAAACAAAAGGAAGAGCCACACAAGTGAATCCTCAAATTCTGCCTCCACTTCCCCCATGTTCTGTGTTTTCTTTAAAAACACTTTATTTTCTGCTACTATGGAATTATATTGCTCTCTCTGCTCCTTCATATGCAACCACCTATCCACCAGTGCTCACGCACAGAGCAGAAATTGTCATTGGTAAGGGATTATTGAAAAGAACAGAACCTATTTCTCAGCATGGACCTTGGACAGTCTTTGCATAATGGATTGATTTTAGTGTGAGTGAGCTACCTAGAATTACTGTGGAAATGGGTTAATTTTAGTGTGAGCTACCTAGAATTACCGTGGAAAAGCTTGAGTCACAGTGTGAACTTGGTGGCAAGCACACAAAATAGTTCATAGAAGTTCGTTTCAGATGTTTGCATCCTCTCTGACACAAAGAGTCTTCTGTTCAGCTTTGCTGTGCCCTTGCAGTATTCTAAATACATTACATATATTTCTTCTCCTTGACAAAGGGTCAACTAATAGGAGAATATTCAACGTGATGTATACAGAGCTGTATCAGTTGTATGCCAGCAGAAGATCCACCTTCTAGGTTTCTGTTTTTTGTCATAATTGACTTTTGCTGAAAGCAGTGCATCTTAAAATTTGAAATTATCCTGAGATTTGCCTTTTTGTTTTCATAATTTTTTTTGCAGTGCTTCCTGTAACAAGAAAGTGTAATTACAATATGCATTCCTCTAGCAATACTTCCACTGAAATAGTACTTTCTATTAAAAAACACACAAACCCAATATTGAGTTTTGTCTTGCAGTTTTTTCAAGAATGTCACTAGGGCATGAATTTGGAATCATTAAAGGTGACTGCTATATGGCTGTTCTTGTGATAAAACTGTTTTCAGTAGAATAAAGGGAATATTAAATCTTTCTCATTTAAAAATTCTCTTCACTTTCCTTCCCTAATTATATTTTTTAATTGTAGCATGAGTGGCATCAAGTCTAAATTTTTTTTTTTAATGTAGTTTTTTTTGCTGTTTAGGGTAAGGAAAAAGTGCTAGTGGTTTTTGAAGCTCTTTGGTACTCCTCTAAGTTGATAAAGGTTTTGTTTTTATGCTGCTAAATACATTATTTAGTCCATAGAGTCAATTAGTGCCTCTGGGTACCATATTTTCTTGAAAATAGCATACACTTTTGTGCTTATTTGTATCTCCTAATGCTTAAGTGCTTGTATTATCTTTTGTGTGTTATTTTTCAGTTGCTACTTACCAGCACTTATATTGGTTAACATCTGCTGTTTTGGTTCTTCATTGCAATAGCTCCCTTAAGACTTTTAGTACAAAAAGTAATTTTATTGTGAGCAGCTACAGTACCACAAAGACAATCCTGTGGTAGCAGTAGAATAGTACTGATTCTGTTTCTGTGGCTCCTGACAATTAGTAATTTGGTCAAAATTTTAGATTTTTTGGCAAGTTAAATGATTTTTGTTTTAAAGGCAAAATATGCCTCATAGCTTCAGCTGAAAACAAATAAGCAGTTAAAAAAATCAGATTTTTGAAGTTTTTCCGGTGAAAATGTTGTCAAGAATGTCAAGAATAAAGCTACTTCTGATATTTAAAAATAAAGCACTTGCATTTTCTGTTTCAAGTAGGCATTATTCTTTTAAAGTGAAGCTTAAACAAAAGAGCTAAGTAACCCCAAAGCAAAATACTTGTTTTTTATCTTGACAAAGTTTGGGTATTTTGCATTTTCTGTTTCATTGGAAAAAGAAGATACATTGGTGAAAACAAAATAAGATTTTCCATTGTTTGTTTATCCTGCAATTCTAAAAGGAATAAAAAGCCCATTTTTCTGACTACACATAATGAAGCCTTTAACATTATAGCTACACCTGTATAGTTCTCAAGTGCACAAATGAAAGTGTTTCTTTGCTTTCATCCTTCATTCATTTTCTGAGTCATTCTGCCAAACCCAAAATGTTTAGGCACGTCTGTTTTCCTGTGAATGTACTCTCACTGCTCTGTGAGCAACAAAGTAGGTATTTAGATATTTCTGATCCAAGCATCACGAAAATTCAGTACTAAACAACACTGCTGAGTTAGATCTCATAGGTCCATTCAAAGCACAGACACAAATTGGGAGCAACACTTGGCTACTTCCACTTGAAAGAACGACAGTAGCAGTGTCACTACCCACCTTCTCATAATAGCCTCGTGACTTGAACTTGTACACATGAAGTAGGAGACCTGGTTTTTGCCCTCTTCTGCTGACAGGTTTCAAACATTTTACCTCACAGGAGGGTGTCCTGCTTAACAGGCTGCTTGTCAGGTTGCGTGATGTCATGTTCTGCCCTCATGCAGCATTTTAAGCTTGGGCACAATGATGCACTAACATGGCCATGGGGCTTCTGAACTGAAGTTGTCTGTTGCCTGCCCCATTTGGCCTCATCCTTAAGCAACTATGGAAGCCTGAACTTCAGATAAGTATTTCAACAGCCCACCTGTCTTTCTGGCTTCTGACACCATAGTTTAGTGTCTAGGCAAGTGGTTTGAAGTGAGGAGAAACATGGAGGATTTAAAAAATAAAAAGAATTCTCTTTTGCAAAAGAAAGTTACTTAGGGAAACCAAGCTGATACAGATAACTTTGGTAAATGACTGAATACTTTTGATCTGCCTCTGCTGTTTTAAAGGGAAACTAAGCCTTTATGTAGGTTAAACATAAAGATGAGACTGTATCTTGTTTTAAAAAGAAGCTAGTCAAGTAATTTGATTACAATGGTCACAGAACCTTAAGAGAGAAACAGCTTTCCAGAATTCAGCCTAACCCACTATTTTAATACAATTTTTACAGATGTTCTGTAGCCCATTACCTGGTTAAAGAGTGAGACAATTATGAACCTAGCCCCAAAACAGGTAGGTGCTCAAAGGAGTAAAAACAAGTAAGCCAGAAAGAGAACAAGCAGGTAGCTGCCCTGATAACCATAATATAGGGCAATTTTGTTAATTAATCTGCCTATTCACTATCATCCCTGTCATTCTGTTTCTTCCACAGGGGCACCGATAAGTAATAGCAGTCTCTTGTCCAGTGGTCTTAAGCAGAAAAATTGCGTAGTCACTTGCCGTGGTCAGGGTCCAGCTGTATTACTTTGGTTTATGAAGAAACATAGCAAAGGATTGACTGCTGAATTGCTTACCTTTTCCACAAGAAGGTAAATTCTGGCTAGGGATGCTTAACTCTTTTAAGAAACCATAAATATTTTTTTTGTTGAGATGACAGAAACTGAAGGAAATAGGCAGACTTAACAAGGCTGAAGTTAAATATGTCCATGTTCTTTGGATCCAGATTGTTTCACAATAGCCTTTTAAAGATCATCACATTGGTAAACACATACTTCACTGCAAATTGTTTCAAGTCCTCCCTAGTAAACTACGGCCCAGCGTTAAATACTGTGTCAGATATTCTATGTCTAGCAAAATACATTTGCATAATCACCTGTTTAACTGCAGTGCAAGCTACTAATGCTATCTCAGGAAAATTTGAATAATAGTCTAGAATTAATATATACATCTTCCTAGTCAGTTTAAGTAAATTGAGGATGACTTTACTCCAGGGGACAATTTATTCTGTCCCACCGTATAGGTCTCTCTGGATTGACAGAGCCTGTATTTCTGCACATATGACAAAGCCTGGATAAATTCTCCCATGTCCCTATTCAGGAGCAATATCAAACATGTCTAGTCTGTCTCTTGGATTTTTCAGTCCTTTGGTTTATCTTTCATTTATCCTTTTTCAGATACTTTTTGGGTAACATTGTTAACTCACCATTCTGATAATTTTAAGTCCCTTGTATGAATTCGGGCCTTAATTTTGTTTTAGGCCTTGAAATGTGCTGTTCCAGCTGTCTGTGCTACTGATGGTCATATTCTCTTCCTGAACTGCTATAACCTACACTTTTTCTGTAATGGGACAATGTTTAAAAATCAGTTTGAGAGTAACTCTAGGTTTGGATTTTATTCTGACAAAGTTTTATCAAATACTATAGAGTATTTTCATGCAGACATCAAGTTTCCCTCAGCTTCTAATCAATTTGCAAATCATCAATTTGTAATTTAAAAATAATTACCATACTTTCAGGGTGGTACTTGCTTAGCTAATTTTGTGTCTGTGCTGCATTGCTTACAGTTGATACTGGTCTTATATAAATAAAGACATGAATCTTCTGTATCATGGACTAAACACAAAACCAATTTCTCTGCGCTGGACTCAGCTTTTGTCAGTGGCCAGACTGTGTAAAGCACTGCTTTACAATTTCAACCATATTGCTTTATGAGAATTTTGCCAGTTCACTCCTTTGAACCACTTGTAATCAACTTATCTTTGCACATTGATACTGTATTTCCTCAGGTCTGCACCTCTGCATGGTAATGAGTTTAGGATTTTGGTTCAGAAACCTGGTCTTGTATTTGAAAAAAATAGAGTAAAAGAAAAGAAACAAGATTGCCTTTCATCTTTTACTCTTGGAGTAGGCATTTTGCTATTTCTTATATTTAAATTTAAGGAAAAAGCACCTTCCTTTGTTTTCTGAAAATTACTTGCAACCTGTTCTTTTAGCTGATCTCATTCCTTCTGCCTAGGTGGAAATTTTTTAGGAACCTGAACTGTGGACCTGTTGGGATTTCAGCTGTTGATGCTTCATCAGATCTTCTCAATACCCAAGAAGACTTCAAACTTTCCCCTGTTGGTTTTGACTCCTTGACTCTTCAGTAATATGAAGACAAGGCTTTGTAGCTGCAAATTTCTGCTGCAATTTTTTTTTCTTTGTCACCTGTGTACCTTCACTTTTATTTTGCATGCATTTTTAATTGCATTTTGCTACTTCTTTCTTTTCTTTTAATGCCACTAACACTGTGTTTGTCATCCCACTGACTCTGTGCTCTAATGCCCAGCTTAAAGTTAATAAGTGTCCCATTTACTTTCATGTTGACAGTCTATTTATCTTCTGGTGCAAGGATGGGCATACTGCCACAAAAAATTAATCCAAGGAAGTCATGCCACAGTTAGCCTCTCTGCCTGTGCTGTGCATACTGGACTGGTGCCTGCAAACTTCATGCACTGATATGAACCACTGCATGACTTCAATCTTTTTTTCATCTGACAGATATCATGCTATTTTTCGTAGCCTCTGCAAGTCTGTGGTCTATTCCAAAGTGGCTTTGATTTTGTGCTATTATGCCTTAGGTATCTTTTCTGTAGTCTGGATTTTCAGTCTTATTTATACTGTAAGATATTGTCCATTTCCATAAGCATGATTCTTGAGGGAGTGATTCCTGCTGCTGGGCACATTCTGCTAATGATATTGGGTTAATTCTGATTTCCCAGTTATATCTATTGTTATATCTATCCTGGTAAATTACATGGGGTTGGGGCACAGACCTGACATCTGCCCTCTGCTTATTCCGATGCTTAAATGGTGAGCATGGTCTCTGCCAGAGTTCTGACACATTTGTAGAAGAGGGAGGAGCAATTTTGTCCATAGATAGTTTGCATGTGGCCAGGCTGATTGTGGAGATAAGGTAAGGAAGCTGTATGGATGCAAGTCAACTATAGGGCCGGATAGTGGTCCCTGGTCTGCTGTAATTCCTGGCCTAAAAATCCTTTCTGATCTCTTCCATTGCCAGATTTTTATAACCATCTGGTCTTTATTAGGAGCTGGGTTAGTTCGGATTGACAATAGTTGGATAAAATGCAAATTCTTTACACTTTCTTCAGGTATCTTCATATTTAATATATCCCCCTCAGAAGACAAGGGCAGTACTCACATTTTTTGCAATGTAGTTTCATAGTTGGTGTCTTCTATCTGAGCTAGCTGAAAATTATTGAGCACATGAAATACATTAAAATCTGCTGTTGTCAGTAATCGGGTTATTTTCTGAAGTTTGTCTTTGACATGGGCAATTGACATTGATTGCAAATGCAGATGGAGACAATTTGGATCTCTTTGTCAATTGTTTTGATTCAGTGACCTGTCAAAAACTGGACCTTTTGACACACTTTTAACTCAGTAATAAGTATTCTCTTCTCTAGAAATATTTCAAATTGTATATCAGATCCCCAATTCTCTAATTGTGTGTTCTTCTGCTAGTATTTACTCCTGTTTTGCAATTTATATTTACAACATGGTGCTTGACAAAGGTCTCCAAGCACTCGGCATTGTAGTATTCACTTATTACTTACAAATAATCTGCACAACGAATCTGTTCCCAAAGCTGAACCATTTAAAAATACAGTTCTCAAATCATGCTACCTTACTGCAATGTTATTTTTATGGGGGTTCGTGTTTCAATTGGTGTAACTGATATAACAATGCAGAGTATAGTGTGTTGTGTTAAGTCATATCTCAAATCAGGAGGGCTGGGAGAAAAGGTGGCATCTTTCTATATCACTGCATCTGAGCTGCAAACACATCATGAGTTTTAATTCCTTACGAAATAAAATAGGAAAACCAGATTTAGCAGGGATATTTCTTCTGTGAGGTTGCTTTCAACAGTTACATTTGAGAAGTGAAATGATACATTAAACCAAAACCTGTTTTAATGTGAAAATCTGTAAAGACAGAGGACTTCTGTCTTCAGTACAGATGTTGCCAGGTTAGGAGCCTGGTTTTCCTAAGTTCACTCTGTTGTCAACAGAGAGACAGGCATTTCCTAAAGGGAATTATTTAAAGTACCCTAGCTAACCATGCCATTTTACTTCACTATCCCAAACCAAGTTGGGTATTATTCAACTCAAGCGGAGCTTGCTACTTGTAGGAAGGAAAGATGTCATCAGATCTGACCTCCCCAAGCATATCTGATTACAGGTGGTAAAGGAAGTGCAAGCAAGAAGGTAGGTATTTCATTCTATATTGATTTTGTTTTGTAGAATGTGAAAATTTATTCCTTACAGCACATTTTCTTCAATAACAAAATCTAAATGACTACACTGCATTCTAATATTTTTGTGACATACTGTATTAAAGCCTGGGAGAGGCTAATGTGCTTGTTTAATCTGTCTGTAAGTTCGTCACAGCTTCTTCTGAAAATTTATGTAGTTTTTGTCATTTAATGACTTACAGTGTTTTGGTTGGTTGCGGGTTTTTTTAGTTTGTTTTGTATTGTTGTGGTTTTTTTGTTTGTTTGTTTGGGGTTTTTGTTGTTGTTTGTTTGTTTGTGTTCCTCTGGATGTTTCGATTCACCTATGTGAGGGAGGACTTGTTAAAAAAACAGACAAACAAAAAACCCCAAGCATCCCCCCTACCGACCTCCCTTATTACAGTGGAAGTCTTAAGGAACACATTAGAATGTAATTGTTATTGATGCATGAACTAAAGATGTGTGACCATAATTTCACTTCCCTGGAGAGGGTTGGGTCAGTTCACTGAAGTATGGAAGATATGAGTGATTCATCACTCCTCGCCATCATGCATGTGTTGTTATCAAACCAAATAAAGTGGTATTGCTATCTGGGGAGCAAAAGTTAGGACATGTAGTGGCTAAGAGTTTGATATGTGGTTATTGCTATGTGATTTGTCTGTAATTGTAAATATTTTATTTCTTTTCATCTCTTTTTAACTACAAATGATCTATTGTGAAGTAACAAAAGTAGTTTAGTCAATTACTTTGTTCAATGATAAATTTCCTTTCTGGGTTTTCTTTCATGGGCAGTTGATTTTTCCACTAGCCTAAATGGATGTTTGAACTTTCTATTGGTAGCTAAATTATCATATGCATTGTGATCCTGTTGTTTTTGCCAATGCTGCAGCAACATCTGGTGGCATGGTGAAAGCTGATCAAGTGAAGGTTTCCTGTCTTCTGAATTTTGATAACTTTTTGAAACACCATCCTGTGTCTCAGGAATGAGCTCTGCAGGGAGTTATGCAAAAGTTTTTCATTTTGCTTCTGCTGCTCTGCCATAGTCTAAATTCATGTCATAGTAAATATACTTGGGCTTTGGTTTTTGGCTTGAAACAGTTCTTGTGTTCAGAGATGTTTACAGAGATGATTTGATAGCCTATGTTTAGGCCTGAGCCCTTTTCTCCCCCAGTGAACAACTCATGTAATTTTTATGTAGTTTGAACTACTATTATGAAGAAACTCTTAAGGAAAAACAATTATGCTGACATACCCAGGTTCTCTTCCTTGACATTTTACATGATCATACCAGTGTTTCAAAGCTGTGTTTGACTTTGGAGAACACTATGACTCATCTTCTATGATTAGTTAGTTTGAAAATTATTTTACATTATTGTATCCCAAAGTTGCCTGATATTTGAGAGGTTTTGATAGCTCTTCTACATTGGTTAAACATTCTTTTTTTTTCTTTTTAGCTTCCTCTCTGCTAGAAAATCCAGAAATTCTTTTTATGATAGTTAAAGATTTTAAAATTAAATATCTAGACCATTGCTGATTCTGGAGCTATGTATTCCTCTAATACAAACCTTGTTTAATTAAAATATTTGTATATGTGAATGAGGTAGTAAATGGAATGCTATGAGTACAGCAGACACTATAAAATCCAAACATGAAATGTTTTCATGATGAGTTCTTATTAGAAAGTCAGGTTTACTCATTGTAGAAGATTCACATATGAAACATATTTTGTAGTCATTACAAACTGCCTCCAGTTTTTACACCAACAAAATTCACTGATTTTAATGGAGTTCCTCCTGGTTTATGCTGGTGTAATTGAAAGTGGATTAAGTCTCCTAGACTTCTAGTAGTAAAAAAATATGAGGTACTAAATTGCATGTAGTAATTAGAAGAGTAAACGAAAATGTGTTTAGCATGTTGTAAACAACAGTGAGCATACTCAAGGTCTATAACTTTTTCAAGTGAATAATCTGATAGAGCCACTTAAAGTTAACGTGTACCTCTTGACTCACTTGATTACTGAGGGCTTACATATAAAAGAAGGAAGTCAACCAACGATGTGAGACAAACAGGAGATGTACACATCATCTACCTTGGGCTGCAGTTCTGCAAGCAGATGAGCAAGGCTAAAAGCTCTTGGCAACACAATCTTTCTTCCTTCACTTCCACTGCCCTTACTATTGGCAAGATAGCTCCTGACTCCTTTGCCAAACCTTGAATTGAGACAATTCAGTTTACTAACTCTAAAGAAAACCATCAGTTTTGTTTTGTTTCTGGTTTTGTTGCATTTGTGTTCATGAATTGAATCCGTTCCCTAAAAGGTCCAGTAGTCAGCTGATCAGTGGTATCTGACTTCTGTGCAAAAATGCTTTCCCATTTTTGCAGGAGCTGGTGTTGGAATATGCAGAGCAGCTTGGTTTGCTGTCTGTCTGTAAAGTGACAGCTCTTTCTGAGTTTTGCCTGTTAGCAACTTGCTGCACTCTAGTGATGAGAAGATATCAGCAAAAGTGAAGAGGTTCTGTCTTTCTTAGAAGAAAGATACAACTGACCAGCTGATGACTCTCTGTGTGGCATTAGCACCTTGCTCTTTGACCACAGGTACGAAGCTTTTTAGAATTTCACAGCTAGTTTTCCTCTTTTCTTCTCTCCTTTTAAATACATAAGTATTAATAACAAGTAGGTAAATAAAGTGACAGTAGACATGTAGTAGCACAGTAGTTCCAACCTTTTGGTAGCCAGAAAATAGGCACTAATCTGTGCCTAGCAAGCTCTGATCTTCACATTGTGGCCAGAAACACTTGCCATCCATCTCTGCCACTGTCCTCTTGCCTTGGTGGGGTTGCAGGTCTGCCTCTAATTTCTCACTTTTGCTCTTACACTCTTCAGAAAATTAAAAGGCCAAGCTAATAAGCATTTGGCTGCATTGTGCATCCTGGCATTGTTATTTCTCAGATCCTGGTGCTGGCACCTGGGGTGGCTCTTCCCAGGCCGGCAGGGTTTCTTTGCGTGGGCTCTGTGCTGTCTCCTATTTGTGCAGTCCTTTACTTCAGAATGAGGTGCACAGTGAGAACCATGAGATACTGCACGACTTCACTGTGTTCAGTGGTTTCTTCAGATTCAAGAGGCAAGTA
This sequence comes from Columba livia, assembly GCF_036013475.1. Lineage (NCBI taxonomy): Eukaryota > Metazoa > Chordata > Aves > Columbiformes > Columbidae > Columba > Columba livia. Next base: position 42,358,169 of record NC_088604.1, read on the forward strand.
GCACCAAGATTTTTATACCTGGCTGAGGGAATTGTGATAATCAGAGAAGCTGAAAGGTTTTTAACATTGCACAAAGACACAGTTTATTATGTATTCATGTAGTGCTACTTTGTTGTGCTTTATTTGTTATATGTTTTAGCACTTCATGACATGTATGAGTATTCTTGATACCTTCAATGACATGAAATGTATTATGAGAAGGAAGCTGGTTACTGAGGTACAGAGATTCAAGAACTTGAAATTCCAATCCTGTCTGTGCTGCAGACTCGGTGTATGACCTTGAACATTATTCACTGTATGCCTCTATTTTCATTTCTGAAAACAGCATACCAGTTCTAGCAGATATCGTAGTTTTTTGTGTGTTATGGAGTGTGTTTTTTTTGCCAGTGGATGTTAAGAATAGGCATAATAATTACAATTATCAAACTAGGAAATGGATAGCACTTTCAGACTTCCAAGGAACTTATGAACTAACGGTACACAGAAGTGTTTTCCAGAACTGCATTCACTGACATTAATTTATTTTAGACAAAGGACTGAAATCCCATTTATTGGAGTCATCAAAGAGGCATTAGCTATTAGCTAGCATGCAAAATACAGAAGCTTTACTAGAAACCCTGAGATACTTGAAAGTGATCTCTATTATAGACTATTGTAAGGAGAATAATCGAAGCTTTCCTTTCTCTAGATCCTCCTTCAAATAGCAGTTGTGTTGGCAAACACTATGTTGATGGAAATGGATTCTAGCATCAAAAAATAATTGGAACACTGGCTTATAATTCGTATGTTATCAGTACAACTTTGTGATACAGAGTAAGTTGTCATGCTTTTTAAACTAACCTTTGGACTTTAAATATTAATTAAAGTGTTTGCCACTGTATTTTCAGTTTCACATCAGATGGTTTTTGTACTGATTCATTGTCCCTTTTGAGGTTGCCAACAAACTATAGAAATATTTGGCATAATTTAATTGCTTAACATTTGAGAGGTGTCTCTAAGAGCATATTCAGGGCCTGTTGCAGACTGAGAGGATTAACAAACCAAGCACATGGTCCAATTAACACCGGTAAGTGTGTCATAGTTGAAATTCATAGAAAGACTAGTTCTACTATTTCTCAAAAGAACACTGTAAATATATTCATCTAGCTTTTGAAAGTAAACACATCTCAAAATAGAAATTCAGAGATCTCTGAGCTAGGAGGAAAATGCTTTTACTTTGAATCTTGTTTATTTTTGTATAGTATTTTTTCTCCAGGGCTGCAGATACCTGTATTGCATAAGAACTGGAAGATCTGTGATGATGATTTTCACAGAGTAAAGGAAAATTGGCTCACTTGGTCCAAGGAAAATAATTTAAGTAACATCATTTCTCAGTAAACAGTTGCAATACAGGGCAGTGGTCTTTCTTCTCTCCATCTATTTTTTGGACCTGTTTGTAGCACTCTGCAGGCTGTGCTTTGCATGCCAAGATATGTGTATTTTTTTCTGAGTCAGAAAAAGTTAGATGGCTTTCATTCATTGATACAAATAGAAGCTAACCAGCAAGGAATACACCTGTATGATAAAGATTTTTATCTAAAAAAATTAGAATTGGGCTGCAGTGTAAGCTTATCTAGAAAGGCAAAAAACTTGCAGTAAATCCCAGGGCAGATCCAAAACAAGATAGAGGGAGTTTAGATACCTAGCTCTAAAGTGAATTTTGATACCGAAGTCTAAAACTGAAAATCCATTGTTAGCTGGCATCTAACCATAGGGTTAAGTAGGAAGATGTAACCTGCTTCTTTGTTAAAACTCCTTGGGTGCATAGAATTGCACTTGTGAGCTTTTCAGGACTCTCCCAACCTCGACCATGCTGAACAGCTGGAAATCTGAACCAGTTGCAAAACAGATGATGTTCAGAAACAACTGTTTTAAGTATATAATTCTAAGGAAGTCAATTGTCAGTCTCAGCATGTGGCTTACACATGGTAACTGCAGCAGAATCCTATCAAAATGTGGCTATGGACTTAATATCAGACTCCTAAAATAAGTAAGTAGAAGCACAGCTTACCCTTTTATAGAATGAGTATGCATTTTATACGTTTTCTTCGATATCTTAGAACTTGGGCTTGTTTTCTTCCTCTAGCTGAGCAGATTCAAATCTACACTGTTCAAAATCTGGTTTTTATTGTTAGATGCAAGGCCACTCTGGGTGGAAATCATGTCTTGCTCTTGAAATTCTGTCAAAATTGCGGTTCACTGTGTCAAAGAGAGAGAGACACCGTAAATCTGAGAATGGAAAACAAGGCAAGAAGGTTCAAGGCCCTGGTCCCCTATAGTGGGAGGTGCTGCTTCAGATCCTGAGTTAGGATGCTTGGGAATAGAGGTAAAGAACTGGTCTTTAGCACTTCCCAAAATGCATTGTAGGCAGTTGCTTGTTGAATGTAATAATTTTAGGTAACTCACAGCTCACCACTTCGCTGCCTCTTTCTAAAATACCTTATTTTTCCTATGTACCATTTAAGGAACCTGGTAACTGAAGAAGATATTTTTGATTTCACTCCAACAATCACAAGCCTAAAAATTATCTCTTTTTGGCAGCTAACTCTTAAACATTGAAATTTCTTCTTGATTGTGGTCTTGTTGCTGATGGATGGTGTCAAACTTAAAAATACCAGAATTCCAGATCTTTTTTGAGGATTATATTTTTTCTTGGATAATCTCAGAACCTGTTGAAAGAATACAACGAAGACCCCAGGGTTTAAATCCTGACTTGAATTTGTTTGAAGGAAAATCTTTAAATGAGCGTGATCATTGAAGAAAACAGTACTGTTTTGTTTGTATAACACCTTATATAACATCCATAATTTGATAGTGCTTGTAGGTCACACAGATATCCAAAAAGTATTGTAGTGCAATGTACCTGTACTATTTATCTGTGAATTATATAACCTGCAGCACTTCAGTACAGTTGTCCAACAGTATGCTGGCATTGAAATATTGGCGGTTCCTTTCTGAGACTTTCTAGTATGGATATAGTGAGATTATTTAATAATAAGTATTTTACAGTATTTTTAATACACTGTATCAGTTCTCAGAATGTATTTTATTAACTTCATCAAATGTGTTGTTTAGGTTTTTTTGAGCATTATGTATGCATTGTTTATTTTTGCTACTTTTCATTTTGCTGGCTCCAAGGGCTGTGTTTGTCAATTCTGATCCTGCACTAGTTTGTTGTTTGTTACATATCTGCAAGGGAAGGAATGAGGGAGTGTTGTCTCTTGCTTGTGGACATGACTTGGGCAAATGCAATAAGATCTTACAGAAATATTTATAAGGCCTAAATATTATATTATTTACTGTTTTTACAATCAATCAGCTACCATAGTTATAATACCCTTTTCTGTTTCCATCTGTAAAAGGGAATAAAAGCAGTAAGTAGTAAAGAAAGATTTAATAAAAGGGGAAAAAAATCAGAAGCAGCTTTCACAAACAAGAGATGGTTTTCCTTCTTTACTTTTAAAGAATTTTCCAAGAAGTTTACTTTCATTAGGCAGGAATCACCCTGCATCAAGAAATATTGGCTGAGAAATGACAAGACAAAGAAAATTAAACCTGTAGCCTGCAAGTCACTGAAATCCTTAAGAGTAGACTCTCAACCTCTCTGCCACACATGCTCACCTTGGCTCCTACAAACTATTCTCACCAGCTCAATATAACCTGGGAAGCTATGGCTTGTGAGAAATGGCCACTAATGGGAGATGGCAATTCAGTGCTACAAAACCAATGTTTTCCCTGGCTTTACTGCAGAGGGAAAATCCACTTGAACGTATTCAGGTTGCTAAAAATCTCTCCTGTGATACTTCCATGAAGACTACTACATTGCTACAAAAATACTGTAACATGTAAAAAATGAAGTTTCTTCTAGGGTCCTCAGGAAAGGAGACCTGCTTGGTTTGGGAGTATGATTTTGAGACAAGCAGTCACTGAGCATCAGAACATTAATATCAGAATTTTGCTTTAAAGGGTGTAAATGACTGCTTCAAATCAGGTCACAAGAAAAACTATAGTTCCACATAAGGGCCTTCAGCCACAAAATTATGCTGAGCCATTTGAAAAATTATTGTTCAATACATGTAGTAAACTTGTGTGATCTATGAGGAGAGTTTATATAGTTTTACATAGTAATGCAAGGATACAGACTTGCCGGTATGGCTATTGTTGCTGACAGCTTGACATGATGTTAGTTATTTTAAGTGTCAGACGAGAGTGGCTGATGCCGTGGTACTGCAGTGCTCACATTTGTTGGAAAATTAGATGGTGATTTTTTTAAAAAAGGCCTAAGAACCCCCAACAACCCAGCTCCTCAAGCCTCTGACTGCCTGTTGTTTTTTTTTTTCCTGTGCTGGATGTATAATTTGAGTGAGCAGCAGTGAACATGCCTGAGGTGTTAAGAGAATGATGCATTTTCTTTAGGCATGAATACTCTTAAATAAAACAGGAACACCTTCCTGCCATTTGTTGTCTTCCAGAAATACTTTTTTAAAGGAAACGGAAGCCAATTAGCCCGGAAGTTTAACCTCTTTTAGCTTAGCTTCTTTTATGGGAGCTTTTTAACCTTTTAAATAAATCATTTTATTTCTTTTCTCCCCTCCCTTTTGAATCAGTTACTAGCATTTCTCATGCTGGGCCCAAGGAGCAGCCTGCTTAAATTCAAGAATGATTTTGAGGGGATAAAGTGTACAAGATTTTGAATTCTTGCCATAAGTCCCTGGCAGAGAGCCAGGAAACCTCAGAGGAATAGGGCTAATGAAGGGAGGGTAAAGGAGATCTGGAGAGTGTGGCTGGTAATGCAGTATTCATTTAATTGGGAGCAGGTATTGGTGCAAACTTCTCCATTTTAATTGGAAAGAGAAGGGGGGTGTTAAGGAAGATGGAGAAAAATAAGAATGCATAAAGTTTTCAAGCTGAGGAGCCAAAGCCAGGCCTGTATATGGCAGAGAAAGAACTCAATTTAGGGCAATTTGCTCTGCAAGCTGGGCTGCAATCTCCCCTGGGGATAGGGATGAGGAAGAAAATGAAACCAAAAGAGAACTTGATAAAATCACCTAGCACAGACAATCTCAGTAGAATAGGTTTTACTGAGTTAAATCTGCCCCAATCAATGTGATTCTTTTCATATAAGTTACAAATAAAAAGCCACAAGATTACAATAAAAATCGAGGATGTACTGCTGCTGATGCAGCACATGGTAGTCTTAAGGACTTGTTGTGGAATACAGGTTTTTTGCAACCATCATGTTTGGTTTTTTATTTTTACCTAGCTAGGAGAAAAAGAAAAAGAAAAAGAAAAAGAAAAAGAAAAGAAAAGAAAAGAAAAGAAAAGAAAAGAAAAGAAAAGAAAAGAAAAGAAAAGAAAAGAAAAGAAAAGAAAAGAAAAGAAAAGAAGAGAAAAGAAAAGAACAAACCAACCCTTATCTCTGCCTCCTCCCTAGCCTATTATTATCTTTAAACTAAGGTTAGTGGTAATGTGTGAACCTTACAGAGCTTAATTTTGAATGCAGTGCAAAGCTGAACATGCTTTAATCCTGAAAGTTGCCAAACCAGAGGCTTTTTCAGATACTCTTTTTTGCCTTTATCCACTACAGAAGTTAAAAAAGGCAAAGACACTTCCCACCCTTTTCTACAGCTAGGCATATATAAAGATGAGACTAAGTGCCTCCATTTTCATGATGCATAGGAAAGGCATTATTTTGTTGTTTCTATAGCATACATGTGCAGTGTCTTTCTCAGTACAGATGCTAAAAGAGTTGGTGTAGCAAGTGCTGAACATGTGCCGTTTGTTCTACATCTGAAGACAAGCCTGAGTGTATTTTCCTTTTGTCCTCAGTAGTGCGTTAAATATTTTGTGTTTAAGGACCTCCTTGGAAGAGGTACTGGTATGAGCCGTGAGTGTCCGAGGTGGACAGCTGCTCTTTTGTCTGCACTGTCACACAGCTGAGGAAGATGAAGTGGTTCCTACAGGGTCATCAGTTGTGGAGGGAGGTTTGTACCAGAAGTGAGATAACGTGAGATACGCAGTTCTGAGTGCTTGGAGGAAAGAGCAAGATTTGGGATAGGAAAAAGGCAGGACTCAGCAACAACAAGGTGGTGACTTCCAGTTGCAAGGGATCAGCTGAGACCTGTAGTGCAAATGAAGTGTTTCTTTCTTGTTGCCCTGCTGCAGCGCTAATTTTCTCTGATAAATTCTCTTCTTGATGATTTTCTATACTGCTAAGTGGAAAGGCATGAACAAAGAGTAAAAACAGGTATAGCATTGCTGCCTGAAAAGTGCAGAGTCCCTGGAATATGTGGGTGTTGCTGGTTTCCTAAGAATGCTCTCCATTAGTCTGCTGCTGTATAGCCTCTCCAGCTGCTGAATGTTTTGATGGGGGGCTGGTAGCCTTAAAAGTTGGAAGTTTCTACAAGTTTTGTGAAAATAGATGTCTAAGTAGAGAGGCTCAGCTGAATGTCTCTGTTGAGCCGGCTACAGCTCATTCTGACTCCTCGAGGCAATGGCCATCACAAGCCAGTTGGCAGAAACCGAATCCTCCACTGGCTGCAGCTTGTTGGGCAGCAGGAATGGGCAAAGAAGAGGAACCGATGGCAAAGAGTTGGCACCTGGCTGGGAGCTGCCCTCTGCCCCAAGGACAGGGAGGTTAAAGAGACACTGGAAACTCCTGGGTAACTCCTGAAGCTTCATTAGTGCTGTGAAACTTCAGAGCCAACATGCTTAGCTGTGCTTGCCTAGAGCTTCCTTATGCACTGACTTCCAAAGTCACCTTATGCCAGGCTGTCTTTCTGTATCTGTATTAAAATGTGCACTCATTTTTGAGCTGAGGCCCAATGGCATGAGGAGATTTCGGCACAACAATGAAGAATGACAATGGAATGAAGGGGGTTTTCAAGAGAAGAAATAAAGCATATTTGTATCTAGTGTAAGTACATGGTTGTGAAAGCTTAAAAGATCAAATGGAAACAAAACATTTATATCCTTTATATATGAATTTCATATAGGTCCATCCAAATGTTCAGAGACCTTAAGTGTAGAAATTTATATGATGCTGCATATAAAACAGTATATTTCAGTACTGAAAAGGCTACATTCTAACCAAGTGTAAAGTTCTTGTTGAAATGTGTGTACACAAGTATGTACATGTGTCAATAGACTGTGTACGTATATAGATTTTATATAAATAAATTTTATATTACATTGAGTATTCAAATATTATTTCCTTTCCATTTAAAAAAAAAATCTAAACTCTCAGGCAATATGAACACTAACTTATTTGTGTGGAACTTTGAGCACTTGCATTGCACTGTGACATTTGCAGGAATATTTAAGGGAACTAATATATCATATGTAGCCAAAAAGATTATTTAAAGTTACAGTAGAAAGATGGGAGGGAAATCCTGTATTCTGTTCATGATGATAGAAGTAACAGTGAAAGGGATTTTATTCCCTTCTGATTGTATTACTTAAAAATTCACAATTAATCTGTGATAGTAGGCTGGATTGTGCTTTTGTGTAGATGACTACAGCTCTCTCAGAGGTAGCTATGTTGATATAATCTGACATGCTGTCTTTTTTTTTTTTTTAACACTGCACTTAATGAAAAGACTGGGAACAAAATTCTTGTCTTGGAGACAGCAAAGATATTTTATACGAGTCTCATTTCACTGATGTAAGTGAAAGGAAAATTTGACCCAAGGCTTACTTAGTAGTAATTATGGAAAATAATTTTGGTGTAAGCTGAAAGATAGTCATATAGCTGCATTTCCCAACATGTGTGGAAGGTTTTAAAACTAATTGGAATTTATTGAGAGACAAATTCTGAAATTCCATCCATAACTTTCTTTTACATTAACAGACTGTATAGTTTACTAACTGAAAATTTCCACCACAGATATCGAAAAGGGTAAAATATTTTGTATCTACAGAGTACCCGTGTAACACCTTTCACTTCTGTAAATCCAGGAATGACTTTGAAGATAAATTTTGTGTCCGTTCTGTCATGAAAAGTGATATTAGTAATGGAAATGATAACATTTTTAAATTCAGATCTCAGTCTTTTTTACTTGTTTGGTTTTGCTTTGCACATATGCAGTTTAGTTTAACAGCAAAAAATATTATCCATAATTACGGGATGACCTTTCTCTTCTCTTTTTCTATTATATTGACATCTCTCAGCTTTAGAATCTGCCTCTAATTTGTTGCACTACTTATTGACTGTTCTCTTTCCAAATGAGGGAATTTAAGGGCTTTCTTCTTTGTTTGGACAGTACGTATTCTTTCTGATCTCTTAAATCAATTTCTGAATTAGTAGAAATTGTCACCCACTACATGTAAGATGCTTTATCAACTCACATGCCATTCCTGTTGTTGATAGGAATGTTACCACTTTCTCCTTAACACTGCTACTGTCCAGAATAGGATTTGCTAGCCATATTTACAGGTCTATGTAAATTTGCTTTTTATATAACTGTACGTATGATTGCATCGACATTCAAATGATTGTTTTTTCTGTGGGTGATTTTCCATATGTATCTTCCTGTTGTAGGTGTGAATGAAGAATGAGTCCTTTGCTTTAGCATTACCCATCTGGTGCATCTATGCCCATGTCTGTTCAATGGACAAAACACATGGTAAAGTGTGGAACACATGGTCTCGGCCTTGCATTTGTCCTGTAAAGTTTTTCTGGATTGCTTTAAGTCTGTCTATCCTTTTTTTTTTTTCCCCCCCCAAACTTTTTATGGCTTTCATGTTTTCCTTGATGTTTTTTTCAAACTGCCTCATAAATGGTAGGAAGTTATACCTTTATCAAATGGTCATACTAGAAGTCTTTGTTGTCTCAGAAAGAAGCTTATCTTCAGAAAATGCTTAGGGATCTGAATCCCGTTAAGAGAAGCAGAAGATGTAAATCTGTTAGATCCGTCTCAGATCTGAGTAGCTTTGAGCATTTGGGTGGTGCTCAGCCCTGCCTTTTTCTTCCAGCCATAAAAAAGGGTGTCTCACAGTTCAGTGACTAGGGTAAGAGATCAGGCCCCACTGCGCAGCCTCGCGAAGGCAGTTTCTCTAATGTCATCATATTCTTTTCATTCTTTGAACTTCCATCCTCAAGGGGATGAGGAGTACAGAGACTCTCATAAAACCTGCTTTTGAATTTCCTTCTAGCTGTGATACAGTCTGATGAGAAGGCAGAGGACAAAAAAAGCTTGGGCTTGTTGCTTCGCTAAATAAATGTTTAGTTCCTTTGAGTTTTAAAAACAGAGCTTTTGGTGTTTTTTTTTTTAAGATGGTCTTCCTTTTCTAGAATATCCTCTGCTTCATATTAGGAACTGCTTATGTTTCATGGAGCCTTAGGCATTTCTTCTGATTTGCCACCAATTTTATCTGTGCCTTCAAGTCACAGTGAGCTGGCTGTGGGAAGTTACTCTGACAGCTTTGCCCACACCTTTGTTATTTCTCTTAAGATGTGTAAGTCTACATTTCACCTCTCTCCTGGAGCCCTATTAGGTAGTTGGTTGGTTTTTTTCCCTTGAAATGTGTACCTTCAGCTACTTAGGCAACTTACTATCTGCTGGCAAATGAGATACTAGAGCTCATACAAATAATTGCAATTTTTCTTTGATTGTTAACAAGATGAGTAGCACAGACTGCTGTTCTTCCTTCTTCATATTTTGATCTGCCACTTCAGGCAGGATGATTATTCATATATGTCCAGGACACAAAGCAGCCAGTCTACTAAAGACACTTATCATTTGACATCTTCAGTTGCTCTTTCTTTGCAGAGTGACACTCAGCAGGTCCTGGCAAATCTTGATCCAAGACTTTGGGGCTTTTTTTTTGCTTATCAGATTGTATTCGTGCTCCTGCTCTTAAATGCTCAAGCAGAAATTAAGCACAGTCATTGGCGAATTCAGTTCAAATGAAATGCTACAACTCTAGCTTCTATTCATCTAGTGCCTTCTAATCGGTACCTTTGAAGGTGTGCCAGAAACTGTGACTCCGTCTTTACTGACACAGTCCTCTCTGTCCAAGTTTGGGAGTTATTTAGCAAAGCAAATGAGATACTGTCAGGATGTTGGATACTGTGTGCCCTGATGTTTTGTAATTGCTGACTTCTCATCATTTTAATCAAGGAATGTTATATTCTGTCATAAGTATCTGCTGTAGCAGGTGATGGCTTCTCTTTTGATTTTGAGGAGCAGAGAGACCTCTTCCTGTTTTTGGAGGAAAAAAGGTTTTATGACAGCAACAAAAAACAACAAATAAAGAATAGAAGCTCCCCTGAGCTTTATGAAAGCTGAAAGTCTTAATCTGCTTATTTGCCCATTTTGCATCAGGAGACAGCGAGTCTGAAGAAATGGTTAAATGGCACCACTTTAGCTTATCAATGTTTGATCTGCTAGAAGATCCACTCAGACAGATGACTTAAACAACTACAGCCAAATAGATTGTGAGTGGGAAATTCAGGACCATATTCTTGAAGTGATTTTCTGCAATATTGAGTGATTCGGTATTGTTTCTGCGATCCAGGGGGGAAAAAAATGCAGAAAACCTTGAGAAATATTACCTTCCAAAGCCAATCCATTTCTAGGTCTCTGCTTCAAAAGAGTCATCTTAGGTAACTTTTTGTATTAGGGCCTGCACTTGTCAGACCTAAGATGAAAACACCTGCTGTGGTTTGATCAAGCTCTCAAAGATTATCTGAACAGCATCTTTGAGGGAAGTTCTCATTTTGTTGTCTGTAGTGTTGTTGTGCGGACTTGTGTGTGTGACCTTTGGTTTGGACAGTTGCCTATTCCCGTCTTTCCTTTTGTCTCTGAGCCTTCCTCTTCTAATCTGTGGGAGTTACAAGATGCTGCAATATGACAGTAGGAATGTGCAAACTGACAATACTTTGCAGAAAAGGGCAATTGTGCCTAAGAATAACTGGATATTCTTTGAGATACACTATCTCAAGATGCATCAAATCCTACTCACCTTTCCCACTTCATTTGATTTCTGCTGTTACTTTGACTGAAAGAAACAGAGATACATCCTTCTTTATTTCTTGTGTATTACATAAAGGAATGTAGAGCAGGTGTGCTTGTACGGTAATGCTCAGATTTAAAAATTAGGTATATGTGCTTTCACCCACATGTGCATACAGACAACATATGTTGCAAAATATCCCTTATTGTTAAATAAGTTTTCTAAACAGTGTTTCCAGAAATTGTAAGCTGTTGGATATTAGGCTTACTCTGCTTTCAGAAGGCCTCTCCTAACCAGAGACTTCTGGAGTCATTAATCTATTCTTCTGCTATTAGAATATTTAATCCTTTCTATGACTTTAAAAAGACTGGTCTTATTGGGAAACTGCTGTTAGAACTTCATTCCACATGAGATTTTTTTTTTTCCAGTTTCCAACTTGACCTTACTCATGGTTAGTGTATTTTCCTTTCCTCTTGTACCTTCATCTTAGGTGCTGCTTTGTCTCTTCAGGTATATTCCTTCCTAATAAGACCAGTAGTTGCCCTTCAGCCTTCATGGTGTTGCTTAAAAAAAGTCAGTCTTGTAGTTTTCTCTCATAAGATCCATACTATTCTGATCAAGCTAGCAGCTGTTCTTAGCAACTCTTTTTTTCAGACCCATCTCACATAAATACGTGTGATTAGAACCGAATGCTCTATTCCAGAACATAGTCCAGTTAACTCACCAGTTCACCAGTGCCTTTTGGATATCAGGGTAGTGTTGGATTTCTTGGTTTTTTTATTATTATTTTTTTTCTTTCATAGCCATGTTGTACTGTTCCTCATTGTTAAATTAATTGTTCAAAAGATGACAATGTATCTTTCTTCCTATGTTGTTACCATCTGATGAGCTCCAAATTTAATGCAAAAATTCTTATTAATCTGTTAGTGATTGACCTTGCATTCTGAACAGTTAAATGTCAGCCCATTTCCATTATTCCAATCCTAGAGATCTTCTGTATTTTCTCACATGATATTATAATTCTTTGTATTGAAAAATACCTCCAACATTGTCATCTGCATATTTCATCAGCAGTTCTGATTTTTTTCTGATTAAACAACATGGGTATCAGGAATGAGCCATGAAAAATCTTAGTAGTAGCCTCCCAGACAAGGAATAAATCTGTAACTATAACCTGTTTCTGTATTGAATAGCTAGTTCCTTTCCCTCTGTACAGCTTTCCTTCTAATTCCCATCTTCTCCAGCTTCATCAGTAATTTGCTGTGTCGCTCTGCCAGTTCCTTCACTAGTCCAGGTAAGAGAGAACTACTCTCTTTTTTTTCCTCCAGAAAAATCAGATACCTTAAAAAAAGATAGCTGTTGATTTAAGACTGGATTAGCTAGCTTTGCTAGCTGACTATATTTAATTCTGTATTCCCTTTTCAAAATTTCACGTGATCCTTGCATAGTGCAGAGGTTTCCTTCTTAAACACTGAGGGGAGAGACAGGGAAATAATCCCAGCTATGGCTCAGGTATTTTCAGGTCTCTTAGACCTAGTTCCTAGGAACTGAAGAGCCCAACTACATAAACTTCACTCTAATGTTTCAGTTAGAAGTTGTAGTCGACCAAGATGCCTTTGAGGCAATAAAGAGAAATAGATGGATCCAGAGCATGATTTCAGTAGTAACGATCAAAGCTCCATCAAGACACGAGCTTGCTGTATTAACTTTTGTATAAGCTTGCTCTTATGAGATTTTTTAGTGGCCTTTTCAAGAATGATTTTCCAGCACAAACTCAGGTCCAGATTTATCTGTTCCAGATGTTTATTGTAATCTTCTGGAATGCCCTATGGCATTTTACCTTCCTGATGCACCTGTAAGCCCTCCTCCAATGATCAATCATCAGGCATTTGGATAGTTTTGACTTCTGATGTCATCATCAGACAATGAAAGGCCCTTTCCTGTAAATGATTGGAAGGGCCTCTTATTCTATAATTTTAGGCCTTAAAAGTTTTGAAATTTAGGGTAAAATAATTGTTGAGATGATGATTCAACCCAACAGCTTAAGCCCAGATAAGATACTTTGGTAAAGTGCTATTGACTGCATGGACACTCCAGTGAGCATCTTACATTTCATACTATTCACAAGCTTAAGTTTGTTGAGATAATTCTTAGCATTTCAGTTCAAAACTTCGGTTCTGATATTCAGTTCTCATTCAATCATTCATATCATAGAGTCACTGAACAGAGTCTGGAAACTGTCAGCTGCAGCTAAACTCACTTCAGTTGAGTCATACCTGCTATATCCCAAACATGTCATTTTAAAACAAATATATATATATTTTTTTTTTGTAAAAGAAACTTCCAATTTATAAAATTTGTTGTTTACATTTTTGTGGGTTTTTTTTTGAAAGTAATATTGCCAAGAAAGATGCCCAGAGGATTATCTTATTGGTTTTTTTCCACCATATATATTATCAAAATACTATTTTTAGGGAAGTATGTATTTCTTTGTGTTGCCCACAAAATCATAATATATTGAATTAAGGTTAAATGTTGTTATAATCACATTTAATAATGATATAGTAAACAATAATAATTTAACATAGCTTTCCCTATATTTCAGTTAATTAAAAAAATTCAGATCTTTCAGCTCACTTTAAGACTGAGAAATCTGTTTCCTGCTTTAAAGGAGAAAACAATCTCTGATTAATTCTCTGATTAATCTCTGCATTTAAATGAAGTTTCATACAATTTATTCTAAATATGGGACATAAAATCACCCTATTTTATCAATGTTAACACATTTCACTCTAGGGAAAATTTCAGTTAAGCTTTTTGAGGGCCTCTTTAGCACTGAAGCTTTCCAGCAAGCCCGTTTATTGCAACCACAAAGCAGATTCCAAATTGAGAAGCAAGTATTCCCCCAAACTTGGAAAAAAGGTTTTACCAAATGCCCTTGTGATTTAGGTAAAACTCATAAAAATGATGTATCTTAACCACTGAAATTTACTAAGACTTTCCTACAAGAGGCTTTTCTGTGCCCAGATGTTGGGTGATATTAAGCCCACAACTTGTGTAGGCTTTTCACAAGGTTACACTTGAACAGAATTCTTAAAAAATATATTAGAAGCAGTAACTGCTTGCTTGAGGAAGTAAAATAGATTATGCAGGAACTGTTCAGAATCTTGCAAGGTGAGGGAGAAAGGATATTTTTTTCCTTACTAATAGGACTACATGCTTTGCAAGAATCCAGGCAGAGGCTCAACCTTTGTTTCTCAGAAAATTTCTCTCATCCATTCCTCTGACAGTTTCTAGTCAGTGCAGGGTGTGTGTGGTAGGGTTTTGTGTGTGTGCATGCTTTTTTAATGTTTTAAAATACGGGAACCTATAAATCAAATTCACTACCTTAGTAAACACATGCTCTGAAGCATGTGAGCATTCAAAACACAGTATCACTTGTTCTTTAAACTGTGAGAGGAATAGGCAATACTGCCCAATTCAAAGTATTACCTTCGTACTGTAGCAAGATCAACAGGCAAGAAAGGAGCTGAAGCACAGTGGGGGAAGAATGCTGAAGAGGAGAGGGAGATCGCATCCAGGTGAGAGACTACGAAGATGTGAACTGTAATTTTTGGCCTCATGGAAAATAAGATGCATAATGGTAATGTATAATGAAAGAGGTCAAGAACAGAAAATGGACTGTGATGATGTATGACAGTTTATACTTCCAGTGACAGTGAAGACTGGTCAGAGTACTGATATAAAATGGAAGAAATTTTAGAAGAGAAAAAAAAAGAATTTGATCTGAATAAATTCTAATAGGTAATGACTGAACTTGTTAGGCACAGAAATATAATTGTGGTCCTTTGTTACTGTGTTGTCATCCTAAGAATCCGAGCACTCAGTGTGTTTGTTTGACAGAAGTTATATTTTGTGTCAGTCCTCCTCTGGCTTAAAAAATAGCAGGATGTAATCAGATTTTTTGTGGCATATCTATGTGTAGCAGATACTACCCTCCTAACTGCTCACCCCTGTCTGTTACCTCCTTCTTTCCCTCTTCATCCCCTTACCTCCACTTCTCTCACCTCCTCCCTTTAACGCAGCACTGCATTAATTAATTGGTCTATGGTTCCCATCTGCTTCAGTGCAAAACTTGCTGGCTATGTTAAACTGCATCTTAAGATGCCTGGGTAACTTGTAAAAATGGAGCATTACAACGGGTGTGGTGAAAGACTAGCTGATCTCTAGCCCAGTTTTCAGGTAATTTGCTTGGGATATGGGCATCCCAGTTTTGACAGCTACTTCTGCCGCTGTCCCACCTCCGTGTAAATTCTTGGCCTGCTCCCAGCTTAGCTGTCCTGGGGAAAGGATCCTGATTTTTCTGAAAAAAAAACCAAAAAAAACATAAATGTCATTTCATAGCCTGAGACTGAAGCACCTGCTGATGTACAGGGCAGCCAAAGAAGGTGGAGTTAATCCGCAGCCATTTCCAACTTCCAGTCCTCTGTTTTTATCATTAGACTTTTTTTTTGCCTGACAATTGTGGCTTAGTTTTGACCTGGGGTCACTGACATCAGTAGAAGAAGGATGTCAGTATCTTAAGGCAAAATCAAGCCTTGATGGCTTTTCACCATTTTTGATCATTCTGTGGTCAGTTATGTGAATCATGCTGAGAAAAAACATTTCTTCCATTTGCTGAGTAAAGCATGGGATATATGAAAAGATGAATTTTAATACGGGTTGAAGCATTATAAGGATCTAAAATTTCAAAGCCAAGGGAAGCACTTCTGTTTATTAAATATTTTTTTCTTTAACAAATTGATTCAGTTAAAAATTGCTGATATACACTGCCATAATTGCTTAAATAAGTTTCTGGTAAAAAGATCTGAACTTTTATCCCTTTCAGACTGTATTAAAACCATCCTGCTGTCACTTAAAAGTATTGCTACATTTCTACAACTCTGAAGTCCTCTTGAACTTTCCCTTGGAATACATATGACATGACAGCTATAATTTATCTCTATGGTACAGATTTAGTATATTTAAGATACAGAATACAGGACAATATTAATAAATTACACAGGAGAAAACAAGATATTGTCAGGAAAGTGTAAACAGTAAGAAGCAAAAGAGGACTGAAAGAAAAAAAACCCAAACAAATCAGTCCTCACCCATGCCTCCCTGGTAATCCTCTATTTTAAGAGAAAAAGGCTGAGTTCAAAGTACATTTGGGAGAGTGTTAGAGATGCTGTGGAAACTAAGACTGCATAGCAAGATGATACATACCTGGGACATTGTGAATTCTTTTAAAAGTATTGTTTTATACTTTGGTACTGTGAAATCCCAGGAACGTGCTGCATAGCCCACACTTCCTCATACAGCTCCAGAAATAGGCACTCTATCTTTTGTTGCAAATCCTCATCTCTATTACACTTGGGAGAAGCAATGGCCTAGTGGCAAACAGTTCAGAAAAACAGCACTGGGGAACTGAATGTACTAATTGCTCCAAGCTCATTGTTACCCACTTGATTTCATATAGTCATGGCCAAATCTTCCATCTGTCTCTGCCCTCCAACAATGATTTCAGGATGCTTGGAGCTGAAACCAAACTGTGGGGTTTTTTCTTTTATTCTTGTTGAATTTTTCTGTTTTGGTTTGTTTTGGTTTGTTGTTTGTTTTTTGTTTGGTTTGGTTTGGGTTTTTTTGGTTTGTTTTTTGGGGGGCTTTTTTGTTTGTTTGTTTGTTTATTTTGTTTTGTTTTGGTTGGTTGGTTGTTTTTTTCTGGTTTTGTGTGGGTTTGTTTGTTTGTTTGTTTTTGTTTTTTGGGGTTATTTTGGTCTTTTTTTTTGGGGTGTCTGGGCTCTCACTATCACAGCCCTCTATTAAATGACAGCTTTTTGTTTTCATTATCTTACCTTCTTTTTCTCATTCAGTTCTTGACAGCCTTCCCTCTCAGCTGAATACTGTTATCACTTCGTTATTCTAATCCTCTCCCTAGCTGCCTATATTATCACCCCTCTGTTTCAGAACTTGGATACTTACCCTTTAATCCATTAATTGGCTTTTTACCCTCAGATCTCTGCCTGCTCTGAGCGCAACCTGACTCCCTCAGCCACCACACGCCCTGCCTGTTCTTGCAACTCCTGGCTCTCCATACATTTTGGAGCTAGTTTCTCTTCTTCCCAGATAATCTTGTGCTTTATTTCTTTTCACAAAGGAGGG
Source organism: Columba livia (assembly GCF_036013475.1). Taxonomy (NCBI): domain Eukaryota; kingdom Metazoa; phylum Chordata; class Aves; order Columbiformes; family Columbidae; genus Columba; species Columba livia. The sequence continues at coordinate 42,375,368 of NC_088604.1, forward strand.
CTCTCTAGTTCAGTATCACTTTCAGTGTTGCTTCTATTTCCTCTCTGTGTTTACATATTGCCTTCATTGCTTCTTAACAAGGGTGGATGTATATAGCAGGAATAATCTCTGCAGCAGATATCTGTGTTTCCCCTAGAATAGCTCCATTTCCTCCTCCGGGTTCAAAGGTGTTGGGCAACTTAATAAAATATGGGTTGTTACGCAGCAAATGTATTTGTTTAAGCAAGATTATCTCTTGATTGGGTTAGGTTTCTATTGCTGTTTGCATGCAGAGGAGGTGTATATTTCTTAACAATTTTAAAATCATGTACTCTTTGTGTGTAAAATCTGTTTGTACTAAAGGGAAATACTTTATCTGGTGCCACTGTTTAGTCCAGGTATAATATTGCTATATTTTAAGAAATCCTGCCTACTTTTATTTTTTTTTCTTAGTCAACATTTGAAAATACAAACTACACTGCAAAGAGGCATGTTAGCCTTTTTGTTATCTCTGATGTTTTCTTTATGTAGTATGTATAAATACACACATTTGATATTTAGCAAAATAGGGAAAATTATCCTGATGCTAATGTACACAGAGCTATTACACCCAGTCATGCTTAATAGCACTAAATGGATTTAGAGTAAGGAGTCTAGACTGCAATCCTGTCAGCATCTGCCCCTTCCCCAGTAATTTATTTGGGTTTTGCACCTGCAGATGCTGAATTGGGACTGAATTCATACAGAATTTTTTTATTTGGATAGCAGCCACTGAAGTAGTAACATTTAAAAAGAGCACTAAATAAAAGTGACTGTGTTACCATTAACTTTCCTTCCTTTGTTGTCAATATTGAAAACAATAGAATCCTGATTATCCAGGCTCTTACCATGAGGATCTCCTTCTATAATTAACTCACTAATCTATTGGCACCCTGATTATTAGACATATCTTGTGCTGCCTGGTGCGTCTCAATTGTCGGAAAGCTTTCATACAATATTTCAGTTTTAGCTCATTCATTGGCACAGTGTATCTTGAATATTCCATGCAAACATAGTGACAGCCCTTTCCTTTGTGTGATGCAATCTCCATACTCTGGAGTATTACAAGCCTTTCTGAAAGGGTAGTAGATATGCAAAGGGTATGAGAATGGCAGAGCTGTAATCATGCAGAGGTGAGTGAAAGTCCCCTCTTTGTTCCTACACCCCACGCATGTGATGAGTCACAGCTGAAATCACTGTTTCCTCCAGTTTTTATGATGTGCTTATGTACCTACAGGCATCTCCAAAGGTGAAAGGTTCTAACCTATTGTACCATGCAGCCATGGAAATGGAAGTTTGGTGACCACTTGTAGAACAAAAAGGTTTTCCTTCAAAGCCTTGTGTATCCAGGCTTCTTTGTGTGAGAAAGTTGTTTGTGTATCTCAAATTCTTTGATCTCTAATGCAGGAAAAATAAATTAAATTCCTCCTTCCTCATAATAATTTCTTCAAAACCAGAAGATACCTGAATCAGGGAATCAAACCAGCATACTCAGGAAGATCTTTTCCTTTTTTTCACTTGAAAGAGCTGCAATCCTGTGAGAAACATGCCATGAAAACCAGTTTAAAAGCCTTCTCATCGAAAATCCTGCACTTAACTCTTGGCTGGATCCCTTTTAAGTGTTAAACATGTCCCATTACTCATTTGAGTAATGTTTTACTTTTGTTCAATGATTGACCCCTTATTGTTGTTGTGGTTTTGGTTGTAGTGAGATTTGGAGGGGGGGGTGTGTGGTTTTTTTTCCTTTCCCAAACATTCCTGTTATTGGGCTATTCCCTTCCTTGTTTCATTGTGTGGAGTATCACAGAACTTCATTTGCAGTTCTTTTATAAGAGGGTGCTTTTTAGTTGTACGAGCTGAAGTCTGTCATCAATATAAAATCTTGCCAGGATATACAATGTCTCTCTTGTCCTACTCCTAAATATGTTCATTGATGATGTAGCTCTGAAGCAGTTGCACATCAGCACATAGACTCTTTTCGATATGTTCAGCCTGGATCTATCGTTCATGTGTGTGTGTGCAGTTGACTAATGGAGGTGGCGGCCTTTTTGTCGTCGATGAAGTCTGTGTATCGTACACATGGAACCTTGCACTGGTCCAGCTAATGTGTGAATACAGAGGCATGGAATCCATTTTCATATGTCTCTCTCCAGAATGTGCCACTGGTATTGACAGGAGTCCGTATATTTTTAACATCAGAATGGAGAGCACACTATAAACTCTGTACCAGTCATGTAGTGCAAAAGAGCCAGCAAAACAGAAAAGGGTGAGATGGTAGAAACAAATATGTACAGTGGGAAACTTTTCTCCACTGCATGCAATATTTTAATTCAGTTCATAGTAATCTTAAAGTATTATGTGTAACTTTTCCCCTTCACCCCTCACTGTTGCTTATGATAGCTTGTATAATTCAAGATTAATTTTTTACTTAGTTCTTGATAATGCTATTTATTTGTTGTCCATTCTTTCCTTCTTTAGTAACTATTTCTTGGGCTTCTCATAAAACACTGATATGCTAATAGTAAGGGTGATTTTTGAAAGGTACTTCAAATATGTAAATTTTTGAGATGCAACTCCTCTTTAAAGGGGAAACCTTTAAAAGGTTTCTTTCTGCCAATTCTTTCAGATTCTGTATTTAATTTTTTTCTCTCAACTGTCAATATTTAAGGAAGTATTCTTTCCTGTTTCTTGTAATCCCATTAAAAATAGCGGGTCTATTCTGTATTTGTGGCTAGACATACAGCATGGTGCAAAATAATCTAAACACTCAAGGTTTGTTTGTAGATTTACTCTAATGAAAAAGGCTCAAGATATATAATGAGACACCCCCTCTGATATAATTAATCAATATCCACACAAGTTGATCCCTTGAATGCATTACATGGTTCCTAAGAAATAGCTTAGTACGTAAGAAATTAAGATTGAATAATATTTGCTGATGTCTCATTTTTCAGAGAAGAAATGTAACACTTTTAAAGATAAAGAGGTGTAAGTGGTCCTTACTTATGTTCTTCTGCTCTCTGCAAAACAGGATCATTTCAGAGACAGCTATACTGCAAAAATAAATCCAAGTATTGAGTAGAAGGGATTCTTCCATTCAGGTGAACATCATGGGAATGGTACCATGCCTAAACTGTACAACCACAACTCAGAGTTAATAACTATGTCTCATCTCCAAACAGGTCTATGGTAATAAGTGTCTCACTAAATCACTGTGTCTAAACTGTCAGGATGAGGATTTTTAGAGGTGCCTAATCCATATATAAACACAAATCCTTTTAAAACTCTCCATGGCACTGGCGAACAGTTATGTGTTTCAAAATTCAGGTATTTTTCAATGCAGGTCCTGTTTCATTTTGCAAAGGAGTAAAGTAAAGAAAAGAAAGGACACCACACCCTCAAGTGTAGTTACATGACAGTAGGTCAGGATAGATGCCTAATGGGGATGAAAGATGCTCAGACCTGCAGTGAACAGCACAGGAAAATCCTTTTTCATGGGTAGTGGGTGTTTATTGTACAAGATGCTCTCTTTAGTGCATGTTCTGACAGGGTGGCTCTGGTAAGCGTGTTCAGCCAGCAGTGATTGCTTTGCTCCATCACTGCAGCAAATTTCTAAAGCAGAAATTATCATTAAAAAGTTGTGTGTGTGTATAGGGTTGTTGATGATTTTGGTTTTTTGAAGGAATGCAATTTGGAAAAGGAAGAGTTAAAGAAGTTACTGCTGCTGTAATATACATACTAGGCTCTTTCAGTCTTTCAAGTCTTCACAGCTCTCTTACAACAGGTTCTCTTCATGTCTAGAATATGCAAATCTCTGGGCTCCTAAGAGCAACTGAATAGGGATATGTATTTCATCTTAAAACAAAGAGCAAAGAAAAAAAAAAGAAAAAGTTTTTCAAAGGATTTTGGAAACAGGTGTTCTAAATCAACATTAATTGGATTTCAGTTAATTATTCCTTATACTTTAGGGATTATAGGAAAGGAATATGGGGGAAAAAAGCAAGAACAACTTATCTGACACAGTAATTGATCTAATATTTAAGTTAAGCAGCCCCTCATTCCTTTCACCCCCACCCCAGATAAATTGGCCTCCAGATGACTGTTACAGAAGCCTGGGAATATGAATGAAGTGAAAAGGCAAGATGCAGCCTTTGAAAGCCACCTTTACTTTGGAGGGTGGTTACAAAGTCTGTTCTGTATACCATCCTCTGCCTGTAACTGGGAAGATAAAGGCAACTGCTAAAAAGCTGTTACAGATTGATTTTGGATGCCACATTTCTTGTATGAAGCTTACCTACGTGATTCCCCTGACGTTTTACACCTCACAGGGTATGATCTATGCACATAGTTTAGACTGGGTCAGGAACGTTTCTCCAGGGCTGGCAGAGGAAGGCCGAGTGGAGGACAGGACATTGTTAAGGACTGTATTTTGGCTTTTGGCTTTCTGTTCTAATTCCTATTGGAATGAGTAAACTTTTTCCCCAATATTGGAGCTGGTATAGCATTTGACATGAAAAATTGTATATGTAAAGTTTTAGTTTGCTTCTGAGAACTGACTGATTCAAAATTTTAAAAGAAATGGGAGGAGAGGGGAGCAAGACAAGATCTAAAAAGATTTTGAAAAGGCTTATAGTAGTCTAAAGAAATTAGTTTTAAAAATTGAACTGAAAGTAGGCTGGAATTTTTTTTAAGTTGATTAGAGTGAGAGCAGGCAGCAGCTCTTGCTAGTCTGCTCTCACTGTCCAGCCTAAGAGGAGTGATACCTGTGATAAAAGTAATAGATCTTCAAAGTTATTTTAAAACTTTAATAGGATACAATCATCAGAGCTCCTAGTAACAACCAAGATAATGTTTTACATGTTTTTTAGCTTTAAAATGTCTTTTTTAAGAACTCCCCACCCCCATCATGTTTGAAGTATACATGAAACATGTTGCTTTTGAGCAGGAGATATTGTCAAGTAATATGTGGAATCATTTACACAGCAAATTTTAAAAGATTTCAGAAGGCCTAATGAAACTCGCCTGAGGGCAGTTTGGATTTGCATTCTAGCCTCCTGCGTGTGTGACAATTTGCTAAGCATCTCAGTAAAAAAAATTGGAAAGGGACTTTCCACATTCCATAGTTTTCAGCTATAACTGAGGTGTATTACTAAGGAGATATACCTATGGCCAATATTTGTGTCAGCATATTTACCATGCTTACAAACAGATGTGAATATAATTACATCACATCTGTACAGTTAATTATTTACCTGACTTTTGTACATATTTGCATAAGGTCCTAACAGGGACTTTAAAGATCGGAGATTTTTACACAGTTTATGAAAATATTATTCTTAAAATAAACTGATCTGTTATAACTCTAATCTCCAGCACAACTGGATGAAATTCTTAAGAACAGTTGCTTTAGTTGCTGCTATGGAAGCAGTTTAGAATGTAATAGTGAAATGAGCAAGATTTCATGTGTTGGTAGCTTTCAGAGAATAGGCCAAATAGGCCTAATAGTCTGTATAATTATAACTGCTTTTATTTATCTTCTCAAGTCATAGCATTTAGACGGCATCATTTCTCATACTGTACTGATGCTAGTACTTCATGCTGTAGGGAACAAGTATTTCTCTGTCATGTGCTACTATTTCTGACAATGAAATGCAAAAGATAAATATCTTGAAAATTTTTTTCAATAACTGTAAAAAAACAGTACACAGATGAAGATAAAATATGAAAATACGTGTAAGGTATATACGCATGCATGTTTGACTCTTTATTTTCCAAATATGCCAGTTCATAGCTTTTTTTTTTTTTTTTAAAGCTGCTGCATGCAAGTTTTATTCTTGCTTTAACAAAATCTGATTTTACTTTGCAAATGAAGGTGCAAAATTTTCTTTCTCATTAAAGGTAAAAAAATCCACTTCAAAACTGTGTTTCAGTAATTTTTTTCCAAATCCGTTCCATCGGTGTCAACCTGCAGGAAATTATATTTAAAATTAAATTTGTCATTTGTTTCCTAGGTGAGTTTTATGTTCTTTTACACTGTACAAAGCATCTCAGCGCTAGTGGTGTTTTAATGCTCAGAGTTCTGTAGTTTGTTATCCCTGCCTCACTTTTTTCCTTTGCTCCCTCTTCTGACCTTTGGTAAAATCTTCACCGTGGTGTATAGGTGATAACAGACTGCCTTTTAAAAGAAACTTTTTGTATCAGCCACGTGCTTTCTTGTTTGAAATGTGAACATATTTTGCAGACAGACTCTAAGCCTGGTTGTGCTCAGTCATATGTGCAAAAAAATACATTGTTTGTCGTTTGTAATCCCCAGCTTATGGTCGCTCTCCCCAGTTTGTATGTGGGAAGATGTGCTTATTTAATCACAGACCAGATGCGGGGCCTAAGGGCCTGACCCAAAGCCCATTGAAATCAGTTGGAATACTACTGAAGATTTAATGGCCCTTACATGTTTCGATATCTGACTCATTTTTATGAAAAAAAAAAGGCAACTTATTTTTGCTCCCCTCACTCCTTTCCCATTTTCCTTAGGAGTACAATCCCCCTCCTACTCTAAATGCAATGGAAACAATTTTTAAAACCCCTTACAGCTATTCTGTTAAGAAAGCGTTATAATAGGAAGTTGGAACATGCCTTTATAGAACCAGGGTAGCTATGGTACTGCGTCGCACTACAAACATTTTCTGATAATACTTTGCACAGAAAGGTTGACATGCTTGCATAGAAAAACAGTTTATATACAGTATGGTCTAGGAGCTACATGGTAAAAATATATGTATAGTCAGTGTAGCCTATTTGTGAAATATAGCAGGAAAAATATTTATGAGCACCACAGGACATGAAGCTCAAAGTGCAGTCATTTCTAAATGAAAATTATGTGACAGTTCATCAGTATTTAATGCTAACATTGCTTGATCTAGACATAAAGAATTTAGCAGCCATTTATCATAACATACAGCACTGTTCATTTCCTGATTTGCTTAGAATACATTGGTGTTTTAATCTCAACACGAGCCACGGGTCTAATTTTAGATATTTAATGAAAGGAAAATCCGGCGAGAGACAGATTTTTCACATGGCTGTTAGGAGCCTACTCCCACAACTTGAATTGGTTGGTCTGTTTAATGCAGGCTCCCAGAAGCCACCGCTTGGTCCCTGCACCAGATGCAGGTGTTCCCTTGTGCTGTCAGCCAGGAATGATTAATGAGGATTTGCCCCTACTGAAAGCAGCCTTTGGAGCATTGTTCAGGGCATCTGTGGAACTGTCGGGGGAGACAAGGACACAAGTGAACAACCAATTATTTGGCCATCACTGAGGCAGCATGAAAAAGACATCAAATTGGACAGAGGAGCAAAGCTTTTGTTTCATGATCATATTTTTAGGTGTTAATAGTAACAGAGTAACAGAGGAATTCTACCTGTTTTGTTTTGCCTTTTTTTTTTTTTTTTCATAAGGGAGAGGGAAAGGGTTCAGAGACTGCTTTAAAGCTAGGAAAGGAGGTGTAAAAGAAACAGAGGCAGAATCACAGTCCTTTAAAAGTGTAAAAGGGAGGAAAACACAGAATTGATTTCTTGGCGGTTGCACTGTGTGTATAAAGATATACCGTTTTGCTCGGCTAACGTTAGGGAATGAAGGCTCAGAATTCTGTAAGGAGGAGGATTTCTCATGCAGGGAGCTGCTTAATTGCTGGCCAAATACAACAGTTCAGGAGCCGGGGCTTTAACAAGTGATAGCGCAGGGAAGTGTTACATTAGGATTCTGAAAAAGAAAATGTGAGGGAGCAAAACCAGAAAACATTTGCGAGATTGCACTCAGCATTCAGCCTGCATCCCTCTTTCTGTCTCAAAGAAAATGCTCTTAGGTGCAGAAGAGTAAGGGGAAAAAGAGGAACAGAACTAAAAACACTCTGCTAAGGCTTAGGTTTCTGCATTTTTCTATTCACCAAGACCTGTGATTATAAATACTAATTTTAAACCAGAGGGAAAGGCTTATATTTTTAGAACAATCCAATTACGGAATTGGTTGTTTGTGAAATACATTTTATGCTCCATCCTGTCAAGCCTCTTTTTACCACAGTATTAAGTATAAAAAAGTTAATTATACAGCTTAATTTGAATGAGAAATATAATGTTTTATTGACTAATAACAAATACAGTGTAATTTCTACTGAAGTAATGTAATTAATATTTGCAGTGGCTAATTCCCTAACCTCAGAATTTCCTCTGCCCTTACACGTACATGCAAGAAAAGCAGTTTGGATCCTGAAACAATTACAGATCACAATTTCAAACTATTCTTTAATGAAGGAGAAATTTATGTTTCTAAATTGACAGTTCATTTATATTTGATTGCTTGGATTTTTTTTTTTTATTTAATTATTTATCCTCTAATGACTGTATTTCGTCAAGAATGACTCATGGCATCTGCAAAATTATGTGACTATCTGTACATAAAGGCCTGTTTCCTTACTGCAGCTGGTTTGTAGGAAGCTTTAGAAAGCCAAAAAATTTTGCCTGCTTCATATTTAGAAAGAGTTGCTGCAGGTAACAATTTGACTTATCCAGATTTTCAGAATGTGTCATTTCAGTGTCAAATATCTGGGTTTGAAACCTTCACAGTCAACTAATGTTTCTATTTACTATGGTTTTAAAATAAATTTTAAAAATCTTTGACATTTAATAACTACTTATTCATAAAGAAAAAACCCCTAATACAGTATACACGAAAACTGAGTCTTAGCATTTTTAGCATTGATCAGAAGGAAATCACCAAGCAACCTAAGGATATTTAAGATATTCCAGCAGTTCTGGTAAGTACGTGCAAATTGTACTCTAGAATTTCACACTGGGAATAGCCCCTGCACCAGATCTTGACCTGCAGTACTGATGTGTTTAGTTCTGCAGGTCTGTCCTGTTCCAGCAGCACAGACGTTTGTTACTTTCTGCAAAGGACTGCGTGTGACATTTGAAACTGAGCTTTGTACCCTCTTGTATGTGCCGTAACTTTGAATGACTTTATTAGAAATTATAAAATCAGTGTACAGACACACTCAACTCTGTTTCCTTCTTGTCAGGAGGAGACAGTGGCATCAGCAACATGCCCCTGAGTCTGGAAGACATCACTCGACGGAAGAACAGTCTGTTAGACTCCTCCTGGAAGTGATGCCAGTGGGGGAGGAAAATAATTCCAGGAGCTGAGGGAATGGTTATAGCGTCTCTAAAGAGGACACTTGCCTGTGACTGTCAATGCATTGAACTGAGTGTTCTAATTCTAGATAAATAAATAGAAAGAAAGCTTTCTGCTGCTGTAGGCTGTGCTGAAGACTGCACCGTTTCATGCTAAGGATGGACTTTGCTACAGTAATTCAAGGCTTGTTTGTCGCCATGCTGGATTACTTCAGAGACTTCTACTTGGGTTTGTCAGCTGCACACCATTGAAACATCAGATGTTAAAGCCTGATGACATTTCTGAGTAACATGAAGAGCACAACCTGCTATTTAGACATGTCAGCAGCAGGCGGCATCAAAATACCTTCAAGGATGTGGTCATTCTCTCCAGATCTCCCTGTGGGTGAGCACCTTCGGGATGGAGTCCCCATGGGACAGAGACCAGGACAATACTTTAAAGCAAGGACTGAAGCGTTATAGTGGATGTTCTTTGGCCTAAAAAGAGGGATGGGATTTGCCAGCTAGTGAACAGAAGGGGAAAGTGCCTTTTTAACCTACCATTTCCTCCAGTACAGTGGCATCTCTTCTGCTCTCCATTTGCCTTTCGAAAATAAGTGTGTTTCTACCAGTACTTATGTTTAGGTTTCAGTATGATACTTGATACATGTTGTGTTATGATGTTATGCCTGTAAATTCTTATGCATGTATGTATTTTCATGATATTTCAATAAAGCCATCAAGATTTAAATTCAACACAAAACAAAAGCAAATGGGTAAGAATATATGAAAAGAGATAAACCCATTATCAACTTTATTATGTGTGTTGTTTGCTAAAAACATCAACTTTGATTTAGCTTTTTGAGGTAAATCCACCGGAGACTTATTTTACAAAATTATAAAAAATTCTGAAACTGTCACTTATGTTTTTTTTCTCTAATACTTTACAGACTGCTAAGACTACGAAGTAGTGGATTAATATGAGGGGAAGATGACCACTACCTGTGAGATGACTTTCCTCCTTTTCCAGTATATATTTATGGTGCTATATAATAGATGTGTCGTGTTCTAAGTCATGACATATTCTTATGGATCTTTGCAACTCCTTTTGATGAAAAATGTTTCTGCATCTGTAAGTAACATGGCTACTGTAATAAATAGGGGGAAAAGTAATGAAAAGAGCAAAATAATTAAAGCTCAAATAAACAGTTTTTGTCATTTCTAATATGTAATATTTAACTTTTATTTCATGCTGGGAAGAACGAGTGTTATTAGAATCATGTTATGATTAAGGGTTAGCGTTTAGTTCTCTTATTTATGGTAAGTAAAATCTAGCAAAACCAAGGAATTGTCTTTCATAAAACTTTTGAGCATCAGAATTTGTCTCTTTGTCCCTCCTCCTACCAGTATAACACAGCCTGTTGGTTCTGGTCACTGCAGCCAGCATACACCTGATGATGGTGACCGTGATGACACTCCCAAGACTTTTGTGCCTCCATTACTTTCTCCAGGCCTGAAATGAGGTGAGGCTGCAGGCAACCAGGGTAATGTCATTAGAATCTCATCAAACCTGGCTGTTAAGGAATCGTTTGATAAAGTGGAAGGAATTATTTCTGCTGCTTGCACTGACAATGAAAAAAGGGCAAGGGAAAAGTTTTGGATGTAAAAGTATTACCCCTTGCAGAAACAGCACAAATCGGCTGCAGTTTGTTTTGCTCTCACATCCTTGCTCTAGTACAGGGGTAGGCAGGGCAGGCAGGGATTTTGCAGATGACATTTCTGTATCGATTTTGTATAATAATGCTGTACATGCTTGGTTTGGGCTGCAAAATTCACAGTGTGAACTACTTAACTTCTGCCTCTTTGGCAGTAGAGAATTGTGAGGCTAAAATAAACTTCAGTTCCTCTACCCTTGGTAGTTGTTTGATGCACCTGAAATCCCAGAGCTAGGAGTTCAGTAAGTTTGTGCTTACACATGGCTATGTATTTACTTATGAAACCTATTTTTTATCCCAAAGCCCAGTTCATAGCCACAGACAACTCTCTACAGGTTTTCTAAACATCATTGTCTTATCGAGCTTTTATTTTTAATCTGTTCTTAAGAGTAGATCACACTTGGGGCTGATGTGTGAGGCCAAAGGGATTGTCTTTTTCTGTAGCCCCCAGCCTGTTTTTTCACCAGCATAATTTTCCAACATTTCTGGGTTTCACTTTCTTCTTTCTAGTCCCTCTTATCTTCATGCGGAGTTTTTTTTGACTGTTAATATCATCTTGTGCACATATTTTTTTTCCCTTTTTCTTCCCTCCCCCTCACATCCTTTGTTCATACATCCCCTTTGTTTCCTGTTTCAGTTCATACACTTCTTTTTTCCTGGTCTCTTTTGCACACCTTGGTTTGTTCTCCCTCCATTCATAGTACAACTGGGAAAATAACATGCTCCACACCTGGGGAGGTGGATCTTCACTAATGATGGTGAAGTTTCACCACGTATGTTCACAGGCTGGAAATACCAATGTGGTTCAGTGTCACTGACCATTTTTCGTGGGGGAAGATATTTAAATTAGAGGCTTTCAGTAGTGTTCTTCATAATGTAAAATGTTTTAGCTTCAATTTACTTAGTATCTGAATATGAGTTAGACAAAATAATTGTCAGTATTTGGACTGATGATGAAGCCTCACCTTATACATCTTAATTTTCTTTGGGTTTGTGTGAACTGTTGAACTTTGCAATTTGTTTGTATCTAATTCGGTATTAAATTCTTGGCTGCCTCAACTTATTTTATTGCCACTCATGGCACTACATTGATGGTAAGCATAACACCAGTTGCATATATTTGTTCAAATGAATACTACCTATCATCTGATCTTTATTTAAACCTCATTTTACCATATTTTTGGAAGCTTTAAAAATGCAGACAATGTTCTGAATTGTGATTAGAAGTAAACAGCAAATTATCAGAGTATTTTGGTCAAATAAGAAAATGGATTCCTTTACTGGAAAGAGACACAATATTCACACTGGGTTGCAGATGGTTAGAAGTGGCAGTCAATAAGCTTTGACAGAAAAGAAATAGTACAGCACTATTATTTCTTATAAACCACCAGAGCCTAGCATTTTTTTAAACCAAAATCTTGACCAGAACTCCTGAATAGTAATGAAATAATTCTTGTAAGAAACATTAAAAATATTTGAAATAATAATTTTTGAGGTTTGTATTGTCCCATTATGTCTAGCAGCCAACAGGAAGCCAAGGACATTTTAAGAAAAGTTTATTAAAATCCATTGCATTTGAAAATACTTAGATCTACATTTCTGATGTCAGAGACTGCTTCAGGTTCTTTCCCTATGGATACAGATTATTGTTTGTTTTCAGAATTGCTGAAGCCAGAAATATAGTCTGTGAGTTTGAGTGAACTTTCTTCACCTAATTTCAAATCTGCTTGAACTTAGTGACTTTTTGTATTTGATTTAAGCTTCTTTGAGTTTGCATTCAATAAAGGAGGAGAGTATAGGTGAAGGGAGAAGAGACAGAAAATCCAATGCAGAAATATCAAGAAAAAAAGTTTGATATACATGCCACATGTGAATAACTTGTTTCTCTTTTAGTATCTTCTGTGTTTTGCAGCAGAGAAGCTTTCCTCGGCAAAGAAAATAATCAAGTTGCCATTTTAAAAAAATTTAATCATGCACAAAGTATTTATACTTCATCAGCTGCAGCCTTAGCAGACAAACAAATATGATGATTTATTTCTGTCCATCTTTTCAACATGTTATTCCAAAAGCAAGTCATGGTATGCCAGAAGACACGTGAAATGGAGTAATCTATGTTGCTTTCCTCTTACTGTCTGCTAGAAAGTCTGTCCATCCCTGACTTTAATCACATCTGCTTAGTGGTCAAACTAATTCACCCTGCTGGCCAGATAATCTAGTTCGGTGTCCACTGCTGTTATTACAGACTGGAGGTCAAATCCTTTATCTGTTTTCTCCAGACTCAGCTGGACACTGTTTCTTGCTGGGAATTTTTAGAAGGCAGCGATAAATCTTATTGCTAATATCCCAGGAGGTAGTAACATGCCCTCTTATAGGTTTATCTTCAGAATTTTTCCAGGCTATGAGAACTTGAATAAAACCTTTTGAAAGTCCTGGGGAGTTTTGTTTGTTTGGTTTTGGTTTTGTGTGGGTTGGTTTGTTTGGGTGGGGGTTTTTGTTGTTGTTTACCTTTTTTTTTTAATTTTTTTTAGATTTTTTTAGTCTGTGCTGCAAGTATCTCCAGTTACTCCAAACTGAATTGTGAACTGTCAGCGGAGTCGTCTGAGACTTTGTCTTCATTTTTATGTCCATAAACAAGAATATAGTCAAATCCCACTGTCAATATTATGGCTACCTGTGTGTACAGGTAGTCTTTTGTAGCATAACCAGCTTGCTTGTTATAGTCTGGATATGTGCCAGACCTGACATGCAGTGCATGTGGATTTGGGGAATGTTGCACTATGGAGAACTCCATTTGTCTGACAGTAATTCCTGGATGGTGAAGAGCAGTGATTTTCTGCCTATGATCTATGGAGATGAGTATGTGGCTTCTGAGTTGAGTGCAAAAGGCAACTTGAAAGAAGTTTTTATGTTATACTATGGTTTGTGTGAAATCTGTCATTTATGGGTCAAAACCAATAAAGCCACTTGTATACAACTGTGAAAAGGCTTATAGTTTGCTTTGTCTCTAAGCGTTAATTTAAGACACAGCGTTGGCATTGCCTTTGTGCATACCATGAAAAACCGCTTCATTTTTTGCTGCTACTGAGCTGGCAGTCAGGATTAAATGTTGATTGTAAACATCTTTCCCTCTCTCTGCTACTGCACTAAATGCATCCTGGTCAAATGGAACTGTGTTTTTGTAATAGAGGTAAGTTTATAGTATAACATTATAATATATTTATATTGTATATAAATATATATATAACTTATAATGTATATTTATTATAATAAAAAGGCATGGCAAGAGTAAAGAGATTTTAAAAGAATTATTTCATTGTGAAATTGTCATAGTATTAGAAACTTGGGGATCCCCACGCATGTCACAGTTAGGCTACCCTGCCCACGTAGTGCCATTGTACTATGTATACTAACCAGCTCTGGTCAGCACTATCTAATTCATTGCATTTAATTGCAGTGGTTTTAGAAATCCTCAGATTTGTAATGACATTTGGAGGGGGAGCATTTTTCTGACACTTGTTACCAGGCAGTCAGTACTGAAGGTCATCCAATTGCCTCTGTTTTTCTTGCCACAAGTGCTGAATCTCCTGTAAGTGTCTATAATTGTCTGTAGGTGTCACTTTCCCATTCTCTGTATAGAGGCAAGTTTGCACTGGTTGCATTTTCCCTTTCTAGGGTCTCCTCTGTTTCCACCAACGCTAGGGTTGCTATCATAATTCTCTTAGCAAAACCTCAGCGATAGGCATTGAGTTTGGCTGTGATCTCTGAAGTGAAGGAAATTTTTAATGCTTTTTCTTTTGGCAAAGGATTAGTTGGTGTAAGATGACATATACTTTCCATAAATAAAAAGGTAGCCCAGTTTCCATTTCTCCTCCAACAGGGAACCAGCCTGGCTGGTGGACAATGAGCAACGCAGTTCCACTGTCACTGCTCTACCTGCCACATGTTTTGAACTGATACCAGAAAGACCGTTTTTATTTTGTTTTGTTTCTTTCTTTTTTTTTTTTTTTTTTTTAATTGACTCTGGTCCATAATTGGAAAGTGAAAACCAAATTGTCTTTCTGCCCTTCTTTTCTGTAGTTCTTCAAAGGAGTCTGGCGTGCAGTATGCCACACTGCAGTGCCCACTGCAGTGTATCCCAAGCAGCAGTTAGCTCTGAGAAAGAACTGTAACCATGAAGTACACATTTTAGAGCATCAAGGGAAACAAATGTTTTTTCTAAATTATTCTTCATTATGATGTAATTGCTTAAGTAATTTTGTATTTGGCCTAGCATAAGCTGAGAAACTTTGAATAGACTGCTGTACTGTGCATTAATTTTCTTCAATGAAATCATGTTGAGACAAATATTAGAACATATTTAATACAAACACACATTTATTTGATGTATGTGTTCATATGAATACCAAAAACCAAATGTTTGAAACTTTTATATTATAGACTGGAAATTACTTGAAAGGGCGCTTTATGGAATATGTGCTCTGTTTTCTTCACCAATCAAATATTTTTACATTGTGTTAATTTGCTTTTGGTTTTTTAATGAAGTTGGTAGTGGTATGTTATGACTTTTAAAGGGGATCTTTTGACAATGGAAGTACAGGATCAAGTGTAATTCAAACCTTGGGTACATTTAACCTGAGATGATACTTTATGGCTTTAACTGCAGTGGCCGTGAGAAAGGAGATGTCCCAGCTCTGCTGCAGACAGATTTTGTGGGCTTGGTCAAACTGCCTAAAGTCTCTGAGTGAAATCCTACCCCCTCTAAAGTCAAGTGGATTTTTACCATTTATTTGAATGGGGCAAGATATCACATTTGAATTCTGAATTGTTAATAAGAACAGATAACATGTATCTAACTCTCACAGCTCTTGTGAAGCTAATTAATCAGCAGAGTACTTTGGGATCCTCAGAAGTATAATAGAAGCAGCAAGTACTATTATTTATTTGTCATGTAATTGGAAACCAGCAAGGTAAAAAGTCATTGATAAAAATCCATATCACAAGGTCATTTCTTCAATGTTGCAAATCTCCTCTTCAATCAAGAGCTTTGTAACTGATGAAAAGTACAGCCTAATCATAACATTATCAAGTCAATTTAATTGGTGCTCTGGCAGCACATGAGCTCATAATGAAGTCATTTTTGCTAGTTACAGGCTTAAAAATATTTTTATAGCACCCTTCATCCTACTGGAAACTTTAAAGACCTCACAGACAGATTTAAGCTTTTCTTCCTCTGTTACACAACTGCCTTTGTGTGGCAGATATCAGCTGTTTTAACAGGGTCTAAAAATTTACTGGTACACATGACACTACTGTGTTTATACCTGTCCTTTATACCTATTACATAGTTTACATCTTTAAAATTAGTGTTCAGATACATCAAGGTACCGAGATAGCACTTTTGAATTAGAGGGGTTCTGATGTTTTCACGGTTGAGCACTGATAGTTGTCACTATTGCTGAACCACAGTTTTTAAATACAGTCTGCCTGTGAAAATACTAAATGCTAAACGCCTGCATGTTTTTACACAATAGACTGTTTTACTTTGGCAGAAACTCAAAAACTAAAACGGGGTTTATGATATCCCAGATGAAGTTTGGATTAAGAGCGGTTAGGTTTCTACCAGCATGCCCTGTTACGTTGAGTGGGTTGCTTAATTTACCATGGTGTAAGATTCCATACTGCAACAGATGGAAATAATGATGGAAATAATGTCATTTACCTTTTCTTTGCCCCTACTTTTTCATAGCTGGAGTGTTTGAGAGCTGGTGCCAGTGTCAGGGTCCTCCTGCTTCTCCTTCAAGGACCAGGGTGCCATGGCAGCAAGTCCCCATGGTGAGATCCCACCATCAGCCACATGTCACCTACCACAGCTTGTGGCCAGTGAGGAGCAGCAGGCTGTGACTCTCACCTCTCTCTTATCATTTGCTCCTTCAGCAGACCTCCAATTAAAAGCCCAATTTGTAACACAGCCTTCAGAACAAGCAGCAAATGCCAAACGGCCAAAGGGTTACATGTTATGGCTCAAGAAGTGATGGTATTTAAGAGGAAGAGAATTTAAAATCAGTGCCTTTCCCTCCTAGCTATTTTCGTGTCCATCTTACTCCCTCCCTCCCTCTCTTCCTTCTCTGTAGACTCCTCTTCCTCTTCATTGCCCAGTCTCCATAGCATACTTTCAATCAGATGTGCCTGAATGTGTCTCATCTACTGGCAAGCTGAAGCTTCTTTTCCACTTGGACAGAAAACAGGGAACTGTAGCCCTCTCCCTAAGCCAGGCTGTGGCCCTTAGCAGTGTCTAAGCCAGGCTGCTTCCCAGTGCAGATTACTTTGAGAAAGGAGAGAAAGAGTGACTGGCAAAGGAGACAGGCTCATGTGGGAGTTTTACGGGGGCTTATGGTTCTTTTACTTTTATAGGCAAAATCTCTTATGTAAAGAAGGGAAAATGTTACAAGAACCCTGATAGTTAAGACCAAGGACTGAGATAGGAAGTAAAATAGTGAAAGACAGACAACATTTTCTTTCTTTTTCCCTTGTTTGGCACCAGAGCCACATCCTTACCCATACTGAAGTCCACTACACCACACTGGCAGCATAAAGGGACACTTAGTATTAAGGGCAGCTTTCCAGACACGACAGTGTAAAACATCCTTCCACATAACATCTGCAAAGCAGTGGTTATGGTGCTTGTATTCACCAGTTTGTTCCCTAAGCACCAGCAGCTTGGCAGTCTTGCTGTAGAAGTCCCCCCTACCCATCAGGCTCTAGCATAATCAATGCCTCAGGTTGTTCACAAATACAAATAAACCCGGGATTTCCAGCCTGAAACGCTGTTGGGCTGTCAGGAAGCAGAGAACATATCACCTCTCAAGCTGGGACAGATCTTTGCTTCAGATGTTACTGGATAATCTGAGAAAGTGTATTAATGCCTGCAGTATGTGTTGTAAATAGATTTACTTCCAGCTGCAATATATACCTTTAAAAGTCATTAATGCTTCCAAAGTGGACATTTTGACATTTACTCTTTGATTATTTAATATTACAAAGTAGATATTATGAACAATACATATGAATTTAATCTGAAGGCACTCCAAACATCCTGCCTAATTTAACCTAATTTTAGTCCTAAGCCTATTTAAGGCAGAGCTTATTGTGCCAAAATACATACAGCCTGGGATACAATCAGATGTCATCTAAAGTTTAGACTTTAGATTAGCAAGTTCTTCAACTCTCAGTTCAGGCCTCTTGAAAGCTTCTTTTTTGATGATGTAGCACCCCAGTGAATTTTGTGGTGAGTTTGGGTTTTCTTTTTACCTTAATCCACTTCAGTTCAGCTTGTTAGTAATCTTTCTGGTTAACCTGCAGAGGAAGTACCAAGTTCATTATAAACAGAGTTTGAGAAGTTACGGGCCTCAGTGAGTGATCTGGGGGAGATGAAACATGGCGCTGTGCTTGCGAGTTTAGTTGGCAATGAACTGAAAGTCTGGTGACAGAAAAAAAAAAGAGACAAATTTAGAACTTATTAGTTGTGCGTTGAACATCTAGGTGTATTGTGGTTTCCTCATTTTTTCAGTTATTTGGTTGTATTTTTTTTCAAACTTTGTTCACTGCAGAATTTAATCAAAACCTGCTCAAAACCTGAGTGTTCAGTTTTCCTTGGTCTAATAGGCACTAGGTATTCTCTGCGCACTCTGAAAAGATGGATGTGTAAGAGCTGTTGGTACAAATATCGGCACTTAATTTGCTGTTTAAATACTTGCACCAGTAAACAGACTTCCTTAAATTTCTGCCGATTTCTAATCGTGAGGAGGTGGGAGGGTGATTTAAGTTGCCTGCCTTACAAATTTGAGGAAATAACATGAAAATATTTTAACAGTACTCACTTTATCCTGCTCAGTAGCCACTTACAGAACTTTTATAGAGGATGACAATATTAGCCAACAGTCAAGACAATGGTCTGAGAAAAACCCTTTTCACTTCAGACAAAGAGAGGGAAAGAGCATTGTGTAAGGGAGTGAAATTTCAGGGCAGCAGCTCCACTGAGGGCTTGTTAAATCTTTCATTTGGGCTATTCACCTGCTGCTTATAAGCAATGAAAATGGTAGACAGCAGATGTGAAGGCTAGGAGGGGCTATAATGACATGAAAAACAAGCTGAGTGACTATACAGAATCGAGAGAAGAAGGGTTGAGACTTGATCTTTTGTATTTGAAAAAAACCCAACAAACCCACACGTTACTCTCATTCTGAACACTTTAAAAACTTTCTTTCAAAATGAATCAGGTAAAAATATGAAAAATATAAATGAATAAATAATTGTTTCCTATCTTTTTTGAGTAATTGAAAAGAAGTAATCTTGAACATGACAATTCTTGATCTCTATATAACTCTCATTAACATTCACCAAGTCTGGAATATGACCCTCTGATTATTTGAGATTTAGAATACATATAGTTTCCCTAAAGTAGATGTTGAAAAAAATCTATTTTGACCACCAGGATGTAGGTTGGCCTTTTTGATATTTCATCACCCCAAAATCATACATCTTGCTGATGTTGTCTCCCATAGAAATGTCTGTGTTTTAATTTAAATCAGACAATAAAAGAGTTTGAGATCTGGTAAATTAGGAACAAAGGAAAAGGCTTTGTGCGCTGCTGCCTATAGTGTAACCATTATGGTGGTAGTAATGTGCTGTGAGAAGCCATTGGCATGCTAAAAATACACTACTTTAACAATAATCCATGCATAAAAGAGCCTGAAAGGAGATATGGTATATACCTAATGAATTCTGGACCTTTTCCATGCTTACCCTTTATAGGATATGAAAATTGCCAACCCTTCTTACTATGTTATAATGTTTAAACTTTAACAAACAAATAAACACAACCCCCCTAAATAAATGCAGCAATAGTAGCAAGAAATTGAATACTGTATGTGCTGAATGACTTTAAAAAAAAAAAAAAGAAAAAGAAAAAGAATTATGTCAGATTTTATATATATTCAAAACAGATGCATGATCATAAATACAGGGTATTTGTAATATTCTGAGCACATATTTAGGGACTTCCTCCCTTTTCCAAATCTCACTCAAGTGGAACATACACTCATTTCTGTAACAAAAATTCTTTCTACTCTATTGGCAAAATGAATAGCATCAACTCAAAATATTTAAAAATTTAGTCACATCCACATCTTGCAGCCTATAAGGAGCTTTCACGCTTTTGGGCTCGCTTTAGATCTTTAATACCCTTTCCTTTTGTGTCAAGGAGCTCACGAGGCGTAAAGAAGCACTGATAAACCCACTTAGATCCCTTCCTGGGCCGTCACCTCTCCCTGCCAAGCGGCTTTAGGTGGTAACTGATCTGTGACAGGCTGCCAGTCAAACAGAGCATTTCTGAAAGCTGACACAAAAGACTGAGCGCCGGAGAAAGGGTAGGAAAATAAGAAAAGAAACCAAACTGTATCAGCGCCTCTCTCCCCACCACTCCAACCCCCCGGCCCCCTCCCGCTGCCCCCCCCGCCCCGCCCCGCAGGCAGGTTCATGGCAGGGGCAGCTCAGAGCCGCAGCGATAGCGATCGCAGCCCTGCCAGGCTGGGGACTGCCCCGCTTTACCGCTGATAATAGCGGCCAAAAGTGAGAGTGAGAGTGACAGTCGGACGGAGAGTGACACAGGGCTGCTGGCAGCGCCGTCGCTTCCCGTGGGACCGAGCCCGGGGGAGAGCCGGAGGGGGCAGTGGGAGGGGGCTGCCCGGCGACACCCTCTTGCTTCGCTCCCTGCGGGGCTGGGGGGACACCGGGGGGGTGGCTGGTCGCCTCCAGCCCGCCGGCTGTCCCGGCTGGGAAGGGTGGCACACCTCCTCCCCGATAAACGATTTTGTGCTGCCGGAACGGTGGCCAGCTCGCTTCAGCCAGAGGCTTCTGCTCTGACCTCTTCATTAGAGAGGGGCGGTGAAATGTAATCACAGAGGCAGCGGGACCCTTGGAAAAGGTGCCTTCCAAAATTATCTGCTCCCGGGAATTTTTATACTACCTGCATCCACCTTGCAGCAACATGAGTGAAAAAATAATTGTCCTTCACCCTGCGACATGGACCTCGAAGTTTCATTGCTCCTTTTATTGTGGAAAGAAATATTTTTGCAAATTTGTGTTGCTGGCTTGACAAACTTGGCTGAAATGTTCCTGCCAGCTCTGTCACAAAAACGACTGGAAGAACCTAAGAAGCCCTCAGCCCTCGTGGCTGGAGCAGCTTCCTTGAGCGTTTCTCACGCCTCGTCTCTCAGACCATGGAGGTCTGGTGGTTGCAGCAGAAGTGTCACAGAATTTGGGTGTTTTCTGGGTTTTTCATGCGTCTATGATGGCCTTCAAAAAGAAATAAAATTGAGTGCTGCTTGCCTCGAATTAGCTCACACAATTTGAACGTGCTGGTTTGTTCACAGAAGCTGCTGGTACAGTCAAGAGACCCCACAACCATGCAAGTTGGAGAGCTGCTATTTAGGTTTGCATTGCCCTCATATCACCCATTAGACTAGACAGCATTTCAGGCATTTTGGGACTCAGGGGCTTCTGTACTTTTTCACACCCCTAAGAAGTTTCTTCCTACATTTGTACAAATTGAAGGTGCTGATGAAGGGGAAAATGAAGTCAAATGTGGCAGCTTTGTACCTTCTGAGATTTTCTTTATTCACAAGTGTGAATTACCTTGCTCAGAATCTCTGAGTACCTTGATACTATTTTGCTTGGAATGCAAGGAGTGGCCTTACACTGACCATCAGTCAGTTTAGTGTCAAATTTATCATCTAGTTTAGTAATTTTGTTGAGTGAATCATCTACTAGCAAGGAGAAACATGCACTTTTTATTTTTCTAGTTGAAGATCTTTCAACTTAAGTTATGCAAACATATATTGAGACTGGGTTCAACAAATTCTGATTTTGTTAAATCCAGAGTAATTTCTTATAGTCTGTCATGAATGGTGAATTATTCTACGGTCAAGAGGAATTTAGTCCTTGAAGAAGTGAAAACACTCAGCACACTAAGCCTTGGGTTACGCTAATGCCTTTGTCCAGTGGGGGATACTCCCTGGTTTTCCGTGTAACTCAGGCAAGTGGGAGCGGAGGCGTCCAACAGCCTCTGCAGGCAGTGAAGGGGCACGTGTGGAAAACCATCCTCAGCTCATCTTCCATGCTGAAGCCTGCCTCCCCTGATAGCCTGACCAAACCACAAACAGTTTCTTTTTAAAACATTCTGTTGTTGTCTGATGGGTGGATCTGGTAAAGAGAGGAATAAATTTTTCACTAGCAATATGGTCAACTTCAATTGCTCATGTCTTAAGGGATATTTATTTACTGAGGAAGACCTCATCTGACACTTAGTTGTGAAAATCTGAAGACTTATTTTAGATTTTTAAATAATCTTTTAAAAAAATTCCTTTCATTTTTTCTTGCTTCAAGCACAACTCTTCCTACCTTTAAACCACTGAAAAATGAAGAGTAGTGGACAAAGAAATGAGAACAGAGGAGGTGAAGAAAAAACATTAAGCTCAAAAAAAAGTAAAGCAGAGAAGTAAAATCTAAGATCATTATTTTTTTTCAAGAAATCTTCTTGTTTTCTACAAGGGCTATATTTCAGGTTAGAATTATGTTTTGTTCTATAAAATATTTCTGGATGTTAACTGCTGTGTACTAAAGTGGACAAAGGCTTTAATCTACACCTATTTATGAACTTAAACAAATTCAGTTGTGCTGAAATTTGGCATGCAAGTTTTTATTTGAGTAATTTTTTATTCAGTTATTTGAATTATTGTTTAGGTTTTTTATCTTAGAGTGTCATGAATCCTTTTTTATTTATAATTTTAAAATCTAATTTAAGTATGCTTTTATATTTCTGAAATAATCAGATTAGTTTTCTGGATTTGTAGGAGTCACTAATGAGGGATATTTTAAGCAGATGGAAAAATTAAGCTTCACTGTGAGCGGACAAGAAGAATCTTATTATTTTTTTCAAAAGGGTTAATGAAAAATGTATATGAACTATCCATGTGGTGAAAGAAGAACAGAGTGAAAGAAGGATTCAGTCCTGTTTTGATGACTCAGGCTTTAAAGGTGTCAGTGTACTACTGTACAATGAAGGCTGGGTGTAAATTTGAGTGTATCACTACTATCCAGGTGTATTAAATGTAACTGAAATGTTTAAAAATAAGTAATTGATCATTCTACATCAGAATTCATTTGCAATATTTGGAACCTGTACATGTAATGTCAGAAGGTTTGCACTCTGTTGGTTTATGGCAGTTAACACAGCTTAAAATCATTGGGTAGGAGGGGGAATGCTTAAAAAGGGGTGACTCCTACCTGTTTTAGACTTAATTTTTCAGATAGACTGAATTGCACTTCATGTAGGTTTAATACTTTCATTATCAGAAAGAGGAATCTACATAACTATGGCAAGATTCAGCTCGCATTCACAGGCATTTACAATTAAGCTTCCTAAATCCTGCTACATTTAGGGTTTTTATGATGCTGTTGACATATGTGCTAGGTGTTTGGTTACCATAAGTCAGTGAAGACATAGTCACTAGGGCCTAGGGGGCCATTCAGCTCATCACAATACAGATATTGTGCTTGGTCAGCTGAATTCTTTTGTAAACAAGACCAACTGTTTCGATGAGGTGCCCGATTCAGCTGCCCTCTCGTGGGGTCTAGCAGTACTTGAGATGCTGTGGAACGACCCACTCTGGAAGTGGGTCTCCTACATGTCCTGTGCCATCTTTGTGGACCTGTCAGATACATCTTAGATAACCCAGGACATTTCAAATGGCATTAGATACCAATGTGTGGTCAACTGAACCAAGCCCCGTAGTTCAAGGGCTATTTAGTGTGTCTGTAGACATCTATAGGGAAATACGTCATTGTAGGTGTCTTGAGCCCTCACAGTTCTTCCTGAAACCTTTAGGTAGCTAAAATCACGGGAGAGAACTCTCACTGCAAAGGCAGGGAGAATGGAAATAGTTATAATATAATAGGACCTCACCTTGTAGCTGCTGTGCAGTGAATCTCAGGCTCAGGAAAAGTGTCTCAAGAATTACAGCGTGAAGAGGCATCTCATTGTGGTAGTAAAAGTGCCCCATTTCAATCTCCTCAAGCTATTTATTTTTAATCTTTCACTTCCCATGCTCAGTGAGAAACATTTCCAACTAGATAAATTTCTGTCTCCTGCCACACCTTCAAGGAGTAAATGCCTGTTCCAGTAACTGGTATTGCTGGCTAACAGAGCCTCTATTAAATATCTCCTCTTTTTTTGAACTTTCCTTTACAAAAATTTCAATGTCCATTTATATTAATCATGCAGCTTGTCAAAAATACCTGCTTTCTGCATTCTGTCTTCCACCATCCTTATTTTTCACTTTTTCTTTCTCACAGTAATAATAAAGATGTTCTGTGTTTGTGTTTGTTTTGCTTACAATTAAAAAAGAAAGGAAATGACAAATAACACCTACAGCAAATGATTAATCTCCATGATAGTGGAGGAATTCTTACATTAGAAATAGCGCCCACTAGAGTATGCTGCTTAACTTCAACAATCGAAATACGAAATCCTCATATATGTATTTATATCTTCACCCAGGTTCTGCAAATTCTTGCTGAAGAGAGTGAAGATTTTCAGGACTAAACTAGGCACAAATTTCAGTTCTTTGTCATTATGGTCTCACATTTATCTATTTTAAAATGGGAATGAAAGTATTTGCAAGGTATCACAATTCAAATATGTATCTTGAGGTATGGAAAAGTTTATCTTATACAAATGTAATCTAATTTACTTTTAGTATTAAGGTTTTAGAAGAAGGCTTGAAAAATGAGCACTCTATTCTGTCTGTTGGTAGAATACAAGTCATTTTGCAAATCCATCTCTTCTTTGTGATGGTTTGAAGAGTGATCACAGTGTAGATAAGTATGCAAATACTTTACATTATGATTATTTCCATATCTTTATTAATATTCACCTTTAGGATAATGTCCTCCTTGGTCCTAGGCATTCACAGTTTGTAATTTGTTTGTCTTTCCAACGTTATCTATCTGGAAGAGTGAAAAATAGGTGTTGGTTTCAGTTCAATATTTTTTAACAGAACTAAGTGGTAAGAAAAAATAAAAAAGGCAGGAGAGTGTGATTTTATTTTGGAGGAAGTACTCTATGAGCAGGGATATAATTCCCTGATGACAAGTCAAATATCCTACATGTACTGTTAAGGAACAGTATAATGCAGTCTTTATTGTTGACACCTGTTGAAGTCCTCCATGGTTGGATTACCAGGAGGGTTTCACAGAATCACAGAATGTGAGGGATTGGAAGGGACCTCGAAAGATCATCTGGTTCAATCCCCCTACCAGAGCAGGAACACCTAGATGAGGTTACACAGGAAGGCGTCCAGGCGGGTTTTGAATGTCTCCAGAGTAGGAGACTCCACAACCTCCCTGGGCAGCCTGTTCCAGTGTTCTGTTTCCCTTACTAAGAAGAAGTTGTTTGTACCATAAACTTCAGTAGCCACACATTCATAACTGCGTGAAGCCCTCGGTCTTTGGACTGAGATTGTAACAATTCAGGGATGCTCTTTGCAACCAAAGAACGTATGTGGAAAGCTTCCATGAAATCCTTTCAGAATTTTTTAATTATGGGAGTGTGCAAAACATTGTCGGTTTCCATTCTACTTAAAAGACACTGAAAACAAACCAAAATCAACATATAACAGGCTTTTTTGGAGAAAACAACAGTAAAAGCAACTGAAAGCTGCTGATTTTGACTTGTATGAGTATTTTCCTTCTGTTCTCAGTATACAGAAACATTTTAAAACCAAAGCAGTAAATGGTTTATAGAAGACCATTCTTTTTAGTTCAAGATCTTCTCAAATTACTTTGAAAAATGGTGCTTTGAAAAATGTCTTATCATGTTTTAAAACTTCAGGACATTAGGCAGGTCAGTTTTTAAAATATATGAAGAGGTCGAGGTGAATCCTAAAGGGAAATATATTAAGTTACGGGTAGAGCTTATTGAGCTCAGGCACTTTTGCTGATGTTATTTACCTTTTTCTTTTCCTGGCCTGAGGCTTCTGGAAAGGCTGAAGCCAGCTGATTTCAGATAGCTGCTGTGTGCATAAAAGGAAATTGTATGTACCTGATTAAACTACTCAAACCAGAAAAATTATCTTCAACATTGAGGAAATTGAAAGAGGTTAAGATTTCTAGATTTTTGTCATGTCATGAAACATTTCAGGGTTTAACTCAAAAATAATAGGAGGCATCTAGCTGCTACACAAAGTAGTTTTAATGGCTCGAACTATATTTCTCTTTTGTTTAGAGAACTCTGTCTTATAGAACACTGCCAAAAACCAGCTTCAGGAATGACTGGACCATGTTTCTTACCTGTATATTTTATCTCAACAGGTGAACTTCAAAGTGAAATGCTATACTAAGCTAAAATTATTTCTTCCTGAAATAAATTATAAACATTGTATACATTTAAATGCCATTTAAGACTGAAGTTAAAAGTATAATGAATTTAGGAACTGGAGAATATTTTCTTGTTGGTAATGTCTTTCTTTTTGTCACTGCATCTGTGTTTAATATTGAACATGCAGATAGTTTTCCTTTTGAAGCCGTGACAACTATTCCTGTTCTAACATTTCCAAATCAACTTTGCTATCAAATGTCACAAAAAGCAAATACGGAAAAGAAAGGTCAAATCTGGTGGAAAATAATTAAGATGGATATGAAATACGCAATTTTGTGTCCAACTTTTGTGGCTTGGTCCTCAAGTTTTGTCACAAATTTGTCCAGTTACAGGTACTTCAGCTGTCATTATTTAAAAGATTCTGGAGAGATTTAATGGCCTTTTCTATTTTCAAGAAAAGAGAATGCATACTTTAAAAATGCATTCTTTGCTAGCTGGTGCCAGTCTCCACCATTAGGGGCTAATGGTGGAGACTGCAAGCCAAGAACATTATGGTGGATACTTGTAACCACTTTTGCTGTCTGACGGTGATCCCAGCATAGTTAGAGGCAGCAATCTGTTAATGCTTTGTTTGTTTGTTTGTCTGTTTATTTTTATGGTTTATTTTGTGTGTGGCATTTTGCAAGGTTTTATAGACATCATAGTCTCCACTAAATAAAGTCAAACATCCACTAAGTCTTGAGGCTAAGCTGTAGCCCATGGGGAACAGGACAGACTTCTTACCATTGTTCACATAAACTCCAATAGTACTAAGAAATATTAAAGGGCACCTGCATTGGCTTACACCACATTAATATTTCATAGATATGTTCTATCCTTAGCCTGGCTATCAACTTGTCAGATAAGAAATCTGAAATTTCCTTATTTTAGAATACTGTAATTTAAAAGATAAAGAACATAAAGCTAATGATTTATAAAACTAAATCCTTGGAGATATTCAGATCTTGACTGTACAAAATCCTGAGCAACCTGGTCTACATTGGTTCTTGATTGAGTTGGGGGTTGCACCAGATGAATTCCGTAAGTTCCTTCCAACTGAAAAGTATTTTAGCATGCTACACACTGGAGAAGCTACTTACAGTTGGTAAAATCTAAAATAATGGCATCAAATCTTATGAATTTGTGACAAAAGTGGATTATACTGTCCAATGCTTTTCCATCCACCAGTGCATTGCCTGTATCTGCTGTATGAAACAAAACAACTTCTGTGTGGCTTTAAAGCCTGAGGGAAACATTTATGGTCATGTAGACTGATCGATTCCCTCCACCTACTTGTTTCTGGTGCATCAGTCATTCCTAGCATCATCAACATGTATCCAAGCTTGTGCTGATGTCTTTATATCACCTAGTTAAAGGTGAATGTGATACTTTCTGAACTAAACTCCAAGACAGAATCTAACCTGAAATATCACTGTCTGCCTCATATATGTCTTACACAGTCCTACACCTATGTCAATAAGGAAAATAAAACTTCATTTTCTATAGACAACAGCTCTCCTGTGACCACTCACAAGCATTACAGGCTACAGGAAAGGTTTCTGGTATGGCCAGTATGACTAGAAAGGTGGTTGCCTGCTCTGCAAAACTGAGAGACTTCACAGATTGTCTGATGACAGGAGTCTGTTTTATATAGAAGGACAATTTGTGTGGAGGCAGCAAAGGACCTGCTGGGTCAACACAAGACCTTTATTTCTCAGAGGACTTCACCTCAACATTTTCCTATACACTTGAGACATTTTTAAATTTTAGACTTAATTTTGTTATCCTGCTTTATCAATATTGTTTCAGGATTCGATGTACTTTATATTTCCCTTAAGAATATACATATATTTGCAAACCCAAACTCAGCTACATTAAAAATAGATATACTTACCTACAAATTTAAACTCAGCTGAACTAAGTTCTTAATTGAGACTATATTGCATCTTTGATGTGACATAAACATTGTGTTCTGTTTTTATCTACAGTATTTAAAATAATTTAGGAACACCATTTGCACCTTGCAAATCAACTTGAAATCTGAGGCTGTCCAGAAGTTCACATGATTTAGGAAAAAAATCATAGATAATCAGAAAGTGAGCCTGCAGGATAGGGTTAAAAGAAACAAATACTTATCTCCAGAGTTTTCAGCAATTCCTTATGCCAGAAAAACCTAGCATGGGAGAAATAACAGCTAGGCTGAATTGACATGTGAATTGGAAAGGCTAGATTGCTGTTGTGTTGTGGGTGTGCCCTTAATACTTCTGAAGTTAAAATGTTTTTATTTAAAGACTAAATTGGATTTCTAGGCATGTATGGTATACATCAATTTAAAATTATTGAAGTTCTTCATACTGTTAAGAGTGCTTCAGTTTGAAAGAGACTTTCCTGCAAACGCCAAGTAAATTGCTTTGCAAGTCCACAATCTTTGATCACGTCTGAATTGAAATGCTTACGAAAGATGCTGTACTGTTCTAATAATTTTACTGCTCTCTCTGATTCGTATGCCTAGAACCCAAATCATTTCTAAATTGAAGAGCTCTCATTATTTTCAAGTTTTATGTGCAGTATAAAATGATTTAAGATTATTCTGCAGCTTTTCATTAT
Source organism: Columba livia (assembly GCF_036013475.1). NCBI lineage: Eukaryota > Metazoa > Chordata > Aves > Columbiformes > Columbidae > Columba > Columba livia. Next base: position 42,404,345 of record NC_088604.1, read on the forward strand.
TTATTTTGAAAAAAAAATAAGCTTTTTTTTTTTTTTTTCCCCCAAGACCAGCTCTTTTCTCTACAAGCTGGAAGACATTATGAGATAATTCAAACATTTCATGTTTAAAATGGAAATTGAACCAAATTCTCTCCAAATAGCAATGATGATGGCTAAGGGAAAAAAGAAGGAAAAAAAAAAAAACTGCCTTAAAAGCCGAGAAAATACGAAGTAAGAGGCTGTCAGTGATCCTTGCTGGGAAAAGTGTGAAGAACAAGAAACATATTGTCACTGTTCAGATGCGGTCAAGGTGAAGTGGGGAGACTGAATGAAAGTTACAACAATGTGACAAAAGAGAGACACAGATCCATTTAGTCTTGGAAAGAAGAGAGCAGGAGGCACAGAAGGCTAGTTCACGTGTTGCTTCTAAGCTGATTTTTGCTGTCATTTTATCATACAATTTCAGAGGGAAATGATGTATGCCCTTTTGTATCTCCTGACTTTGTCTTTTGAGAATAACAGTTTCTTTCTCACTAGTGACCTTGTTCTTTTTTAACACATGGCAGTAGTATATTGTTTATAATTCACACAGCTTACCAAAGAAAACTTTTATTCCTACTGCTTGTTAGCAGTAGAGCCTTCTCTTGTGTTTCTTTCCAAACACATACACTGGGTGACCTTTGTTCCTGGTGGCTCTCGGTTTAAGGATAAACAAGGGCAAAACAGAAACGTTCTGGGGGAGGAAGCACACCAAGCAGCTGGGAAGCTCCAGGGTCGCACCCTGCATTGCCATGAATAGTGCACAAAAATCACCTCGTTGACGCTTCCCACCTGGAAACCCACACCTGCTCCTGGTCCTGCTTGGGAAGCTAGAAGGGGTCCACATAGGGCCTCCCCAAAAGAAGGCAGAAAAAATGAGTCTAAAAATTATTACCATCTAAAGGGAGTAGAGTTACACTAGCACATGAAAAGAGAAAGGGATTGGGCAGCCCACCTGCCATTGTGGAGATGCTTCGGCAATAAGGCATAAATTGGTGTCAAGGCAGGATAAAGAAATAACAGACCAGAGCTGAGAAGCTGTAGGTGTTTTACAAGTGTGTTAATAAGAACGTAGCTTGGAAACATCTGGAAAAATCTGGAGATTTCCAAAATAGATGTGGAAACAGAAAAGAAGGACATGATCCACCATAAATTTGGCACTTTCAGTCATCTGAGAGAAGCAAATTGTAGCCTTTATGTGTAACAGTGGTTTACAACATTGTGTTCCTGATGCTATTGTAATGGAGCTTGAGCACCTTTTCTGATGCACCCATATCCATATAGCAATAAGTTTATTTAGTGAAGTGTTTATACTATTTCAGCAGTTGTGTACATGCTGGTGCAGTGGGTTTACAGCTGGAGAGATGGAGGACAGGTTCCCTTCCAACAGCTCTGCTTTCAGCTTCCAGCAGAGGGGTAAGGTGATTTCATAGCATTGTGATAATCAGTTCAAACACATCTTACCAATGTGGAAACTGAGTGTAGAAAGGCTGCTATTATTTAGGACATTGTGTTCTCCATTATTTCTAGTGAATTGTTCATCTTAAATATATTTATAAACAAAACTTACAAAGCTAAAAATGTAATCTGGAAATCTGTTACGAATAATCAGGCTCAAAAACTCCTCCTGGACTTTTTGTGGCAGGTACCCAAACCTACATGGAGAATGATTTGCTTCTTTACTGCTGTACCAGGAAACATTTAGTGAGACTGATATTTCCCTTGTTCCTCTCTACTTATGGTTCCTCATTTTTCATTTTCTTGCAGTTTTCTTTCTTTATTCCTACTCCTCGTACATCTAGCTTTTTTATCCCTTTTTTCTTAGCTTTCCCCTGAACTTATGTTCTTTTTCACTTTCCTACTCCCAGACTTTCTGCTTTTCTTCTATTTCTTTTGAATCTGTTCCATCTTTCCTACAGAAATTCCCTGGTGTAAGTCCTTCACAAACCCTGGTAACCCTTCTTGCAGAGTCTCATTTCTAGCTGAAATCTGGAGCTGTTACACAAGTTCCTGTAGGCACTTCTGACAAGAAAAGTTGCCAGAGTGTGTCTGCCTCTGAATCAAATGTGGGATAATTGTATTTCAGCTTTCCGATTACTTGCGATTTTGTGAGATTTTGCTGGACAGTCTCTCTATTCGACTGTCTACTAAGCAATGCTCAAACTACAGGGTACCTAAATGGTATTAACGTAATTTTCAAATTTCCATAATAAGTGGTCTCAGTCAGCAATTAGTATTTCACTAATATCCAAACAAACATAATTTTCCAAATTATACGAAACTTAATTAGAAATTCTATTTTCCTGTGTGTAGTATTCTCTTGGAGGACATCAATTATCTAAGAAAACAAAGATTTTTTTATTGTTGTTGTTAATTTCAAGATTAGTATTCTTAGCAAGTTTCAATTTACAAATACAAAAAAAAAGGTTGAATATAATTCAATAATGTTTTCTAAGGATATATCTTACTGTTTTACAGCTTGGTGTTACATACCACCAAAATTTTGATTAATATTTTGGACTGATTTTTTAAGGCATTTATTGATGTAATTCCAGCATCTCCTGTATTTTGAGATCTAGGGTTCCAAAAGGTGAGTTAACAAGTAAATTGCTCCACTGGGTGCATTGCTGCATTAAGACCCATGCAAACTGGTGCATTAGGTCCTTCAGGTGTTGCTCCTAAGAATTTGTGGAAGACAACTGAACTAAACCATGTGGTTTTAGACTGGTTCCTCCAGTCTGCAGTTCTTCCTCTTTGAAAGTAACAGAGACATCATTTACCATTATTCATCAGTGTGTGCTTAGTACTCAACAGATTGAAATTTGCTGTTTTCAGTTATTACACAGCAGTATGGAACCCGTTATGTGTGTTACATTTCACTGTGAGAGGAACACTTAATCCTGGTTTGCTGTCTATAGTTGTTTCAGATACATTTTTAAAGACAAGTCTTCCTATGGGATCTATAAATCACACATTACCTTTTAGCTATGCCATATTTTAAAGTAACATTAACATGTTAAAAGAAAGGTCTATGTGTCGTTCATAATGTGCATGACTTTTCTTGCTGTGTTATGTACGGTATAATCTATATACCACCCATACAGAAAGTAGTTATTAAATATGCTGGCTCAGTTTACTAGGAGCTCTAATACACTTCTGTAACGAGGGACTACTTGTAACATCAAAGCATGGGGAGACATTAGCTCTTTTCCCCTGTAGCCTCTGACCTGAAAGATTTGCTTTTTATCTCAATATAAAAGGAAAATATTCTTTTCAAAGGAGCCTAGCTGGAGTGTGGATATTTTCTCCATTGTAGAATAAGAGCCTGTGAAAGTAATCTACAATTTTACATCTTTGTCCAAGGTATTGTTTCTTTTTGGACACTCTGCCTCTTTGAGAGTGAAAACTCTAGCTTTCAAGTAGTAGTGACTGGGAAGTCCTTTCTAAATCCTGAGGTACTTCTGTTTTTCCACAGCCCTGTCAGTCTGAAGAAAGGTGACAGAACATTTCTATTTTTAAAAATGTCCTGTTTTCAACTGAGATAGAGTTAGCGTTCTTTCTAGTAGCTGTGTTTTTGATTTAGCATGAGAAAAATGTTTGATAATACGTTGATGTTTTATTTGTTGCAAGGTAGTCAAGGACTTTTCAGGTTCCCATGCTCTGCCAGGTGCACAAAGAACCTGGGAGGGAGAAAAAACAGGACAGCTGACCCAAGCTGGCCAAACGGGTTTTCTTTACCATATGATGTCATTCTCAGTATAGAAACTGAAGTTGTCTGGGGTGGCAAATACTGCTGCTCAGGAATAAGGGTATCAGTGCTGCAGGTGGTGAGCAATTGCATTGTGCATGACTTGTTTTGTATATAGTTATTATTACTATTTTATCTTCCTTTGCTGTCCTATTAAACTGTTCTTATTTCAACCCATGAGGTTTTTTTTCTTCCCTTTCCATTTCTCTCCCACATCCCAGTTGGGAAGAGGTTAGTAAGTGAGCAGGGCAGCTGTGTTGTCCAAGTTACTACCTGGGATTAAACCATGGGAAAAAGAAATAGAGATATATTGTGTAAGAGAGAGAAAATAAAGTTTGATAAATAATTCATACTCAAAATAGAGTCTCAGTTATTTTTCTTAACTTATTTACATCAAGTCTATTTTTAAAGGTGGGTTTGGGTTTCTTTTAGGATATTGCTATGGCTAATGTGGGGTATTATTTCTGCATTCCACAATTCATGGCTTCTGAGATAGCATTAAACAAGATTCAGTCTATGACACTTAACTTACAGTTGTGCTAAGTCCATGAAAATTCACTGATTTCTTGGATGCTCTAGGTGGGTCTTCTTATAGGTGTGAATAGTTCCTCTGAGGTGGGTGTTTTAAAATTTATCCTGGGCTTAACTGCCTTTTCACACACCTTCTAAAAATTGCTTAGCCAGAGGAAGGGTGGCACAGTCTGATTCTGATGTAAAGCCATAATTAAAAAGAAAATAAAGCTACTCAGATTTCTCTGTAAGTTTTCATGTGAATAAATAAGTTTCAATTTTTCTTCTGCTGGAAACAAGTTGAATCACTTTAAAAAAAAAATAATAAGGGTACATCATTTCATTATACTTGCAGAACTGCAGATTAGCATATAGTTTGAAGCATAAATATATTTATTTAAAAACATTACAGAACTGCATTACTGTAAGCTTTATCAGGTGTCATATTGCAATTTTTTTAATACTTGTTTTTTCTTCTCTAAGTAGAGAGAACTTTTTCTTGCAGAGTTTATTTACTTAATAGGATGCACATTTGTGTCCCTAAGTTATATATTTTTTTTCCCTGTGTTGGATATAGTAGCAAGTATTCCCCTAATATACTTTCCATGAATCTTTTAAGCACAAAGTAAGATGGACAACGAGAGAACAGGGTTTGTGTTGTTATTGTTTGTTTGTTTGTTTGGTTGTTGTTCCCCCTCCCCCCCAGATTGTAATAATGAAAAATTTAGAAAATTCAAAGTGTTTTTCAAAATGTAATTGTTAGTAAATTCTGTATTGAACTCTTCTAGGATGTTAAAAGCATCTGAAAACTGCCAAAATTTAATATTTTAGTTTACATTCAACTAATATGCCAGCTTATGGTTACTTAGGTTTTACTCCTGTTTACTACAGGTGAAATGGGTGAATATCAGACAGCTCATTATAGAGACAAGCATGCTGCATTCCCAAAGTAAGATGACAGAACAAGTCATGGTACGTATTGTAATTTCAGTGCTACAATACATCTTCAAGCTGTCTGCAGCAAAATGCTTACTAAGCACTGCATTGAGGCTGTCAGATTGCTTCATGGGGTGGTAATTAAATTGAGGCAGTTCTACCGTTCATTTTGTGGAACTAAGCCAGAATTTTCTATATCCTAAAAATATTCTACTGTAGATTGCTGGTTGCAGCAGGAACACAGTTTTTGCATATAAATTCTCTTTCATGGAAAACATCCTATTTCTCACTGTTTTTTTCTCACTTCCATAGGCTGTGGGAGAGGAGAGCTGTCTTGTCACTGGACTAGTTTAAGTCTGCTGGAAGCTGATACCAAAGATGGTATCTTGTTTAAGACTGCAGACACTTGGGCTGGATTCCAGTTGTGACTAATGGGAATAAAAGATTGATGGTCATTGTGGCCAAAGGTGGCATGAAAGTTTCCTGCCTGATTTACAGTGTTCTCAGCCTTTATATAATTTAGAATAGCCAGGGGGTCACTTGGATGTGGTTGACCGTTGCCTCAAAAGTAAAGCTCAGTTCGCATGAGTAGACAATGTGATAAATGAAGAGAAAACTTCTGGTTTTTTCTGGAGATGAGCGTCATTATAAAAATGTGTGCAAGCTGCCATGCTGGGTCACATCAAGGATCTCAACAGCTCAGCAGTCTGTGTCCAGCAGTGCTCTGGTATTCTGTGCTGAAAATCTGTGCTAGACCAGAGTGACTCTGACTCTAAAATAGTGCTCTGGGTGGAGAGTCCTGGCACTTCCAGCATCTCCTCACCTGGAAATATTATAATTCACGTTCTTTCTGAGACAGGGTGATGACAAGTGCAAATAGCACGAGTGATGTGGGCAAACAGTGGACTTACAGAGAAGCATGATTATATTCTTATTTTATTCTCTGCTTATTTCCTAGTGAATCTGACCTTTCTGGAATTTATAAGGTACCTAAAAACTTGTAGTGAGATAGGCAATGCAATTTTTGCTAGTTGAAAGTGAAAAGTATATGTAACCGGTCAACTGCAAATTGGATTCCCAAGATATTTTTGAAGATCAACTGGAAAGGGTGAGGCTGATATGCAAAGGAGTCTTGTCTTGTAGGATGAGTTTCCTGTAATGCACAAATGAGCTTATTTTGTAATTCAGTATCTTTTAAAGAATCACAGAATGTTTGTGGTTGGAAGGGACCTCTGGAGATCATCTAGTCCAACCCCCTTTCTAAAAGCAGGTTCACCCAGAGTGGATTGTACAGAAATGTGTCCAGGCAGGTTTTGAATAACTCCAGAGAAGGAGCCTCCACAACCTCTCTGGGCAGCCTGTTCCAGTGCTCTGTCACCCTCAAAGTAAAGAAGTTTCTCCTCTTGTCTTGATGGAACCTCCCATGTTTCAGTTTGTGCTCATTGCCCTTCATCCTGTCATTAGGCACCACTGAAAAGAGTCTGGTCCCATCCTCTTGACACCCTTGAGATATTTATGAGCATAAATAAGATCCCCTCTCAGCCTTCTCTTCTCCGGGCTGAAAATTAGAAGACTGTCTGAGTTGCGTTCATTTGGCTTGCCAATGAGAACTGAAACTGAGGGCAAATGACATATATATGCACAGCAGTTTTTGAGTGCACAATGTGGAGGAACTGCTACTGAGTTATCTGGAAATAGATGAAGTCTCCTGCAAAAGCATAGTTAAAATTGTCCTTTTTTGATGAAAGGGTGCTGAATATGAATGCTTGATGAGAAATGCTGAAAACCACCATTGTAGGATTCAGAATATAAGAGAAGGTTCTAAGGAAGAAAGTTTCTTGAACTAATGTATTAAAATGCTTGCTCCTTTCCAAACTCAAAAAAGACAGTAAGTTTTGAAGTACTGACATCAGTGTCCAAAAAAGAGATACATTAACCAGAAAAATATTAAATAGGAAAGAAGTTGCAAAGAGTGACTTTACTCCATGGGCTCTCAACTCATCAGGGTCTACCCATAGTCAGGAGAGAGAGAGATGGATTCCTAAAGGGTAATTCACAATAAGAATCTCAACTGACTTGGCTCTCACCTTGAAGCATAATTTGTCATCAAAGGATATTGTGACAGGAGACACTGCAACTGTTTCATTAACAAGATTTCTTATACCATTCTCTGATTATGAAAAGGCTTTTTATTGTTGAAGTCTGCGGTTTGCCATTTTTTAAAATATATGTATGAATCTGGCTCAAATATCTTGTACATCACAAATATGACTTTTGGAATATATCATTTTCCTTATTAATTCATAATTTTCCTCTGATTATTGAATTTTCAAGCACATTATCTCCTCAGTTATTTGTCATTTTTTCGCCTCTGGTAAACCATGCTGTATACATGTTCACATCCTTTGATTTTACTGTTGTTTTTTCCTAGTTGCCTTTATATTTGCTTCTTTCTGTCTGATCTATAATACTCCATGAACAACATGTTTCACTCAGATTAATCTTTATGCTTGTTTGATTTTTAAATAGTATATTATAATGGTATTAGTGATGTTACACAGAAGTCCCTAGTCCTGCACAGGCTGGTTCATGTTACTCACTTTGCACAATTTAAACAGTCCCATTGGAGTTCAAGAGTTACACATGTGGACATAAAGCAGCTTTGTGTGCTAATTGCCTTTAGTAGGTTCATTTTCAGTATCACAAAGGCCCACTTTAAGGACTATTGCTCAGATATGAAAATGCACTTTTCACTGGAAACAGTTGCAGTCCTCAGCTGGGCACCTGGAGAACAGAATTTTAATTTGGAGTAAATTAAGCATATATCTTGAGGGATACATCTTGTCCAGCAGTTTTTTATGACTATGTGACAATCTTTTATACTCTTGGAACATAGCAATAGCATTATTTTTGTACTAACGTTTTCACAGTTGTAGTTAATAGCACAAAGCATGAAGCAGTAAAAGCAATCTATTTGATTTTTTCCCCATATTCTTCTACTTGGAGGAAAGCAGATAGAATATTAGCTTTCATCCAAATTGTATATGAAATTTTAGTCTGTACACTCCTTGCGCCTATGTCAGTCTGAAGATTAAAGGCTTCTTAACTACATAGTGAGACAGCAGACTGAACAAGCTGTGAAGGAACTGGTGGGGTTTGTTGTATGATAACTGATCTGTGGATCACCGGAAGAGTCTGGATTTCTGTGTCAAATCCAGACAAACAGAAGTCTACTTCATTCTGTCTGTCTGTTTTGGTAGATCAACATGTACTGCTGGGGTCCACAATGTGGCTTACACAACTTCTGCAGTGCTGGAAATATATTATTCATTGAGATGTTAGATGTATGCACCCCAATAAAGTTAATGTTTGTACTAACTAATCTTTGCTTTTGGCAGCATGCTACATCTTACTAATTAATTTGGTTGCTGTTTACAGAATTTTTTTCTACTGCTGTGGGTACAATCCATGGATTTCAGGTGTTCTACAGTCAAGAAGACAGCTATGCATAATGTGCTCTAAAGTTATATTGAGATTATAATTTAAGCATTGTTATTAGCAGAAGGAAAATATTATAATAAAATATTATAATGTACTTGTACATGGAGATCTTATAAGCAGTGAACTGCATTGTCTTCCACTGAGGAAATCCTAAACATAGCCAAGCAAAAGTGAACAGAACTCAAAAAACAACTTGACCTTCTCAGACTGGGATAGTAAAAACTTTCTTCAGCTGTAGCAAACTGACATCTTGGCTTTCCATCACCTAGTATCCAGGATGATAATCTTCAGTTACCTTTTACCACTGTTGCCTTCTTTTACTTATTCCTTCTTGCAAACTTCTTGTTTGCATCTGATTTAAAATAATTAATTTCAGTTTCTAACCAGTCTGTGGGTTCCACTAGTTGTTTTTTCCTTAACTTGGAAAGAAAACTAGATGAAATCCATATCAGTCCAGGTGCTGTCTGAATGACTTAGATGGTGCACATGTCACTGCTACAACCTAGAAGATATTTGGCCCTCTGGAGACCTAAAAATGCCCCTGGATTGGACAAAGAAAGATTCCCAGCAGGTTCACTTCCTCATTCAGAATGAAAGAGTAAATTGGAAGTTTATTTAATAATATTTCGTATTTAAGTTTGATACAGTTTTTTTCTATTTCTTAAAGACGTCTTCTGAAGGATCCTGAGTTGAGGAAGGGGGAGGAGAAGAAACAAAATTATAGATGATGTCCTTTATTTGCATCAAGAATGTTGGAAAGAAGAAAAAAAGGCCAGATTCAGTGGGTACCATTTTTTTAAATAATTTCATCCTTCTGCATTGATTTTCAAAATATTCATGACTTTGGATAATATTTCAAAGAACTGGCTTTGCACAAATGTCATCAATGAAAGTAATGGTGATAGGAGCTCAGTGGTTAAAGAGGCTTAGAAAAATGTTTTGAGGAGTAACATGGGCTATGCTATGATGGGTGTCATGATAGCAGATCCTTCATTTATGTCACAGACTTGTCTGGACTTTGTAAGACCAGAAGTGTATACTTTTGTATCTTTTAAACCAAAGAGGTATCAAGACATACTGGCAATAGTACTCTAGAGTTTTAATGACCTCTCTGAAACATTGTCAGTGTTAGATTGTGTAATTCATTTAGCTTCCCCGTGCCCATTATGTCATTTGCCCAGTAAGGATGAACTAGAAAGATGATTAAAAATACTGTAAACACCCTTGCACTTTAAAATGTCTTTAAATGAAATCAGAGGGTGTTTTGTCCTAATAGATACTTTGCAGACAGAAAACAATTAGTCTGATAGTGCTACTATTCTCCAAAATGGAATTGTATTGGAGCGGTTTGATGTCTTCTTATAATTGCACACGGTATGATTCTTTGACTCTTATCTCTCCCTCAGTCTGTGAATTTGAAACCATCAGGAAGATGTCACATTGGTATGAGTATTCTTCAGTGATAAGAGCAGTAATTGTTGTAGGAAGACTTCTTAATCTTGGGTCACTCAAATCCCTTTTAAAGACAGCAGGTGCTCTCCAGAACAAGCATTAACAAGAAGAGATTATGAGGTAACCTGTTGTTCTTTATATCTCAGCATCTCATGACAAAGCTTACTTACCATCAGCCAGTGTATTCAGAAGCCAGTCAGTACAGGAAAAATATCAAGTGTGACTCAGTAAGGAACTAATGTTTTCAGTACTAAAGTGTGGTTTCATTTTAAAGACTGAATACTGAGAACTGTTACATAAAAACTTATATTTATATCACAGAATTGCAGAATGTTAGGGATTGGAAGGGACCTCAAAAGATCATCTAGTCCAATCCCCCTGCTGGAGCAGGAACACCTAGATGAGGTTACACAGGAATGTGTCCAGGGGGGTTAATTATATATGATAATTATAGTTATATGAGCAACTTATAAAAGCAAGAAATAAAAACTAGCTGAGGCTGAAAAAATGAAGCTGCAGATATTCATGGTGTAATGCAATCAGAAAGAAATTCTGCTTCCTCGGAAATCAAAATCCAAAACTGCATTTTGCCAGATTTGTGTCATGTTGCAACTTTCTCTTTTCATTCTGCCCCTCATCTTCTTTCCAACTGTGGCAAGTATGCTGAAAGCGAGTTAGTCATTCATATTACCAGACTCTAGCACTGCTAACAGCATGACTTCATACATATGTGCCTGTGCTGTGGGCTGCTTAGTATTTACGGGGTAATCTCTTGAAGCTGACTGTGCTCAGAGTCCAACAGAGTTCACCAAAGTATGATCACAGAGGAGCAAAATTGTCTGTTATTTTCAACTCTCAAACTTTTATGATTTTTTTGGATCCAATTACTAACTATATTTTGTTAAAATAAGATTTTGTTATCTAATCCTGTCCCTTTCCATCAAGATTATGATGCAAAATTATTTGAGTAAAGCACATCTGTGGCAATCATTGTGAGGTCAAAAATTAAGAAAATGATAAATCACTGCATTCAGATGATAAAGCCCACTTTCAAAAGCAGTTTGAGAAAAGATTTTTTAAAGGTATTCAAGTGCAGAGGTGTACCTAGCACTTTCTAACAACACACTAATCTCTGTGAGTGTTAGGGACTTACCTCTTCTTCACTTCACTTTGAAAAAAAATCGGTTAGGCATCTATCTCTGCCTCTAAGTTCCTAAATACTTCTTTAAAAATCTGGCCTTGATAACCCAAATCCCCTTGACTTTCAGGTTTCTGAATCTAGATCCTCATAGGTTTTGGGCGTCTAACTCTCTAAAATTAAAATGAGAGTTAAAGGCCCAGGTACTTTTGAAAAGTTGAACCTTGATGCTCAAGTCACTTCTGAAAATTAGTGTTAAACTCTTAATTCCCTCAGGTGCTTGCAAAATATTTTCCTGTCACCTCTGAGAAACGGTTCTAGAGGAATTTACTTTGTTAACCACTTGCTTTGTCCCGAAGCTTGTGTAATATTTATTATAGAGAATACTCATTTTTTTCCAAAAAGAATGTCAAAACTCATTTTAACATGAACAATTGTAAATACGACAAAGGTATATATTCATGCTTTCAGCATGCAAATGTGTTTTTTAATGGAATTTAAATAAATTGAATTTTTATGACAGAAAAAGCAACAATAAAAGCAGTGATTATGTTTTTCATAGTTCATTGACCTCCCTTGCCCTGCAAATCTTGTACAGAAGGAAAATGAGATCATGGTGAAGCCTACAATGTCATTGACTCTGAAGAAGGACTCACAGACCCATTGGTGTTTAATGATGCTTATTGACCTACAGAAAAGAAACCGTTATGATCTACTAAAAGAGACATATGGTTCTTTAGAAATATTAAGAAATACTGTTTTCTCTATGGGTAAACATTGTAGTAATGTATTTGTAAGCACTGCCAGGATTTAGATGACTGCTCTTAAAATGACAGCCCAAATTTGGGGAGGAATTGCTTTCATTTTTCATTAATACTTGACCAACAGCAGTGGTATTTTGGCAAGACAAGAATCATGCAATTTTAATTTTATGATTCTGTATGATATCAAACTGAATGAAACACAACAGATAGGAGAGCTAAACAATAAAATGAAGAGCAGCTAGAGTGTTTTATAGGGCATGGGCACATTATATGATGTAGTCATGTGATGATATCCCAAATTTATAAGTAAGTGTTGGAATATTACAATATTTCAGTATTAATTCCTTTATTAAAGGAAAATATACACTGTGAGAATCTTTATTATAGCTGGAGATTAGAAAGTGGCAACTGAATACGATTAGAGGGAAAAAAGGGAAGGGAGAGGAAGGGAGGTGGAAGGAAGTGAAAGGAGCAAGAAGGAGAAAAAATGAGAAATGATGGGAAAGATGCTTAATAAAAAACAACAACAACAACTAAAAACCAAAAACAATCCTTTCACAATGAAGAAAACAGTAGTGCATATTCAGTTAGGAGAATGTAGGAAAGAAATCAGGAAAATAAATTTCAGTCATTTCACAGAATGAACTATATAGGGCCAGAATGTATTGTATGTGTAGCCTTTGGTTGCGTGCAATGTTAAACTGGTAATACGTTTAAAACACTCAGTAGATCATCCGAGTGTAGACAAGTTCTGTTGGGAAATGTACTTTGTGCTCCTCTAGTGTGTGTCCCCTCAAAAATAATATCTATATGACAAATACTCCATTGACATCTTTGACTGTTTCCAGAGATGCTGTTCCTGTTGCAAAGCAGAAGTGTGGAGCCTTAGTTTCATTTTCTCTAAGGGATGTGCCGATTTTCTCAGCCTGAACCATCCAGGGGAGGAAATACATTGAGCTGTTGGGTTGGTTTCCTCAATCAGACTTTTCAGTGACTAATTTATCTTTTCACAAGCATTTGTAATACAATATGATTGGTTCTGCTAGCTTATAATTTTTTTCGTACTTTAGTATACTTCTCAATGCTCCTTAGAAGGGATGGAATTGAATCTGGCCATTTTTTTGAAAAGTTTCATGAGAAGTAACAATTTATGTGAACTGAGATTCCTCTTGAAAAAATCAATTCAGCAGCTTGAAGTAATGTACTTGTCATATGGGAATATTAATATCAAAGAAAAATGACATGAATATATAAGAAATTAAACTAACTGCCTGTGTAGACATATCAAAAAGCACAGTGATTAATACTCTGAAATGTTTGTTGCAAGATCCTACCACTCTACAGTCATCAGAGATACAAATTTCGAAAACTGTTTTTTTCTAATACCATCTCAATGATACAGAAAAACTGTAATATATGTAGACTGGTTAATTCCACACAGCACATGTCATAGCCTTAATATTGCTGGGTAGAATACTCTAACAGAAGTGCGTGGTCCAGCTCAGATTTTGCAATACTGTACTGGGAGGAATGGAAAAGGTGCATCTACTTTTCTCACTGTGACCGCAGGATGGAGAAAAAAGTGTAGTGGGAAATGTCAGAAATTCTAACGATGGACCTGATGAAATGCAAGGCAGGGACAGTTTCCTGTAAAGGAGACAAGTCATTTATTCTTCTTGGCAAGGCAAGAGAAAAGCAAGAGAAATTGTGATTCTCTGAGTCCAAATAAGACCTTTTTACCCTATTCTGCTAATGTAAAGGGCTTTAAGATGGATTTGTATTCACTTTTGAGCCCCTTTGCACTACCAGAGACTAAACTTGACATTCCTAGTCAGAACTCATCCTCTGATCTGCTGCCCTGGTAGTACAATTGCCTTCTCTTGAACCATCAAAGGCTGTGCTTCAACAGCCCATCAGGTTCAGGAACCAAACTTGAGTGCTACATGTCCAAAGTATTCAGGAGACATCAATTGACCACCTTGCCTCTTTTCAGAAGTGTTATCCCTTAAACGTTATTGTTGACAACCATAACAAAAGACACTATTTTGAGAGGATCATGCCAGCTGCCCAGTGTATGCTGCCCAGTGAAGGCCAGGGGGAAGTGAAGAAGCATTTATGAGACACTATTGCAATTCCCCTTTAAAAAATTGTTTTATTTTTATTTTATTTATTGTTTTATTTTACTCTTTCTGCTGCATTAGTTAGGAGTTGACTAAAAAATATGAAAGAAACAGTGTGTAAAACAATATTAATCGAGGGTTATCCAAAGAATGTAAACATATTTGGTATTGCAATTTTGTTTGGAAGAAACTCAAATTTGAATTAGAGACCTATTTTTCATTGTGTATGCCCTGCACAGACATAAAAAATGCCAGTAAAATGGATGGCATAATGATTTTGGTAGCTTGGCAGACTTACCCCATTGGTTCATTTCTCTCTGTGTTGACTTTGTCCCTTACATTCCAAAGATGGATAAATGTATTAACATGTACTTTACCACACAGGTCAGAGGATCTTTCTCATTTGACCTTGAAAACAAGTGTTCTGTCTGCTCTGCATGGATAATTCATAAGATTTAGTGGCTCATCTCTGTATATTTGGCATTCAGAAATGTTGCTTCCCCAAATGTGTTAGTGTCTTCCACACCAGTCAGGCAGTGCACTGTTGCTGAAAGCTGGTTACACATTTATGGGGCTAGACTTGTGTCACGCAGTGATTTTTGGTTCTTTTGCAGGAAGGCACAGTAGGCTGCTACCATAATGAAAATCTCCTATTTTCATGAATAGCAGAATGTACTGCTTTTATGTTCTTTGGACACAATCAAATTGTGTTTGTTGAAGAAAAATATTTTATGTAATTTAGAAAAAAGTAGGTAATGGACAATGGACAGGCAATTAATTGTTAAAGAATTTTCCACTAGTTAGTGAAATATTAATAACTAAACATATATGCATGCCTGTGTTTGAGTACAAGCACATAAGTAAGAAAAGAACCAGAGATTAAAGTAAATAAATAAAGGACAAATATAATAACATAGCCTTGAATTGCTCATGGTTAAAAGTTTGTGTTAGCTGAATTACTGCATAATGATACCTAGCATGCAACAGTACTTCAGCGCATATACGATAGAAAGCAAGCAAAATGAGAAACTAGAAAAGAAAAGAATAAGGTCAGTTATCTGGGTGAGGCCACTAGATGTGACTGGTGAATACTGTACAACTTTTATTGGGTAAACTTGGAAGACATTTCTTTTTAACTTCAGACCATGAGCTGCAGAGCTGATGCTGCCAACAGGGCTAACAGAAGAAAAAAACTGACCCTGCTTCAGAGAGCTTGCAGTTAAGAGTAAGATAATCGAACAGTTGAATACTATCAGGATACATCCCTCCACATCAGGAGGTGGTGAGACAGTATTGATCTGCTGGGTAAGCAGCAATCACATCTCATCAGTAGCTTAGTCATTATTGAGTCTCTAGTTATCATAGTAAAATAAAGATTTGATATGAGACTATGCCTGGGCTTATACTCACAAAAACTAAACAAGTTTGCAGGACAATCTTTTCTGTCTAGAGATGATCTGTGAAGGTATGTGATGGGAACACTCATAATACTTTTTCTCAGACTGAATAAAATATAAAGGCATTTAAAGACAATTCATATTCCTGAAACGATATTTAAACAAATAGCTACAGTTGGCAAAGACATCACCGCCATAGAATTAGGCAGTTAACATAACCTACTGTTATTATTTCTTTTTCTCTCAACCCTTGTGCAAGTTTAAGCATGGGTGCTGCTACCTGATGAGCCTCAAAAACTGATTAAAATTAAAAATAATATGGTAAGAATAAACCTAGGATTTCAGCTGCATAAGTTATCCAATCAGTTCATCGTGCCTCTATAAACATGCTTGTGCAACCAAAGGAAAAGAGGTAGGTGACTCAAAAATGAGAACTATCACCTCTTAGGAGCAGCACTAACTTTTTCTAGCTGAAGGTATGCCTAGAAATGCAGTAGTAGAAAAACTGTCGCTACAAAGAAGACAAATAGTGATAACAGTGTATTGAACCCTACAAAGCATGGTGTTGATCTTGAGCTTATTGAATATTTGTCATTTCCATGGAGTTTTTGGCACAGTAGAACCAGTATTTGATTATTTTTAAGAAGTCCTCAAGAATTTCATGCTTTTTGTTACATTGTGTCTGTGCCTATTAAAAGATATACTGAATTCTGTGCATAATTATGTTCATAAGAGAATAGTATTAGGACAGCTGCTGAGATTCAATTAATTTTATGGTGAGATAACATTTCTTTTAGTTGACAGCAAAGTTAAGTAAGATGGGCTTGGCTGGAAAAAAATCTGAGTCCTGGCATGCAGCTGTGTCCTTGTACTGGTAGTTAAAAGTGGCATTTTCTTTTTCAGGGATTTTGGAAACATCCTGCTTCCCTAAGGCCCAGGGGCTGCTGAAGAACAGCATCACCAGTGTGCATGGGCAGCACAAACAAACTGGCTGCGCTCTTTGCAGTTGTTCCTACTGCTGAAGACGTACCTATACCTGAGCTTTTTCTCTCTCTTTCTGGTCCCTGTGCTGAAGCTGCTTCAAACAGCAGTTTGTGGACGTACTCCGCAATTCAGGCACTACTTTTAGAGTTCTGTGTACCTTGAAATGAAATGTCCCTGTTATGCTCAGCCCCCAAAGGCGTGCCCTTTGAGAGCAGAAGAGATGTCACCTGTGGCCCTTCCTGTCTTTTGCTGATGAATCAAGGTCAAACACCTCCTGCAGCAGTCCATGGGGCAGGTTTGCCATAATCCCTGGTGCCCTGTCAGGGTGCAAGTACCAGCACCTGACAAATATACCCCAAACACAGCCAGATGACAGAGTCTGCAGAGGTTTTTTGATGTGAATGTGAAAGTACATTTTATTTCATCCGTATGTGCTTGGAGGATAACGAATACAAATTCCTCTTGAACAGAGTGGCCAAGGTAGGTTTGTCCACAGTTCCCCACCATGCTCTTTCCAAAGCATGAATCAAGACCAACTGCACAGTACTTTTGGCAAATAATTTCTTCCACTCTTTCTCTTCCCCCTCCCCTCCCAGTTGACACACAGTGACTATAGGGGGCAATGCAACCTCATCATATAGCCTGTGTACATCAGCTACATACCACATTAATAGGCGGAAACTTTCAAGTCCTAGATTTTACTTCTTGTTTTTGCATAATTTGTATCATGATAAACGATATTCTTACTTGGGCTCCATAAAATGGAAGGTTTTAGCTTCAAATAAGCTTTTGCTAAGTAGATTTTTTGTTTGCAAGTGAAAGTTAATAAATAGTGATTTTGTTTCATACTACTAATTCAAATTAAAATCTAAAATAAAACAAGACACAAGAAACAATCTAAAATAATTTTGAAATTCATTTGACATTGATCACTAAGCAGAATTGCTCTGTGTGTATCTCATATTCATGTAATTCAATCTGTATGCCTGTCAATATTTCTGATGCAGTTTAATTTCTTCAGATCAGTTTTTTTCTGATATAATGCAGGCTTCCAGAAGTTAGAGTGCTTAAACAATGCTCTTATATTTTCCAAGATTTTGTGAAAAAATATTTATGTATTAAAATAATTGTCATAACAATAAAATATTAATATACTAAATTGTTTGATTGTATTTTTCTTATATTTATTGCAGTGCACTTTGCAGTAAGCAAGCAATGATAACGATGATAATTTCCAACTCTTCTTGCTCAACAGTGTATATTTGTGTACCCAAGTTTTCCTTCCTCAACCTTTCTGCTTTTTGTGAAGAAATAGAAGATACAGAGCTGAACTTCCGTTAACATGATTAGAAAAGCTGTTGTTCAGACTATTTTCTATTATTTTAATTTTCTTTCATTACATTCTTTGACAGTTACTGTTTACCAGAATTTCCCTGAAGCAAAAATGATTTAATGTTCAGCACACACATTAAAATGTGTTCTATTTTAATATGTTAAAGCTGATAGAAGAATAATTTAAGCAGAAATCTGTGCTTAACAGTGCAGCACATAGAACCTTCAAACATAGACGAAACTGGAACTTCTATTTGAAGGGAAAACAAAGCCAGCAGTAATATGCCTTAATACTTACAGTTAGATATTTTTGTAATGAAATTCAAACCCAGGTGAAGCTGATGTTGTGTGGGTTTTTGTTGTAGAAGCGAGACATAGTTTGAAACTTAGGCTTTCATGATTGGTGGTTTTATATGGCTCATAACCAAAACCAGAATTTTCAGCTGAAGTTCCATTTCAATTTTATTACCTATTCAAATTCAGACTTAACTGTTAAGGAAAATAAGTCTTGCATTCCAGAGGAAAGTCCACCAACTTCACTGAATGCTGAATATTCTGAGTTTCTAATCCTCTAATGTGAGCACTTCAGGTTTACTCAATAGCTTACTGACCTTTACTTAGCCATGTACACATTTCAGTGGGAATTTTCAATGCTTTTTCACCAAAAATCGTGTTCAACAATATTTCCTGATCATTAAGACCTGTGTACCTAAAGCATAGACCAAGAACATTTTCTACAAGCCCAGAATACAAATCTATACCTTTTCACATAAGCACAACCTCTTTCTTTCTGCTGTCAGATTCAAGTGAAAGCCAGTTTTAATAACTCCTGGTATTAGATATTGCTGGTGAATCTGACCAGTTATTTATGTATAGTGGTGTTAGGATTTGATCCTTCCTTTTCACTCTTTGTCCAAGAACAGTGCTCGAAGTGAGGGTAGAAAATAACCCACTGATGTTGATGGGCCGTGTTTATTCACAAAAATGAAAACCAAAAAGCCCCAAAAGCTGCAGAATAAATATTATAACTTTGAAAACAGAAGTGAATAGTAGCTCATCTGAGGACTTGTAGGGGCAAAATAATTAAAATTAACAAGAATATAAAATTAAAATGATGGTTGCCTGCTCACCATGACGAGAGAGTTTAATAGTTAAAGAGACTTTCATCTTGTTCTTCCTTATAGATGGCAGCTGAAGTTACTGTGCTAAAAATGTAAAACACAGAGCAGCACTAGCAAAAATTGTAGTCTTTTACAAGGGAAGTGCCCACTGATTTGATAAACTTGTGTTAAACGGAAAATAATTAAAAGTAGGTAGCATTCACCAGAACAAATTATGAAGTAGAGGAGACACACGAAGATGTGATAGAGACCAGTGATAGCTGGAAAATTTCTAATATGGTGTGTGTTTTTAAAACAGGACCAAAAAGTGATCCTGGGTATTAAGACCTGTGAACCTCACCTTGCTTCTGGGGAAACTGATTGAGAGTCTCATTAACGATGTAATAGTTCAGCACATGGTTAAGTATGACCTAATAGGGTCAAACCTGCACAACTTCAGTAAAGGGAAAGCATGCTTCTCCAACCTGCTAAAGTGCTTTGAAAAAGTTAATAAAATAGTAGATAAGGGTGACCTGGTGAACATAATTTATTTGGATTTTCAAAAAATTCCTGATAAGGTTCTTCATAAAAGACTATTAAGGAAAAATATAACTATAAGGTAAGGGGCAAAATCTCACAGTGGATTAAAAATTGAATAAATTATGGCAAAAAATTTGCACTGAAAGTCTTCTCCTAAGAGTGTGAAGAGGGTAATAGTAGGATGCTCTAAAGGTTCACCTTGGAGCCAGTGTTACTTAATATAATTTTTAATGATTTGGACATTGTGTCTGCTGAAACTGACATTAAATGTTAGCTAGTCAAAGAGAGAGGACTGTGATACTAGGATAGGATGGTTAGGCTGACCACACATACATTTTAACTTCTATAGGTGTAAATTTTGGTACTCTTTTTATGGGTTATTTTCACCCCCAGCACTATATTATATACCATGATGTCCTAGTCAGAATACTTTATCTGAGCAAGGATCCAATAGAAAGCACTGCAGCATCCATGTGAAATGATTTGCCCTCTCCAGTTGTAGGAATAAGGAGTAGAAAGGGTTACATGAGAATGAGCAATTCCCCTCTGTCAGGTCATTCAACGTTTTCCTCAGGGTGACCAGGCTGCAGAGCCAGAACAAGAGCCGTGTTTATCCATTAAAAAATCTGCCTTCATAAATACTTAAAGGGAAGTCCTATTCCTGTTGAGTTTTGCTGGAGAGTTTGAATTTTTTGAGGTGTTGTTATCTTAATTATGACACTGAGGAAGTCAGTAGCACTACTGCCTGTTGTCATCTGCATCCCAGAAGGTTGTAACCCTCCACTGATTTTCTTTGGAAGCTCTTACCTGTTGCTTGCCAGCACGCTCAATCCCATCTCCTCTTGCTAAAGTGTCTGTAGGAACTACATTCAGTTTTATTAATACATCTCTTTCTGGTATGGACATCCCTGCTGGCTGTCACCTACTGTTAAGAAGGATCAGGAACCTTTTCCTGATAACGTTCATTCAGAAATAACTAAGTTAATTTGTTCAGTGTTTTGGGTTTTGGTGATTTTTTGTTTGTTTGTTTGCTTGTTTTTCCCCCGATGTTCTTTCTGCACCACATTGAATTTAAATATGTAAGAATTTTTAAAACTCTACTCACTGAAGGACTAAAGTAGCATGTGGTGAGTTTATGACTTTATATTAAACATCTTATATGTATGATACTGAGTTCATGCAGTGCTGCAGGTGTCACATGCACTCTGTCGAAACCGAAGTCCATTTTAACTGTGAAAAAGTGAAAGCTAACAGATGATGTCTCCTTCAAAACTGATATGGGTTCATCTAGCTCTACTGTAAGCATGATGAAGAGAATCTTTTGTGTTGCTTTCTGTAATTCTTCCTAAACATAATCTATTTTACTATTTATGCTGAGGCAAAAATGCAATAGTTGTAAAATAGAACATTTTGGACTATGAGTAAACGCAGTAAGAAAAAAAGATGATTTCTTGGCAAAAGAAATGTGTGGAAATAAAAAACACTAAAAATAGCATTTATCTTGATCAATGAATCATGCTTTTAATTTTTTTTTTTGTGTGTGTGTGTGGAAAATATTAATAGAGTTCTTTAAATCAAAAGAACTAATGCATTTTTTCTCTTTTGTTGTTGCAGCCCTGTTTGTATTTACATCCAGTCATTTATTGCCCATTAAAGAAGTAATGCTATGTTAATGTAAGGGAAAAAATCAATGCTACTCAGATCAGTAGCTGTGGGGAAACAGTGCAGCAGCTGGTTTGCAAACAGCAAGCCCACATAGATCAATGAAATTACAAGCTAAATCTGCTGATGCTCACAAACTGCTCCAGCATTGTGATGTCTAACCTTTCTCAAGTTCAAGATCTCTGGCAAGCCAGCAATAGCTAAATGGAAAAAAGACACACACACACACAAAAGGGCAAGAAGGAAACAAAGAAAGAACATAAGCGGCTGGTGGAGAATTTTAGCATGATATGTAATATTCTACTTTTGAAGTTATCAGTATAACTGCACATTTGTAGCAGATATAAAAGCCACTGTAATCTCCCAGTGAGCAAAACCACGATCTACACACTCTGGAGATTTTCTTCCCTAAGAATGTTCAAATCAGTCACATTTTACCTTGAACTGTAACACTGGAGGGCTAGAGAGCACTTCAGTAATGTGATTGTTGATGTGAATTCCAGAAAATAATTTATAAACGAGCAATGGTATAGCTTCTGCCATATGCAATGTCTTTTATCTTATGGCATCACTGTAGCCTTTAAAATGCTTTGAATTTTTTTAATTTGTAAATTAAATGTGCAAAATATTTGACTTGTTGAATGCAAGAGTCATTTGCATATTTTATGCTATTTGTATGGTAAGAGAAGGAGCCCCTTTTACTCCAAGGAATACAACACTGGGATTTCTCAGTATCATGTGAATAACATGCCTTTAAAATTATTATTTTCAGGGCAGTCCTCACCCTATTTGTGCCACTTTTTTTAAACACAGCAACATTTTTCAGGCATTAATCAGCAAGAAGATATGGAGAACCAGTCTCTGAAGACTGCTATGAAATGGAACACATTTTCAAAAGGGAAATAGGTTCATTCCAAAAGCAGAAAAAAAGGCATCTTGAGTTTCCTTCAAATATTGACAGATGTAATTTGTGGGGCACAAAATGTGTACTTTGCAAATATACAATTTTTATTGTCTACAAATCTCCCATTGCTTTATGTATATTAATCAAATATTACAGTTTAATTCTGTTCTATTGTCTCTGTTTCATGGATTGTAAATAAAAAAATGTTGAGATATTGGACACATTTTTTTGGTCTTCCAGCCAGGGAGTAGAAGAACAGAAAATGGAAGTCCAATTCTTACTAACTGTCTTCTGCTATTATAGGCTTGCAATATTTTACAAACCAAGAACATTCAAGAATAAAATCAACACTGGGGTGAAGTGTGATTATTTCTTGTACTGTCAATTGTTTTTCCTGAAACAACCATTTTGAAATTTGACTTACAAGTTATTTTTCTTTAACTTTCTCAGATACCTAACAATGAGAAAAATGAAGGAATGTTTTCATTTTGAAGGGTTCTATTCTGTTTCTCCTTTGCACATAGGCCATCTGAGATACAGCTAGTTTCCTTTCATTGTTGATATTTATGTCCATTTGCTACTTTACAGTGCGCTGCTGATAGCAGGATAGTTCATGTTTGATGTGGAGGGAAGACTGACTGTGCAATAGCCATGATAGCTTCTAACAAGGTGAAAGTTGACTGTAGACACTAATGCTGCTGATGGTATGTGGGCACTGATGGAAATCTCTCCTTCTACTCCTCTTATTGGCTACAAATGAGAGAGATGCCCAGCAGAGTCTGGGAGTAGCTGCTCCCAAGCCGGATCCAAGATCCACAAAGGTTGTGAGGAAACACCAGCATTTTTTCATAGGGTCGTAGTTCAACAACATGACTGTGCTCACATTTAGGATAGGACTTTGTCTTCATGTTTTATAAAGGTGTCCTCCTTTTTTTGGACCCTACAGAGAAAACTCTTCTGAAAATACTGAAACTGCTGAGACACAGCTGAGCTGAAGAAAAGGGGACTTTTCACAACAGCACAATCAAGATTTGATGAAAGGTCTATTTGGAAGCAAAAAATGAATTTGCGATGAAGACTTTGTGTTCATCAAAAGTCAATGAACAATCATCTACAAGGAAAACTGTAAACTGAGATAAAACAAGTATCGGAAGAAAAGAAATGAACCCAGTCTGTGTGCCTAGCTCAGGTTTGTTTTGTCCACCTGAGAAGCAATATTTTGTTTGTCTCTTTTCATGCTTAATAGTTTGGCAATCAAAGTATATATCTTGAGCATCGTAAAGAAGTGTATTATTGTAGTGGAGAAGCAAAAGGGATAATTAGGGGTGGGGGACTGTGCAATTGCATTGTTCAGATTTTTTATTATTACAAAAACATCACCATGCTTAGAGATGCCCAGCAATAATTCCTCTTGACTGCAATAAGTACCTACTTTTGAGGAAGAGAAAGCTGATGAGCTGCAGGCTTCCCTGCTGCTAAATTCATCTAACAACCCTCCTGATGTTTTCTGCTTTAAAGACCAATAGGAACTTTATAGATTGGTTGGATGCTCTTCTTTCCAGTCTAGCTCAGTTCCTGAAACTCTGCTGTTGATCTGAAAAGCTGGATGCAGTTTGGTTACTAAGCAGCATCAGATCTGAACATTATTCAGCTGCACTAACACACCAACCATGGGGATACATGCAATTGTATAGAGATTTGTGACTGTAGTTCTGCCTAATCAGCCTGCATGTAAAGGACCTATGGGTTTTGCAGTTTGGTCTTCTACCTTAATCTGCACTATATGGTGAGAGTTTAACTCTATAAAGATAGAAACTAAAATCCTGAAAGTATCTTGAAGTATCTCAAAGCTTTAAGCCTGGGCTCAGACCAATTCTTAATTTTGAACCTTTGTTATCTGTCTTGGTCATAATTTCTGATGGTGATCAAAATGGGAAGTGAGAAATCTGTTTCAAAATATTATTTAAAAAAGAAAGTTCAGCTCCTTTGGCAAGTAGTAATATGGTTGGGCAACCTTTTTCTCTGGTCTCTGTTACTGTCAACAATGTGTATGTTCTGAATTGGATCTAGATGAATGTTATGACAAAAGCTATACTTTTATCATATCAGAACATTTCTGGAAAGTAGAAGCAGATCTGATGAAAAATGCTGTTTGTATGAGACAGCTAGGCATATACCTCAAACAGCATATACACTGGGTGCTCATTTAGAAATTGCAAAATGTTTCACATCCAACAATTGATTGCACGAAAAAAATATTTATTGAGAAATATATCTGTAATATTAATGTATCTTCTAGGAATGACGTGTTGAGATATTAAATGCGTTTATATAGGCACTAAAAGATTTTATTTTAATCAAGTATTGGTTTGACTACTACACTTAAATGAACCCAGAATGCCATCATTCAAGACATAAGCAAAGTTGCACTGGCTTTTAAAGCTTAAGTATCATTTTTCCTAAACACTACAGAACGTGTTTCTGTTCTTTGTGTAGGCCAAATGTGTGACTAGATGCTTCTGGAGCCTTCTGCCAGCTTTTTTTCACACTTCTGTGGTTTCCCATCATGTTGTGACCAGCATGCTCAGGAATGCCTCACAAGCTGCTTCTGTGCAAGCACCAGCAGGTCGGTGAGGGAAGAGTATGGCCTTGGTGTGCAACTGGGCTGCTGGAATAACTTCAACCACTCTAATTTAAAAGCTCCTTCTGGAGTTTGGTATTGGCCATTATATGCCACGACGGGGCCTATTTCCCCTAAAATCTGCCTCTTTCCACTTCGCTTCAATGCTGGCAAAGAGCACTTAGAAGTACTTTCCTGTTATTTTCACCAGAGTAATCTTAGGGTCTGTAATGGCTGATCTTACAGACACCTTCCTTTCCAGAGTTTACTTTTCCACTTACACAGAGCCGGGTTTCTCTTTGTCAATATTCTGCATTTAAAGTATTGGTTTCAGCTTCACCAGCAGCTCAGCCATTTTGATCCCACAGTGAATGGGAAAAAATTTACAGGAATGGACAGCGCTGTCCTTCCCATCATGAGCAATTTTGGTCTGCAGCAAGGCTAATTTGCACTGACAGAAATTCAGATACAAACAAACAGGTATATAAAAACATTGTTTATACAACGCTGACAACAACTAAAAAATAGCTTAAGAGTTGTGATGAGTTAAATATGTGTTGTAGATTTATAATACTAGGGCTTATTTCTGTGTCTCTGTCTGTCTCCTTGTGCACAGCCTGAAACTGGAAATTAATGTGTTGGATGGGCTGTCTTTGATAGTCATTTTCATTATTCCCAAGCTTAGCACCCAAAACCAACTTTCTGGTAATGAAGTTCATGTTAGAGGGACATAGTGGTCTTTGGTACACTAGACAGTCTAATTTGTGTGCAAGACTAGTACTACTTACTTTACGTTTATTGTAGCAGCACTACCAGATCTGCAATCGTTACTGCTCTTGTCAGCACTTCCATTATGAATCTTGGTATTTTAGGGCTTAAAACATACCTGTTGCTTTTCAGCAGCTTCTTGATACATGCTCAATCAGAAAGAAAATAATTTCACAAATTTTCCATTTAAATCGTTTTAGCAGCTTGTTTCTTTCATTGCAGATGTCTCAAAAATACAACAATGTAGGGAAATGGGAAACAAGTAAGTTTATGAGGCCTTTTTTTGCAAAGTTTGAGTCCTGAAAGTGGTTTAATTCCTCCTTCAGTCTGCCATTTTATATGTGGTTGATGTGTTTCATGCTATTAATTTAGCTAGTTACTCCGTGACAAGAATAGCTACTGTAGACTGGACGGTTTGGGTAGTTCAATAATGATAATCTCACTGACAACAGTTCACCATTGCTAAGATTTCCATGCTTGCTTGATGAAGAGGAGAACTGGATCTGTCCACATTACTTCATTTCATATGTATGAAAATTTGTCTTTACTCAACTTAGCAAAGGGGTATTAAAACTGGACATCCCTGAGCATTTGTTACTTTTATCAAATCTTCAGTACTGTTTTTTTTCCTAACTTTGCTTCAGCCTTCAAAAATGTTGACAGACCCTGTTCCCTAACCCAATAGATGGAACACATTCACCTTTATTTTAACCTCAGCACTACCTCCTATTTCTCACAGAGGGTTTCACAGAATTTTTTTCACATTGACATTATTTCTTCTCAAGGTACATTATGAACTGCTGCCTTGCTTCTGGCATGTTATTCAGGCTGTAGGATGATGGTAAAAGTTTCTGCATGGGGCAGCTGGCCAAGTCAGCGCTCCAGGCAAGAAGCCAAGGCTGTCTTATTTCTTATGTTGCCACTTTCTTTCCTCCCTGGTACAAGATCTTCCTCTCATACTGATACAGAAAGACTATTAGAAAATTAATCATACCTCAGGTGTCTTGGGGAATATATTTGATTTCCTAGTCACTAATGTGTGAAAATCTTACCCTGGCACAATGCCATATGTCAACCTGTGGCAATATCATGGAAATATTGACAGTGTTTCATTAGCGAAATGTTGAGCTTGAATGACGTGTAGGCTGAAAATTGAGGCTACATACATTTAAAGTATCTCAGCTAGAGTTCCTGAATCACCAAGTATGTTGTCTCTGTGGTCAGCAAAGAAAATAGAATTGTGTTACTGTAAGAAAATATTTCACAAAGACTAAAACTGAAAAACCTCTCACATTGATAGTAATGAAGGACTTTCTAATTTTATAGGGCCTTTTCTTTTTTTTCTTTTGTAGTCCTGTGATAGGGTTCCCAACAGAATGTCCCTAAATACAATGAGTATATGGATACACGGCACTGAATTTGAGATCCTTGTGTGAATTTCCCAATAACTATATCATGCATGCCTTTATGATAAATTCATGGCAGAGTAACCATTATAATATAAAAATGATGATTACAAAAGTATTATTTTCCAAAGATTGTTACTGACAAATTTTACCTGTGTGTCTTCAAAAGGGTGAAAAAAAAAAACAAACATGAGAAGCCAGCATAAGAAGTGCAAATTAAGCAGCACAGCAGAAATATTAATTAAAAGAGGTTAATTGGCTTGGGGCAGAGTGGCGGGAAATGCTCTAATCCTTTGTACTGACATGTGATGCTTGATCATTCTCAGGGCCAGGAAAAGAAGGGGTTGGAAATTAAAGCATGGAGAAGGAAAGATGATGTAATCAACATTTTCATTTCTTAATATTTTCCTGCTTTCCAATGGGAGGAAGGGTACTTGAGTAGCCTGCTTAAAAAGAGGAGAGTGTACATAGCACAAGGATCTCTCCAGAGCATTCCAGTCCTATCTTGCTCAGTAAATTCCTGTGGCTGGCCCCACTGGGTAGCTTGGATGGTGAAGAAATTAACATAACTCTCAACCAATAAATATGTTTCGAGACGTTCTTTCCTATTTTGGACTTTCTTTTGAAATTAATTTATCTTCATCTTTATCTCTATCTTATTTGCAGCTCTAAGTGTTTTGGTCCTCTCTTTGATAAAACAAAATAAGCTCATTCTTTTATCTCAACTTCTTTTCCTTAATGACCTGATAAACATGAAACTTTCTCTTCCCTAAGGAGCAGCAAACAATACTAGAATGTGCATGATCTTTTGTAGAATCCTGTCTCTCAGACAGTTCAGGAGTTTGCAATAACCTACTGTGTCTTCCTTCACTAAATTATAAAATCCTGGCTCTTGAAAGCAAACCTTTAGTGCAAGAGTTTTCCGAGGACTGCCTCACTGAAAATAATAACTAAGAACATGTAGAAGGTATAAAACACATACTCTTCATAATCTGTTGATGAGATTCAAATCTGGGTTAAGAAATATTTAATTGACCACAGTTGCATTAATGTTCCATCAAAAAATTGCAGAAACGTAAGGTGATAATTTTTGAATTGCAGGCCTTTATAAGAAAGAATTAACTTTCTCAGAAACCATCCCATTTTCTGTCAAAAGTATTTGAGCATTTTGATTTAAATCAATGCTCATGGACCCATAAAACCCACTTGTTTTTAATGTAAGTTAATATTCTTGATTTTCTTACTTGCAAATTTGTGTTAGAATTTTTAAAACTAAAAGTTTTCTCTGGCAGCTACTGGTATTGCTGACACATGGCTTTGTTTCAGTGCTTGGATGACAGCTGGGATGTTCAGTGTGGACAGTAAGGCATTTTATATCATGGCTGGAAAGCCAGCAGTGAGAGATTTCATGCACTGTTTTTCCGGGCAACATTTTTTTTTAGAAGTGAAAAAAGTGAAAATTGAAAAAGCAAAGTCCCAAACTAAACAGCCAGGTTAGGATTAACAATCTAATAGGAACCTGACTCACAGCAACACACAAGAGCTGCCCTGCCATGTCTCAATACATATACAGGGAATTAAACAGACAATGACAACTTAACTGGGAATTTGTTTTACTTTTCCTCTGTCAAATTTGTTAAGTTTCTCTTAACCCTTCAATGTTGCCAACTGGAGTTTTGTCAGCTACACTTTTTAGGAGAATGTCAGCACATTCTTGATGATTTTGGTTGCCATGGATAAGTGTATTCCTTTGATTTTTCTCGAACATTGTGTATTAATAAACAGAGTACAGTACTTTGTAATAGACATTTACTTTCTGCATTCTATTAATACCTTTAGTTTTTTATAGAAGAAGTATTGTAGAGTGTGGGACCATTTTAAGGACTGTCAAACTTCTGCCAACCTTTAAAGGTCAAAATCAACTGTGGCACCTACAGTTCAAATGTAATTAGTTGGAGATTTAGTGAATTTTTATGCCAATCTCCCAGTAGTTTAGAGATGACATAGTATCTAAGCTTTGAGATCCCAAGAGAAGTTCAGGTGGATGCGAAGATAAACAGTAAGATATACTAGCTACCACAGTGCACCTTTCAGCAAGTCATCAGTCTCTTACACTGTGCAAGGAACAAGAGCACATTCAGTATTATTTTTTTAAACAAATAACCCGCCAGTCTTCGACACGGCCATCTAGTACAAAGTTGATGTATTTATTTAAAGCTTAGCTCATTCTGTATGTTCTTGGATCATTAAACTGAAGGACTTGTACAGTCGTGATTTTTAATGAAGCATGTTTGAATAATTATGCTAATTTACAAAGCACTAGAATCAAATCAAGTGATCAAAGTTTTCATGATTACTATCATGTTTTTGTAACTCCCCCCATCACTGATTTCTGGATAGACTCTAGCGCTGGCTGCTTTTTTGTCATTTATTTAGAAATTGTCACTAATCAATGCAGAACATTAAAAAAAATTTACACTAGAAAAGAAACACATTTTGCATTATGTCTCTATAGTGGACTTTGTATGAGTTTGAAAGTAATAAAGCTCCAGCAGACACCAGCCTAAATACAGTCTACAATCAATACTGTATTCTGCCTTGACAGAAAGCTGAATTTTTATCTGTTAAACGTGTGAGCTTGGGGCAGCTCTGTGTCTGAAGTGGTTTAAATCTGAAATGTGATGTGCTGCAAAGAAAGTTGATTGACATCTTTGTTTATTGAAAAGTATTACATGAACAACAAAACACGGCCAGATACAGAACACTCCATTGCAAAGTGCAGCTGTGTTATTTTTCAATCCTATGTGTTCTGCCCCTTTGATGCCTGTCTGATGTAATAAAACCACAGGATATAAACCAAACAAGAATCTTCTTCAATTCAACAGTAAAAAATTTGGACAAGGGCGAGATATGGAGATATATATTGTTTGCAGGGGTTTGGTGAATTTCTTTCAAAAACTCATTTTTTTGGCTTAATGTTTCTGAATTTGAAAATAAATTGGGATACATTTAATAAGCAAGTTGTCTGAGGCTGCTTGAAATATTTTTAAATATGCACGGGAAGAAGGGAGAAAAGAACAATGATGACTAATCTTAAAGCATTAAGCATGCAGAATACAGAATTAAGTTACATTTAAATTTCATGTTAAAATAATTATGCTGTTCATTGACATTTTCCCGTGTTTTATTAAATCTTTATTATGTCAAGGTAAATAGAGGTTAATTCTGCTTTTACCTCTTTCAATAAAGTATTATCTTTAATCTTGAATTCATAAAATAGAAGTAAATCGCACAATGTGGGTAATCACCATAGACTAATTTAGACCATTCTAAAATCTTGCCTTTAGACTACAGTGTAGTTAAAAATAGGTGTCACAAGAAAACATGAAGTATAATGTAACTTAAAGAAAAAAAGCATGTCTTTCTCTTTAAGGAATATATAGCTGCATTTCCTCAATACGTTGACTTATTTGCAGCACATATTACGAGCTTATAGCTCTGCTCTTCCTTCTCAGAGTTAGTTTGTTCTTAGTTACTGCCTAAGCTCCTTTGACTTGTTTCTTACACAGCAAGAGCTATTAAACAGATGTGTTTCTCTTTAGCACTTTATTGTAGAGTCCACACTTTTAGTGTTTTTCCATGGTCAGCATGGAACACAAAGTCCCATGTCCTTGGTTGCTGTGGACCTCCCTTCAGTCATAGATACCTAGTGCTGCTCACCAAGCTACATGCATTTCCAAAACACAGTGGCCTCAGAGCAGGGAACAGTCAGACCTCTTAGTCTGTTTCCATCGAAGCCACATCCAGCATGCTGAAAGAATCTACTTTATCAGGTAGGTAAGGTTCTGCTCTTCAGAGGAAATAAGTAGAAGATATTTTCAGGCCTTCCTGCATAAAGTGTTACAGCTAACTCTTAGTTTTGTGGGTGTTGTTGTTGGGTTTTTTTGTTTGTTTGTTTTAGATTTTTTCTTTTTTTTTTGCATACTTGTGCCTTCAGTAAAGAAAAGCACTCTATAGTGTACATTCAAGATGTTAAAAATTTCCCTGTACTTTAAAGCCAGGACTAGGAAACTGGTTTTTGATTACATGAGTCCTGTTTTTTATGTGTTTGGAAATGGTTTCCACAATTATTTTCTTTGTCACCTTTCCAGGGAATGAGGTGAGGCTGATTGAGTTATAGTTTCCCAAATCCCCACTCTTGTCCTTCTTGAAGACAGGAGTGACAGTTATTTTCTTCCAGTCCCCAGGAACCTTCACCAGTTGCCAAGACTTTTCAAAGATAAACAAAAGTGACCTTGCAATGACTTTGCCCTGGTTCTTTATCACTTGTGTATGTCCAGCTTCTTTATGTGTTCCCTAGACATATACCGTCACCCAAGGGTCAGTCTTTCTTCAAACTCCTACTAGTCTCAGGGACCTGGGATTTCTGAGGGCAAATGTACCAGTTAAATGGAAGGCTAAACAGTCACTGAGTACCTTGGCCTTCTCTGTGTCCTTTGTCACCAGGTTCACTGTTTTATTCAGCAGTAGGCCCAAATTTTCCATTATCTTCCTTTTGTGGCTGATATACCATAGAAGCCCTTCCTATAGACCTTGATGCCCTTCTCCAGATTCTGCTTCTTTGTCTTTCCTAAACCAATTTCTTG
Source organism: Columba livia (assembly GCF_036013475.1). Classification (NCBI taxonomy): domain Eukaryota; kingdom Metazoa; phylum Chordata; class Aves; order Columbiformes; family Columbidae; genus Columba; species Columba livia. Next base: position 42,435,891 of record NC_088604.1, read on the forward strand.
GACAGTGTCTCTATATTCCTCTTGCCTCACCTGTCTGTGCTTCCAGCTTCCGTAGGCTTCCTTCTTGCATTTGAGCTTAGTCAGGAACTCCTTGTTCATCCATGCAGACCTTCTGATATCTTTACTTGACTGCTGCACACTGGATTGTACTACTCTTGAGCCTGAAGAAGGTGATCCTTGAAAATCAACCCGGGCTTTTGGATCATTCTTCTCTCAGGAGCTGTATCCCATGGGATTCTTCCAAGCAGATCCCTGAAGATACCAGTCTCCCCTCCCAAAGTTCAGGGTTGTGATCTTGCTTTTTGCCTTGTTCCCTACGATCAGGATCCTGACCTCCACCATATCATGGCTTCTGCACCAAAGTTTCATCTGACTTTTATATCTTCAGATCCCTGACCAGTTCTTCCTCATCTCTAAGTATAGGATTAAGCACAACATCTGTCTTCATCAAATCCTTGATGACCTACATGACGAAATAGTGACCAAAACTTCCTGGATTGCTCATGCTGTGCTGTGTTGTCCCTCAAGTTGATACTTCCAGTTGTCTTCCTGATCAGGTTGTGTGTAGCAGGCACTAACTAAAACATTGCTCATTTCAGTCTGTCTGCTAATCCTGACCCATAAAGTCTCAGCTGATTCATCACTCATCCCTAGGAAGAGCGCCATGAATGCCTGCTATGCTCTTGCACAGAGGCAGACCCCATCTCCTTGCCAGTGTGGTCTGACCCTCCTGTCTTTATTGCACTTTAAACTGCATGGTGTGGTGTCTTAGTGGTTTATTTGTACTACTGCCAGTTTAATTTATATTAGAATCATAAAATATCTTAGGTTGAAAAAGACCCTTTTAAACATCTTTTAAACACCTCTAGGGATGGTGACTCAACCACTTCACTTGGCAGCCTGTTCCAGTTCTTGACAACACTTTCGGTGAAGAATGTTTTCCTAATATCCAATTTAAACGTCCCCTGGCCCAACTTGAGGCCATTTTCTCTCGTCCTATTATGAGCTTTAATCTTTTTTTTTCATCAAACTAAAAAATTCCCCATTGAGTTTTGTCAGGTTTGCATAACAAATCACTCCTCACATTCTCGCTTCACTTTGTTTTTTCCAGTTTGCCAGCTTCCATGCGAAGTCCTCCCCAGACCTGCAAGTAAACTGATGGTCAGTTACATTTTTGCCATGAACTTTATTTTGTAATCTGGAGTGTCCATAAAGCTATTATTTTAAAAGTATGAATGTCAATAGTTCTGTGAAAGGCATTTAGCAAGCAGCTTCAGTGCTGGTAGGAAAGAACAAACTCCTGAGAATCATGCTGAGAGTGGGATAATTCTGTACTTGTGTGCTAGTACATCAACACGATCAGAGTACTAGAGGAGATTTGCTATTGGGCCCAGGACTAATTTTCTAGACATTCTTCCACTGTGTCTTTTCAAGATAAAATTCAATTGAGAAGCACTTAGGTAGCTAACCAAAGTTACTCAACTAAGCTTTGAGAGATGTCCAGTGAATCAAATGGCAAAATCAATTATTTTTTTTAAATAATATTATTAAAGTGAAATATTTTTCAGCCCTGCTAGACTACTGTGGGTGTTTATAGAGTAGGAACACACTGTCTTAATTAGATATTTCATATGCAAATTCTTTGCAATAAAACTGGAAATGGGACTTGGTTAGGATCCAGGCTAATTCTCAGCCTTGAAATTCAGACGTTGCATATTAAGCCTTTTGCTAAAAATCATAGCTTATTTATCTGAAATTTATCGTTCTAATGCATGGACTCATAATGTTATATTTAGCTGCACTATAACATTTAAACACAAAAAGATGTGGAATAAACACACAGGTTTTCTAAAGAAGCTGGTTGAAGCTTACTGTGTTTGTCCCAGCTTTTCTTTGGCATACATGAACTATTCACACCTGAAATTCAAAGGCAAGCCCCTGAGATGTGAACTGACTGAAAGGGAAGCAAATATTTGCATAAATCTCCAAGAGGTAGTTTATATGGTCTTTTTGTTTGTTTGTTTGTTTGTTTGTTTTTTTCTGGCTGTAGGATGACCAGAAGCAAGATTTTGCTTGTTGGAAATGTTTTTGGGCAGGCAGCTATTTCCCGTAGTGTTTTACAAGCTCTGGTACCAGAGAGGTGCTATACAAAGTCTCAGTAAGTATTTAAAGCCGTTTTTAAAGTGGAAATATTCAAAGCATGCAGGAGTCTCTAAGCGTCTGTTCCAGGGACACATTAATGCATTTGAAAGGATATTAAAGCTTAACACAGAGGAAAAAAAAAAAGTCCTAGTGGCAAGATGTAAAACTGCTTAACAGAATTACATCCAGAACTTTGTGTATTTGATCTGAAAAAATAAATCATCTTACACTTGCTCACATTAAAGCTGCATGTCAGTTTGGGAGCTTTTAGGATCTTGGACAGGTTTCATTTTTCTGGTTCACATAAGCTGTGTGTGTATTTGTGCAACTGCTGAACCTCAGACCAGGATTTCTGGTGACCCCATGCACCGTTTGAGGATTTGTCTAATGTGCACATTTAAGACAATCATTATGTATGGTAAAAAATTATTATCCACCTTTCCTTCCAGTACTCAGTTGCTAATAGCGGTCATGGCTTGATTAAGAATCCTTCTCAGTTTAATGCTTCCAATTAACTTGTGTGGTTCTGTGGCTGACTTGATGGCCTAGATAGAGCACAGGCTCTTCTGAGGAAGACACCAAGCTTCATTTCTGGTCTAGAGGGATAAGGGGAGCCTTGAGTCATGATTCAGCCCTACCTACTGGTGGATTAGAAGTGTCATTCAGACTTGAGTAACCTAGACTTGTTTTAGGAGGAGGATGAGATTAATACGCAGACAAGTGGAGTACTATGACAAAGTTAAGGCATCTGTGAACTTGAGACTTGCTGTGGGCTCATGCCCTAGGTTGTCTCCATTTGGTAGATTTGAAAGGAGGTGAATGGCTGGTGAGGCCTGGGGGATCAAAGGCAGAGGATGTGACTAGCACATTCCTTCATTGGTTACTGGGCTGTTGGCTGCTGAAGCAGGAAAATCCTAGGCGTGTTATTAAAATCTGTCTTCTGAGTTAAGGTCAAAAATTAAAGGTGCAAAAATTAAAAAAAGTTAGGATTATGAAAAACAGAAGGTTATAGAAAGAAAAAGCAAAATAAAAATTTATCTTTGGCCTTCTGTTGCCTTGGGCCTCATGATTTAGAGACTACAGTGAGTTCAGTGGCTAGAGGACTGATATACTATGGGTAGAAAACGTAAGTTCTTTTTTTTCCTAAGCTGAGGAAATATGAAGACTTTGAAACGTCAATTGCTTGTGCTACGTGAAATAAGTATAACAAATGAAAAGAGCAAGCTGATTACCCTAATATTAAGAGCATGAAGAGGAATTTATAAATATCTTTGCGTGTTCAACACCCAGTTCTGCACAGGGCATGTTAATGCTTGTCACAGAATTTGAAATTCATCTAATCAGAACGGAGCCTTTGAGATGTTTCACACCTGCAAATGCATCAAGTGGCTAAACCTTCCAGAGTCTTTCACCACGATATGACCTACATATCTCATTACAGAGCAGCATTCACTACATTTTCTACAAGAACATTTGCATGGATGAAAACATGATTATTCTCACATACAAAAAATGTTAAAATGTATACTACTTTCACATGTAGTAAATAACTTGTGTTCACATTTATTCTTAATTCAGGATAATATTTAACATCGATGATTGGTTTAAGCAAGGACACTTCAACATTTCCACTCTAAAATACCCTTTTTTCAAAGATAAGTTGACAGTATATTATGTAAGAGCGCAGTGCTTTCATTTAATACAAAAAAAATTTCTGTAGCTATATGAAAAGCAATTATAAAACCTCTTGTCTTTTTAGACAATGAAAAATCTTTAGTTACCTAAATGCTTCTGAGTGTTAACTATTTCTGAATGCTTAATGTTGCCTGTTTTAATGATGATTGTTCAGTATCCATATAAATGTTTTGACACCAAGTAATATCTTGTTTGTTTGTGGGGATATAATCTGAAGGCTGCTGCAACATCTAATAAAATTGTTTTCACTCAGAGAGGCATATGGGCAGGAATAGGCTGCTGTTAAATCACACAGCATCCAAAGAGAAATTCACCACAGCCATTAATGAACATCCACCTCCTTTATTTGACTTCAGGTAAATTTGTTCTGCTGTTTATAAAAGTGTCATTCAGCGCCTCTCCCATATGTTCTAGTATACAGGTATGGTTTAAGATGAAGTGCATTATATCAGGGCTTACTGCTGCAGCATTTTAAAAATATTCCTACAAATAACTCAGAAGAGAGTGGAGCAGGACAAAGTATTGAGATCTGTGTAAATATGCACATCAGGACCGTAACTGTTTGGCATCTTTAATGCTCCTACTGAAGAAAACTCCTAATTCCACCTCCAAAGTCCCCAGTGCCATTTTTAGGGCAAATAAGGAGGGATTTAATGAAAATATTTGTTCTGTAATTTCTTGGGTTCAAGCCAATCACATCTGCATATGTAGGCATTATGCCACTGATGCAGGACTCCACCCATCCATGCCAGATAGCAGATATGGATATCAGACAACAAGATAGAAATGGCAATGTGGAAATTTTTTTCCTTGCAGCAAAAAATTGTACACATGCATATCTGCATATAAGTGCATTTGGATATGTACATGTTTACCTGTATATATCACATAAAATCATTTGCTTCTTTTCTGTGTTGGTATTTAATATGTTTTCACAGTAAACGAAAGTAACAGCTTCCATTAGTTACTCAGCACTCAAAATCAATGCACTGCTATTCTACATTTGCAATGGACTAGAAGTATGATAGTTAGGCATGTTTGAGATTCAGGATTCTCCAGAATGTAGACTATTTAACTACTCAGTACAGCATACAGATGTACAGTTGATGTAATTGCACAAATATATGCATATCTATTTTCTTATTTCTTGTGAGGCAAAGACACTGTGGTCCCCAAAGGAGATTTTTTCTTTTTCCTGGTATGTTCAACTATTTGTAGCATTCCTCACTGGTGGACCAAAAGGGAGAATTATTATATCTCTGTGGGGGCCTGTGAATTTCATGCAATGTGGACTTGTGTGAATAGAGTTCAAAATGCATTAGAAAAAACAGGTTCATTCTTGCAGTAAGAGGTTGAAATGTTGAACTGCCCTACTACAACACTGTGAAGCATCCCACAGATAACTGTGGGGGTCTGAAATCCTAGGAGGTTACCACGCTATAATACTATTTACTGTTTTAATTGTGGGCAAGAACTCTTTTCCTTTATTAGAATCTGTAGTGCCTCTTAAGTTGGAAACAGGATAATACTTCAAAACATTCTGTTCAATGTATTTTATGTCCTTAAATTAATGTTTTTACTTTCAGATTTCTTTGTATTCAAAATAGCAGTAATTGGCAGCTGAAGTTGAATCATAGCATCTGGGTTGTAGGCTATTCATGACATCAGTGTATTTTTACTGCTTGTAAACATGCCCTCAGATTGTCACAAAATGCCACAGAATTTGAATAACCAGAAAAAGCAGAGAGAATTTATGCTTCCATTGCTCCAAACACTACATGCTGCTTATGCTGCTGGTGGAGACTGAGTTAGTGACAAATGGCCCAGAGGAAAGGCATGAATGGGACTTTTTGTCACCCCTCTCCTCCTTCTCAGCCCTAGTCTGAAGCTCAGACTGGTGAAGAGAAAAAGATTTTGGGGTTATGACTGGTATATAGACTGAGAAAGAAAAAGAGGTTTTTAGTTTGAGAAAGATGAAGAGCCCTTTCAGGAAACCAGAAGGATCTCTCTCTGCTGCCTTCAGAGGATTTGTTGAATACTACAGGTTTACTACATGCTTATGTCAACTGTTTAGTTACTCTGACAATGACATTTCAGCCTCTGAAGGTCATACCCCAGGGACTGAAAGACACTGTTCTTATGCTCTAGGCTTATTCCTGGTTTCAGGGCTGCAGGCATTTTATTCCCCAATATATTTTTTTCAATTTATGAATAACATCTCCATTACAAACCTCAAGGCAAACATAGACACGTATTCAGACCTACACATTGACTAAGCAGAGGACCTAGCTGGGTGATTTTGAGTGGAGCCAGGAAATCCAACAGCTCTGCAGGTTTTGGAGTTCAAGCTCCTTGGTGGAAAGAGGCAGAGTCCCAGAATCACAGCAGTTCAACACTCCAGGCTAGAGTGAAGTCCTTGAGATGTCACAACAGGCAATTACAAAATGGCCTCCAGCAGGCAAGAAACGAGTGACAAATACTACACATGCAATGACTAATTTGTACACTGGCAAAATGGAGGACATATTTATAGCTGAGAGATTTAATTTTAAAGTGTCTTGAAAAACTGAAGAACTGAAAAGTTTTTTCTTTCTTGTTCAAATTTGTGGAGTTGTTTTTTTTTGGGGGGGGCGGTTAAAATGGCATCAGCCCCAAGGAAGTCTGATAAATTTCCTTGGTAATTTTAAAAAAATGTTGGTAGTGAAATATTTCTTCAAGGAAACCTGTTCTAACATTACAACAGCTTTGCAGAGTGGAAAATACTGTAAATTCGGTAGCAGCATAGTCCTTAAACTCCAGGTGTGTCTTTCATTAGTCCTATTAAAAGCTGTTTTGCTCTGACTCAGTTATGAGATTCTAAAGATGTGTTCTTCAAATGTGCATGTTGATCCTGAACTAATAATTTTCCTTATTAATCTCTTGAAACTCCATTTGAGATCATGAATTAGCTAAGCTAAGCAGAGTTCCCTATTCAATGCATGCTCCCACAGAATTCTGTTGGTTCCGGCTTGTGTAAGTTAAATGTATTTTTCCTTTCTGCCTGCCTCGCCCCCTCAACCCCCTTTTTTTTATACATGTGTGTACAATTTAGTGACAGTCAATGAAAAATCCTGTGATATCACAGGAGACATATAATAAAGTGCTTTTACTATGTACCTTCTGACTGTCTTAGTCATCTTCTGCTCACTTGTCTGTCTCAAAAGAGCTTCTTCTGAAAACCCACTAACTACTGAGAAATGTGAAAACACAAATCAACTGTTATAGAAGTGTTTCCTAAAGAATATTACATGATTCTAAACAGGAAAAAAATCCTGACTGGGTAAGTGTCAGGTTTAAGGTCAAATATCTTGTAGCCCAATCTCAGCTGGAAAGGGAAACCTGGGTATTTAATCACTATGAATCTGCATCTTGGTTCTTGAATAAATGGAGTACTATAAAGCATGGCCCACATGTCCAAGTACCATACAGAAGTCTGAAATTTTCCCTTTTGCTGTCTCTTTCTATCCTTGGAACATTACAAGATATTAAATCCTATAGTAATACTGTCTTATATAAAAAAATTTGGTTTAGGTCACTTTTAGAAACCTTTATAAAAGATCATACTTCTATCTGCAGCTCTGGGCACTAAAGAGAGAGAAAGAAACATGGAATTCATTGCCAATAAATCCTACAAAATTGTAACCTCCTTTAAATAGTTTCAAATGGTATTTTGAAATAAAGATATATAAAAATATCCATAGAAAAAATTACTATTTGCTATTTCCATTTGTTACCTAAGAAAAATATCTTATTCATGCTGGAGGGCAAGAGCCCCTATGACCTGTAGTTTTGATTGCACTCCCTCTCTAATTATTTGTGGAAAGTGTGCTCACCAGGAAAGTTAGTCAATAATAATTTTTGTGTGTAGTTTCCGTCATTCAGTGACAACCTAGTTAACTTCTCCCAAAAACACTCTTTAAAAGAGGTAAAAAATAGCAGCTTTTTGACTTGGAACTCACCATCTTTTTCACAAAACTGTCCGGAGCTGTTAATATATTGATGAACATCTGGTGACAACATTAGCTATAAAATCCCTTTGAGAGTTGCTGAAAAAAAAGATCTCCAGATTCAAGTAAAACTTACTGCTTTGTTATCCCAGCATGAGGAATTCCTGATTCCCCACTTGTCTGCTATGTTTAAATATTATAACTCAAATATGCTTACATAAAAGCTTATTGATTGGAAGAATCACTTGCTTTTTGTGCATTAGTTAATCAGGCTGCTGTTTTGAAATCTGTCCAGGAACCCGCAGTGGAATCTTTCCTAATCCATCTGTTTAAGTCTCAAATGGTTTCACTGCTCCACTCACTTACCAGCACTGCTGGAATGTTAGTGCTTTATGATTAAAGGATATTGTTGTTCTTTTCATCCATCATCCTGGAGTTTGCTATTAATAATACAGTTCTTTTTTCTTTTCTTTTTTTTTTTTTTCTTTTTTTTTTTTTCCTTTTCCTTAAGAAGCTGCTTAGATTTTCTGTTCCTCTCTATCTTGTTTTTCTCTGTTGAGATAGGTAATTTTCAGCAACTTAAGTTAGATGGGAAAAAAAATAATCACATCAGTGTTTCCTGGAAAGTGTGCACTGCCTCTCAATATTTGAAAAAATGAATGGGAGAAAAACAAAAGAAAATTAAACTAAAATGTGAGAGAGGGAAAGATAGAATTGCAACAAGAGACATCAAACTGTACAGAACTCTCTGTGATTCCAGAAACATGTATGAATTATTGCTTCGTACTCATAGTAATATCTAAAAGCAATTTTTATCACATATCTTTGTGATTAAATTATATCGTGGACAAAAAATTTAGGTTTAATTTCTATTGAGGTATACTGCAGTACGTGAAAATGTGCCTACTGTTCTTCTGTAAAACGGCTACGTTGTATTTGGATATAGCTGCTGATCACTGACATTTCAAAAAATACAAGGAATCTTTTTGTCTTTTTTAGGCCTCTCCACACAAAACATGGACTTAAATGAAGAAAACTGTAAGGATTTTTTTTTTTTTTTCCTTTATAGGTGGATAAAGCCTCACAGATATTAAAGGAGATTTATTAATCAGGTTGTTGTGAAAGATCTGATAACAGCTTGGGTCAAAGGGGATGAGTGTCATCTTGAGAGAGTTCCTCTCTGGGACAGGAAACCAATGGAGCAAAGCCCTGAGAACGTGCTGCGACACTTCATATTCAATCCACAGCCCTATAAAGACATGAAAAATGAGCCTTGTACAAAGCTCTTACCTCAGCACCCAGTGGCAAAAAAAAAATGTGAGCTTGGGACCAGGTCTCTTTGAAGCTGAATTTCTTTTTTTTTCTTTTTTTTTCTTTTTTTTTTTTTTTTAAAAAAAAAAAAAAAAAAACACAAAAACAAACCTCTGCAAGAGGCCTCTGGTGGTTGCAGATATTGATCGGCAGAAAGTAATCTGTTCAGGTTTGGGGGCATGCCAGACTGAATCCTGGAGTACATTCCTTCCTCTCCAAGGACATGTTGAGCTTTTTATACTGTCCATACTGGCTCACTTGTCAGCTGTCTAGCTTCTTTGCCTTTACTGATTTCCCTGTTTGTGGGGAACATATAATTAAATCTCTCTTAATAAAAAAATATACATTGCTACTCTAGAATTTTCTGCTGCTGCCAAAGGTTTTTTACTCCATATTTTTAACCCTCATTTTTCTTCTATAATCATTATTTGATTCCCTCTGGCTGCCTGCTACTTATTTGTAGTAGTACCATTCATCCACTGAGACCTTTCCATCTGTCACACAGCTTTGCTTTCTCTCCCCAGAAGCTTTCTTCTCCTACTGTGCCATGCTTCGTTTTTTGGTTTTAGTTTTGTGTTTGCATGCTCTTTTTAATATTTTTAAAAATGCTTCAGTATTCAGAACAAACACCAAACACAACAAGAAAAAACAAAAGCGCATGCCACAAGAGTGGCTAAAATCCAACATTGTGCATTGAGGCAGGATGAGGAGCCTGAGATTCCTGATGAATTAAGGACTCAACAAATATAGCCGGTGCATAACTGGTGGCCAAAATCTACTCTCTCTGTATTATTGTTGTTGCCTTCAAAATCTTTCCAGATTTATGTTAGATAACTAGATGATGTTAGGAAACGTTCCATTCTCTTTGCTGTGCTTAATCCCTTTGGTGTATTGATTATAAAGAATATCTGAGGAAAACCAATCATACCGAGGTACAATACTGCGATTATTTAAAGGAAATAACGTTCTAAAGGGCCAAACAGTCCTTTACTAAAACAAGACCAGAGTCACATCTAATATTTGAAATTGAATTAGTCATTTTCTCATGCAGAGGTCAGACATTAAAAAAAAATGCAACACCTCTTTGTGTTTCCTTGGTGAAATGCTAGATTGGCTAAAACCAGCAGCACAACCCTTCAGAAGGATTGAGCTTGCTCAGTTTTGTGTGTCTTCAACTGACACGCTTAGTTGCAACAGTAGTCTACATGGAATGCTCACATCAAATATCTCTTAGTTTTTCATATGAGCGAGATTAGGAGATTTTACATCTGCCTTACAGATCTACCTGGCAATTCACTCAAATCTCAAATCCCATGTATTGGAGAAAAATCTCACAAAATTACATAATTCCAAAAATTTATTTCTCTCTTTATTTTCTTTTATTTTCCTCTTGCACATTTCGTTGTATCTTCTCATGATCTTGTTTCAAAAGTTCCTGCAAGTGTACCATGAATCCTAGGTTTAATTAAAAACTTTGTGATGTGTTCTAGAAAATATTTTGCTGTTGTTGTTGTTTTGTTTTGTTTTTCAGTAGAAATACCTGCACTATTTATAAAATTACTTCTTTGGCTGTATGGGAAGAACTGATGGTCTCCGAGCAAATAGAAAACCTGTGTGTGTGTCCTGACTTGAATGGCAATCCTGGGGAACTTTCCTTTGCTACCAGCTATTTTGTTGTGCTGTTCTGAGAAGAAAGTGGGAGAAAAAAATCTAAAGCTTCAATATACACTCGTATCAGTAGATGTCTAAAAACATACCACAATCTTCTTTGTAAGGTATTGCTCCTCAGAAGTAAGCATCATTCAGTCCCAGCTCTTACTTTATCTGAACTTTATGGTGTTTTTTTAAAGGAAAATAAGGGGTTCATTTTCTGCTATAATTTATGGGAAAGAAAATGAAGGGGGAAGAGACAGGAATAGAAGAGAGTGAAAAAGGTTCTGCAGTCCATCCTGGCCAATGAAAACTTTTCCATGTTTCTCCTCGAGAATAAATGACTGAAGAATAAAAAAGTTTAAAGTGTGGGGTTTTTTGTGTGGTCCCAAATTTTGTGGTCCCACTGTAGGGTCAATGTATACCTATGTCATTCATGTTTGTCCTGCCTGCTCTTAAAAACCCTCACTGGGTGAAATTTCACTGTTGCCAAGGGAATCCAGTCCAGTGCTTCATTACAATTGCTTTTTCCTGAAGAAATTTAAAGTCTATTGCTTCATTTTTACCCAAAATGGACTTGACAAATAGATTATTTTCCTCCACACTGCAGCCAGTGCTCAAGTGCCTCCTTTCGTTTTCTTTGGTTCAAAGTTAAGCATGACCAGTTTCTTCAGACTTTCCTTGCAGGCCAGTTTATTCACACTGTGCTGCAGCTTCTCCCCAACACGAGGACTCAGAGGTACAAGCAAAATTTCAGATGGCACTTCCTGGGCTAGATAATTTCAAGTATTAATTTCACCTGCCTTGCAGATGTTGTTAGGTTTTTTTGTTGCAGTGACATCACATTTTTTGGCATTTGTAAAGATTATACTTATTCTTAAATCTTCTACTCATTTGTGTTATCTGGAAAGCAAATAGTAAATTTGGGTGGCAATCTTAGAAGTGTGATAAACAGTGAGGCATGAGTCTTAAATCTATGAAACCCAAATACAACCCACTTTGGTGGATGTGGTAAGCCAAACAAATGGCCTGCTTGACCTTTTGATTTAATTTTAGACAGTCCTGTGAGGAGCAGGGAGTTGTACTACATGATCCTTGTGGGTTCCTTCCAACTTGAGATATTCTATTCTATTCTATTCTATTCTATTCTATTCTATTCTATTCTATTCTATTCTATTCTATTCTATTCTATTCTATTCTATTCTATTCGCCCATGATGGAATGCTAAAATCAATTGGATTTCCTACATGTATAGGAATGTATTCTCATAATATCATAGGGTCAGGAGCTTGATGTGACTGGCTTATGATTTGCCCTGTTCTGCAAGTGTTTCATTCCCATATGTGTGAATTTAATGAAATGGAGTGGACAAAGGGGTGGAGTGGGATTGTCACTTAGGCTAGGGAATTGCTAGCACTAGATGAAGTTATTTCACTATGTGCTGGACGTATATAGTCTTGAATAGAAAAAAATGTAAGTGAAGTCTGCACCCAGAATAGCAGAGATCTATTTTTTATTTTTCTTCATACAGAACTTAAAAATTCTTAATCTGCAAGCATATCTGAAATTGACCCAACTGATGACTGCGGTCTTCATGGAGAAACCTGAACACAAGAAGGACTGTAACTTTAAGTGTATATCCAGGTAGGCTTTTTTCCACATAAGGTAGTTTTTTTCTAAGTTATTATTTTTCAGTAGGAGTGCATACAATCCTTTGTATATAGTACTAATTTGAAAATCTAATTCTGCTTTTGTGGCTAATACATTTTCTATCTATCTGCTACAATGAAATGGAGTGGCTCTACCTATTAATAGAATATTTTGTTTTAAAGCTGCTGCCTGTTTTTCTCTTCCTTCCTCCTTCATGCCATCACTTTAAGACTTCAGAGAACCACAGACCAGAGTGCTTGTGTTAAATGAATACATTTGACAGGAGTTAAGTCTTTTGGGCATTTCAATAGGTTTTCCTCATCTTGGCATGTGAAGACTGAGAGTGTTCTTTGACACCAGCAGCAGAGGATGTGAGCACAGCAACTTTCAGGGCATCAGAAGTGTCAGCATAAGGAAAAATCAGCAAAAGTAGACAGTGTTGAGGTAATTTTCCCACACCATGCCATGAATTTAGCTAACTCCTACTCCTGTGAATTCTGGGCTGACAGAGTTTCCCTCTTTGTTGTTAAATATCACATAAAGTGTTCTGTCAGCATCAAGACTTGTTCAGTCCCCTTATGTAGTAAAATAAAAATATAATCCTTATGCCCATGTTTGAAATTTGAGCATAAGTTAAGAAAAAAAAAAAAAAAGAAAAGAGTAAAAAAAGAGTAAACCTTTCCAACAGGCCAAGACTGCATTTTGGAGGTTCATTTTTCAGAACATCATGCAGTCAATGCTGTCGAGAAGAGCTGAAGGCAAAAGATATGTAGGGCACAAGTACTAAAAATTGGAAATCTTACTCCCATTAAAATGCATAGGATTTCTGCCAGTTGCCATAGACATCAGTGGCAGCAGTATCCTGCTATTTTTTTTCCATTTTTACTTTCTGCTTTTCTCATATTTTTATTTGTTTTTGGATCCTTCGCAAATGAAGTAAAACATACATTACTAGAGTGGTTTCCATGGCTTATATCTCAGATTTCCTAACGTCATTAGGGTTCCAATTATTTACTTATGCTCCAAAGTTTATAGTGATTATTACAGTCTACACTCAAGAAAAATCCTAGTTACAGTTAGGTTAGAGACACCTGATCTCATGTGTACTGATAGTTGTGGTTGTTGCTTTGAGTTCTTCTGCATCCAGCTGATTGTTTTTTGTTAAAGTACTTAAGGGCAAAAGTGTGTGAAAGGCTGGGCTCTCTTTTTGTGTGGAACAAACATCAGACAAGATACTGAAAGCTCTGAATTACCAAAGAGAGCTTCTAATTTTTGAAAGGAATACTTCTGCACCCGAAGAGCTTTATGTATGTGCGTTACTAGGGAAGTATAACCGTACTGCATTTGTTTGGACCAGATAATTTCTTCTGTTTTTCTTGTTCTGTTTTGATTTTCTAGCATATTTTCTAAGTGACATTTTGCATGTAATCTGCATGCACTATTGCTGCTCAGCTGTGTGCCATGGTCTTGCCTATGAAGTACGCCTTGAAGTGAAGGGAACCACTGCACGGATGCAAATGCCTGAGAGAGACTAGAAGCTAGAAACAACAAAGGGCTGCAAAGCTGGACTCTGAAGGAATTTCCCCCACTTTCATGTCCAATAAATGTCTCCAAGTCAGAATTGCTACGGTTTCTTTGCATGCTTCAGCAGCAGAGATGTACAAAGAGGTTCTCCTCCATGCTCCATGCCAGTCGGACAGACTGACACCCAGGAAGTTTCCTCTCTGTCGGGGTTTGTCAATGCCACTTGCCAAGAGCAAAATGTTGGCACCAGGCTTGGGAATCCAGATATCAGCAATATACCTGGCTGGCTTCCTGGGGATCTTTCTGGTGCCTATTTCTACAAGGATATCTCAATTTTTTTTAGGACCCTACTGAGAGCTGTCAAGGAACAAAAAGACTGTCTCAAAACAGTAAAACTTCACGGCTGGGAATGGCTTTATCCAGTATGGAAAGAAGCTGCTTAATGTATTTTTCCCAAGTGTCTGACCATTGCCTAGAGATCAATCTTTGACAGCTGGATTTATCAGAATGAAGAATGTCCTCCTAATAAGCAAAGAGGGATCCTGAGTTTCTCCTTTCACTCCTTTTTCAGTCAGTGTTGTTTTGCGGTTCTCACATAAATAGATTCATTTCAACTCAAAATGTGATATAGCTTATTTCCCTTTAGGTGATAATAATTCTATGTTCAAAAAAAGGCTTTTAAAAATATCTTCTCATCTTTTTGACCTCTATTATAAATGTCATGATTTTTCTCAACATTGTAGTTTAAAAAAATGGGGTCAAATTGTTTTATTGTGTGGCTTCATTAAGAAAAACCAAGAAACCCAGATAACTTATTCCTAGAAAATCTAATTTCCTGAAAGTACAATATTTTTCTCCACCCCATAAATATTATACAGGATCAACCCTTGGAAGTAAATAAAATTTAATTACTATTGATGCTTTATACAATGTTCAGCATCTTTAAATGATAATCCAGGCTTAAATCTTTGTATAAACTAAAGTAGTCTGAGTAATTTCACCTTAATTAGTGTCTTTTGTTTGTGTAACAACCTATGCTGGTTTTTCTAAAACAAGTTAAATACACAGAGTAAAACAAGCTGCAAGCACACAAGTTTCAGAATTATTAACACAGCCCTTGTAATGCTTCTCAATTTCCTTCTGCGTGGGAAGGTCGGTAGAGAAGTCTGGAGATATCAAACCTGAATGGTAGGTTATATGTAGGACGTGTGGAAAACTACGACCTATGTTATAGTCCTTTCTAGTGGTAAATCGTTGGTACCATTTTTGATGAAAGAAAAGGATACCTTAAGCTTCCGTACTTGTAACATAATCAGTTTTGAGACTGCATTTGCAGTTTAGGGCAAGAAATGACTCGACCATTTCTCACTCCAGCCTCCACCGCCATCCCCCCTCCCACCTTTTTTTTCTTTTTTTGTCACTGGTAAAACTGTAACTAGGTTTTCTGGGAAAACACATCATCCAGTGCTTCCCCACGTCTTTCCTTGAAGTATTTCTTTTGTCTGTCTCCATTACGCCCGTGTGCAGTGACACAATGTTTCTGCACAGTGGGAGCTTGCAATCTCTGAAGAGGCTTTCCAGCATTGCTTTTTAGAGTGAAATCATTACAATCTTCAATAGCTACTTGGATTTGAAAAACTAGCACATTACTATTCTCTGGACTGTCTGGATGAAGAAGAAGGAAAAAAAAAAAGTGGCTATTTTCTTGCTTCCTTTTATTTTTATTTTTATTTTTATTTTTATTTTAATTTTTTTTGGTCCCTCAGTACACATTGCCCTTACACATAACTTTAGTTTGTTTGGATCTCAACTGGAGCTGCAATTCAGATGTCTTGTGCTGTTTGTGTTTTTCTTTCATGCAGGGTTTTATACTATAAATGAGAACTCTCTGTGAGATTTATATTGTTGTTATACTTAATGCTTTTGAGTTGCACATCCTTTTTCATATCTGCAATTATAATAGTTATTATTATCACTAACATAATTCAGCATATTGTATTGAATATTTCAACAAATATTATGATGTGTAGTGTAACAGATGTTTGATAATTTGTCTATGATTTTTAAATGCCAACAAGTTGCAGAGTTTCATAGTGTATTCAAGTTGTCTTATCTGATATCCTGTAAACCACAAACTATCTGTTTCACCAGTGAAACATTATCCCGAGCACAGGGACTTTGGTGACTTTAGTTGCTCATGTCACACAACTACTGTTTCCTTCAACGAGAGGAGATCAGGATGCTACAAACGCCTGGGAACTGTGCTGTGAGTGGAAATGGATTAGGAAAGACATGCTCAGATGATCCTGGCTCTCTGTTGTGGCCCTTCCTGAAGGAAAAAAAAAAAACAAACGAGCTCCAGGTTCCTCCTGAGCTGACCAGAAAGGAAACTCCTCTCTAAGTCTGGAATGTGTTTGACTCTGGATATGTGAGCAAGTGGTGGTCAAATATCTAAGAATGTTAAGGAAATTAAAGACACAGTGACACAGTATCATAGAGAACATGCATTTCAGCCTTGTTGCTTTTGAGTAACAAATATAACTTCCCCTCCCCTCCCTCCCAATTTCCTTTTTTGATTTTTAAAGGCTATAACTCAAAAGAACATTAAAGACATTTCTAAAATACGCAGAATGGAAAGTTCAATTTTTTGTGGATTGCTCATCTGCCCATATAGCAAAGCAAGTACACACAGAGGCCAGCACCTACAGTCTTTATTTGGTCTGGTAATGCACACAGTGCTTTTGTCTTTCAGGATCAGTTTCTGGAATTCATTTGAATGGTTGCCACTGTTGGGAAACTGATGTGAGGAAAGCTGCATATTCTTTCCAGGGGCAGCCTTAAGCTCTACACTAAGTAAATCTCTCCAAACCTCAGCTTCAATAAGCGCTCTGTCAGATTGAAGCAAAGGCATGTCATGGACTGGGAGCAGAGTTTTGTCTTGTCTCCTCCATAACAATTCCCTGTGGGGGACATGGCAGGGGAAAGACTACAAAGCAGACAGTGTCCCTACAATGAGACTTTGCAGCATCTTTTCCAAGTGCAGCTGAGTTCCCAAGCATCTTTCTCAGCTGTGAATAAAAACAGGTAACCAAGAGAGTTCATGGCTTGCAGGTGTGGATCAAATTTGTCAGCTGAGAATTGCCCAGTTTGGAAATTACTATATTTCTCAGTGACAGAAACAACTCTGTAAGATATACGTCAGTGCCATGGTTAGTCTGGAAGTAATGTAATTTTTAAACACTTTTGTATTGGTCCTACCAGCAGAATCTCTGGAGAAAGTTACACAGCTCTGAATAACTGTGGATAAGACTGTTTACTGATACTCAGGAAATATTTGTTTTGATGGGATATTTAGCTGCATTCAAAAGGAAGAATAATCAGACAAAAGTTCCTGGAAGTGGTTTTAAGAAACAGCTAAGATCCCTCTGATGCTCTCATTGCCATTTGGTGCTACAAAATACGTTGATGTAAGGAGCTATGTTGTTGCTATCAGTTTGATCCCTAAAAGACTGAGAGGTATCTTGCAGTAGTGAACGCAATCAGTCCTTTTTATCATCTCTTGAATAACTCTAGTCCCAAGAAAAGAAGAATTGAAGACAGAATTTTCCATGAAAATGACAGTTGAGTTTTGCTCAGTTTTCTGTAGCACTAAGATGCCTGTTGCACTTATTGAAATGTGGTTTATGGTTGTCGTGCAGTTTTCCAAGTGTCAGTCCCACCTTCCATGTCTTGATTGACCTTGTGGTCTTTTGGAGATGAGACATCAATGGCCTGAATCTACCCCAATGTCTCTTTTGTTGTCTCTTGATGATGTAACAATGTATAGTAAAATATGTGCTATGTTTTCCTTACATCTTGTAGTTACTCAGCATTAACCTGCTGGGCACACTGGGATTCTAAGGAACCCGAACAGAGAAACAAGCTGCTGCTGGAAACAACACAAGGATCATTATCTTGTATCACTGTAGGAATCCTTCTGGATTTAAAACCCAATTTTCTGGTGTTTGACAGGGAGTCCCAGAGAGTAACAAAGATGATGAATCACAGCAGTTGTAGCAAATGTGTTCCAACAGAAAGCGTTGCTGTGTTTCATGGATTTGAGGGTTTTTAAGGCCAGAAGGGGCTGTTGGATTGTCGTGTCAGACCTTCCATTTCGCAGATGCCTTAGGACATCCTGGCTGTAATCCCTGCTTTATATTCACTAACTCTGTATGGAACAGTCTATACCTTTCAGAAAGGCAACCAATCTCAATGTAACTTTTGGCAGTGTTTGTAGCTATTTCGATGGCTAAAAGTGTCTTTGCTGTTAAAAACGTGTGCCTTATTTTCTATTTGCTTGTCTTTGACCTCCAAAAAATCAGAACTCACAATGCCTTATTTATGCTGAAGAAGCTTTTGTAATTAAACTTCTGATTCTTGTGTGATTAACTTCTCTCTAACTCTCTCTTTGATAAGGAGAAAACTTCCTCAAGGCCTAAAATAAAAGATACGCGTTCCAAAAATTTAATTCTCATAATTCTTGTTCAAGTTGGACATGACATTAAGTTGTCTAGCTTTAACTTTTCAGATTCCAAATGTTTAAAAGGTATGCAAGACAGACAAAGAGCTTTTACATAATAATAGCACCCAAAAAAGTAATATTAAAGAATAATTTATTCTTGCACAAGGCACATTTGGGAGCCAACATATTTCCTCCTTACAAAATAAAATTTTAGAACTTTACTTGCCAAAATAACATACCTGCATTAGCTGAAACAGTCACACGTTCCTCAATTACATCTAGTTCAGCAACTAGACAAGTACACGATAAAAAGGCATCTTAAAAGCTCCATGTTTAAGGCCTGATCCAGCTCCTGCTGCAGTCAGAGGATGTGCTGCATGGACTGCATCAGGGGTTAGAGCAGGACTTTGCCCAACAGTAGGACTGTTCTTTGCAAAGAAGATATATTTAAATATGAAAAGTAATGAAGTAAGCATGGCAAATTGTGGTTTAGTTGGAATCTAATTTTCATAGCTTTTTTAAAATTAGAGATAGATATCTCTATTGTAAGTATAGAGACATATAAAAGTAAAATACAGGTAAAGAAGATGGCTGAATAAATTAAACTGTGTCTGCTGAAGTTATTAACATCACAAAGCTACATGTTAGAGGTAAAATCCTGACCTAACTGAAGTCAAAGAGATGTGCTGCCTTTAGCAATGTAAGATTTTCTTCTTGATTTGAATTGGATAAACCAAATTTTTTTTCAGTCTGTTTGAGAGCGTAAATGTAGTTGAAAATATAAACTTAAGGCAGAAAAATGACTTGCTGTCATAGATATGCAGTGGAAGGGAGAAGGGAAAAAGGGAAATATAATTCTACTTTGTTTCTGTTGAATTGTGTGTGAGGGCAGGGAAGCACTATGTCACCTTGGATAGGCAAGAATATTCTCACCATTTAAAAAGGCATCATATTCAAGGAATGTACTGGGAACAAGTGGGAAAGGGTAGAGAAATCCACTTCAGGTTATTTTCTAACTTGTCTTCAAGAAATAAAAGATTAAGAAAAACTGCCGTCTATCAGTATGCCATAACTGCAGACAGTGTTAGCCAGCATGTTTTACTGGTGACAATCACAGGCAAATGCATGTGTGGGTTTTTGTAGTGCTGCAGAGAGATGTGACTGTATCATCCTCCTTTCTGTATGGATTTCACCTAGACATTTAGGGATATAACTTAGTGCAGGAGAAAAACTTAAAAGCTGAGAGACAGAGTTCTGAATGCCTATCCTCATTAAGAGGAAACAACTCTCAAAACCTTTCCTGTTTGTTTTTGTTTTGTTTTGTTTTTTAATTTTTTAATTTCTCATAAAGAATTATAGGTGTTACTTTCAACTTTCTATTTTAAATATTAGGTTAGATATTTAGAGATGTCATCCTGAAGAATAACACAGCATTCTAAATGCTGTTTCATTTCTCTTCTTTGGTTATGTAAGAGGGAGAAAGGAAAACACTAACAAGGTACTTCAACCTTATATGCTGAAGAATTTTTTCCAAACAGCAAAAACCTTTTGCTTTCAGAGGTCTGGATAATTTCCCAGTGCATCACCATTAATGTCTCTGTTTATCTCACTTTATCATAACTTGGAATATGAAGTAACTTCTAATAATTTCCCTTTTAGCTTAGCACTGCAGAATCTATTATTCCAGGGCTGGAATCACATGCCATCTCAAAACTCAGCCAGCACTGTGTAAGTGCTTTGAACGATGACAGATCAAGAGAAAGTGGGCCTGAATACATAATTACTCTAACACGAAGTTAATACTGGTTGATAAAGCTATGGACACACAATTAAGAAAACATGCCTGATAACACAGTTTTTTTTTAAATAGACAGGAATGAACTATAACTAGTTACAAAGGCTTGTGAACTTCCCTTCTCTTCCCGAATGTCACTGCCTCAGATTGCCTTGGCAGCCTTATGTATAGTGTTTGCTTCATGCATAATGATTTTCCTTTTTCTCCCCTTCCTTGAACGGTTTTGCCTTTTCAACTAGTTACTGTTACCACCATTTAATAAGAAGGCTTTCCTTGACTTTCTAATCGAAAACTTGCTTTTATCTTTCTTCATAAAAGAATTGAAATGGCTTCTCTCAGGTTTCTGTAGCCTCTGGGGAGATAAGGACCCTGCGGTTAACAGGATGAGAGATTTTTGTTTAGAAATTTTTATTTAGACAATGAAAAATGACCTCTGTAAACTCAAAGCTATCTTATTTTGGGGCTTTAGGCTTCTGGCAGATAAATCAATTGGGCCCTTGGGACAGCAAAGGAAAAACCTTTGCAGTAACTATGTCAGGACAACGCAATAGATTTGTTGTGAGGATGCAGTTGTGTTGAAGGTAGAATGCACTTAAAAATAAATATCATTTTATTTTCTATAAAATATTCAGGATTTGGATAGTAGGCTTTTCAACTGCCACATGAAAATATTTTTTTTTGTTTGATATAAACTTAGACAAGGTCTGATTTCTTCTGGGAAGAGGTGGGGTGAGTTGCGGGGATAAAAATGGAAAATGTTTTTACAGTTAAATATCCACCTTCAGAATAAAGAACTTATGAAATTTTATTTTCTCTACTTGTCTTTTAAAACAATGCCCCTTCTCAGCAATATGAAAGCCCCCTTTCTCAATAAAAAGACCTAATGTTGTGCCTCTTTTTTTTTTTTTAACATTTAATTATTGCCTAGCTAAGGCTATACCTTCATTGGAGTATCACAACAGTTTTCACACCTATGTATAACCCTAAAGAACCTTTCAGATATTCACAGTATGAACTTGCACTACATATTTGCTCTGAAGAACAAATGTAGCATTCTGCTGTGTGTACTCTACCTGTTTCATGCAGAGTTCAGCTACAGAGTGAAAAGTTATGCAGACATAAATTGCAAATTTGACAAGGAAGCAAATGAGGAGACAGATGCTTAACTAAAATGTATTGATGTGCAATTGTCAGTGAGTTGGTGGGTGTTGAATGACGCGGTTAAGAGGCATCAATGAAGCTGTACTTCATCTAAAATAAAAACTAATGCAAATAGAATTGGAGAGTGTGATCCAAAGTAACAAAAAGCAGATAAATGGATGTGAAGCTATTGCCATCCTGTTGCATGCTGAGATTTGTTTCTTCTAAATACCCATCCTGGTCAGTGGCCTCTCAAGCTGTTGGAGAGAAGTGAGTTCAGGCGAGCAGGGTGTCTCATAAATCCAGTTTCATGTTGGGAGGCAGCCGAGTTTGGCTAGGAGGTAAATTACGCAGAGTGTTTGGTAGTGCTAAATGCCACCAAACCCTTCATTGCTATGTACTTGGTTAAGACAGACGTGGCACAAGAGAAGAATGAATTTGCAAGTTTGCTGGTTCTGTGTTACATGAGTGAGTTGGGATTTACATCTTAGTGCTGCTATTTCATTTATAGTTTGTATGTGAAAGGATCCAGTTTCCTTTTTTTTTTTTTCCCCCTAGGAACAAGGCAGTTTCAGATAAAAATCTAAGAAATTAAATGAAGTACCTTTTACACTTTTATGCTGCCATATGACTATTTAGCTGTCAGCCTCTTGCAGTTTTTTTCAGAACATAAGGTTAGCCACAAAGCGTCACTCACCTTCAGTCAGCAATACCTTTCGACTGCACCAGTAACACCACCTTTCTTTGGCATTAGATAAGGTGGCTTCTATATCTCACTGTCCCTGGGGTAGTAAGATATATGCTTGTAAATAGGATTTGAAATAATTTATCAGAATTGTGATAATCAGCATAGCAGAAGGATACACTAAAGTATTTACTGTGAAACAGTAAGCATGATCTCTTTGCAGTGAATGAAACTGATATGAAGCAAAGCCTCAGAAAACTGAACACACTGATTCACACAAAATTACACTTTTAAACAGAAGAATCTTTCTAGAAAGCCTGGCAATGCGGTTAAAGACAGCCAAAAGACATTAATTCTGATGTTCATTATGCACATCTCCCTTGCAACATAGAGATATTCTGGAGGAGTGTGCTTCTGCAGTTTTATTTCAGCTTTGCCTAGGAAATCAAGGGCAAAATCTTACCCTTTTTGCTGTTTAAATGTATGTTTATGATGGTTTAGGTCACTTTGCATGCAGGATACTTATTTTTGAGGCTAGTAGTCTAGTAGTTGAGGCCAGTAGCATTTTTTTTTCCTGCTGCTTGAAATCCAATGGTTTCTGCTCAGTAATCTTGAGGCATTTTGTGAACATTAAATAATTTAGCCTTGTAGCCTTATAAAGCAGACAGTCTACAGTTTCATTTGAAATGTGACACAGTGATGGTCAGCACTAGTCCCTGAGACATATGTGAGTTACGTGGGTTATGAACCCACATATGTGGGTTATGGACAGTTCAGGTATGGCTCCCACACTGGGAGTGCTGCAGGAAATGCCGGTAGGAACATGGAACACTACTGGAAAATCAAATCTGTGGTAAGACAAGAAAAGCAAACCAGAAAAGACTGCTGGGATCAACAGTGTTGGCATCTTGGACATCTATTGCACATCCAGCTCAGCCTTCACTGTTTGATGGAGCAGCAGGGCTCCTGGGTAGCCACTCTTACTGTCCTCCTGTGACATTTTTCCTTTGCTTCCTTTGCATGCTGTAGGGTTTAATGTAGGTTTGCTGGTCTTTTTGAAGTGAGTGATATTCTGGGATAGTGATTACTCTAGTCATACTTCATAATTAGCAAATTGATGTTACCCTACTCTTTCTGAGTGCTTTTTCATAGGGTCCAAAATTCCATTTTTGAAGGCATAATATTAATAAAT
The DNA here is from genome assembly GCF_036013475.1 of Columba livia. NCBI lineage: Eukaryota > Metazoa > Chordata > Aves > Columbiformes > Columbidae > Columba > Columba livia. The sequence continues at coordinate 42,459,162 of NC_088604.1, forward strand.
ACCATAGCTAACCAACATCAGAAGGGAATTCCTGTGCTTGATGGTTAGAATCTGACAAGTCCTTCTAGATTTTACATTATGAGTCTGTAATGTTATTTATATTTTTTGCTACTGGTGGTGGAGTTCTAGTGTAAAGAGTTGAAGACATTTGGATCCATCCTTCTGGACAGTCTGTGTCTTTAGTTTCCCTTCCTGGAGACTCAGTTGATATGCTGTAGCCTAAAACCAGTGTTTCTGCTAAAACATGAGGCTACGCTGATGTTAAGAAAGTTTGAGTTTAACTGCATGCTGGTCCAGCACAAGAGATTAGTGTGGACCACAGACAGAGAGATTACTTCCCACTAAACCTTCTTGTCAGCACATCCACTTTAATGCCTCTTTGCAACAGAGGAAAAATGCTGAGGGATATTAATATAAATGGCAATAAAGCTCTTTGATGCCAAGGAGGTCATTCTACAAAGCTGCCACCATCTGTTGCTGAGTTTTGAACCAAGAACTAAAGAAGATTTTATAAATGGCTTCCCTTTTCCAGTGGAAGTGTAACTTCAATGGCTGCTGGGAAAATGCTTTCCAAGGACTCTTTGTCCTAAAAATAAAAATCTAGAGTGGACTTTAACATATAAGGCAGTAAATAATTTGCTTTCTAATTTTTTTCTACATAAACAATGAATGCTGTAATAATAATTAAAAAAGATAAAGGATTTGCCTATGTGAACATTTGACTTCCTCATGAAATCTCAGATTTTTCTGAACTGGGCCCTCATGCTAGTTCGTGTCCACATAACTCATCCTTTACAGTCATAGACTGATGTGACACAGGGTAATAGAAAGTGATACATTGCCTGAATTTAAAGAAACATGGACAATTTCAGGATCAGCTGTGCAGTATGAGATCTGTATCAGATTTGAAACACAGCTAACCAAGCAGACAGAGCAGTAAGATATCTATAGCATCCATTAATCAGTATATACTATGCTTGTTTTTTTTTTCTTTTCTGTGAGTGTTCACCATCTAACTTTATTTGCTTGGTGCCTTTTAAAGCTTAGACGAATACACAAGTTTATTTGGGAAACGATTTACAGATCTTTTCTCCTCTCTGTTCTTTTATTTCAATGCAAGAAATCACACTTCTCTAACCTTAAGTACACCTCCAGATTGTAAATCATCAGTATGTCTACATAAGCTTATAGTTGTTAAAATACAAAGGATTCAGTGTTATTTATTGTTTAAGTATTCTCTTCATACGTGTGTACATGCACTTTCGTGCCTTTAAATGCAACAGGATCTAGTGACTGGAGTGACCACATTGCTCCAAATCCCATCTTAACATTAGCTATAGAAAAGAGTGAAACGTGAAATTTCTTTAAGTTTCCTTCGGTATTAGTACACTCCTTGGAATCCCCGATTCAAATGCTCGTAGAAGCAGCATAGCTCTTCATTGTCAAAAGGCCAGTGTTCTTTGCTGTAATGGATGTTTAGATGAGATCTTAAAGACTGAGTTTTTTACCATCTATATGCTTCTGAAAAGCTGAAGGCACACGTTATGCAAGGAAAAGGCTTTGTCCTCTTGTCCTCAGTCTTTCCCTCTGGAGTCTACCTGAGAAAGTGGTCAGGAACCCCAGACACTGCTTATTTGACTTCTGAAAGAAGAGCCATCAATACTGATGTTCTGCATGTTTCTCTCCAACAGCCAGTAGCTTACTTTGGCTTAGCATCAACTTGCCCTTTATCTGTGTTTAATCCAAGTCTAGTTGTGCTCTATCCATATGCCAGGAATCTCAGTAGAAAGACTGTCTTCAACTATGATTGCCTTGATACAGAATACTACCATAGATTGCTTGTAGTAACAAGTGAGGTATTTTAAAACAAGTCAGTAGAGCTAGCTTTTTGCTTTGATTTTAGTTAAGTTTGCAAGTCTTTTGTTAGAAGTATCATGGAGGAGAAAGTATTTTTCTGATGCTTTACAAAAAGTCATTCAAAACATGTTTTTTTAAAAAAAATTGTTCATATAGTTTTCCTTCCTTTCATTGAGAAATTTCACACTATACCTCCTCACTGTTTTATTACCTTCTATCATTCCTCTCGTGGTGTGGTATGTGTTTTAAATATTTTTCTAGGAAAGAAGTTCTTATCAGGAGTATCCTAACAGTGTTAATCTTTACATGTTGCTTTCACCAGAGGACTATTCAGGTTGTCCAAAGTCAAAATACATATCAGACAGTCATCAACATAATTTGTTTAAATGAGCAGAACTTTTTTTTCAGTTTGTCAAAATGTTGTGTATCAGAGACTTTGCACGTTAAGAATCTTTCTGCTCAGCTTATTGTAACAGAGATAGCATAATCCTTATGCTTAGCACAAATTATGCATTTATCAAACAAACAGGTCATGTATCTTTAAAAAGGCTTTCATAGCAGTGTATTTTGTATGCTACTTTCTCCACAGTGTTGCTGTGACATTGTGCATGATATAAAGTTTTAAAGCCAGACACCTTCTAGCAATGAGAACTTCAGAAGCAAAGCCTGCTGAAACCATCTGAGCTGCTTCAAAAAGAGCATCCTCCTCTCAGGGTTCAGCTATTTTTCCCAGGTTTGAAATTCTAACCTGGTAAATAGCATCAACAGGGGACTTTTCCCCCAACTCTTTTGGAGAACCCCACAGATATGAATATCTTCAAAGGAGGATCTGTTAAAAAATGTAACAGTCTTCAAAGGGGAAACACCACCCTCAGCAATCTGAAATTCTTTAAAGTGGGAGCCCACCAGCACTATGAATCCTCGGAGGACTAACTCCCTGAGCACTGTGAAAATTTGTAAGAGAACAAGCCCTCTCTCCCAAATACCCAGTAGGCTATTATTTTCCTTTAAAAGGACTCTTACATGTGTACATTTATAATTACGGAAAGGGTCTTATTTAACCAGAGCCCTGTAGAACTCTCTTACTTTTTAAAACAAATATTGATAAAAAGAAAAGAATGACAGAGGAAAACAATTTTACTTTGCTATTTTCCTTTTTCTTCTTTTATTTATAACTGATCTCAATATAACACACCAATAACACTTGGCTTATGTATCTCTTTTGATCTCTGGAACTCAAAGTATTCTTCGAGAGCTGTGAAGAAATTTTCTGAGCACAGTTATCCACTTATACTGCTGGTAAACTGGGAGTCCAAATACTCTGTCAGGAAGCACATTTATCTCTTTTGTACCATTGCCGAGTATGTTCTTTCAAGAGGTATTTTTTCTAATAATATTGAGGGTTTTTTGTTGCTTTCCCCCCTTGTATTCTGGTATTTTGTTAGGTAGGAATCGCTAATGTAGATGCTAAAGTCATTATCAAATGCCAGACTTACCTTCCAGGCATGCTATGAATGCCCAGATAAACTCGGCAATGAAGCCAGCTGCCATGCTGGCCATGAGGGGTGGGACCCTGAGGTGGCTTGGCCTACCCAAGAGTGTCCTTGGGTACCTGTCCGGATATGAACGCAGCATGTCTTTCAAGAATGAGTGAATTTATCATGGCTTGTTGGGAAGCAGAAGAGGCCTGAGACTGAGAATGGTTTACCTGACAGAAAGTGCCTGTATCAAAGGCAGTATTCGAAGAAAGTTCTTCCGAGTCCAACAAACCAGAAGACTTTTTTTCTTTTTGCAGGCTTTTGCCTCATCAGTAAATAATGCAACCATGAAGGAAAGAATTCTTCCTGATCCCCAAGGGCTGTGAATGTGTATCCCGAACACTGAGATTTATTAGAAAAGTTTCTGACTTCTTGAAGAAACAATAGGAATAACTTAACTCTACCCATAGAAGCAAAAATATAATGCTTCATTCATGTATTTATCAGGTTCTTCTCTTTCACAATGCTGTATGATTTATAGTTTCTAATGCAACTGTAAAAATCGGAACCTTTCGTATCGTACATTTAGTGATGTTTGATGATTTGATTTCCTGCTTCTAAACTGATCCAAAAATGTGTGACAAGAATATGATGCCTGATAGTAGCCTCATCTTCAGCCATATGAATGGAAAACTATTGTGATAAATATCTTTACACTTCTTTGATGATAGAATAGTTTGATATTTATCCTTATATATATATATATATATTAAAAAAACAAAACAAAACAAAACAAAACAAACAAAAGCACCCACAAACAAACAAACAAACAAAAAACAACAAAAAAAAACCCCAAACAACCTGAAAATAGCATCTTCTGTCTGGATGTTATTCAGAGGTATCATCTGGCAGGTAATGTTTGGGTTTGATACCAATAAACGTATTTATCCCACTAGGCAGATTAACTGTATTTTGTTATGAAGCACTGATAGTTGCAGCAGTGTGTATATCCAGCAGCATCATTGGGTAAATCCACTTGCAACACATGAGGAAAAGACGTAAACAGATGAGTCAAAGGATGCTTTGATAGCTCTGGGCAGGCTGCAATGAGTATTTAACTAGTTGGAAGAATTTCCTTCCATTATGACATCTGACAGTTAGCCCATCTATCCAGATGTGACAATCTTTTGCTATTTTCTTTTTATTTTTTTTTTTGCTAGCATTTAGGCCAGGTGGGAGAACTTGATAAAAGAGAGATAACTATGTTTAGAGCAGGTTTTTCATGGCTGTAAAGCTCTCATGGAGCCTCATTGAAGTGTAGCCCCACAGACGAGTCCAGATCTCAGAAATGTTGATGTAGACACTGATGCAACTAATGCTACTGCTCTGAGAAATCTGTTTTCAGATGTGAAGCCTAAGAAAAAGGACAAAATGAACAGTAGTGAATCTCTCCTTTAAAAGAAAGTTTAAATTTCTTGCTGAAAAAAATGTTCTCTAGATCCTGTTGATGCAAACTCTATCCCAAAATATAGCACATTAGTTGGAAGAAACCAGAATTAAAGTGTATAGTAAGAAACAGCTACATTAATTCTTACTGTAATTGTGTTGCATTCAATGGGTTACATCAGAGACAAACGCAATGTGGTTATTCACAGGAGATGCAAAGATTTTTTTTTTTTTCCAGTGAATCTTAGTCCTCCTAGTGCAAAATTTACAAAGCTACTGGTAGAGGAGAATGGTGCAGAAAATGGCTGAATACCTGTATTTTCTTACTCTTGTGATAAGTGCTCATAGTGTAGCAGTCCTAAACAATAGTTGTGGAGTGCAGAGCATTTCTCAGTTTAGAACAAAGAGCCATCACCTTTAAAAAATGAAATATTTGAGGTACACTCTAATGTTCAAACCCAAAAGGAACATAAGAAGACTCTAAGTTTCCTGAATCCTGTCCCAATTATATTTCATTTAATAACACTCAGTGAAATATCTGGTGGCAGGGGAAATGAAACTACATGATTTTATGGGATCATTCATCAAGAACTAATTGAAGCTTTCATACAGTTTAGTGCTGATAAAACACTGTAACAATAAACAATAACAAAATTCACCAGAGAAGGATTTGTTTTGCTGTGAGGAAAATGGTTCAGTTTCATCCTGGGGATTCCTGGTTAAAAGAGTCTCCAATTTAAAAAGGGATAAGCACAGGCTCCAGTGCATAATGACAGAGTGGGAGCTGTGGCAAATGTATTAGTATTGCTCCAGTGGAGCTATTCTCATTGTAAGTATTTGCTATTGTGTGTGGCTGAGGCAGAGTGCATAAAGACCAATAGGATTTTTAAAGTTTGATTTTTTTAAGCAGTTCTCATGTAGTTTTATGAAAAGTAAATTGCAGCTACGGCACAAGAAACTGAATTTCTGATTGCAAATTTGCTAACTAATCTTAGATTTATTGACTGCAGAAAAATTGTTCTTCTTTCTTATATTTCTTCATGGAATGAGGCTAGTCTTATAGTGAGGGTTCTTTTAAATACTTGCTAGAGTGATGTCTTGTCAATACTTAAACTCTCGTCCCTTGATTTCTGATCTATTTTCTCAGGCCAGAACACTCTGGCAGTGCAGAAACACAACAAAGACTATCAAGAATGTATTAGCTTTGATTTAAAGAATGAAAAAATGGATGTTTCATCAATTTTCATTAGGAACCCAGGTGGCACTGTAGTTCAGTGGTTACAGACCTCACTATGCCACCTTGAGTAAATCACTTCAATTCTTGTCTCCCCCACCTCCTTCTGCCCTCTTAAAGTAGAAATCCTTCTGGGATCAGAAAGTTTTATGCCACTTGTTTGTAGAACATATTGCCCAGTGAATTTCTTCTGTCAGCTACAGTTTCTGTAATCACCATAAATCGAAATAAAACTAGAATTAATAACATTAATGTGGCACAACACTATATGTATGATTTTATCCTAGATCATACAACCAGAACATCACGTTGCATGTCCATGTGTTTATAAGAGTTGATTCCCTACTCACTTGTACGAATTCCAAGATACTCCAACTGATCTCAACTGTGAGAAGAGGGCAGGAAAAGCAATTGTCTTCTGATAATTAAGTCTACTTTGGGGTTTTTCTTATTTGAGGTGTAAAGTATATATATCTGTATGCACACCCTCCTCAAATTTTACTGGTTGTTATTTTTTTTTCTTAAGAGAAGTAGAAGACAAAATATCATTAAATAATAGTTGGAGTCTATCTTCCCTGTGTCTGATACCCACAGTAGCAGAACTGATAGGTCATATTCTTCCTCTCAGATCCATCCCCTTAAAACAGTCTTTGATATCATGCTCTATGCTATCATATTAGCCTTTAGCACACCTGCAACTGCAAAAGCTATAAAAGGGGACTAGCTTGATCAGACTGGTGAATCCAAGGCATGGTGGTGTGTAACTCTGATGGACCTTCAACACTCAGGCAGGTTGGGACTGCAATTATAGAAATGTAAATGGAAAAACAAGGTTCAAATTTTAGCTAAAGACCAGAACCGATTGCATCTATTTCCGTGTCCCACAAGATGTGAATGTAATCAGTCTGGAAATACTTCAGCTGAAGTTGAATCAGAGATGAGATATAAGTAGAAGTGACCGCATGAAGACATGATATAGAAGTGGCTGATCAATCTTTATTTAATGGTAGATGCCTTTAAGACACTGGTATGCAGAGCTTGGATAAACCCTGAGCTTTCAGTGTGTTTCATATTATCAAATATTAATTTTCTAGATAAGTTCAACTGATATTTCTCAGGATAGGGCTACATGTTCTGCATTTTTACCCAAACAGAGTTTATTAAAACTAATAATCTGGTATTTCACATTATAGTAATAGAAAGAAGCTGTAATGTATGGCTATAACAGAGTGTATGATTAAGCAAAAAGTTGCTTTCAGCATATAGCCAAAACCTAGATGATATCTTTAGGATTGCCTTTTACAGTTACTGTGAGGCTTCTGAATGGTCACGTATTCCAAGCATTTTTTTCCTCTTGCACTTCTACTCTCTTATTAATTTTTCTTTAACTCTTCATCTTTCAGTGCCTTACTTCATCTTCTTTCCATAGTTCCTGTATAAATACTTCCATCTTGGCCAGCACAGGCCCAAAACCATAAAAAATAGAGCAGATACTCAAGGGGCGAGCTGCACCAAATCCAGACACCATCAGCTGGGCCCAGAAAGGATGCTGTATTTTATGTCGTATCTTGGGACCATATGTGCTCCAATTGACTGAGATATGACACCTCTTCCATTATCTATGCTTTTAAAAAGTAAAAACGGAACTGGCAGTTGTGGCAGACAGTGCTGTATCCATCCTTTCCTGCTCCACATTTCATGACTATACCCTTTTTGGAGCACAACCTTCAAAGCAGGGAATACAAACTCATGTGCTGATCTGCCATAGGAACTTTGGCTGACAAATTTTGTGGACATATTGTTGCTTAGCTGAAGTATGTTTTATCCAGACTTAAATAAATATATATTTTGAAGGAACATCATGCGTATCTTTGCAACATAGTATTCCTACATATTGCAAGCAGAACTTTATCTTGATTTCAATGGGACTATTCCTAACGGCTCTCTGATTCCCGGAGACAAGCTATTCTTTATGAAAAGAGCATGTGCAAGCCGTCAAGGTTTTTCAAAATCCAAGTACTGCATATTTCTTGGTCAATATGGCTACTGACATTTTTACTTTTAAATTCTACATGATTAACTATACTTATTGAACTATCATCTAATTTTGTTCTAGTGCAAGAAGCTAACCTTTAACTTTTGATCATTTTTAGCATTTCCAGTGGTTTGTAGGCTGGTTTTCCATTTGCCCAGAAATGTCTGTGAACTGATCACAATTAAAATGATATATTAGGAGATAAATCTAGAGGAAGTTTGATTTCTGGTTTGTATTATTTTTCTAGTCTGTTCTTTTTGTACCTGTGTATTAACTCAAATTAGGAAATACATGAAGAAAAATTATAAGCTGCATGAGGTCTTGTGATCGGAATAAATAGTTTCTATCCAATAGCCATTGCTGAGGCTGCCATTGAATTTTCACTAGTAGGATAAGCATCCTCAAATTTAAGCTTTGATTCAGAAAAACATCTATGCATATCACTAATTCGCACTGATGTAGACAGGTGCCTAATTTACAGGATGTATTAGGACTACCCAATTGCTCTAAATTGAATACAGGCTTAAATGCTTTGCTGAATAAACCCTTACCATTGATATCAAACCATGGAAACAATTCAGCTGCACTGGAATCAGCCACACTTAGCTATTGTGTAATGAATTGAAAGCTCTCTGAAGGGTAGCAGTTGTAGCACTGATAACATAGGTACTTGAGGAATGGAAGAGATCTCACCAAGGTGTGTATATATGTCTAGAATATTCTTTTATGTGAAAAATAGGTGTAAAATTACACATAATGAGTAAAAATAGGATTCATTTTTTTGTGTAAAGTCCTCTCATGCAAAGATGAAACAGAGAGAAATCATTCTTGGTTACTTCTTGTCTATAAGTATTCCATTGCTTGTAGATTAGCAAATTTCTATAGGAGCAATGTGAAAAATGTATCAAGTGCTGTATCTTTCTATATTATTTGTAAATATAGGTACAGTCTATAGTGTTTGTCATTTAAGTACTTTGAGTCATATATGTTAGCAGTTTTGTATGTCTTATGTGTAATAACACAGATTTAAGTTGTTCCTAGTGTGTGCTGTGCATGCCTGACTGGATAGGAAAAGAAATTCCAAGGAGCTGTTTACTCTTGCTATTTACTGGCACCCAACTTCAGCTTGGCAACTTTGATCTGCTCTAAGCTCTTCTGAGTACCTTTTTCCTCTAGTGACTGATATTTTGCAAGAAAAGAACAGTATTCTTTATATATTATTATTTATGTCATGTTCCTTAAGGCAAGCTCTAACGAGCCTCAGAGCAAAGCACACTCCACACTCCAGAGATTCTCCCACCCTTGCAAAATTCCTACATGGCTAGATATGTCAGCTTTGCTGTTTATTTTCAACATCAGACTGTATAAATGGGGAAACCAAGGAACAGGAGCATAGTGTTTTATTGATACCTCCTAAAATGGTCAGCAATGGAATGTAGGATTAAATGTACCTAATCTAACTTCCAATGTCTATAGTGCCAATGTCTATATCTGAGTTAGTCACCCCAGACTTCTCCTTTAGTAGAAAGGCACTTTCATGTCAACATTGTTCTGGCTTATATTAGACATATATTTTAGGATATTACAAATTGCATATTGTAAATATCTATATTTAATCAGACGAAACCTATCTCTGGTATCTTAATTATACACTTTCATCACAGAACTTTTGCTATTCTACTCAAAGAGCTCTTTCTGGGCAGACACTGATGCTCCTCTTCCAGTGTTTCAGCTTCATTTTTTGTGTGATAGAAATAACAGTAACATTTGAAGTAGAAAAATAATAAATAAGTCAAATAAAGAAAAGCCCTGGCCTTATCTGGCATCAGAATGCCTCCCACTCTTTTGTCTAGGCTCCTTTTCAGAGGCTGTGTCTGACTGTGCTCCTCTTGTTTAATAGATATACCAGAGTGCTTAAAGACAAGTTTAAAAAAATATAGGAATAAAGAACAGAAATAAAATACTCTGCGTTCAACAGTAGACAACATAAATAGGAAAACAGGACTAAATGGGCTCCTTTTTATTTCATCAATTGTACCACAGCTGTAGGAAACTCTACAGTAGATATCTGTTTCAGGAAACTGTACAGTAGATATCTCGTTCAGAAAACTCTACAGCATAATCCACCACATACAAAACACTTCTTGGCTACATAAAAAATTGCTTACAACATGCTAAAAAACAAAAACCAAAATACAGATCTTACAAAGAGAAAGAATAAGAAAAATACTCTAAACAGCACCTGTCATTCTGACCTGGTGAAAATGATTCTTGATGAGATGTCATAAAATATGGCAGCTGGTTTAACCTGAAGAAAGCGAGTGAGAACCCAAAGTACCTATCCAGATCATCATTTTCTACAGGCAGAGCCCACTCTACTTTTTGCCTCGGATCACAGCAGCCACATCCCAGGCCCCAGGAAAATTACAAACACTCACAAGCTATAGCTAATCCACACCTTGAAGCTTCTCCCCGCACCTTTCTGACACCTACAAAACCCATAAGGAGGATTAATAACACCTAAAGGTGTTACGAAGCAACAGAGCTACAGGTTCATTTCAAATCGTCCTAGAGATAAGACGGCATCAAGTACCCCAGACTCCAAGTCCCACTCACTTCTGCCTCATCTGAGTGTTGACATCAAGCTACAAATTACTGTAGACAGGAAAGGTACTTGGGAGATATCATTACATGTTTACCCATTTTTCTGTTTGTTACACACACAGTCCTTTCCCTATTTTCAGCCTTAATTTTAACACGTTTCTTGACTTGTTAATCTGTGTGCAAGCCTACCCCAGCATTTTACCAGATAGCTAAAAAACAATCTCAGATGGAATAGTTTTAATTTCCAGTCGGAATTTATTTGTGACCAATTTGTAACCACCTAATTGTGTGCCTGCACTAAATGGGAGTTTTCCCGTTGAGTGTAATTGGATCAGGCCCCAAACCGCAAAGACAGCTGCTCCTATTATGGTGTAGAAAACAGGCAGGGTCTGGGTGTTACTGCGTAATGACAGCAGTAAATTATATTCCAAGGGCAAGATCAGAAGCTGGTGTAAATCAATACAACTCAACTGGCTTTTAAAAAGTTATATCAGTGTGCACAAGCTTCTAGTTTGGCCCAAACATTTTCTCAGTAGATTTTAAAGCTCGGCCTGCTGCATAATGCATGCTAGAGAATCACTTCCAGCAGCAGTTCCTACACCAAGCTGAAAATGGCTGACTGAACCCAGGATTATATTTCAGAAAGTCACCCAAACTTGATTTAGAGAGTGTGTATCAAGGAGAATCTACTACACACCCAGAGACATTTTTCAAATGTTTATTCTCCTTGTTCTTAAAAAAACCTCAAAACCCACCACTTTTTTTTTTCCTTCCTCATTGTCATGTCGAGTACTAGCTAGTATTTCTAACTCTTTTTTTCCTAGTACATGTAAAAGCTTCTTGATTCAAATTTCCTCTTCTTGTATTTGTTTTTCTGAAGCGTTGTTGTGACGCGTTTTAGTCTCCATGCTGAGAAACTGAGTTGATTAAACTTTATTTGGTCATTGTTTTGCAGTTTTCCGATTTAAACATTTTTCATGTCTTTCTAATTTTTCAAACTCACTACACTGGTTGCTTTGCAGGCAAAATAAGTAGGTAGCTTCTGATGCAAAAATCTACAGCCTGAGACATTTATCTAGAATTAGCAAAAATAATATTTGACTGTTTCCTGGGAGAGAAAATGAAAACTACCAAACAGCTACCTTATTTTGACTGTGGTTCAGTGTGTTCATAGGGCATGATATATGTAATGGGATTACTCTGCGGAAGAGTCTCTGTTATTCTATTTAAGTATATACACACAATTCACTGATTTCTCTACATCAGGGGAGATTTTGAAAGGCATAAAGGTACACTGCTTGAAGCTAGTCTGAAAATCTGATCAACTTTGATTTCCTTGAAGATAATATTAAAACTCACTTGTTTCAAATTAGGGCAAATAAAAAACATTTCTTTCCTGATCAGAAAAACACTACATATACTATTGTGTGTTGGTTTGTGTAAAGGTAAAAGTGACTTTGCAACTAAATTCTATGCCTCATATGTCTTTGAATATGTTTTGAAGCTGGACAGACAGACAGTGCCCTAACAAAATACCACCCTCAGTTTCCAACAGTAATGCTCGGGAGTAATAGTGCAGTGACAGTTTTACTACATGCCTCTTGTTTCAAAAGGAAATTTGACCAGAAATGCTTTACTAACTTGAGAGTAAAAGGAAATGAGAGTACAACTAAGATGATAACTGCAATCTTGTGTGTGTTCATTGTTACAAGAACATCATTATGAACCATTTTGGAACATCTAACAGGGGTAATACTTGTGACGAGTAGTAACAAATAAATGTATTTGCAGAACTGGAAACAGGAAGAATTTTTTAAAAAGGTCAAATATGAAGAAATATAATTAAACCAAAACATGATCAACCAGTTCATTAAAACATAATAAGCAATTAAAAAGCTTGGATTTATTTAACGCTGTGAGAATAATCTAAGTATGAGCTCTGTTGACTTCAGCTGTCCAAATCAAGGAGGACCTGTCAAGGAGGTTCTCATCAATCTCATATAATGACTGCAGAAGCATTTAGCTGATCTGAGGAGCACAGCTGGATTTTCATCCAACCCTTTCATTTGGAAGCCCTAATTTAACACTTAGAGGAAAACTCCCGTGTTGCTCTGTCAAACTTTGTCTGGATAAACATTTTCTTTTTTAAAGAAGAATTCTCTTGGTAAATAAAATTCCAAAGTAAAAAATGTTACTAAAGGTGTATCTGTGCAAGTTGCATTAATTTTGTAGCAGTGAAGGATGCATCCCACAGCGATGGTTTCACTAGACCATCCTGATAAGTCAGCCTTGCAATGATATGTTGTGAGATTTAGACTGAGATTAGAATATATCTCATGAAAAAGAGTGAGAAAATTAAGTTTACTCCCAAGAAGGGTAACAGAAGGGTAACAAAACCCCACACACCAATGTGAAAAACACTCAGAAAATGAAGTCAGCTGTTGGGTTATTCACAGCATGAATTAAAGGAGGTCTAAGAGGAAGACAGAGTTACAGATTTTAAGTGTATGCGTACAAGATATATGTGCAAGATATAAGGGGGATAAAGAGGAAAATTTAGGCACCTTAGTACCTGACAAAAATTATAATGGATGTTGTAGAATAATTTCCATGATCAGAATAGGAATATAAGCTTGTTCATGAAATACAGAAAAATAAGAATTTTAGGAAATATTAGGAATAAAAGAAGGACGTCACTGCCTTGGTAGTATTGTATATAGATATATTTAAAGTCTCTGGGGAAAAGAAATAGAATGCCATGTAAAGATCTACCAGAGACTATAGAACTAGACAGATAAGGAAGAGGAAGAAAATTTTGGGATTTTTATTTTGTAAAGAAAAAAAAACACCAAAAAAATAGCAACCTTCACAGTGTGGGATTTGTAGCTCACAGGAAATTCAAAATGGCTGAGAATCTATTGGGAAGTGAGTGCAGCAGGAGCCTGACTCTGAGGTAAGTTGTATTGCAGAACATTTTTTTTATAAAGAAAGTACTGAAAACAACAATAAAGGAGGATTTTTAAATTCAGTTCTAAGTAGTGGGTTCAGAAGTGCATAGAAGAGTCTCAGAAAAACTAACTAAACAGTTCTGCAGAAGGGTTTTAAGAGTTATAAGGAATCAGAAGTTGAAAACGTGTTAATAACATGTTATCTTTCAAGAAAAAATCAAAACCTGCATTCCAACATGCACTCACTGGTACACTTATCTGCAAGACAAAGGAAGGAACTGTCCCTCTCAAACTGGACAGGCTACTCCATCCTTGACACTGGGCAGCCTTCAGCTTCTATGTGTTTGACATGAACTTTGTGCTTCAAGAAAATGTGGAACAATTCAGGTCAGGAGAAGGATAAGCAGGTGTCCAGAATATTTGATGGAAGAAGGAATATTAATTGATTTGACATATTTTAGGTTCAAAAAGAAAAGATAGGGAATGCAAAGAAGAAAGATTATACCTGTCTTGTCTTATATAAGATGTTTCAGGACTGAATAAGCAGTTTTCCATGTCAGGGTAGTGAGGACAGGAAGTAGCAGAATAGAATGGCAGAAAATCAGGTGTGACATTAGTTAAACAATCCTAGTGATAATTATCATCAATAATGGGGAGAAGATGATCTAGAAGGGTTACTGAGTTCCCATCACTTGAAGGTCTTTTACAACAGGTTAGCCATGTACCTACTTCCAACAACATTTCTAAATACTAATCTTCCTAATATTTAGTGATTCACATCCTTAGGTTGACAACTTCACATTCCTTGGATATTCTTTGTAGATCAAGTTTAGCATGCTCATTCTTTGCAAAATAAATGCTTCATATCCATATTTAGTGCTGTATCTCCTTTGAGATTCATAACATCTTGTATTGTCCATTGGTTTGTTCACACACTTCTTTCAATGGGTTTTCCTTTTCCAGACCCTAGTGGGCAGTCTACACTTGTCTTCTATGCATTCCTTTCATATTTATGAAATTTTTGGTGGGATATAAAAAAATGTTCCTCTTCATATCATATAACAAAATTAAGGAACATTGATTAATTAGATTTCTCTTTTCCCAAGAAAGAAGGCATAGGTTCATTTAGTCACACTACATCACTTGTATTTGACATAATCAAATATGGGTGCTAAAGGAGAGTTAATGTTTGTTCAGATTAGGATGGAGTAGGAAATAATTTCTATGTTCATTGAAATGTTTGAAACATTTCCAAAGTTTCCTATTCTTTGACAGGACAAAACCTAGATCTTCCCAAATATCTTTGACTTTTGATCTGTTCTACTTGGAAAAACCTACTTACATCTGAATAGAGTGGTGGAATAGATGTGACTAGAGGTGTAGGATACACAAATCTAGGTCCCTGTATAGCTTTTCTTTGCTTCCTACCTAAGTGTCCTGACCAATAGGTTGTCAACTATTCAAAAGTTATTTTTTTCTCATATTTTATTTGACCGGAGAGTTGTCCAATAATTATTTATAAATTAATACTTAATTATAAATAAACAGTTTAAAACAATTCGACTTATCAGCAGACAATGCAGGAGAAATCCTTCCAACAGCTTCAGTGAAGCTATGTTTATTTGTTAAAAGGAAGAATATAGTTTTTGCTCAGGGGCTCAGTCAATATGCGAAAGGAGTAAGGTGAGTATTTTCATTGTAGTTTGTCTCTGTTGGATTTTTAAAAATTTTATTTAGCTACATCAAGATTTGGTTGTATATAGCTCTTGTATATTTGTAAGTTTCTGGCTAGAAGGTACAAAGTGTAAATACTCACGTAGGACATCTAACAAATAACACATTTTTCTCTCTCTGTTTGTTCACATCCCAAAAATAGAATTCAAGTTATGCTATTTTAAGACAGATCTGAGTTGCCAGAACAAAAAGATAGTTTTGTAACTGTGATGAAAACTTAGGAAAGTGAAAAACCCCGACAAAATCCAAATCTCTCTCTCTTCAGTATTCAGACCTTGTTATAGTATCACATGTATCCAGACTCTCTTTGCTACATGTTCCCTGAACTGCTGTCTGGTCTTTTTTGTCATTTTGGACCTTTCAGTGACTTTTCCAGTGACAGTTGAAATACATAGGCTTGGGTTTCTTCCAGGAGTGCTGTATTGTTATAATTTTGTATGGCTGTCATAAATATTTTTGATGGAATGAGTTATAGGAGCAATAGGCATTGCAATTTCTTCCCGAAGTACATAAAACATGCAAGTTAAAATACTGCCAACTTTTCTGGCCTCTTCTGCCGATATAGAGGCACTGAAAAGGCATCTGCCAAGGAGTATCATATCCTTGGTTACTAGCAAATATTTTTATTGGTATGTAAGTCATGTTAGAACTTCTGCTTTTACACTTTATGATGTGTTGATGCATAACTACAGCAGCACATTCAGCACAAGAGGAGCTCATTCGGGAAAGCAGTGTTCTCCAGAAGGTTTTAAAACATTGTTGCAGCAAATGCAGGAACCCGTGAAATGACAGCACAGAGCAATTTAAATAGCTGACGTTTCATACATATACTCTGTCTAATATCAAATATAATAGGTTTCTTGGAAATTTATAAGGCACTCGTGTACTTTTTATCAAAACTTTTAGGTTGACAGATTCTGCTGTCTTTACTGTATAGACTAGAAGACATTTGCCTGATGGATGGGATAGGTGTTCTGCTAAAAGTTGTTTGAAAAGTAGTGGGACACCAGGCTGGGTGATCCCCAACCGAGTGTTCCTTGAGCTCAGTATCCTGGAGTAGTGTTTTCTGTATAGCTCACATTACCAGTAGGAAACTCTCATTCAGGGAGTGAGGAGAAAAGCTTTGAGGAATAAACTGCTCTTCATCGCTTATTTTCACTGGCAGGAGTGTGTTCTAAGGGTAAAACATATTTTTAAAGTAAATTTTTTTAAATTTCATAATTTATATACTTTTAACTTGAGAATGTTTGGAGGTTCATGCACACAAGAATGTTACCTGAGTGATAGATTTCCTATCCTGGAAGGTTTTTTCATGTAAATTGCTTGGTAATTACATTTCAAAACCGAATTGATTTCTTATATGTCAATACTTATAAGAGATTAAATGTCCAATTCCTGTCAGCTAGGTGAGTAGCTAAATTTGGAGCTCCTTTGAGAGATTGTTTTTTCAGACAATCTTAGTTTTAGGGTACTTTCTTTTTCTATTCTCTGTCTCCTTTTGGCTAGTGGATCTCTTTTCTCTTAATTTTCACTCCTCTACAGTGCTCTTTTAGAAATAATTCAGTGAAGCAGCACTGGTCCCCTTGTATTCCCAGTGTGTGTTAAGAATTTATCTTACTTCTGCTATGTGGTATAATTACAAGTTCCAATCAAAGTACATCTTTTGACTTACAAGTTTGTGTCATTGCTTTAGTAGAAATGCAAATGTTATGTATTTAACATGCAAATGAAGTGAAATAAATATAATGCATGAAGTCTGTATTCCATCTCAGAAGTAATTGTAATGTGTAATAAGAATTCGGCAGCCAGGTTTGACAAGAGAGAAGGCACAACAATTTTTATTTACTGCAAGAGCACTTATCTCTGTCTGACCTCTCCTGGTTCTGGTGACTTTTAATGTAAATTTGACACTCTGATTTCTGTATGTGACTACAGGCATAGCTGTATCACCTTTGCTTTACCTCACTGGCCAAGGTACAAGCATCTTTACAACATGATGCTTCTGCATGTAGTAGAGAGTGGCTATTTGTGTTTAAGAACTATGGAATTGTAAAAAGTCAGAACAAATGTCTACTGTCTAGCAGATGATGCTTTGGAAAAGTGCTAGAAATAGGGTACTACTGCAATAATTATTTATTTGATATATGTCTGAGCTTCTGGCACTTTAGAAGTTAGCAGTGGGTTGCACTGGGATGACTGTGCTCAAGAAGTACCAAAATAGTTGTTCTCTGGGACTGGCTATTGGAACTGACTTGGATTGCTGGCCCCCAAAATATACTGTGGCAGAAGTTTCTGTAATTTTCCTGTGCTTTCCATAAAGCACATTTTCATTTTCTCTGTTTTATACTTGATGTGAGCAATTGTCCCCTACTAACCTTCTTAAAGCTTTTTTTATTTTACAAAATTTTGTCATTGCTTTACTTTCTTTCCCTGCCCTCTCCCCCCTTCCTCCCCCTTTTTTTTTTTTCGAAGTATCTGAGTCTTAGTTTATTTTGAGTGGTAAAGTAATTCCAACCTTCCTGTCATTCTTTCAAGATTTCTATATCATAAAATGGGGTGAGCACAACTTCACATATTATTTAAAACATGGAATTACCTTGAATGCATAACAGCATGATTATATCAATTTGATTCAACCTCTGCAATATACATGACTTGTGATGTAGTACAGCTGAGCTTATTAATTACTGACTAGTTAAATATTGCAGGGAGCTTTTTGTAAGCAAATGAATTTCAACATTGCCAAGGTGCTTGCATACAGTTTTCTTCAAGGTTTCATTTATAAATGAACTTAGGAACTCTGATAATCATTTTAGTTTTTTAGTAATTATAGTCTGCCCTTTACTGTAAGTTTTAGCTCAAATCCATCTGAAAACTCATGAAAAATAATCTTAAATTCTAATAATAATTGCTTTTTGTTTAAAATATTTTTAATTTTTCAGTTCTGTTCTTGTATCTCAGCCTTGTTCAGTTAGAAACTCCTTTCAGGACAAGTGATAGACTATAGAACACATCACTACCTCCATCGTCTTAGTTGAAAAGGCTCTGCTACCTGATCAAAGCAAAGTTTCTCTGTTTAAGTCAGTGAATGTATGGACAGCTGTCTCTTTTTGTACCTGGGATACTTTAGAATAAATCACCAGAAGCAGGAAGAAGAAATAGGTAATAAAAAATAAGAAAGCAAAACTTATCTAACAAAGGTTCTGTGAAACCTAAGATATATGTGTTAAAAATATATTGAACAAAAAATTATAAATCACTGAAACTTCCATCATCCAAAATAAGCCAATCAGAGTAAAGAGAATGTTCATTTTATAATAGCATGAGAAATAAATGACCTTTTGTGTATATTTATTTGTTAGGAGTAAACTCTTAAAAGCAATATGCTGTTTCACAAGAAGCTAGTGAAACTATTTCATTACTGCGGTAATGTAATTAGAAATCTCATAAGCAATCAAGCAGCCAAATTTTGCACCAGCTGTAAGCAAGTAAAACAAAAAGTGACAAGTGGACCAGCAAGTAATGAATTACAATAACCCAGGTGAGAAATAAAAGACAAATGTATGAGTGTCGTGGCATCCCCAGGAGAAGTAATGTCTATAGACTGGAAATAATCCTAGGACAGTAATAAAATGGTTTTGTAACATGATTAGTATAGACATCAAAATCACACCTTGGAATAAACCAAAATTTCTTTTTTGAAACCTGAGACTTTGGGGAGTATATGGGTGTCAGAGAGAACAATCTAGAACATAGAAATGAATTATAATCTCCATGCTTTGTAAACATGATGACCAGGGTGTTTTGTTTTTCTTTTTTTTTTTTTTTTTTTGCTTCTGCCTATGTTTAGGGCAAGAAAATTGAATGATATCCAAATCTGCATATCACAGTACTGGTTGAAGAATGTGCAGTTACAGATTCAGTGCCCCTAACTTCGGCTGTGTACGGTGCAGGCTGCATTGGACTATGTGTCCATGAGTTATCGGTTTGAGTGTCATCCTCTCTGAGCTCTGATGGAAGCATATGCCTTACTCTGGGATGGTAGAAATTAAATGAGATAAAGCCCATCCAGAGAAACTTAGAGAGTAAGTAATAAATTTGTGTTATACTTTGGCATATCAGAAGCTGAAGCTAGTAAGTCCAATAACACAAAAAATGTAAATGATCTGCATGTGAGAGCAAAATAACGGTAATTTCTGAAAGCATCATTTATTTAAAAAAACTATTTTCTACCTGAAACTGCTCCTCCAGGCAATTATGAAAGACCATCCAAAATATGGGTAGATGAGTACCACTATCTGATTATTTTTTAAATTAAAATATCTTTCAACAGCCACTCTTGACAAACATGTTTAGTAAATTTCCATTTTCCATTGACTTCATAGGTCAAGTCCTGACCTTCCTGTGGAAAAAAAATGTCTTCAGACATAGAAAACTTGGATGATATTAGTGTTTCAGTTTTCAAGAGAATTCAAGAGACTAAAAGATCGAGTTCATCAAACTGCAATCTCTGAAAATGCAAAAGGAGCCTGAGTTTCTGAGCATCTTTGAGCATCTCTCTAGAGCTGTTTTAATGGAGATAAGGAGCCCAGTATAAGACGTGCAACAATAAATCTGCATTACCCATTTTTCTGAATGTCTGAACTTTTTTTCTAACAAGTATGCTTGTCTGTCTATTTACATTTACGTCCATGTGTTTAAAATGCTTGAACTAACATGCTGTAAATATTTTTGCAGTATCTGTGTAACTTACACCATTGAAAATATTAGTGAGTAAAGAAAAATACCCTAACTGTAGCAGCTGCTTTGTTGATTTTTTAATACAGATCATACATGATAAGGAATGGCATCTATGATGGAGAAAAACAAAAATACAAAGTCATAAAGAGTAGGAATGAGAGACCAATAAAAAAACACAAAAAGTGCCCTGGGCAACAGGGAGTCAAGAAAATACTAAATACTTAATCAACCTTTAATCCTGTAATGCATATGTCCTCTGATTCAGCCTTCCAGTGTTGCTCCTTTGGCTTAAGCACAATTTTTTTTTTTTTTTTGGTGGTTGCATCATTTTGGTTTGGAACTGCTAGCGTTTCAAAAGAGCCTTCATTTCCCAGGGTATAATCTAAGTCTCAAGTAGATAAATATTGTGGTGAGTTGTTAAGAATAAGTGTCATTCGGAAGAGATAAAAATGTTACAGGGAGGACATTTTTCCAGAATGGAAATGTTTCTGCATGACATCACTTTGACATCCTCTAGCAAGAGAGGAACAACAGTGCTGGGACGATGTTCAAAAGCAAGCAAACCATATCCTTAAAGAGCCAGGCATTTTATTAACATATGTGAAGCTTCTTCCATTTACACGAGTGCTGGGCTCTTCCCTTAACTTCTGTTTTTTCACCCTCTCCTATTTAGGTGTGAAATAACATAAATAGATTTTCTGTTGCTGCATATCCATGAAAGTTAGTTTTACTCTTCCATTTAAATCATAGTGACTGAAATCTACTCTAGTAGGGAAGGAAAGCATAGGCTTGCATTGCCTAAACCCATGATAGAAGCGTGATTTGCACTTAGACTGTGGATCAAAGGAGATGTCCACATCTTGTTAATACGTAATGAAAGAGTTCTTAATGATGTGTATTTTCCATGGTTGATCCAGGATTTCTTCCACAAAGGCAAATTCCAACATGCACTCTTTTCTTCAAATTATGTCTTCCAGTCCTAAGAGGATGAATATGTTAATATAAACCTCTAAATATTTTTAGTCTTAAAAATGTCTAACCTATATACTGTGTACTTTACTTGTGTTGAAATTAATATGATATTATGTGTATATGTGTTGTGCCTGTCCAGATATCATTTAGGCATACTGAAAATGTAGATCCTATATAGCACTTCAAGTTGAGATCTGTTGTCTTCACTCCAGCTGATTCTGTGGTTTTGCAACAGCAGAAAACTGGTCTCAAATTTCTGTCTGCAACTTCCCTTGCTTACCTTTCCTTATATTGATATTGGAAAATATGAATACTGAGGTGTGGTCTAGAATTGCTTTTCACTCAGGCTGGTGGTGGTGTCCAATTCCATAACATTTTGGAGCTACTGACTTTTAGACCTCTTTTGATCTCTTTATTCAGCTCTTTAAATCTCCCTTCCTTACTTCCCAAGAATAAGTTTGTTAGATAACATATTTTTAATGAGTTGTTTTAGCAGCTGTAGCTGAAGCTGTAACTACAGCTCTGGGCTGTAGCTCAGAGAAGCTGATTTGCAAGTCCTGTTTGAGAAACAAAACTAGTACAAATGAATTAGATGGGAACCTGTCATCTGTAATATATATTAAAAATATGATATATTCAATAGAAATAAGATGGTATCAGATCTACTTAATATTAAGAATTCTTGGCTTGTTTAAAATCTTAAGCTACACATACTAAATGATCTTTTAAAAGGTGTATCATTATTGTATGATATTTTTTTTCCTGACATTAATTGATCCAGACTAACTGCCTTCTGCCAAATTTCAGTTTGAGAGATAGTGCCTTGTTTATTTATTAATTTACTACAAAACATCAAAAATGCCCAGCAGGCTACCAAAAGCAATGATTGATCGCATCTAATCCTAGATGATGAAGTTGATTTTATCCCCATCACTTTCTCCTCTCATCTACTTTTATTTAATTTATTGAATGAGCTGCGTTGTGGAAAATGCCTGTAACATTTCTGTAAATTGTCCCCACCTTTCAGTGCATCCTCTGATCTCAGCTACAGATCCAGACATGTTTTAGATGCACTGTTTTGGGAAACAACAGGCAGAATACTGCCATCATATATGCTATTTTGCTTTAATGCCTCAGATTTCAATCCAGACATAGGGATATAGATGCTAAAGAGGGAGAAAAATCCTCAACATTTTTTCTTCTAAGCTAAAAGTCTACTTACCACATCCTCAAAAAGGTTTTTTTAATCTAGTTTTTAAGATCTCAAGGTAGAAGATTATTTCAAAGCTGCTGATAAAGAGGTGGTGAACGCTATGGCATAATAAGTAGATTTTTATTGGTTTCTGTGGTATCTATGAATCACTTCTTAGATTACTGATATCAGATGAATGAAAACTGAAGAATTAAAGGGTTAAAGTAAAATGACTATGACAGATTTTAAGTCATGCATCCATCTGACTAGTTAATAATCCAAATCATTGAACCACATTATATCTGCTAAATTTTTGAAGTGATGATACAATTGACTGATAATAAAATAAGTCCAACAGAAAGCAGAAGAAAGCTTGTATATAGGTGGCCATACCTCAAATTAGCTGAATTGTTTTCCAGTTCAGGTTTTAACTTGACTGGGACAGTGGTACGACATCTATTTGGATGTATTACTTAAAAATTGTGAATTCTAACTTATACAGAATACACACATATACACAGTTCAAATATGTACAATATGACTTATTTAAACAGACAAAGATATGAAGAATAAAAGAAAATAATGGAAAAGTGGGAAAATATCATGGCTTATACACATATAGCTACTAGAGCATTTAAGTGCTAAAGGAGTGCTAAAGGCAGCAGTTTTACAAAAACTCTACCATATAGATAAAAGTTTTGAAATTGAATTTGAGCATGATAGAAATCTCAGTACATGACTGTCAGTGCTCCACAGCAGGAACATGTATAGAACCTCTTGTGTCAACATATCTTGTCTTCTTTTATTGCAAGCATAACATATTCCTTAATTTAGTCTGATCACGATCCTCTTTAAAGGCAGCCATTCTTTTTGTCTTGTCCCCTTGAAAGGCTGTTTCAAGATTTTCTTTCTATGATAATTAGGAATTTCCTCTTTTTTTTTAAAGAATTTTTTTCCTTCCAGTGTTTTCTGACTTAACAGTATTGAAAAAAATTGTAAAAAGAATAAAAAATACTTCAGATTTTTATATGATGATTAATCTAGAATTACAACAATGCAACAATCACCTAATTTTTCTTGCGTGAATCAGGCAAAAATTCTCCAAATAATTTCTCTGATTAACAGAATTTCAGATTCAGTGACCCAAAATTAACTCATTGAACAGTTTATGGCATGACACGGTCAAATCTGAAAAGGCAACTCAGTTCTCCATTCTGACTTGTGAAACTGAATGGAATTAGGGTGACCTTCAGTGGAAAGATGCTAAACATCACTCTGTTAAATGAACTATTTGAAAGATCTTCCCTATGACTATATAATGACAAAGGAAAATCAAAGCATCAGTAAATATTTTGCAGAGATCAAGAAGGTTTACTTTATTGCTCCTAAGTTCATCAAGTTGCTGAGAAACAGTTCCATTTGAAATGTTGCAAGTCTTACAGCTGAAACACCTGTGAACTTACTTAACATGTATATGTGCATACAGAGAGTTCACAGCATATCTGACATAATTGACGTGAAGTAATATATAGACACACAAAATAAACATACATGTCTGTAGTAGACTTATCTACATGTGGCACCCAACATGTAGAGAGAACAGAGCAGTAAGCTCAGTGCCCATCATTATCCTGTTCATACACAACTCGCAAACTTTCAATCATCGAGCCTTCGGCTGAGTAAGAAGCACACTAGCAGCCTCTCAAGTCATGCCCCAGCATGTCTTATTCTTGTCTGTATATACAATGAATTTTATTTTAAAAACACCTTTTTCAAGAAAGAAGGGTATTAAATGAACACTTTCTAGAGGAAAAAATCTGCCATGAACATCACTGTACACTATTTGTGGCTGTCACCCTGAGCATTTCTAGGCATATGCTCAATTTTATTATAGTCTGTGTCTTGTTTTTAGTTTTTATTGTGAATTTTCTATCAGCACAGTTTTGAGACAAAAGGAAAGGGCTTTCAACAAAAGTATTTTTTGATGAAAAATATCTATTTTCTTCAGAAAAAAAATATATTTTTTGTGCCAGAAATTTAAATATACCAGCCTAGTACTTTAATTGTCTGACATCATGGCATTATTTTTTCGACACCTGGTGACCTCCATAGCTCTGATAATACACCTGATGTAGATGGTTGTTGCTCATTTCAGCAACCTGCTAAGGAAAAAAACCTCAGTGTATCATTGCAGCTATAGTGTTCGCAGGGAGTTTAAGTTGTGGATGGTTATCCGATTGAGACACCCAATACATCCACCTCATGGACAAAGGTAGCACTTTTTGTTTCAGGATGGTTTAGTATTTAGCTGAAAAAATTCATCTTTCCTTGCCATTTTTTAATTGAAAAACAACATGATCCATTTGTGCAGTAGAAATGATGGAAAAAGAAATAGTTTCTCAAATAGCCTGGTTACAATTTTACTGCTCATCTTAATTAAAGAACCTGCTTTTGTATAGTCTATGTCTTAATTCATTAGCCTAGAGACTATGGGGGACTATACTTTATTTTCCACAGATCTAGAGACAGCTGTGAATAATGTTGATATTCCAGCTCTCCAAAAGTTTCACAAGTGATGAGGAATTACTTCTGCTAACGTTATTTGTTAGCACCCCTTTTCTTGGTTTTTGGTCCAGCACTGGTGTTACATCAGGGCAAGCACTGACTGCGCAGATTGCTAGTGAAGAACAGAGCCGATTGCATTTCTGACAGCAGCATCCACCTTTAAGGAAGAACTTCAAGGAGTGAGACCGCTGGCTTTAAAATATAAAACTTTGGACCTTTAGAGAACAAAGGAGTAAGTTTAAATGTTCCACACATTAAAGTCAGGCTATGAAAAGGACCAATGGTAAGAGAGAAAGACTGCAGATTACAGTTATCTGTCTTAACTATGGCATTTAAATGCATTCTCTTTCATGGCCCTATTTTTTACAAATTTACAGATTTACAAATTTGCAAGAATTGATAAGTTATGAGTCTTTAGTAAATCCTCAATACATTCATGTCTCTCTCACTTATACATAATTTTTTCTTGCTAAGTCTCCTGTGTTTTATTTGAGAGTTGCCTTATTTATTGTGAGCCAATAATGCATTGAATTGTGTGTGCACCGGCATATTATCTTGTTGAACCATTCAATTAAATATGATAATGTTGAACACACTGACATAGTTAAACACTCAGGTGAATGAGCAATTCACTGTGAAGTGCAGAAATATTTAAAGTCATCTGTGTGCCTTCAAGCAATCTGTTTTATGTAAAAGTACACTTCAGGATTCAGAGAATTATATGTGTCTGAAAAGAAGAAAATATTGCAACTTTAAGAGCATAGTTCTCATGGCTGAAAACTGTGGCTCTTTAAAAGACCTAAAACCGTCAAATTAAAGACAGAATTAAAGCACACTATGTGTTGGTCTGAGTAACAGGCACAAAAGTGAGATGTTACAGTCTCTATGAAATAGTAATATGAATTAGCGACAGTATTTTGGACTATAAACATTTTAATTCTGGAATAAAGTTACACTAGATCTATCTGACACAACCTTGCATTTCTGGAAAATACTCTACTGCAGAGGGTGGAGACGTTTTTTCCTGAGATAATGTAAAATAAATCTGTGAAACTTTTGCATCTAAACAAACCTAATTCTCTATTGAAGACAGTACCTCTGAAACTTAATGAGAAACTGGTGTTACATGCTCTGTACATGGAGTTCCAAATGCTTATAACTAAATCACATCAAAACAAATTTTCTCCAGAACACTCAAAAGCTCCTTAGTGTTGTTTTCCTGCCAAATTTAAACTTTCATCCCACAGCTGTTTTGGCTGTAGAGTGATTTAAAAAAAAAAAAGTCATGGTAATTGTTTATTGTCAAGAGTGTCTTTTTTTCAATTTTTACATGCTTGAAAAGCCTAATCTTGTTTCTCCTTCAAACTTTAGAAAAGATTATGAAAACTACAGGCAAAGTCAAACAAAATTAAAAAAAAAAATCCTGAAAAAAAATCCAATATATATTACCCAAAGTTTGAGAATTTCATCCTGAGTTGAAAGGTTCGAGAATTATTGAATACTGATGTCATCAGGTTAGAATACAAACCATTATTCAATTTGATACTGAGCTATTACTTCTATTGCTATTGATTATTTTACTACTGGAGGAGTGCTGGATGGAATTCAATTGGCAGATGATTACTAGGCATTCCAGTTGGAATAAAACCGATACCACTGGCTCCCCAATATTTTTAACAAAGGGTAATATATCCCAAAGAGCTTACAAAGACTCCATTTAAAAATGGGATACAGGCTTTAATTTCACTTAAAACTGTGAGAAAAAAATATTCATATTTTAGCTCTCAAAAAGGATTTACTTAATGGTGCAATGTCCATGATTATTTTATGACTTTTCTGAGAAGCAAAGGAAATATGTAGTTTTAACATAAAATATGAGAGGAAACATGATGTTTCTGACTACATATTGCTGAAAAGCTTTATTCAAGTCTCATATTAAAAATGAAACCTCCGGTGAGGTAGGAGCCTATTCAAATAACTTAGTCCAAGGTGAAAGCTTTGACTTATTACCCTTCTTTGTTTGCCATATCATGTCACTTTTTCTCTAGAGGACTTTGTCCAACATCTTAGATATAGGACAAGATATCTTCATGTTCATCCAACACTTTGAGACAAACTCATGAAAAAGAGAAATAATTTAGGCTTAGCACATAGATTCTAGGCCTCTAAAAGCAGGTCCATTTATTTTCCTGACCTTTTTGTGTTTGTTGTGGGAAACAACTTTTCTGTCACTGCAATATAACCCACTTTTTGATCATTTGGCTAAATATTAACATTTATGTGACACTGAAGACTTTCTCCACTCCTTCTTCAACAGCCCTTGTTCCCATACAATCTTTCTTAGTAATGTGAAACCTGGATGGAACTTGGGGCTAAACATCTGCTCTTGCTTTAATTTGAAGGTTATACTAATCCTCAAGAATATGCTGATATCATTCACTTCAGATATAACTCCTGCATAAGTAGACAGAAAAAGATTTCACATAAATAAACGCTCGAAAGAGAAAACAAGTTTGCAAACAATCTTGGGAAGAGGATACTTCCTTGAAGTGTTGAGGAAAAAAAACAACAAACCAAACCAAAACCAAATGAGTTAACCAAAACATTGCATATCTAAATGATTTGTACAATAGAGATAATTTTAACAAAGATTGTACTTGTAAAACGAAAAGTTTTTTCAATTAATATTCACTTAACTAAGATTATATGCAAAATGTACCACTAAAGCACGCACTTTAGTAAGTGCTTTATAATTTGTAATATCGTAACATCCAGGGGTCCCAATCACAGACTAAAACATCATTGTGTATCATGTTGTATAGCCAGAGAAAGAAAATGTGTTTTAACACTGCCTTTGATAAATTAATGTTCTTGAAGTATGGGTAGATACCAACCACTCAAATTACTCAGTTTTAGGAGAAATGTATTAGACAGTTACCTCAAATAGGAACCCAGGAATTATTATATTCACCAAACCAAGAGTCCCCTATTTTGTTTCTGAGAGTAGCACTACATGCCCTAGCAAATGGTGTAACAAACAAAGCGCTACAAGTTTCATTAGGAAATTAATAACTATGTATTGTTTCCTATATAGTCATATTATTTCCATATTTACTTCTTCTGACAATTTGACGTTAGCACATTCAGTTCTGTGCTGTTATTCTTGCTTTTCTTGTTACTTATTTACACGTGTAACACTCAAGTTCAATGTAATTGGCTTCAGTGTCTGCTAGTGCTGTATGTCCTAGGAAAGGCTTGAACAGGATATTCAGATGAATGAACAAGAGAAACAGAGAGAGATTTGATTGATGGGCCCTAATTTCATTAGTTTGCTACTTAGGGAGAGGTATAATAAGCTACAACTAATGGCAGCCGTGCCATCTTCTCATAGAAGAAAGTTACCATGAATGGATTCCCGATCTTCTTTTTTCTATGCCACTTCAGATCAGCTACCAGTAATAGAGAAAGAATTCATTTTGATCCCTAAATTAATGGTCAGGCAGACATACAGCAGCACGTAAGAGTGAAAGAATGAGAGAAATATTATATTGTGGCACTTTTTATTTCTTGATCCCAAGATTTAGGTAACCACCTTAAGATAGTTCAGCCATTTAGAGTAGCGTGTACCGTTTTGGGTCCCACAACACAGGAAAGGCATCATTAAGATGCTGGAGTGCTTGCCCCATGCAGAATGCCTGGGGGAATTCGACTTGTCCGGTGTGAGGAAGAAGTGGCTTTGGAGGCCCTACCAGCAGCCCTTAGTGTACCTGTAGGGTGGTAATAAAGAAGATGGAGCCACAGTAGCAGATTCCTTGGAAGATGAGATGCAAGGGCTTAAACTGAAATAAGAGAAAAGAAGAAACTTTTTCACCATGAAGACAGAAAAGTAATAGACTGCCTGGAGTGGTAAGCTCCATCCTTGGAGGTTTTCATGGCCTGGTGGGACACAGCCCTGAGCAACCTGGCCTGACATCAGAGTTGACCCTGCTGTGACCTGAAAGTTGGGTTAGAGACCTCCTGAGGTCTCTTCCAATCTTAATTTTCCTATGATGCTAAAGTCCTAAAGGAGGACACCCTTGAATTGTGTGCCCATGCTAACAGTTCCACTGAAAAAAAACAGGCACAACACAGATCTTATTCAATATTTGAGATTAAAGAGCCAAACAACATAGGATAATAATTGGAAGTAGGAAATACAGGCTAAAACTTATCATATGTTGGGTTTGTTTGTTTGTTTTTAAATAATGACACTTTTTCAGAAAATAATTCTGCTAGGGACAGGGACAGGATAGACAGACACAGCTGTTATATGTTGTGTTCCTTAAAGACACTTAACTATGCTTATAGATACAGCAGCTTTATGTCTAGTTCTGTTGTCTTTTGACACAGTCCTCCCTTGGTCAGTGAAGGCACATCTGAAAAAAATGAGGAAATTTCTAAAGGCGTAAATGCTTACTAGTCACCTATAGCTCTTTAAATTTCAAGGAGTGAGGTGCCCAGATGAGATTTATACCCTCAAAATTTGCATCTTAGTCCTCTGAGAAACTGAGATAAACAGTCTTATGTTTCCAAGGCAGTCATGAGAACATTATCATTAGGCTGTAAGATAATGAGTATTTATAGTATGTTAAAATTAAGCATGCTACATTATAAGTTTAGCAAATGTGATGATGAGGAAGGATGTAAACTCATAAACGTAAAAAAAAAAAGAAGACTTTTCAAAGTTCATTATGAATTTAAAATGAAAGAATGAAAGAAAGCATTGTATTCCATTTCGAGCCAGTAGTTTGTTTTTGGTGCTGTGGAATATTGCATAAAAGGTGGTTTCAAGAATGGTTATTTGGACTTGATCTTCCTTGCTGGAACTTCGGAAAGGACCAGGTTCCTGCCTGAGGATGATTAGCACAGAATATAGTTTGCTGTTGATGAGGGACCATTATTGCAGCTTTACAGACTGCTTTTTTAGTCTATTGCGAGGACCTACTGTGTGTCAAAAACCAAGACAGATGTAACATGCAAGGACCCAGAATTAACTCCAACAGCTATGCAAATATGCTTTGATAGGAAAGAGTTTTCAGCTTCTTTTGTTTTTTTCTCTTCTCTTTTTTCTTTACTTCATGCTGTAGTGTTGGCTCATGGATAGCTAGATGCAAAATGAAACTGACATGTTAGACACATGGATATCAAGGATGTGGTTTCCCTAGCAACACTAACCACATAACAGGTCTCAGAACTTACTCATGGGACATTCCAGTTTTTCACATAAAATGAATACTGGTAGTGAATATGATTGGTTCAATAGAAGTACAGTGAAAGTATCACAGAACCGTAACCTAATAAAGTATTAGGCTGTTCTCTTTTCTGAAACCAGATACCACACAACAATATTGTATCTATATCATGGGGAAGAGAATCTTGAGGGCACGCATTAAATACAGCAGAATTTTGCT
Source organism: Columba livia (assembly GCF_036013475.1). NCBI lineage: Eukaryota > Metazoa > Chordata > Aves > Columbiformes > Columbidae > Columba > Columba livia. Next base: position 42,489,417 of record NC_088604.1, read on the forward strand.
ACCTAGAAAATGTGCAATTATTTAGCATGCAACCTAGCTAAAATTACTGATGATCTATGTCAGCAAGAAGTAAATCAGCATCAAAATCTGCACACAGACAGGCTCAGATTAAAGCATAACATAAAAGTTGTGTGTACCTCAAAATTTTGGCCTAGAATTTTTTCAGTTTTTTTGCAGCATGTAGTTTTACTTCATCTATAAATACAGCAAACGGACTTGCTAAAGAAAAGGTGTTGATAAAAGAGTCGTATTAGGATTAAAGAGCAGGAGTATCATTATGGTTTGAGATCTGGAACTGTGGCGAAAATCTGGAAGAAAAGGTATTTTAATTAAGTGATGTAAAACTGACCAAACTTGTAGAGGTCGTTGAGAAAAAACAGGAGCACACTGCAGAAAGGCAAGAGGATATGCTATAAATATATATATTTTTTTTTGTGGTATACAATTGTGCATCTTCTGTGTTGTGCCATTTCCTATACTGTGCCTAAAACTTGTGTATCTCAAGAAGATAAGTGTGACTTCCAGGAAGTCTCAAGAGGTAAGTCAAAAAGAGCAGAATGCTTTTGTTGCATTCTTTGACCTTCAGTTTTGGTTTTGTGGCAGCAGAACAGACTGAAGAGGAAGATGACTGAAGTGTTGCCATTATTCTGAACAGAAAGTTGAATTATCTTCACTTTTCCTTCACTTAGATAAAGGAGAATGTTGTAAGAAGAGTGAGGATCCAGGCCAAGGAAAACTGTACTTAAATCTGGAGATGCCAGGAAGTAAATTTATGGAAAAAGCACAAAGCTGTAGCTGCCAAGTACTTGAACTGAGAGCCTTTTAAATATTAGTCTGTCTGCAAGGGTGGAAG